>NC_073639.1:45297187-45920000 GCF_029407905.1 Bubalus kerabau | reverse complement strand
ATCTCTCATGATTGATAAGAACCTTTTGAGTGCCTTACACAATGGTTTTCTTGTGTGTTTATTGACAAAGTGGTGAGAGGCATCCAGTATCTTGAAGACTTTTCTTTCAGCCAAGAGTTCTTACATATGTGGAATTCATCTCGAGTTGTAAAGAATGGTTACCTAGAAACACAACATCCTTTTCTACTCCAGTTCCAGACAAAGCTTGGTGGACACGCACAGCTCACACGGAAGTACTCTAATTTCACTGACGTCTTTGTACAGACAACAAACTCGTTTCTGCAGTCCTATTGTTAGTCTCTTGATTCATAATGACTTAAGCACACTTGACATCAACTGCATCAAGATGTGACATGTTTTATAAGAAAAAGGGAAAAAAAAAACATTAAAAAAATATTTTTAGGTATTTTCACAAACAAACTGGCTTTTCAGTAAACTTGCTTCCATATTGGTTGGATAAGACAACAACAATTAAACTAAGTGGGAAGTGATTAAAAGGCTTTAGGTATCAGTTACATATTTTTCAAAGCCAAATATGTACATGCTAAGGAAAGAAAACAGAAGAGTCAATCTTGTAGTAATTTAATATTGTTATTAAAACTTTAATGTATCCTATTCTTTAACATTTGGTGTTAATATAAAATTACTTGGCAGTGCTTGACATTTGAAATAAACATTTTTCTATTGTTTTATTTGCAAGTGGTCCAATTAATTTTACTTAGCTACAGTTTGGTCATCAATAAGTCAAGTGAATTCAAAGACTATTAAATTGTTAGGTTCCCAGAGAAATTAGCTCGCTTTAAAGAAGACTAGGAGGTTCTTAAAGTATAAACTCCCAAAACAAAATCTGAACCTGTTTTTAGTATGTCTTCTCATATATAAAGCATTTAATCTCTGTAGATAAATGCTAATATATTTAAAAAGCTAATCTTAAAAAACAAATACCAGAGTATGTGAGGTTCCATTTTAAAGTGTTTGAGAGAGAGAAGTATCAGTTGTAGGTAAAATTAGAAATGCCTTGAAAGTAGATAGATGCCTGTTGATCAAATTCCATAAACTAAATCTGTGTTTTTGTTTTTAAAATTTTAAGAGCTGGCATAAATCTTATATATTATGAATAATTTAAGCACTTTTGAGTCACCTGCAATACAGTTTCTTCCAATTGTCATCAATATAAATGACCTTAAAATAAATATTTTTTATACTTTTATTTCTTGGGTGGAATAGCTATTTTAAAATGCCCAGTGTGGCTAAAACACATATCTATAACGCATGACTAAAGATCTTGTATTTCTCTAGTTGAGAAATTTTAAGGATCTATCTTTCCCTTCATAAAAGACCATTTATTTCCACTGAAGCCCTTTACAATATAATTAATTCAGAGTTTAAAATTATTAACATTTAGTAATAATTTTTAATATTTTTATTCTTGCTATCTCTGCAGGCACGCACTTGGTGTTTTACTGTCTTGAAAACATTCTTATTTATTATGTATCACAAAGGGAAAGAGAAATGTGGAGTCTTAATAGCAATCACTTGCATGGAAAGTGGTGGTGTGAGGTATCATGATATTCTTCCTTAAATTTAGCTGTCCCTAATCACAAATTCCAGGATAAAACAATATAATTTTAGTGCATTTCTCCTCATCAGGAATGTTGGAGGTGCATTTTAAGTTTAAATCATCAACGCTAGAATGACCAAATTGCAGACTAATTGTTTCCATATTATACTTAAAATGATTTTTAAAAATGAAAAAGATGACAATATACAATCAATGCTATTTAATGTACCTCTGGGCCTACTCTTCTACAAATTGTAGCTTATCAATTTTTCTCTGTCAAGCTTGAACTAATGTAAATAATTGAAATAATGTAAAGTTATATTTTCATGTTTTTATAGATACAACATGACAAGAATACATAAATGTAAGAGTATTTCAACTATGGATAATGTTGATTGGATAATGCACATCTCAGTTACAAGCAGTAATCATAGTATAATATCCATGTAACGGTGCATCAATATATTGTTATATAAATATATATGTGTGCATCAAGTGAAATGTGGTCAAACAAGAGTGATGACAGCTGTCTAAAGGTTTTTTTATTCATTTTATATAAAAACTGTTATGGAAAGACCAAAATGTTTATGAACTATTCTTATGTAAATTTACAACTGTCCTTTACTGTACTTTTTTGTTTACAGTATATGGTACCTTATTTTCTGCTGTGTTAAGTGGGTGTCAGGCTCCAAGGAGACATACACTTTCTACAACTTCTATTGAAGATATTGGAATTTCCAATTTTTCATGTGTACTATGTCAGAAAATGCTTTTGATTTTATTTTTAAATCTAACATCGGATGGCTTTTTCGGATGTTGTAAAAACTTCAGTCATACATAAAACATGTTCTTAAAAAAGACAAAGATCTTTATTTATTTTTATGAGATAGTTCTTAAAACTAATAATAATGAGAAACAAACAAAAAAGTACTTACGTGTAGTTCCAAGCAAACCCAGCTGTTTCTACTCAACAAGGACCTCCTTTGCTCAGTGTATACATTAGCATGATACACTTGTAATAAAGTAGAAATAACTTTTTTAGCTAAAATCATTAACATTTTCAACATTCCAAGCTTACACTCACTAAGTGTTTAGGGCATATGTAGAAATATAACTATTAATTTTGTTCCTCATTTTGCACTGTGTTTTATCAGCTCAGCTGCTGTTATAACCATATCGAAGAGCAGAAAAGTAACTTGCTTTAAAAATTCCACAGTGTAACACATTTCCAGGCATACATGTTTCCAAAAAGTGTTCATTTCTTATTTTATTGAAGAGAGTACTGATGAGAAACTAAAAATCTTGCAACTTTGTCTTTCTACAAAGATGATCATCTTAATATTTAGACAGTGCTTTAAGATATATTCTAAAATTAAGCCATTTTAGTTCCTCAAACTTGCACATTAAAATTTCTTGTATAAAATTTTGCAGTTTGAATATATTTAATGTTTCAAAATTGAGTGTACTAATGCTCTGCTTAAATATACAGTAGTCTTAACATTCTGCAATCATAACTTTGCAAATGCTGTAAATATCTTGGTGGTCATGGTAATAAATAGAGCAAATGAAGAGAAGCATTAACAACATAATAACCCTACAGGATGACTTTAATACAACACGTTGACAATACCATTAAAAAAACATTATTGAAAATAATTAGAAAACTATACAATGTGATTTTCTTCCCAGTTTTCTATTTCCTATCTCATCATATCCTAGAGTTATCAGCCTAGGAAATATAAACAAAACTGAATACTTTAATGCCTTAAAAGGTATGTGTGGGTCTTTAAACCTGTTTTAGACTGGGTAAGAGTTTATTTATTAGAGAGCCTGCAATTCTGTTGTGTATAATAAGGTGCAATTCAGGTAAATATTCCATTTTCCTCTAATTGAAATGAAATGAGTAGGTGTATAGATTGAATTAGTTACACATATTCTATATTGCCGATTTTAATTGATGATGTAAGGTTTATTAGTAATATACTATGAACTTTAGAGAGTTTATTGGTTAAGTCCCACAAATTTTATATGAAGTCTTTGTTGTTGTTTAGTAACTATGTCTTGTCTGACTCTTTTGTGACCCTATGGACTGTAGCCACCAGGCTCCACTGTCCATGGGATTTCCCATTCAAGAATACTGGAGTTGGTTGCCATTTCCTTCTCCAGGTGTATGAATTCTAAATAAGCTTATTAAAGGAAATCAAATGATATAAACATCTGCTTAAAAGTAGAGTACATTTCATGCAAAGTGTTCCAATGCTAAAAAATGATTTATTTTTAATCACCAGCATTAAACATGGGTAAGTATAAATGAATCATCATGATATTCTGAATGAAAATTTGGGGTTGCACTAAATGTTTTCTGACAGTTGTGTCAGATATTTTAAAAGGGATTCACCCTCATAATATGTTGCTTGGACTAGATCATGACATTGGGGATTCTATTAGGTACTAATCAATAAATTATACTTCTCTATTTCTGTGTTTCAAACAACTCATAGATATCATATGGCACTCTAAGTACATGAAGGTTCAAACATATTTACATAAAAATGAAGATATTCAAGCCCAGAGACTAACACAAATGACCAAATATCCAGTGCAAGTAGGAAAGTGCCTGGCATAAATCTAGATCATAAGAATTTTTGTGTTTATATATATTTTTTTTTTTCCTCCTTGCTTCACCATTTTACATTCTCTTCTTGTTCTTTTGCAATTTTTTATATATTATGCTTCTAATGGTAGCTATGTAAAGTTTCATTCATCTCACCTTTTGGCTTTTATTTCATGCTAACCCGTCTACTTCTGACTTGAGAAGTAGAATCTTTCCTGAGATTTTACTTTGAGGTCACTTAGAACACAGTTCATTTTGTCAAAGTTAAGACAAGACAGTCTCAGAGTCTTCTTAATAACCACAAAAAAATGACTAAGAATTTCTAGAGTGAAGTAAAAATTTTCTGTCAAGCTGTATTTCTGCATCATGGGCATATTCTGATTCAATAATTGCAAATTTGTTATATTCCTCCATGTACAATTTACAGAATTTCTGTAGGAAAAGGAAGGCTCTTCCATCTTTAATATGTTTGCTCATCAGAATTCCTTCTTTAAGTCACTTTAGAATGAACGCAAGTCAATTTTCTATTTTAATTCTACCCTCGAGCACGTCCAGATTATATTTTAATTGTCTTTTTTCCCTACTAGGTATTCATCAGTTTTTCTATTTCAGAACCAAGTTCCTTTTTGGATATGCATAAATGCACTGTTACTTCATTGGATATGCCTGAATTCATCACAATTTGGTCATGTTTCTTTCTTTTTTTTCTTCCTTTTCAGGTTCATGTGCCAATTTCATTTTATTGTAAATTGGAATGTGGGGGAGTGGATTAACCACTTGGGAGGGAGTCAAAACCAGGATTCTAGCTTTTCCTGCCTTTGTTCACGTCTCCCTTGGTCTCTTGTCTTCTCACCTGAAGGATGTGGATGCTAGGACTCTCTCCTGGGATGATGAAAGGAAATGTAATATGATCAGTTAAAACATAAGGCAACATTTTCTCTTCTTTAAAAAGTAAAGAAGTGAGTTTATGCATTGGGGTTCCACTTGGTGCAGAAAAATCAAGTTCAGTATTCAGTTCCAAATTTTTTTTATCTCAAGACATTCACTAATTCTGTTATGCATTCATTCAGTTGAACAAGTATTTATTGAATGTATCTTGAATAAATAGAAATTGAAGGAATGGTTAAACTGGAAACCTCTATTCTGATGATTAGGAATGATGTTTTCTTTAAAGCATGTGGAATTTGATCCATTTCAACTTAGAAATAATCTGAGTATGTGGATAACTCTGACAATTAAAAGTTATATCTCTGTGTCCAACAATTTTTAACTCAAGACATTCAAATTTAAATTTAAAGTAGATATCTGATAACGTTCATCAACAATCTCTTTAAATATTGACTCAAAATATTTTCCTTTCTCAAAAAAAATCTTAAGTTTCATAAATTGTGCTTGTCCATAAATTTGACAATCAATCAATATTTAGATCTCTATTTTCAAAGAGTAAGTCCATTAACAAATAACACAGTTTAGTAGTTCTAAATTGTTGCCTTCTACATGATTATGGTATATCTCTAGAATCTGTTTCTTTGGATAAGAGTTTATTCAAATATCATTCAGTATATTTTTGGTCAGCAGCTAAATAGCATCTGACATTTAAACTGCAAAAAAAAAAATTGAAGAAAAAGTATTTTAAAACAAGCTGGTAATTTCATATCTACAAGCCTGTCAATTGAGAATTTATTCATAAAAATTCTTAAAATGAATGTTACTATTTAAAATTTTATTTAAACATTTACATTGTCACACCTAAATTCATTGAGGGTATTTTACTTCAGATGGAAAGTGTTTTGGAGGGATCTACACTTTTGTTGAATTTCCTAAATCAAAGAAAAAAAATTTTTTGTTTCATTTAGGAAGCTGTGTATTATAATCATAATATTTTAATTATCACTCCTTATATTACCAACATTAATAGATAAGAAAGACTATTAGGTAAGAATCAGAACCAAAATCGATTATAAATTAATGTATGCTTGTTTTCCATTTTTCTTCTTCTTTTTTTTTTTTGAGATAATATAATGCAGTTTAGAGGTTTTTTATGTAAACATCACCTTCTCCACTCCCCAACATCTTATTGTCAAGAATTTTGTATTACAAAAAGAAAAAAATGTGTTTATTTAAACTTGAAGCTATTGGGTATAGATGACCCGTATCTAAAAACACTTTTGTGTAAATATATATAGATTTACAAGGAAATAGCCTAATGAAAATTATTTGTAAGGTTGTTGAGATTCTTATGAAAATGGAAACCTGTAGTATTATGAGCTATATGTTCTTGCTTTCCCTGTGTCTCTCTTCCCCGCCACCATTTTTCCCTTCCTAAATTAGACTTGCCTGTTCTCTCAACTATCAGAGGACAATTTTATTGAAGTCTGAGTCATGAATGGCAGTCACATGTGACACTGAGTTCTATGTGATTCTGAGATGAGAGATAACATATCGACATTTACATAGCTGTCTTGAAAATGAGTGCCTTAGTTCTCAGTGAGGTTTGGTATAGATAATCAGTGTGACATTTGTCATCTTTATTTGGGGTTGTCTTTAAATTAAATGCACTCTTGAGTTTATAACTATACTTAGTTTGTATCTTAAATGCCTTTCAAGTCTGTTTTATGTGCATTATTCTGTCAGCTATTTGTGTTAAAGAGATAAGCATGTCTTTGTTCTTTTTTATTTAATATTGTTTGTGTTTCTGTGTTTGTGTATGTTCATGTGTGTATTAAAAATATTCCACATCCTCTATAGCATTTATTCTGCTAATTATTTATAACATTGCTAACATACCTTCAGAGTTTTTTTAACTCAAAAAATATTCAGTGGATTGAAATACATTATTATGGATATTTTAAAAGAGCTTTTGAAAGAAAAGCAGCTAGTAATTAGGACATATGAGTCAAAGTAACCAAATCAAGCCCCAAATTATACCTTGCTGTTTTTTATTTAAAATTTATTTCAAAGTATTTGATTCTTCAAAATTGAATTTCTAATATTCATACTTAGTTGTCAAAACATCTCCCGGCAGGGAAGAATTTTGGAGTCATGTTTACATGGTATCCATGTAAACATGTTTTGCATTTTCTTCATCAAAAAATAATAACTTATGGTGAATAAAATTGTGCTTCAAAATCTGGAAACAATTTTCTGGAGTTAGGAAAAAAGGGTATCCCTCCAAGTATCTGAGTAACAGTTTCCAATATCAGAGGATATTTCATTACCAGTATAAGTTTCAAAGAGTTGTGATCATCTTCAGGGCAGAGGAGTTAAATCATTGGCCAACTATGCAGAGATGGTAATGGACGATCCAGGATTATAACCCAGGGCCGATTCCTTACTCCCATCAGACACAATCTCTTTAGTTCTCAAACACCTGTTTTTTTTTTTTTTTTGAAGAGTAGGCACACATAATCCAGAGGGGCTTTGTGGGTAATTATTGGCTTACTTTTTGGTTTAGGATGCACTTTTGTGATTGGATTTGTATCCAGAAACAAAACTTACTCCGAGGGAAATAATGACATAGAACTGGCCAGAGAAACATCATGAGAGTTGATAGAAAATTTTAAATGTTATTGCTAAAAATTTTTTGAACTTACTTATCTTTTTTGATGTCAAATATCTATAAGGAGAAAAATCTTTCAGTCTAATAATTGGTAAGGAAATAACATGTTCATCTTTCAGGTCAGTTCAGTTCAGTCACTCAGTCGTGTCCGACTCTTTGCAACCCCATGGACTGCAGCACACCAGGCCTTCCTGTCCATTGCCAACTCCTGGAGTTTACTCAAACTCATGTCCATTGAGTCGGTGATTCTATCCAACCATCTCATCCTCTGTTGTCCTCTTCTCCTCATGCCTTCAATCTTTCCCAGCATCAGGGTCTTTTCCAATGAGTCAGTTCTTCGCATCAGGTGGCCAAAGTACTGGAGCTTCAGCTTCAGCATCAGTCCTTCCAATGAATATTCAGGACTGATTTCCTTTAGGATTGACTGGTTGGATCTCCTTGCAGTCCAAGGGACTCTCAAGAGTCTTCTCCAACACCACAGTTCAAAAGCATCAATTCATTATTAATTAGTAAATAGTGCCTAGAAAATGTAAAAACATTTTGCAAATAAAAACTTGAAGAACTGATTAAAATCATAGATTGACTATACAGTGTCAAATATGCATTTTAATATTTATTTTTTAATAAGTACATAAAGATAGTATTGTTCAGTTCTATGAAATTTTAAAATACTAATATCTGGGCTTGTAGTTTATATAAAGCATCTGCATATAAAATGTATTATTTTTACAATAATTTGTATATTTCAACACATTTTTATGTTTAATTCTCAAGCTTACATTCATTTTTTTAATGCATTATCATATTATTCCTATTACCATACTGTCTTTCCCGATACAATGGCAAAACACAAAAACATTTTCAGAGTCATAAGATTTATCATTTGTGCCTGAAAAGCATCCATGGTTTCCTATTTTCACTTTATATTCCACATTTATGTGTTGATAATGTGCCTTTCCACTTTGCCAGTTCTCATTCCTCAGGCATCTGTGGGACCACGATTGTCCTTTTTATTTCTCCATTCTTATCAGTAAGACTCGACACAAATCTTTCTGGTACATAATTTAACATAAGCCAGCTAATCTCTCAACTAGCACGTAAAGATGTCCCTTTCTTGTACCACATGATCTGAATCCCCTACAACCACAGAACCCCAAGTGTACATGCATGCTAAGTCACTTCAGTCGTGTCCGACTCTGTGCAACCCCATGGACAGCAGCCCACCAGACTCCTGTGTCCACAGGATTCTCCAGGCAAGAATACTGGAGTGGGTTTCCATTTCCTTCTCCAGGGTTTATGTTTACAACCCCAAGCAAACCTGACTAAATGCTTTGTGTTCCAATTCTGCAGCTAGTGATGCTGTATTTTCCATGATTTGCTTAAACGTCAATTTCCTTTGTTGAAGTGTGAGCTTCCTGAAGGCAGGGAGTAAATATATCTTACTTGTCTTTGAGTACTTAAAACCGTGTTTAAAAATACCGATGATGATAGCTTACACTTACAAAGCACATATTCTGTTCGACATCACATTAAATGTGTGTGATGTGCATGATGCAAATGTGTCGTGAGGTACGTGCCAAGTCACTTCAATCCTGTCCAACTCTCTGCGACCCCATGGACTGTAGCCTGCCATGCTCTTCTGTCCATGGAATTCTCCAGGCAAGAATATTGGAGTGGGTTGCCATGCCCTCCTCCTGGGAATCTTCCCGACCCAGGGATCAAGCCTGCATCCCCTACATGTCCTGCATTGGCAGGCAGGCTCTTTACCAGTAGTGCTACCTGATATATACACTATGCTTTTAATTCTCATTTTGCAGATGAAGAATCTGAGGCACAGAAAGGTAAAATAATTTTTTCAAGGTCATGGAGCTGGTAGGATGAGGAAGCAAGTTTCCTATGGGAAAACTTGTAAATTTCACATGGGAAGATACTGGCTACAGTAACACTATGTGATAAACATGTATCCTTAAAAGTAAAAATAAACTAAGTGTTTCACTCACCAAACCATCAACAGGTACCCAGAGCAGACACTCAGACATCACTGAAGAACATCACTGGATATACATGGAGAAGATGGTATAGAGTGAAGTCTGGTGGAGGGGTGGGTGGATGGTGGATGGGGGGCAGGTAGGATGTGCTGTGGGAAGTACATCACTCAGGTGAGGATGAGCTCCTGACAGATGTGTCCAGGATAACGGAATTGCTAACTACCATCTAAAACAGGGCTTCACAGTAGCTTCTGTTTGGTCCAGCTTGGAGCCAGAGCAAAATTACTAAGAAAACAGAAACAACATTTAACATAAATTATCCCCTTCTCCCAAGAAATTTCTTTAGAGCACATTATTTTTACATAATGCTTTTTTTGGGTAATCTCATAAATTTTATTCATTTATTAATGCATTCACATTCAGTAAACAAACATTGCTTTCCTGACAAATCTAAGACAGTATGATTTTAATTCTAAGATTTAAAAAAAAAAAAAATCGCCCTCCATACTGTCCCAAACCTAAATTTAAGGTTTGGGGGACTAATCTGGAGATGGGAATTGCATGCATTCTAATTACATAAAAATATAAATTATAAAATATTGCCAAAAACCCATTCATAGGAGAAAATATAACTGACTACAGGGGTTATTTGATATAAATAAGTATTTTTTCCTGCTTTTTTAAAATCATATTTTGTGACCAAATTCCTGTAAATATTTCCCAACTCAACTAAAATTCATTTAGTTTAACCATCTTTATGATTTCCTTTCCAAAAGGCCTGTACTGTTTCCATTTCTTCTTAGCCTCCTTAACTGAATAAACTCTTAGTAACTACAATATAGATATAAATATTCCCAGAAGATTCCTTTTTTCCCTTCTATCTCAATTCTTCCCAATCTGTAGACACTCTCTCTGGGTAAACCCATTTTTCCTATAGATTTAATGATCATCTCTGCTGACTTTTCCCCAATGTGTGTGGACAGACCTGCTCTCTATCCTCCATTCTAGATCTAGTTATTTAAATGTCTAGTATACTTATTGATATCAGTGATATTATTTATAATAATGGCTAAGGTTCATTGACTATCAGCTAGCTGCCAGTCACTTTTAAACATTTTATGTATATCAATGCTTCTACTACAAGGATGCTATGAGTTCAGTAATACCATGTTCATCACACCTGAATGAAATAGAAGCAAAATAAATGACATATCTGACCCTAAGCCCCACCCACCTACAGCTAGAAATTTCCAGGGACAATATGATCAGGTTCAAAACTGAAATTACATTCTCAGTAAACGTTGTGCCTCCTTCTGTCCATTTTTGGTTATGTTTGACCCTTAAGCTACTATTAAATAAATAAAAATAAACATTAAAAAAGTAAATAACATTTTCACCATTTTAGTAAATGTAGGAGAAATCCTTTCAGAGCTGGTTATTTCCCTTCACAATCTGTATCTCTGTTTTGTGTGTGTGCTTAGTCATTCAGTCATGTCTGACTCTTTGCAAATCCATGCACTGTAGCCTGCCAGGCTCCTCTGTTCAGGGGATCCTCTAGGAAAAAAAAACACTGGAGTGTGTTGCCACGCCTTCCTTCAGGGATCTTCCCAACCTATGGATCAAACCTGGGTCTCCTGCATTGCAAGCAGATTCATTACCATCTAAGCCACATTGAATATATACATATACTAATCAAGGCATTTTGAACATTCTATAAATCCAACAGAAAAAAAAATCTCCAAGTAGTCCTTAATGTTTTTGTTCCTGAAATTACAATTTATTTCATTTTTAACAATCAAGTATTCTTCCTTGTGTTAAAAATCACATCTAGGTTGTCTTATATCAGCATCCAGTGGGATTATGTTAACTGTGCGTGGCTTCTTTTAATTATATATTCATCCACTGAATGAATATTTGTTGAACATTCATTACATGACAGGATCTGTACCACACAATAATACACAGTTCTTCTGGCTATGAAGTTTCCTCTGTTTTATAGGAAAAGGCAAATTGTTCAAGATCTTCTTTAAATGTCTTTGCTTTCACTGGTCCCTCTCATATGTCTCAGTCCTTTGATGTCTCCTGTTCTATTCCTTAGTTTCCTGAGATGTGCATTTAAATTATCTGTTAATTCATCCCACACACATTTATTGAGCATTCACTTATGTGGGCAGCATCTTTATTCTACTCTGAAGATAAAGTGTTGAAGAAAACACACCAGTCCTTGCCCTTTTAGAATTACTAGTGTGATGGGTGAGAGATTTTGCACAATGATCACAGGAAAAACTGAAAAACTCGTTCCCTGAGAACGAGGTGGGCCTTTCCAGTCTGAGTGGGGTGGCATGGACCTCCTTGGGAAGATGACAGGAAAGCTGAGAACTAGAAGACAAATAAGTGGGAGGTGGGGGCACAGAGAGAAAGTAACGGAGGAAGAGCCTTTCAAGCAGAGGAGACCATGCCCTGCAAACCTTGGGAGCTGGAAAACATCAGAAAAGTCTTAGGTGTGGCATCAGTGCTGGAGCCAGTTCTCTCCTGCGCATCAGCTTCAGGAAGCTCTCTCTACCTTGTACTGTTATATTTTTTATTTTTAAAAAATTATTTTAAATTATATATATATTTAAGATATAGTTGACTTACGATATTGTGTTAGTTTCAAGTGTACAGCACATTGATTCAATTACACACACATATATTTCTTTTTTTCAGCTTCTTTTCCTATAGGTTATTACAGAATATTGAGTGTAGCTCCCCGTGCTATACAGTGGGTCCTTGTTTTTTAATCTATTATATGTATATATATTAGTGTGTATGTTAATCCCAAACTCATAACTTTTCCTTTTTTTCCCTTTCCCCTTTAGTAACCATAAATTTGTTTCCTATGTATGGATCTATTTCTGTTTCTTAAATACGTTCATTTTTATCTCTTTTTCTTTGATTCCACATGTAAACAATATTGTATGTTATTTGTCTTTCTCTCTCTGGGTTACAATAATCTCTAGGTCCTTCCATGTTGCTACAAATGGCATTATTTCATTGTTTTTATGGCTGGGTAATATTACATTATATATATGCACTACAGCCTCTTTATTCATTCTTCTGTTGATGGACATTTTGATCGTTCCCATGTCTTGGCTATTATAAATAGTGTTGCTGTAAGTATCGGGGTGCGTGGTATTTTTCTGGACTAGAGTTTCTCCAGATACATGCCCAGGAGTGATCCTGCAGGATCATATGGCAACTATACATTTAATTTTTTTAAGGACCCTCCATACTCTTCTCCACAGTGGCTGTACCAATTTATATTCCAGCCAACAGGAGCATCTCATTTAGCAGCCATGCATCAGCAAGGGCCATGTTCCTGCTCCCCAGAGTGTGGTGTTCTGGAACAAAGGTGACATTAATTTTTTCCTTAGAGCAGTCGTCTTAGATAGGTGTCATGATGACAAATGTGATTGATAAAGAGCCATTAAAAATACATGCCCATATTTCAGGAGCTAGGAAGTGTCAGAACCTGAACTTCCTGATCTCTGTATGTAATAAGCTGCCATTAGTGTGGTTAGAGTCATGTCCTCACTTTCCTATTCAGGTCAGAAAATCACCTGGGTGTGGGTTTCCCACATGGTATTTTTGTTTACCTTGAAATATGTTTTTGTGTAACCAGAGCAGATTGAAACACCTCTTCTCAATAGAGTTTTCCTCTTTCTTCTTAAAAAAGATCAAATGAATCTTTACACCTTCCTTTTCAGTAGTAAAAATATCTCAATTAATTTCTTGAAGAGATACTTTCTGCTATTTTTTTCAAGCTAGTTTTGTCAGAGAGAATTTCAAACAAAAATGTATTTCTTTTTATTTTTTATTTTTAAACTTTACAATATTGTATTGGTTTTGCCAAGTATCGAAATGAATCTGCCACAGGTATACATGTGTTCCCCATCCAGAACCCTCCTCCCTCCTCCCTCCCCATACCATCCCTCTGGGTCGTCCCAGTGCACCAGCCCCAAGCATCCAGTATCATGCATTGAACCTGGACTGGCGACTTGTTCCATATAAGATATTATACGTATTTCAGATCTTGGAAAAATCCTATATTAAGAAACATTTTAAAGCGTAAGCACTTTCAGTTCAGTTCAGTTCAGTTGCTCAGTTGTGTCCGACTCTTTGCGACCCCATGGACTGCAGCACACCAGGCTTCCCTGTCCATCACCAACTCCCGGAGTTTACCCAAACTTACGTCCATTGAGTCGGTGATGCCATCCAATCATCTCATCCTCTATTGTACCCTTCTTCTCCCTCCTTCAACCTTTCCCAGCATCAGGGTCTTTTCAAATGAGTCAGCTCTTCACAACAGGTGGCCAAAGTACTGGAGTTTCAGCTTAAACATCAGTCCTTCCAATGAACACCCAGGACTGATCTCCTTTAGGATGGACTGGTTGGATCTCTTTGCAGTCCAGGGGACCCTGAAGAGTCTTCTCCAACACCAGAGTTCAAAAGCATCAATTCTTCGGCACTCAGCTTTCTTTATAGTCCAACTCTCACATCCATATGACTACTGGAAAAACCATAGCCTTGGCTAGATGGACCTTTGTTGGCAAAGTAATGTCTCTGCTTTTTAACATGCTGTCTGGGTTGGTCATAACTTTCCTTCAGAGGAGTAAGTGTCTTTTAATTTCATGGCTACAGTCACCACCTGCAGTGATTTTGGAGCCCCCCAGAATAGAGTCTGCCACTGTTTCCCCCTTCTATTTGCCATGAAGTGATGGGACCGGATGCCATGGTTTTAGTTTTCTGAATGTTGAGCTTTAAGCCAATTTTTTCACTCTCCTCTTTCTCTTTCATCAAGAGACTCTTTAGTTCTTCTTCACTTTCTGCCTTAAGGGTGGTGTCATCTGCATACCTGAGGTTATTGATATTTCTCCCGGCAATCTTGATTCCAGCTTGTGCACCTTCAGAGGGTTTGACTAATGAAGTTTTTTTCCACCAGATACTGCCAAGCTGCTCCTGTCTGCAACCCTGTGGCCTCTGTCTGTTCTTTCAAACATTATTACCTTTGCCATTGGAATTCAGAATTTAGGCCACAATATAAACAATGAAAAAAACTCACTCATTTTAAAAGTCAAGGAGACTCTTGCGTGTTGAATTGAGCTTACTGAGTTTTTATCAATGGCAACTCAAAATATACATTTATTGACTTTTAATTATTGGATCTGTTTTTAGGTGTGAAAGATACTGGAAGCTATTTCTACTATGCAACTACATATTCATATTTGTAGTATCTAAAATGGCACCCCACTCCAGTACTCTTGCCTGGAAAATCCCATGGATGAAGGAGCCTGGTAGGCTGCAGTCCATGGGGTTGCTAGGAGTCAGACACAACTGAGTGACTTCACTTTCACTTTTCACTTTCATGCATTGGAGAAGGAAATGGCAACTCACTGCAGTGTTCTTGCCCGGAGAACCCCAGGGACGGGGGAGCCTCGTGGGCTGCCGTCTATGGGGTCACACAGAGTCAGACATGACTGAAGTGACTTAGCAGCAGCAACCTGTATTTAATCAGTCAGAAGGAACAAAATGTTTACCAGAAATGATAACCTGAAAAAAAAAGAAAAGAGACAGTTTTAATTTCCTGTAGATGAATTGTTTGGGTTTTAACATATAAGGCTGTGCAGCTAACTACATCTTCTCTAATTACATGGAAATTCTCTTCTGACTATATTATGTTCATTCATTCACTAATAATTCTCCCTCACAAATATTTATTAGGTTTGTTCATTAGTCATCAAGAAATGAAAATAGAGAAGATGATATTTACTAGGGAAGTGAAAGTCACTCAGTTGTGTCCAACTTTTTGTGACCCCACGGACTATAGAGTCCATGGAACTGTCCAGGCCAGAATACTGGAGTGAGTAGCTGGTCCCTTCTCCAGGGGATCTTCCCAACCCAGGAATCAAACCCAGGTTTCCTTCATTGCAGGTGGATTCTTTACCAGCTGAGCCACAAGGGAAGCCCAAGAATACTGGAGTGAGTAGCGTATCCCTTCTCCAGTGATCTTCCTGACCCAGGAAAGGAACCAGGGTCTCCTGCATTGCAGACAGATACTGGAGGAGATGCTCATGTACAGAGGCAATTATAGAACATTTTATGTAGTCACCCCCCACACATATTTATTGCACACTTATAAATACTAAGGCCTATCCCAGTGCTGGAAACATGGAGTTGCAGAAAAATATTGATGAAATAAGTCTTTATTTCATGGATATTGCTCTCTTTTAAGGAGAACTGGAAATAAACAAATGAATATATATATACACATATATGTATAGATATATATATATATGTATATATGTATATGGTGATGGACAGGGAGGCCTGGTGTGCTGCGATTCATGGGATCGCAAAGAGTCGGACACAACTGAGTGACTGATCTGATCTGATGTATATATATATATATGAAGTGGTGATGAGTCCATGAAGCAAAATAAAGCGAAGTCTTTACCTCTTCAGATGGCGAATATTCAGGGTGTTGCTGTTGAAAGAGTATTCAGAGAATGCATGTCACCTTTGAAATCTGGATGAAATTTGAGCAAAAATATAAATGCAGCGAGAAAGTTTGGCAAAGGTCTGGGTGAAGAGTGGCAAGCAGTGGTACCCGGATGTGTGAAGTGAGGCTCAAAGAGCTTAGAAAATTTGGGGAATTCTGGGGACGCAGTGACTTGAACACAGTGAGCTCAAAGACAGCAGTTAGAAATGGGGTCTGGTGAGCCAGTGGTCAAGATTTTTAGGGCTTGGGGTCACGTTAAGATCTTTGGATTTTACTCAAGCGTGATGGGTGTCAACAGAAAATTTGGAACAAGGAAGTGACATGATGGAATTTATGTATAGAAGCTCTCTGACTTACAATGGTTCAACTCATGTTTTGTTTTTGTCTTTTTTTTTTTTTTAATTTACCATGTTGTGAGAGCAATACATATTCTGTAGAAACAACACTTTGAGCTTTGAGCTTTTCCTGGGCTAGCCATATACAATATGGTCTTCTCCCCTGATCCTGGGCAGAGGCAGCTACCAGCCAGCCAGCCATCAGGAAGACACACAACAGATTCAGACACTTACAACCATTCTGTACAGAGACACTCATTCTGTTTTGCACTTTCAGTACAGTAGCCAATCAATTACATGAGGTATTCAACACTTTATTATAGAATAGTCTTTGGTTTAGATTATTTCACCCAACCCGTAGACTAATGTAAGTGTTCTGAGCATATTTAAGGGGGGCTGGGCTACACTATGACGTTTGGTAGGTCAAATGTATTAAAAGCATCTTTGACTTGTATTTTCAACTTAGGATGGTTTTATAGGGATGTAACCCCATCACAAGTCAAGGAAGATCAGTACTAAAATTGGCTAAAAAATAATAATCACTAATCACTAATGAATGCTTGCTATGTGCCATCTTTGCAAAGCATTTTATCTCAAATATATTCTGTGTGTATGCTCAGTTGCTTGGTAATCTGACTCTTTGCAACCCCACAGACTGTAGCATACCAGGCTCCTCTGTCCATAGAATTTTCCAGGCAAGAATACTGGAGCAGATTGCCATTTCCTACTCGAGGGGATCTTCCCCATCCAGGGATCAAAACCACATCTCTTGCATCTCCTCCATTGACAGTTACCACTGTGCCACCTGGGAAGCCCCAAATATCTTATACCATCCTCAAACCACATCCTTGAGGAAAGTTATATTGTTTTTCCTATTTAACAAATGAAGACACTTGGATGCAGAAATTAAGTAACTCTTACATGGTCATCAAGCAGGTGAATGTTTAAGCTGGTTTTAAGAATTCAGTAAGTCTGACAGTGGATGCAAAGGGATGTGAGCAAAAGTAAGCAGCTCAATTCGAAGTTATACAAAGAGTCGGGGTAAACTATGATGCCTGAGAGTGACGTGAGACAGGAATGAATTAGGCATAGACCCTGAAGGTAAACCTCAAGGATGTGGGGATACATATGTGAGGATACAAGCTTAGCTACTAGCTGAATGCTGATACTATTTACTGAGACTAAACAAGAGAAGAAGCAAGAGCAGGTTCTTTAAAACAGATTATTATTTATTTCCTTGCTTTTTTTGTTTATTGGCTAGAATGGAAAATCAAGAATTACTTTGATCATAGATGTCTGAAATACTTAGACCCACAAATAAGACTGCCAAGTGAGCACTTGGATATGCTTTTGTTGAGATGTAAAATTTGAGAATCATTGGCCAAAAGATTGCATTGAAAGGCATAGGAATGAATAAAATAACTAGCAAAGAGGTCTAAGTGTTGAGTCTTGGGCACTCCCATGTGTAGAATTGAGGATCTGAGGAGGAACCAGTGAAGAAGATTGGGAAGAGGTGGCCAGTGAGGAGGGAAGAAAATCAGCAGTTAGTGGTTTCCTGTAGTTAGTCACAATAGTGAAACATCAGAAAAAAGGGAATTCCTGTATCAGGTGACACCTTGGATGAACCAGATGAGCTTAAAGTGGTCACACAAAGAAAGAGGCAAAGGTAGCATCCTCTAAGATGCTCATGCCAACAATATATGAACTTAATGCACATCGAATATTCTGCTTTCATTAATCAGTGAGCACCAAAAACATGACTAAATATGTAAAGGTACAGTGTAGGAATTCACAACTTAAAGGTTCAATGAACCTTTACATACTGTGATATTGTGGTCACTGAAACAGGAGAGCTGTGTAAACCCCAAATTGCTTTCGTTAACAAGATACCAGGACTGCACATTTCTATGCCCATCAGAATTACAGCGGGTATCTTGTTATTAAAGTTTGTGGATGGAATCACATTGTGTTTTGATTCCTTCATATTAGTATGAAAGCCATAAACAATAAAAATGAAATTCTGTCACTCTGAAGATGGTTAAACTGAGTATTTGTGATAATGCTAAAGAAAGGGGAGCGAGATGTGATTAAGGGCATGAACTTTGGAAGCGGATGCACCCAGTTCAGTTAAGTGTGCTCTGTCACCTATTATGTGTTAGTTGGAAATTTATTTACTCTTCCTGCTCTTAACACACCAGGAAAATGATGATAACAGTAACTGTTTCTCAGTGGTGACGATTACATGATATAAGGCGCTTAGGTACATAAGAGTACTTGGCTTAACATAGGAATAATCTATGTTACATTGCAGGTTGTATCATGTCAGGTTATAATATGAACATTTCCTTATATCACTGGTCTGTAAAAATGCTATTTTAAGGGCTTATGAATGAATACATTTGCATAATTAATTTCCTATCACCAGGCATGAAGGTTGTTTCTAAATAGATGATATTAGGAACATTTCTCCAAATTCACATTACATAAATCATTATCTACATCTTTGAATGGCATTTCTTTATAAGTTTAGTATCCTTGCCTTCATTTTAGATAATAATTTATATTTCATGAGACTAAATTACAATTTCTCATTAATGGCTATGGGCTTATCTCATTCATTTACTGATTTTTTTCTACTCAGCTGTTACCACGAAGAATCACAAATCATTATAATGTTCCTTTGTGCTACATTTTCCTTAAATTAATAGGGATAATGAAAGGGAAGTTCAGCTGCAGCCTGAAAACTCCTTCTAAAGTAGCATTTGAAGACATCTTTATGAAGCAATCTTAACCTACAGAGGAATTTACTTATGCCAAAGGAATCTCCCCCACTATACATTTTGCTGCTGCTGCTGCTAAGTCGCTTCAGTCATGTCTGACTCTGTGCAACCCCAGAGACGGCAGCCCACCAGGCTCCCCCGTCCCTGGGATTCTCCAGGCAAGAACACTGGAGTGGGTTGCCATTTCCTTCTCCAATGCATGAAAGTGAAAAGTGAAAGTGGTGCAGCATATATTTTGAAAGTCTTTCCTTTTAGTAAACATAAGATTCTTCAGGATGTAGATCATGAAGAGTTTGGTTCTCTACATAAAATGTTGTGATATTTTAGAGGAATTATTGTCCAAAATGCAGAGAGACTTTTTCTTGCAAAGATAAAACTGAATGAATTGAGTCTTTTTATAAGGCATTCAGGCTTCCAGGTGGTGCTAGTGGTAAAGAAGCTGCCTGCCAGTGCAGGAGACATAAGAAACACAGGTTAGATCCCTGGATCAGGAAGATCCCTTGAAGGAGGGCATGGCAACCCACTCCAGAATTGTTGCCTGGAGAATCCTATGGACAGAGGAGCCTGGTGGGCTGTGATCCATAGGGTCTCAAAGAGTCAAACACAACTGAAGTGATTTAGCATGCATGCATAAGGCAATCAGTGAAGAAATTGTAACTTTGACACTGTTCCAATGATAAAGACCCCACTTACCAATATATGGAATCTGGGTTCAACCCCTGGTCAAAGAGCTAAGATCCCACATGCCACAACCAGGAATTCAAATACCACAATGAAGACTGAAGATTCTGCATGCTGCAGCTAAGACTTAAGACAGATAAATAAATAAATCTTTAAAAATACAAAATAAATAAAACATGTTGCCAAAAACATTTAAAAAATAAATTGGAGCATCAATACGACAGGAAGATATCAGTTACAAAAGATGTTCTTAACATTTTTTCATTATTGTTTTAAACATAGCTCCTTACTAAAGCAACAACAAAGATAATTGAATCAGATATTGCCACATCGCAGGTGAGGTCTTTCTTCGAGCTGCTTCAGAAGTCATAGCACCTTTGTCCTCTCCCTCTGATCCTGCCCCTCTGGATGAGAAGACAGAGATCGTTCGTCAGAGGCCAAATTCACAGCTCCTGACATGATCGCTCTTCCCAGACTAATTTGTCTTACTAGTGAGGGCACTGGCCACATTTCCTGGCTGTTTTTACTTTAGGCAATGGAAGGAAGTTCATAGAAAGGCAATGTAATTACCGTTAACAGTGTAGAATTAGCCTAGTGGCAAATATGCACTATTATTCTTATAATCTTACGATATTCAGCAATAGAAAGAAATACTGCCTTTCCAGTCATGTGAATATAGAAATTTTTTAAACCCATACTCTCTGTAGAGAAATAAAGGAATTTTCTTAAAGGCATACTGGCTATTGAAAGCAAAACATACAACCAACTCAAAATCAAAAGCTATTCCAATTCCAGTTCTAAAACATTGTTCAGGGAGCTGGAATGGTTTCTTGTGAGGAAACAATTCCATCTTAGGATTTTCTTTTTAATCTTTGAACATTTTAATGATTGTGATATAGCTGAGAATGAGGTCTTGTGTGGGAGAGTAATTGCACCAATGAGGAAATCAGAAAGGAAGACTCTGACGACTTAGAAAATGCTAAATGTAATGGTCTGCTCTGAGTCCCTCATGAACTGAAATTCTCAAGTAGAGTCTGGGTTGGGTAGAATGAACAAGTGTTTTTGGTGACTTATGGAGCAGGCTAATGACAGATTTTTCTGTTATTTCTAGCTTTTGTGTACCAGATTCTCTACGGTTCAGCTCATCCTTGTAGGTCTTTATTCTTTAATCTCATCCAAGCAGCTAGGGAAAATTTAAAGGTACATTGCTACCAAATGTGCTGATGTGGAAACAAACATACTAGTCTTTGGATTTGAACTTTGGTTCAATCCATGATTTGGGCAAATCTCTTCTCTAACTTAACGCCCCTTCTGTCATCTCTAATATCACAGTTTTAATGACAAACTAGCTGGGAAGCTTATACAATGAGGAATGAGGGAGACATAGTATGGCACCAATACAAACTAAGCTAAAAACTGAGGCATTGTTCTTGACTTTCTTGCCCCCCTTAGCTTGTGATTCTTAAATTCAAGAAATGAGCAAGGACTGCCATCTCTGCCTTCCAATTATACTCCAAATCCACTCTGTCTCCACAGAGTTACATGTTAACCCAACAAACATCCTTTCTCACCCAAGGGACTGAGTTAGCATCCTAAGTGGTCATTCTTCTCTCCTAGCATTATATACATGGTCTCCAGAGTGATATCTTAAAAATATAAATAAAATGTCATATTTATCTCCTGCTTGAAACCCTCCAGGGAGTTTCCATCTCATTCAGCTTAAATTCAAAGTTCTTCTCATGGCCTACAGGTTCCTGCGTCTCCCCCACTTGTCACCTCTCCCACTCTGATCCAGTCTCAGCAGGAGGGCACACCGTACTTGTTTTGGAGTTCTTCTTGGAAAACTTTCCCGCTGGGTCTCTCTGAAAGGCCCTTCTTTTCATTTGGGTTTTCATGTCATTAGATGTTTTCCCAGAATCTACCCACCAGCCACTTTCTACTAAGTTACCCTGTGGTACTTTCTTCATAAGAGTCATCACCAGTTACAAATACCTTATTTACTTTCTTGTTCACTACCTCTCTCACTCTGAAATACAGGATTCACTATTGTATTTTCAGCAGAAAGGTAAATACCTTCTAGAGTGTATCCCAGAGAAGGCAATGGCACCCCACTCCAGTACTCCTGCCTGGAAAATCCCATGGATGGAGGAGCCTGGTAGGCTGCAGTCCATGGGGTCATGAAGAGTCAGCCACGACTGAGTGACTTGACTTTCACTTTTCACTTTCATGCACTGGAGAAGGAAATGGCAACCCACTTCAGTGTTCTTGCCTGGAGAATTCCAGGGATGGCGGAGTCTGGTTGGCTGCTGTCTATGGGGTCGCACAGAGTCGGACACGACTGAAGCGACTTAGCAGCAGCAGCAGAGTGTATCCAAAGAGCAAAGCATTCATAAACACATAACTCCTACTCTGCTTACCATGGAGTAAATGTTCAGTTAAAATCATTGTTACCTATCCTTCTACCCTTGGGCAAAATCTGGGAGATGGTGGAGATGGTAAAGGACAGGGAAGCCTGGCGTACTGCAGTCCATGGGGGCATGAAGAGCCAAACATGACTTGGTGACTGAACAACAATACCTTTCTATTGAATTTCCAGGGGATGATTCTCTACCTCAATATTACCTAATATTTCTCTAGGAAATTGAAAACTAAATTTAGCCCTTTCTTCTGTCACTTTTCGCTTTGCTAGCCTTTCTTTATTTTTCTTGAACTGAAATCTGAAGTCATTAATTTTAGATTTTTCTTTTGTTGTAATAGAAGTATTTTGCTCTATATATTCCTTTTAAGCACTGCATTAACTTCACCTCACAAATTTTGACTTGCATTTTTGCTTTTATTCAATTCAAACACTCTCTAATTCCCCTTTTAAATCTTTCTTGATTCAGTGGTTATTTAGTGGTATGCTATTTTATTTGCAAATATTTGGGAGCTATTAGGATATGTTTTTGTTTCTGATTTCTAATTGAATTCCTTTGTTATCTGAGTAGATACTTGGGTATGACTTGAGTACTTTCAAATGTACTGAGAATTTTTTTAAGGTCCAGAATTTGATCTACCATGAAAAGTATTCTGAGTGAACTTGAAAAGAATTTAACTCAGCAGGTAATGAGTAGTAATCTGTATATATAAAGTTGGTTGACAATTGTTTGAGTCTATATTTTTATTCTTTATTCAATTGTCATATCAGTTACTGAGATGAGGTGTCTAAATATCCATCACTGTAAATGTTTCTATTTCTTCTTGCAGATCTAAGAGTTCTTGCCTCATGTCTTTTGAATTTCTGTTATTGAGTGCATGAGCAGTTCCTTGATGAATTTAACGGCTCTTATCCTAGAAATGTTTTTGTTTGCTCTGAAATTTATCGCCTCTGATACTAACATAGCCACTCTAATTTTCTTTGGTTAGTATCAGTATGCACACATTTTCCATACTTTATATTATTTGTAGCATTATATTTATATTGGTTTCAGGAATTCCTTGGAAGTCCAGTGGTTAGGACTCCACACTTTCACTCCTAGGGCTGGGTTCAACCCCCAGTCAGGAAAGTGATCCCATAAGCCCAGGAGCATGGCCAACAAATAAAGTAAAAATAAAACAGATTCACTATAGGCACAATATAGTCAAGTCTTGTTTATTCCAACTTCATAATCTCTACTTTTTAATTGGGGCAGTTAGATATTTAATATATCTATTGATATGGTGGAGTTTAAATTTACTGTTTTACTACATATTTTACATTTGTTACATGTGTTTTATTTCTCTTTTCTATTTTCTATGCTTATTAATATTTAGAATTTTTTTAGAATATAGAAATAATACAATGAAATTCTCTTTTTGACTTCTGAGATACAGCTTTTTGTTGTGTTCCCTCAGTGGTGCTTTAGGATTTCCAGTAAACATATTAACATATAGGGATAATACAGTCCTTCATATATAAAATAAGAACCTTCTTTTAATAGAATATATATTTTTCTCTTTTCTGATTTTTGTGCTGTTATTGTGAAATATTTTAGTTCTGTATATAAGTACCATATTATGCCATTATTTTTTGCTTTATTCTGGTTGGATCACCTTGCAGTCCAAGGGACTCTCAAGAGTCTTCTCCAACACCACAGTTCAAAAGCATCAATTCTTCAGCACTCAGCTTTCTTTATAGTCCAATCCTCACATCCATATGACCACTGGAAAAACCATAGCCTTGACTAGATGGACCTTTGTTGGCAAAGTAATGTCTCTGCTTTTTAATATGCTGTCTAGGCTGGTCATCACTTTTCTTACAAGGAGTAAGGGTCTTTTTATTTCATGGCTGCAGTCACCATCTGCAGTGATTTTGGAGCCCCCCAAAATAAAGTCAACCACTGTTCTCACTGTGTCCCCATCTATTTGCCATGAAGTGATGGGACCGGATGCCATGATTTAGTTTTCTGAATGTTGAGCTTTAAGCTAACTTTTTTACTCTCCTCTTTCAGTAGTGTGGGGTTAATCCCACCTGTTATTTTCCATCTCTGACATTGTAGATTTCATCTTGAGAAGTAAATTTAGGTCCTCTTAAAAAATCTTTTCCATATTCTAATCAACATTTTTAGTCTTCCTTATAGTTTCTTGAGCTTATGGAATATAATTATATTAACATCTCCTAATGTTCTAGACTATTAATTCTATAATCTGTGTCATTTCTGGTTTCATCTTAATGGGTTGTTTTTTTCTTGCTGCTTTGTAGACATACCTGGTAATTTTTTTTTTTAATCAAATGTCAGACATTGTGAATTTTACCTTGTTGGGTGCTAAGTTTGGGGAGATGGTTTGTTTTATAAATATTATTTTCTGTATCCTGAAACCATAGATAAGTTACTAGGAATCAATTTGATCCTTTGGAGTCTTGGTTTCAGGATTTGTGAGGCAAGACCAATGCACCATTAAGTCTGGAGTTAATTTTTATCCCATGGTAATGAAGCAAGCCTGTCCTAGGACTCTGACTCATACTACATTCTTTACGAGGTATTCCACTCAGACTATTAGAAATAGGCGTTATTCTTGGCCCTGTGTGATCTCCAGGCACTATTTTTTTCCTTTTTTTTTTTTCCCATGGTTCTCTGAGGACTTGGGTAATTTGCTCATCCTGTATGCTGATTAGTACTGAAATGAAAACACAAGGGAGTTCCTCTGTAGATGTTTGGTGTATTTCCTCTGAGACCTCTCCTCCCCCTAGGATTCTCCCCTGTGAACTCCTGGCCACCTTGTCCTCCCAGGACATCCAGGTTCATGTCCTGAGAGTCTAGACTCTGGATTGCCACTGTCTGCACTATGTCCTGAAAACTATCCACAGTAAGTAAGCTGCAAAACAGGGACTAATCTCACTTATTTCCCCTCTTTTAGGAGTAACTATCCTTCATTCCCTGATATCAACTGTCTTGTGAACTAAATTCTTAAGTTTGGTTTATTTTTTAATCTTTTTAAAAATTATTTTATTGAAGTATAGTTGATTTGCGATGTTTCAGGCATATAGTAAAGTGATTCAGTGTTGGTGGTGGTTTAGTCACTAAGTCGTGTTTGACTCTTTGTGACCCCATGGACTGGAGCCCACCAGGCTCCTCTGTCCATGGGATTCCCCAGGCAAGAATATTGGAGTGTGTTGCCATGTCTTTCTCCGGGGGAACTTCCCAACCCAGAAATTGAATCCAGGTCTCCTGCATTGCAGATTAATTCTTCACTTTTATCATATAAGCCACCAATGAAGTGTATATATATATATATATATATATATATATATATAAATTCTTTTTATATATATAAAAAGAATATATATATATATATTCTTTTTCAAATTCTTTTCCATCATAAGTTATTATAAGATATGGACTATACTTCCCTGTATGTACAGTAGGTCCTTGTCAGTTGCTTTACCTTCCAAGGCACAAAGATAAACCTGATCCCTGTTTCTCCATCTTGATCAGGATAGAACATCAACCCTTAAGCTCACTTTTAATAGATTTTTGTGAAATTTTAAGAAAACTACTGATCACAGACACTCTGAAGATTCAAAAAATCTAGACAACATGATAAATACCCACTCATGATAGATATTCCCATATGCTAGCAACTAAGGAAACAGGACTAGAAGCAAAATACTTCCTAAATATTTAGGGAAGAAGCATAATGTATAATGAAAAGCAAAATAAGTCTTGGAAAACCAAACTTAAGAAGAGCAGATAACTAGAGGTCGCAAGGGAAGGGTTATACAATTAACTGAGTGAGAAGGAGACACTGGGATTTTAAGCAGGCACCATTAGCGGTTTTCTTTGCACACATGGGTGCCAGATTTACCATGGTTAGTTGGTTTCTGCTAGTGTACTGAGTCCTTCAATGGGTTGATGGCTTTTACTGGCATTCTTCTACCATGCTGGGACTCAGGCTACATTGGACAACTGGACCAGAGAGCTGCAGCCATGGTTGACAGGTAACCGAAGCAAGGAATTGTGTGCATAGTCCAGTTTTGCCTTTCCTGTTGAATGTGAAAGTGAAAGTCACTCAGCCTTGTCCAACTCTTGTGACCCCATGGACTATACAGTCCATGGAATTCTCCAGGCCAGAATACTAGAGTGGGTAGCTGTTTCCTTCTCCAGGGGATCTTCCAACCCAGGGACTGAACCCACGGATTGAACCCAGGTCTCCCACATTGCAGTTGCAGGCAGATTTTTTACCAGCTGAGCACCATAAAAGCCCAAGAATACTGCAGTGGATAGCCTATCCTTTCTCCAGCAGATCTTCCCGACCTAGGAATCAAACTGAGATCTCCTGTGTTGCAGCCAGATTCTTTACCAGCTGAGCTACAAGACTAGACTATTCACTCAGTCGTGTCCGACTCTTTGCGACCCCGTCCATGGGCTTCTCCAGGCAAGAATACTGGAGTGGGTTGCCATTTCCTTCTCCAGGAGAATCTTCCCAACCCAGAGATAGAACCCAGGTCTCCCACATTGTAGGCAGACGCTTTAACCTCTGAGCCACCAGGCTACACTTGCTGTTAAATGTTACTGGAACACACACTGCACTCAGTAAACTGGTAACTGTCTATAAATAACAAAGCATTTTACTGTCTATTATCAATTTTACTCTACTTTCTTCAATCCACTATCTTATGGAAACGTCTTAATTTTTGTGTGAATCAGGTTGTTTTTCTCTAATAATACTTCAGATTATAATAATTTGATTATTTATTCCACAAATATCCATTGGATATCTAATTTCTTGATATTTTAATTATGACTGACTTTTGCTAATACCAGTATTTGATAACTTGGAATGTAACTAGTGCTGCTACTTTCTTCTTATCCTTGTAAAGGTGATATAGTCAGTGTGAAAAACATTTGTTATAACAAGGTTGATTATATCTTTATTTCATGTTGAAAAGACAAAGAGATCTTTCGGTCTGAAATCAACTCTATTACCACAATGACTGAACAGAAAAGAAGGGGAAATTTTCATCATTTTTAAAGTAAGATGAACACATTACTTACCTAGAAATACATTTCATCTAGAGACAGTCACTGTGTCATAAATTTATCTACATTGTTAGGGATGAATATTTTAAGCTTTTTAAAATCTGTCTCCCATATTCTGTGCTTTAACTCTCTATTCTAGCTTCCCTTCATCAATACATTTGATATTATGGGTTTCCATATGTTTTATCAAAGTGTTGCATTTAATGGATATATATATATATACACTGAATCTAATATAACATAAATATTACATAGGAGTCAGTCTTATGATGATGACTTCATGTTATGTTTAAGGTACATTTATTTCCTCAGTTTCATCCTTTTATTTCACATTTATTTTTAATTTTTGATTATTGCCTAGTAACACTTCTTAGTTTAGACTGATAGAAACATCAAAATTACATGATTTTTCTTTTCAACATAAGCCTAGAGAATGGTTTGTTCAATTTCTGGAAAGGTTTCATTGCTCTGCTGATAAAGTGGCTGGTAAATAGGGAAATTCCATTAACTTTACAAAGAACATCTATAAAAACCCTACAATTTAATTATACTTAATGTTCAAAGATTGAATGCTTTCTTTTTTTTTAATTTTATTTTATTTTTAAACTTTACATAATTGTATTAGTTTTGCCAAATATCAAAATGAATCCGCCACAGGTATACATGTGTTCCCCATCCTGAACCCTCCTTCCTCCTCCCTCCCCATACCATCCCTCTGGGTCGTCCCAGTGCACCAGCCCCAAGCATCCAGTATCGTGCATCTAATTGAGAATAAGACAAAGGGTTACCACCCTTACCGTTCTTTTTCAACATGGTTTTGGAAGTTTTAACCAATAAAGAAGAAAAGAAAACACAAAGTACACAGATTGGAAAGGAAAAAATTAAAGCTGCCCTGATTTGCAGATGGCTTGGTTGACTGTGTAGAAAATCTCAAGAAATGTACTACCCCCACCCCAAACACCCTCAGACCTCCTATAACCTATGAATAAGTTCAACAAAGATGTAGAAGAGAAGGTTGACACATAAAAATCAATTGCATTTCTATATAACAATGAACATGTAAAAACTGAAAAGTATAAATTCATTCACAATACTTCAAAAAGTTACATATGTAGGTATGAATATAATAAAATTGTATGATGAATACTGTGCAATGTTGAAGAAAAAAATTAAAAGATCTAAATAAATGAAGGGCATACCATGTTCATGGATTGGAAGAGACATAGTAAAGATGTCAATTCTCCACAAACTGATATAGAAGAGAACTATTTTGAAAAAGAAGAGGAAATTTTGAGGAATCAATTACTTGATTTCAAAACATATTAAATAGTTACAGTAACCATGACTCTGTGGTATTGGTGGAAGGATACACAGATGGATCAAGAGAATGGAAAAAAGTATCCAAAACACAAGCGTACTAGATTGATTTCAGTAAAGGTGATACAGCAATTAAAAGGAGACAGGATAGCCTTTTCAACAAATGGTACTGTAATTTGCCATTTCTGGGCCAAAAACTGAAAAAAATTCTTACCTCAGTTTTAAAACTTATACACAATTTAATTCAAAGTGAATTGTGTAATTAAATGTAAAACTATAAAACTTTCAGGAAAAAACAGGAGAAATTCTTCAGAATTTGGGGTTAAGGCAAGATTTGTCCAACTTCACACAAAAACTTGTGTGTGTTAGTCAGTCATGTCTGACTCTTTGTAATCCCATAGACTTTGTAGCCTGCCAGGCTCCCCTGTCCATGAAATTCTCCAGGGAAGAATACTGGAGTGGGTTGCCACTTCCTTCTCCAGAGGATCTTCCTGACCCAGGAATTGAATCCAGGACTCGTGCATTGCAGGCAGATTCTTTACCATCTGAGCCACACAAAAACATGGTTCATAAAACAAAAAACTGGAAAATTGAACTTCATCAAAAGTTAACTGTACTCTATTAAAAAAACAAAAAGTTAGCCTACAAAATGGGTGAAAATATTTGCAAATGACATATATGAAAAGGGACTTGTATCTGGACATATAAAGAGCTCTCCAAAGTCAATATTAAAAAGACAAACAACCCAATTAGAAAATGGAAAAATACATGAAAATGCATTTCAGTGATGAAGATGGCAGATAAGCACACAAAGAAATGTTCAATATCATTAGTCATTAGAGAAATGCAAGTTAAAGCAAAAGTAAAAAGTACTACATTCAATAAGAATGGCTAAAATAAAATAATTGTATCACCTAAAAGCATGTAAGAATGCAGAGAAGCTTGATCACTAGAACACTTTTGCAGATAGCTTTGTAAAATGGTACAACCACACTTGAAAATAGTCTGACAGCATCATAAAAAAGAATAAACATGCAATTCTCATGTGACCCACAAATTACACTCCTAAGCTTTTTTCCCAGAAAAGTGAAGATTTCTGTCCACACAAAAACCCGTACATGAATATTTCAGTAACTCTATTGGTAAAATACAAAGCTGTAAATAACCTAGAGGGCCTTCACTGGGTGAATGGTTAAACAAACTGGTACATCTGTACCATGGAATTTTATTCAACATTCAAAAAAAATGACATTTTGATATCTCCAAGAACTTGGATGAATTTCAAGGGAATTATATTGAGTGCAAAAAGCCAGTGCAAAGGCTGGACAGTATATGATTCCATATATATAGTATTTTTATCAGTGGTGGCAGTTAAGGATGCTTGTGGTGATGGAAAATTTCCACGTCTTGGCTGAATCAGTTTCAGTATTGAGCTTGTGACATTGTACTTTGATTTTCAAGATATTATCATGAGGGAAAACTGATTAAAGGGCATTATTTCTTACAACTGCCGGGGAATCTACAGTATCTCAAAATAAAAAGTTCAGTAAAATGAATTAAAAATAAATTGCTTTTTCTAAAATCAAGGGGAAAATAAAATTAGTCGATTTGAAAATTAAGCCAGTTAAGAAAGATTTATAAAAACAGGTGTTTTATTTCCATTATAAAAGTCAGTGAGAATCTAAATTATGTCAGAAAGGCCTTGAAAGCAGAAAAAACAGATCTATTATAGTTTTGCATGTAGAAAGAAAGCCTATAAAAGTTATAAAATATTGGAATGGTGGTTTGTTCTTTAAAAAAATAAATGGAGCAAGTAGACAATTACCTTTGTGAATCATTTGAGAAAGGCTTCAGTTCCACTTACCACTTGGGCTAAGGTGACCTCCTGAGACTCTCTTTAATTCTGTGAATTTTATGTCTAATAGCTTTAAATTTTGCTATAGAATAAAACATGAATGTCTAATGCAGTTAATCTTGGAAAAATACCAAATAGCATTTCAGTGACAAAAATGATTTTTGAAAGGGTTGACATGAAATACAAAAGACCTTAAATCCATAACCATAAATATAACATTGAAATGTAAAATATATAATGGCTTTTTTTCCAGAAAATAAGATTACTACTCTTAAAATTTCCTGTAAAATATTCACTTTTCTTGACAATACATTTTGTTTAGAAAATTGTGCCCACATTATAGAGATTTTGACTTAGACCTGTGGTGGTGTGAATATAAAAATAGACAACAAAAAGAGTGCCTTTGTTCCCAAAGATTTCACTACATATTAGTAACTCATTATAAAAGAAGACAGAAGAAAATAAGTGCTAAATGCTATTTAAAAAAACATGCACTTTAAAGACAAAAAAGGAACTATGCATTTGTATTATTTCCTTTACTCACTGTCTTAACCTATTCAGGCTGCTATACCAAAAATACCACAGACTGGGTAGCTTTTTTATTTCTCATAATTCTGAAGGCTGGCAGCTCCAAAATCAAGGTTCTGGCAGACCAGAGCCCATGTCCTGGCCACAGAGGGTGGTCTTCTCACTGTGTCCTCACAGGTAGAAGGAGTAAGGGACAAGGCACCTCCCAGGGCTCTCTTCCATACGGGCACAAATCCCATTCATGAGGGCTCCACTCTCCTGAACTAATCACCTCCCAAATGTCCTACCTCCTAATGTCATTAAGAAATTAGATTTCAGCATATATATTTGAGAGGGGAAGAGCAGATAAAGCATTCAGTCTATAGTACTTTCCTTCTCCAGGGAATACGGCTTCCCAAAAGTATTGGTCTCAGGCTCTCTTTATAAGGCACTCAACCTAAGAGTGACTCACTGACTCAATGCCTTTGAAACTCCAGGAGATAGTGAAGGACAGGGAAGCCTGGCATGCTGCAGTTCACGGGGTCACAAAGAGTCAAATACAACTTAGCAACTGAACAATAACAACAACCACCTAAGAGAGGAACCAGAGAGATGTGTAATGCATTCTAAAAGGGCACGTTCCCTTGGGGGTGAACAACACAGCATGTGAAAAGCCTATTGGTAGGTGAAGTTGGAAAAATAGTTTACAGTTGGATAAACTGATCCTTGGAGAAGGCAATGGCAATCCACTCCAGTACTCTTGCCTGGAAATTTCCATACATGGAGGAGCCTGGTAGGCTATAGTCCATGGGATCGCAAAGAGTCGGACACGACTGAGCGACTTCACTTTCTTTCTTTCTATAGTTCCTTTTGGAGAAGGAAATGGCAACCTACTCCAGTGTTCTTGCCTGAAGAATCCCATGGACGGAGGGGCCTGGTGAGCTAAAGTCTATGGGGTTGCAAAGAGTCAGACACGACTAAGCAACTAACACAACACACAAACTGATCCTATCTGTAATACCAATTCTCTTACTGTTCAGTGTCTGAACTGTTCACTGATCCAGGGTAGGCAAGGCTTGAACTAAGAAGCTGGAAGAAGACACAAGGTGCAATAGGAACTGCAGACATGTTTATTCTCTCCTGGCTGGCACAGGAGCCATCACACAGCCCCTCTCCTGGCTAACACAGCAACCAAAACTATAACGTAGCCATAGCGGAGCCATAACGTAACCTCACATAACACAACCATGATGCCGCTCCAGTGTAACCCCAATACAGCAGCAGCCAGAGCTTTCATGGTGAAGCTCATATGGGCGGACATACTGCATACAACCCCCATGGCTTTTCCAGGTGGAACTTATATATCAAAAGTAGTCCATGTCCCAACAAATACCTCGTGACATGCATGTGCAGTGTTATAAATGATCTCAGCTGTTACATAATCCTTATTTACATAACATGGGCCAAGAGTGAGAGGCCACGGCGTGAGAGAGCCTGACCATTACATTTTGGCTAATTTGCTCTTTCCCTATACTCCACCTGCTTCAGGGTCTCTCACCTCACAATCTACATACAGTCTATTTTCCAATATATTCCCTTGGTGAGTAACACTGACCCTTGAACTTACATCTTGCAACAGCAGTAAGTGCTGCAACAACAACAAACAGTTGCATTCCCCAACACATAGCAAAACCCAACACCAGATATCACCTGGAACTCGCATTGCAGTCCTTGCCCTCATGGGGCTAGAAGAGCCACCCACCAATTGTGGAGCGCTTCTGTCTTCCATGGCCAAGTCCAGTCCACCATTTGTCCTTGTGAAATTTCAGGAAAGCCTCCAAGGGGAAACTCCACCTCTGTGGGATTTTATTAAGGACCTGCAAAACCCCCACAGATGTTGGGCTCATCCCTTAAAAGAGGGGACTTTTTTGTGGCATTCAGAGCCCACCCACATGATTCCAAATGCTTTCAGTTCAGTTCAGTTCAGTTGCTCAGTGGTGTCTGACTATTTGTGACCCCAACTCCTGGAGTCCACCCAAACCCATGTCCATTGTGTCAGTGATGCCATCCAACTATGTCATCCTCTGTCGTCCCCTTCTCCTCCTGCCCTCAATCTTTCCCAGCATCAGGGTCTTTTCAAATGAGTCAGCTCTCTGCATCAGGTGGCCAAAGTATTGGAGTTTCAGCTTCAACATCAATCCTTCCAATGAACACCCAGGACTGATCTTTAGGATGGACTGGTTGGATCTCCTTGCAGTCCAAGGGACTCTAAAGAGTCTTCTCCAACACCACAGTTCAAAAGCATCAATTCTTTGGCACTCAGCTTTCCTTATAGTCCAATTCTCACATCTATACATGACTACTGGAAAAACCGTAGCCTTGACTAGAGAGACCTTTGTTGGCAAAGTAATGTGTCTGCTTTTTAATATGCTGTCTAGGTTGGTCATAACTTTCCTTCCAAGGAGCAAGCGTCTTTTAATTTCATGGCTGCAGTCACCATCTGCAGTGATTTTGGAGCCCAGAAAAATAAAGTCAGCCACTGTTACCACTGTTTCCCCATCTATTTCCCATGAAGTGATGGGGCCGGATGCCATGATCTTCGTTTTCTGAATGTTGAGCTTTAAGCCAACTTTTTCACTCTCCTCTTTCACTTTCATCAAGAGGCTCTTTAGTTCTTCTTCACTTTCTGCCATAAGGGTGGTGTCATCTACATATCTTAGGTTTCATACTGTTCTAAATCTATAAGAGAATCAGAGGTTAGCAGCATATCACAGGACAAACCTTTACAGTACACTGTTCTACTAAATCTACATCACAGGACACAACCTTTACAGTACACTGTTTTAAATCTAGGGTACAGCTTAAATCTTTACAGTCTAAATCTACATAATTTGGCTGCCATAGCCATCAACATATGCACTAGGACCAGGAAATTGCTCTGGTTTGCCATAAGCAAGACTGCATTCGGCACCAGTGACAACCAGAGCCATTACTCTTTGTACATTAGCTAGTGACTAGTGAATTGCAAGTTCTATATGCAGCCTCCAGTCCCTGCTAGGGCTCTTCAGGAGGGCACCTTGGTCTGAGTCCTATGCAAAGCAGAAAAGGGCATCATCGAAAGGAACATCCTCAGGCACCATGTAATCTTCTAACCTAACTGCCCATATCTCTTGCTGTGGGTGCTTCCCTAACTTGGTAAACTGCTGCTCCAGTCTCAGTTGCCTCCATAGCTCTAGGAGCAGAGCATTGGGCTGTTTATCAATTTTATTTCTGTCAAATCTGCTGCCAGGAAATCAGCCCACATTTGCATTGTTGTCACCCGGGTGGGGTGACAGCTTGAGCCCCCTTCAGGGTCTTCACACTTCTAATCCCATTTGCCTGCCACAGTCCCTCCATTTCTCCCAAAATAGCCACTATTGAGGTCAAGTCCTAGATGGAGTGTCCCACATAGGGTGCAAAAATAGTCAGGGATTCAAAAGAGGTAGGCAGGGCATTGTTCAAAATGGCGTCTTGAATGCTGCCAGTAAAATGCTTGTCATCTGGGCCTTGAATACTTGGGTTAAACATCGACTGCTTCATATCCAGTTCTCTCACCACTTGGCATAGATATGTCATTCACTCACAGTATCCGGGAACCCTCTTATATTTGACCACACATTGCAGATGGCAGCATTAATCCATTCCATAAGGGTATTTTCTTGATTAGGTGAACTTTGTATGAGTCGCCTAGCATTCTGCAACTTTTGTCTCAACCAGAGGTGAGTAGTTATAGTGGTTATAGATGCCAGTCATTCTATTCTGTTTCCAACATATATGATACTGTCTACTCCTGTGTCCCAAAGTCCAAAAGCCATGCTGCCAAGGGTTTCCTTTCTTTTTGCTGAAACTGTGTACCCAAGTCAATCAACTCTGCCTGAGTATATGATCAATACATCATGAAGTCAGTCACATTGAGGGCCCCTTGAGGATGCCCCCTGGGCCATAGGCTACTCATGCTTCACTTTCTGCTGTACAATGGTCCTCACTGCCAAGTGGGAACCTGCAGTCTCAGAACCTTAGTCTCATAATGTTCATCATCACCATCACTTACTGTCTCGCTGTCAGAGCTGCTGGGTTCTTCAAGCCATGGGGTTCTTGCTCTTATGCCAATATACATTGCTCTAGTTTTTCCAAGCATCTCTGAATACTGTGCACCAGTGTAGCATAGTGCGGGGCATGATCCATATTTGCCTGCAGAGTAGTCAGGAAAATCCACCGTATGGTGCCAGCAGCAGTCTGTGCCACCTTGTTTGGCAAATGGGAACTCACTGCCTGTAAGGCAATGTCAGTGCTATCAGGTGACCCCCCCCCACCCAGTTGGAATTCCACCGAGCCCACTCCAAGAGGATCACAGCCACAAGGTACCACCGCGTGCTATATGGTGACCACTGGCTTCCTCCCTCCGGTAGAGCCACAGGCTCTTCTACCTGCTGGATGTCCTGCCGACTATTCCAATTGTTTCACTGATCCTGTTTTGTCACACTGTTCACATTGTCCACACTGTTCCCTGAACCCAAAGTAGACAAGGCTCTAGCTAAGAGGCTGGAAAAAAACACTAGGAGCCATAGGAACTGCAGACACGTTTATTCTCTCCTGTCTGGCATGGTGGCCATAACACAGCCCCTCTCTGGGCTGACATAGCTGCCATAGCACCAGCCACAACATAACCATAACATAGCCATAATGGAGCCATCACATAACCTCACATAACACAACCATGATGTTGCTCTAATGTACCCCAATCCACCAGCAGCCAGGGCTTTCATGGTGAAGCTCATACAGATATACTTCAAGCAACCACCAGGGCTTTTCCAGGTGGAGTTGATATATCAAAAGTAGCCTGTGTCCAATTTAAGTACCTGGTGACATGCATGTGCAGGGCTATAAGTGATCTCAGCTGTTACATAAACATTGGGGCATGCATATATAGTGCTCTAAGTGATCTCAATTATTCAGTTCAATTCAGTCGCTCAGCTGTGTCTCTTTTCGACCGCATGGACTGCAGCATGCCAGGCTTCACTGGCTATCACCAACTCCTGGAGCCTACTCAAACTCATGTCCAACCGGTTGCTGATGCCATCCAACCATCTCATCCTTTGTCATCCCCTTCTCCTCCTGCCTTCAATCATTCCCAGAATCAGGGTCTTTTTTAATAAGTCAGTTCTTTGCATCAGGTGGCCAAAGTATTGGAGTTTCAGCTTCAACATCAGTCCTTCCAATGAATATTCAGGACTAATTTCCTTTAAGATTGACTGGTTGAATCTCCTTGCAGTCCAAGGGACTCTCAAGAGTCTTCTCCAACACCACAGTTCAAAAACATCAACTCTTTGGCATTCAGCTTTCTTTATAGTCCAACTCTCACATCCATACATGACTACTGGAAAAACTATAGCTTTGACTAGACGGATCTTTGTTGGTAAAGTAATGTCTCTGCTATTTAATATGTGGTCTAGATTGGTCATTGCTTTTCTTCCAAGGAGCAAAATCTTTTAATTTCATGGCTGCAGTCACCATTGGAGAAGGCAATGGCACCCCACTCCAGTACTCTTGCCTGGAAAATCCCATGGATGGAGGAGCCTGGTAGGCTGCAATCCATGGGGTTGCAAAGAGTCGGACACGACTGAGCGACTTCACTTTCACTTTCCTGCATTGGAGAAGGAAATGGCAACCCACTCCAGTGTTCTTGCCTGGAGAATCCCAGGGATGGGGGAGCCTGGTGGGCTGCCGTCTCTGGGGTCGCACAGAGTCGGACACGACTGAAGCAACTTAGCAGCAGCAGCAGCAGTCACCATCTGCAGCCAAAAAAATAGTCAGCCATTGTTTCCACATCTATTTGCCAGGAAGTGATGGGATTGGATGCCATGATCTTAGTTCTCTGAATGTTGAGCTTTAAGCCAATTTTTTCACTCTTCTCTTTCACTTTCATCAAGAGGCTCTTTAGTTCTTCTTCACTTTCTGCCATAAGGGTGGTGTCATCTGCATATCTGAGGTCAGTGATATTTCTCCCAGCAATCCTGATTCCAGCTTGTGCTTCATCCAGCTTGAAATTTTGCATGATGTACTCTGCATATAAGTTAAATAAGCAGGATGAAAATATACAGCCTTGACTTACTCCTCTTCCAATTTGAAACCAGTCTGTAGTTCCATGTCCAGTTCTAACTGTTGCTTCTTGATCTGCATACAGATTTCTCAGGAGACAGGTCAGTTGGCCTGGTATTCCCATCTCTTTCAGAATTTTCCACAGTTTTTTGTGATCCACAGAGACAATGGCTTTGGCATAGTCAATAAAGCAAAAGTATATATATATATTTTTTTTTAACTCTCTTGCTTTTTCGATGATCCAGTGGATGTTGGCAATTTGATCTCTGGTTCCTCTGTCTTTTCTAAATCCAAATTGAACATCTGGAATTTCATAGTTCACATACTGTTGAAGCCCGGCTTGTAGAATTTTGAGCATTATTTTTCTAGCATGTGGGGCAAGGGTGAGAGGCCTTGGGGTGAGAGAGCCTGACCGTGCCATCTTGGCTAATTTGCTCTTTCCCTACAAGTTGGATCTCAACTGCTTTGAAATTCATGTGAAGGATCTAGAGTGTATTTTTCTAAGCAGGTTTTTGCTGAAGGTGGTGCTATCCTGTCTTCAATAATTAGGAAAAATAAATATGAGAGCTACGTAAATTATAAAAACAAAAAGAGAAAGATTATGGGCAAAGGGGCAATTAATAGGGAATCCATTTAGACACTCTAGGTGGCAGTAAAGTAAAGAGGGCTCACATAGTCCATAATGACATTTTCAGTTATGGTAGCTGATTTTAAAGTGGATTTTAGGACTTTTGTGGTGGTCCAGTGTTTAAGAGTCCACCTTCCAATGCAGAGGGTGCAGGTTTGATCCCTGGTCAGGGAGTTAATATCCCACAGGCCTCGTTGCCAAAAAAGCAAAACATGAAACAGAAACAATATATATATATATATAAGAAATATATATATAGTCTAGTCTCTTATATATATATATATATATATAAGAAAGATATTTTAAAGAGATCAAATGGCTTATGAACATAGAAAAAGTTCTTGCATTTGAAGTTATGAAGTGATTACTGATCTTTGATGATGGTTTTATACACGGTATCAGTGGCTCAGATGATACAGAATCTGCCTGCAATGCAGGAGACCTGAGTTTGATTCTTGGCTTGGGAAGTTCCCCTGGCGAAGGGAATGGCTACCCACTCCAGTATTCTTGCCTGGAGAATTCCATGGACAGAGGAGCCTGGTAGACTACAATCCATGGAGTTGCAAAGAATCAGATACAACTGAATGACTAACACTTCACTTTTCATTAGGGGAAAAACTTACTTTCATGATGCCAGGTGGGGCATTTAAGCTATTTTTCCATAGAGTTAGTAGTGAAAGTAAACAAAATGATAAAAGTAAGAAAGTAAGGTAAGTTTTAAGACTAGCTGTGACTTACACTTATCTGTAGGGAAATGACCTGGGGAGATGCAGATAATTTATAGTACCAAAAATATCTCATATTTTAAAAACTAGTATTAGTAAGACAATGTGGTTGTATTTACTTTTTTAATATGTCAAATGTTTGTAAATATCTACACTGACCATAGATTGAATATTTTATAATAACTCCAAATGTGAGTCTTGTTCATGTTCAGTATCTGCCCTTAATGTTCATTTCCATAAGAATCTAAAGACAAGAGAAATGTAAGTAAACACAAATATCTGGTTTTAGAAAAGGCAGAGGAACCAGAGTTCAAATTGCCAACATCCGCTGGATCATGGAAAAAGCAAGAGAGTTCCAGAAAAACATCTATTTCTGCTTTATTGACTATGCCAAAGCCTTTGACTGTGTGGATCACAATAAACTGTAGAAAATTCTGAAAGAGATGGGAATACCAGACCACCTGATCTGCCTCTTGAGAAATTTGTATGCAGGTCAGGAAGCAACAGTTAGAACTGGACATGGAACAACAGACTGGTTCCAAATAGGAAAAGGAGTTCATCAAGGCTGTATATTGTAACCCTGTTTATTTAACTTATATGCAGAGTACATCATGAGAAACGCTGGACTGGAAGAAACACAAGCTGGAATCAAGATTGCCGGGAGAAATATCAATAACTTCAGATATGCAGATGACACTACCCTTATGGCAGAAAGTGAAGAGGAACTCAAAAGCCTCTTGATGAAAGTGAAAGTGGAGAGTGAAAAAGCTGGCTTAAAGCTCAACATTCAGAAAAGGAAGATCATGGCATCTGGTCCCATCACTTTATGGCAAATAGATGGGGAAACAGTGGAAACAGTGTCAGACTTTATTTTTCTGGGCTCCAAAATCACTGCAGATGGTGACTGCAGCCATGAAATTAAAAGACACTTACTCCTTGGAAGGAAAGGTATGACCAACCTAGATAGCATATTGAAAAGCAGAGACATTACTTTGCCAGCAAAGGTCCGTCTAGTCAAGGCTATGGTTTTTCCTGTGGTCATGTATGGATGTGAGAGTTGGACTGTGAAGAAGGCTGAGCGCTGAAGAATTGATGCTTTTGAACTGTGGTGTTGGAGAAGACTCTTGAGAGTCCCTTGGACTGCAAGGAGATCCAACCAGTCCATTCTGAAGGAGATCAGCCCTGGGATTTCTTTGGAAGGAATGATGCTAAAGCTGTAAGTCCAGTACTTTGGCCACCTCATGCGAAGAGTTGACTCATTGGAAAAGACTCTGATGCTAGGAGGGATTGGGGGCAGGAGGATAAGGGGACGACAGAGGATGAGACGGCTGGATGGCATCACTGACTCGATGGACATGAGTCTGAGTGAATTCCGGGAGTTGGTGATGGACAGGGAGGCCTGGCGTGCTGCAATTCATGGGGTCACAAGGAGTCGGACACGACTGAGCGACTGATCTGATCTGATCTGATAATTGACAAAGAAAACTTGTATACATTTAACATGTACATTGTGATATTTTGGTACATGTATAAAATGTGAGATGATTATCAGAATCAACTTAATTAACATATTCATCACCTCACATAGTTATCTTTGTGTGTCTGATGAGAATGCATATGATCTACTCTCATCAGATTTCAAGTATACAATAAATTATTGCTGAATATAGCCATCATCTGTACATTAGGTCAACAGAACAATTCTCTTACAACAGAAAGTTTGCACTCTCTGGACAACATCTCCCCATTTCTCCTATCATATAGGAGAAATATAGCACCCTTATAACACCATTTTCCTCTTCTTACTTCAAATCCAGCCCTGGGATTTCTTTGGAGGGAATGATGCTGAAGCTGAAACTCCAGTACTTTGGCCACCTCATGTGAAGAGCTGACTCATTGGAAAAGTCTCTGATGCTGGGAGAGATTGGGGGCAGGAGGAAAAGGGGACGACAGAGAATGAGATGGCTGGATGGCATCACCAACTTGATGGACGTGAGTCTGAGTGAATTCTGGGAGTTGGTGATGGACAGGGAGGCCTGGCGTGCTGGCATTCATGGGGTGGCAAAGAGTCAGACACGACTGAGCAACTGAACTGAACTGATACATTCTTTTTTACATTCTTTTCTAAGATGGTTTATCACAAGATATCAAGATATTGAATATAGTTCCCTGTGCTATACGATAGGACATGTTGTTTATCCATTCTCTATATAGTAGTTTGCATCTACTAATCCCAAAGTCCCAATCCAATCCTCTTCCACCACCCCTCCTCCTTGACACTTCAGTTGCTCAGTCATGTCCAACTCTTTGCAACCTCATGGACTGCAGCACGCTAGGCTTCCCTGTCCATCACCAACTCCTGGAGCTTGCTCAAACTCATGTCCATCAAGTCAGTGATGTCATCCATCCAACCATCTCATCCTTTGTCATCCCCTTCTCCTCCTGCCTCAATCTTTCCCTGCATTAAGGTCTTTTCCAATGAGTCAGTTCTTTGCATCAGGTGGCCAAAGTACTGGAGCTTCAGCTTCAACATCAGTCCTTCCAATGAATAGTCAGGACTGATTTCCTTTAGGATTGACTGGTTTGATCTTTTTGCAGTCTAAGGGACTTTTAAGAGTCTTCTCCAATACCACAGTTCAAAAGCATCAATTCTTCAGTGCTTAGCTTTCTTTATGGTTCAACTCTCCCCTTGTCAACCACAAGTCTATTTTCTATGTCTATGAGTCTGTTTCTGTTTTGAAGATGCTTGCTTGTGCCATAGTTTAGATTTCACATATAAATGATTTCATGTGGTATTTATATTTCTTTTTGTGTAAAAGTCAGTTATTAATATCATATATTTTATTAAGATAGGTCTAAGGATCTCCCAGTTTTAATGCAGGCTAACTAAATTCCTAATTAGCCAGGACATCTTTTCTTCCCCAGAGCTGTAACTATTGTACTATAACTGGATTTAAATATATAATATTGATTTGGTTGTTATTTAGTCGCTAAGTCATGTCTGAGTCTTTTGCAACCCCAGGGACTCTAGACCACCAACTCCTCTGCCCATGGTATTTCCCAGGCAAGAATATCGGAGTGGGATGCCATTTCCTTCTCCAGGGATCTTCCTGATACATGAATGAAATCAATGTCTCCTCCATTGGCAGGTGGATTCTTTACCACTGAGTCACTAGGGAAGCCCATAATATTGATTTTGTTGTTTTTGTTTAGTCACTAAGTCATGTACACCACTTTGCGACCCCATGGACTGTAGCTTGCCAGGTCCTTCCATCCATGAGATTTTCTAGGCAAGTAATGAAGTGAATTGCCATTTCCTTCTTCAGGGGATCTTCCCTACCCAGGGATTGAATCTGTGTCTCTTGGATCTCCTACATTAGCAGATAGATTCTTGTGTTACTGTCAGTCTGCTTATAATTTGATATTAGATTCAGGCAAAAAAGTTTCAACTAATTGTTTTCTAGAAAGAATTCTAAAAAAAGTTAAGATGTTCTAGATTATACAATAGAACAGAATTAGGGAACATTTTAGATATGAAAAATCATCACAGTAGAGAAGAGAAAAATAATTAAATGGCAGTGATCCAAGAAGATAATGAGAGAACATTTTCATATAAAATGAGTTGATGGGTTTGAAAGCACTAATATAAATACCCTTGGTACTAGTAGATTATTTTTCAAGTGTGCTTAAGAAAATACCTCCAAACTCCTGTAGGGTTAAGCTTTTGATTGCATGGCCTTTTTATTCTGTAACATAATGTGAAGCCTTCATGCTTCAGAATGTTCTGAGATTATGCTCTAATGAGTGTTAATATTACCCTTTTCAGTGTTTCTCAAATGTGTTCTGAGATCCACTAGCTTTAGAATCACTCAGGGTATTTATATAAAATTCAAATTTCTGGATCCCATTCAAACATTACAAATCAGGATGTCTGTACTTTGGCCCAGTAGATTTTATTTTAACAAGTGCTTTAGGTAATTGTATAATGTATAACGTAAAGCGTCTGCCTTCAATGCCAGAGACCCAGGTTCAGTCCCTGGGTCAGGAAGATACCCTGGAGAAGGAAATGGCAACCCACTCCAGTACTCTTGTCTGGAAAATCCCACAGATGGGGAATCATGGTAGGCTACAGTCCATACAGTTGCAAAGAGTAGGACATGACTGAGAGACTTCACTTCCACTTTAGATAATTGTATAAAAGTTAATAGTTTGAGACTTGTTGGGTTATTTAATGAAATTCCTTTCAAATGGATCATTTTTATTTGATCTGTTATAACTCTACTATCGAGTATTTGTTTAAACAGATAGTCTAATTCCTTGTCATTGCTAGATAATTAAGTACTCACTTTGAACTTTAATATATTGAATTATTTCTATCAGAGAAGATAGCATACTCTCAGGCCATCTTACAGTGAGTAGGGATCCTTTACTATAAAGACAGATGATCTTTCCTGGAATAAATATGTAGTATTTCTTCCAAAGAATGAATGCAGTCTTTAAGTCTCAGTCTACCAATAATTGGAGAAGGCAATGGCACCCCACTCCAGTACCTTTTCCTGGAAAATCTCATGGACGGAGAAGCCTGGTGGGCTGCAGTCCATGGGGTCTCTAAGACTCGGACACGACTGAGCGACTTCACTTTCACTTTTCACTTTCCTGAACTGGAGAAGGAAATGGCAACCCACTCCAGTGTTCTTGCCTGGAGAATCTCAGGGACGGGGGAGCCTGGTGGGTTGCCGTCTATGGGGTTGCACACGACCGAAGAGTCGGACACGACTGAAGTGACTTAGCAGCAGCAGCAGCAGCTACCAATAATTAGTATTTCCAAGTTCATATCAGTTAGACTGAAACAGTGTCCCTTTTCTCTGAATTGACCTTGAACATTTCCTGACACACCCAGATCACCATAGGTCTCTGTTGTGCTCTGCGAGCTGTTTCTCCTTGCCTCTGCATGACATGCCCATATTCTTGCTGTGGCTTCCTGTGGCATTTCCTCCCATGCTGCCATTTTCCCCAGGTGCCAAGTGAGGGATAGTAGCGCTTGCTAACAATCCCTGCTGCCAAAGGACAAGAGCACTGCCTGATGTTTGTGCATAATTTCCGTGATTGCCAAAGACATTGCATCAGTGCTGGGTGCATTGTACTCTCCTCATCCCACAGAAGAGACAGTGAAGAAAAACAAACATGACGCCTACAGAGCCTTGTTTTAGCCCTTTAATGTAGGGAAGCTAGGCTAGGAATGTGTGCTGGATTCAGCTTTATGTAGGGTATTACTGTTTCCCTCTGATCTTACTGAAGCTGCCGATTGTGCTGTCACTCTTCCTCAGAGGTTTCCATCGCTTCTGTCAGGACACTACAATTCCACATGTATAACAGATATTTCATGAGTGCCATGAGTTTTCTCTTCAAATGTTTATGACATTTATAGAGGTATAATTTTACATGCTAAAACTCATCAACTTCAAGCACATGATTTTATTAATTGTCTAATTTACATAAAAATAATTATATATAGCACAGAAGTAAGGAGAATGCATCTGAGAATATACAATAGCCAAGAGAATATGAAAATTTAAGCTCTAGTAGACATCTCTGAGAGAACTAGAGTTTAGAGTTCCTCCTTAAAGATAGAAGAAAATGTTTCAGATTTGAAAGACAATTTAAAGGCTCAAAAGTCCCCCAAAACTACCAAAGAAAGCCTCCAAGAATAGAAGGCATTAACCAAATAATTCCTCACACTGTACAAGAAAAGTATGCGCCAAAAGAACTATTTTATATATATATATATATATATATATATAAAGAATGCAAATAATCACTATATCAGGCTTTTAAATGAAGACCAGAATCTAAAGGCAATGGAGAAATACTTAGAAAATGCTAAGAAGAAAAGTAACATTCAAAAAATATTCAAGAGACATTTACCTGGTTCATAAGCAACAACAGCAGAAATCCTTTCATTGATTGCAAAACATGCCTGTCATCTCCACAGCAGTCCTCCCAATTAGTATCAAAATCATGATATAGAACTTCCTCGTCCCTCACAAACTTTCCTTGTGTATTTTAACAATCAATTGCTTTTTCCCACCCTTGGTCATTGGCCACCTCTGGTCAGTTTTCTGCCATAAAATTTTTGCCTTTCTAGAACTTGATATAAGTGAAATCACAGTACTTGTAGACTTTAAAATATGTCCAGAAATTCTTTGACAATCTGCCCTTCAAATGGGGATGCTTAATTCCTCTACCTCAGTGTGGGTTGAATTTACTAACCAGATTTTAATGAAAGCTGTAGAATTTCTTTCTGGCTTACTTCACTCTGTATAATAGGCTCCAGTTTCATCCACCTCATTAGAACTGATTCAAATGTATTCTTTTTAATGGCTGAGTAGCACTCCATTGTGTATATGTACCACTGCTTTCTTATCCATTCATCTGCTGATGGACATCTAGGTTGCTTCCATGTCCTGGCTATTATAAACAATGCTGCGATGAACATTGGGGTACACGTGTCTCTTTCCCTTCTGGTTTCCTCAGTGTGTATGCCCAGCAGTGGGATTGCTGGATCATAAGGCAGTTCTATTTCCAGTTTTTTAAGGAATCTCCACACTGGTCTCCATAGTGGCTGTACTAGTTTGCATTCCCATCGACAGTGTAAGAGGGTTCTCTTTTCTCCACACCCTCTCCAGCATTTATTGCTTGTAGACTTTTGGATCGCAGCCATTCTGGCTGGCGTGAAATGGTCCTATGTACGAGACAGCAAAAGAGACACTGATGTATAGAATAGTCTTATGGACTCTGTTGGAGAGGGAGAGGGTAGGAAGATTTGGGAGAATGGCATTGAAACATGTATAATATCATGTATGAAACAAATTGTCAGTCCAGGTTCAATGCACGATACTGGATGCTTGGGGCTGGTGCACTGGGACGACCCAGAGGGATGGTATGGGGAGGGAGGAGGGAGGAGGGTTTAGGATGAGGAACACATGTATACCTGTGGTGGATTCATTTCGATATTTGGCAAAACTAATACAATATTGTAAAATTTAAAAATAAAATAAAATTAAAAAAAAATAAAAGCTCATTTGAGAGATTAAAAAACAAAAAAACAAAAAAACCCTGGTGTTAGAAAAGCAGTACCTATTATCTTCCTTTTTAAATTTTCTGTGCTGACATACATGAGCACTTGTTTTCTGGTATAAATAAAGATTGGATAAATATTTTTCTGTAAAAAAAAAAGAAAAAAGCTGTAGAATTATGCTATATGACTTCTGAGGTTAGGTAACAAGAAGGTTAGTTTCTGCTTGTCTTCGTATCTCTCCAGATCTTTCTCCCCAAGGGAAACCAGATAGCAGGCTGTGAGGACACTCAAGCAGCCTGTGGAAAAACTTAGTCATAGGGAGAAACATGATATTATGTGAAGACTGGAAGAAGATCCTGTCAAAAGAACGGAGGATTTGAAGCACTCCTGCAAATAGTTACAAATAGGATACAGGCACACATTTTATCCTACTTGTTCCTTTCTTGCAAGCCAACGAGTCAGCCTGCCACAGTTTCCTAGTTCCTGGCAAAAAACAGGAGACTCGTGGGCGGGAGACAAGATTCCGTGTCACTCACCACAACGGCAATGACCAGAACATCAGCACTGGTCCTGTTTCCTGAGCTTCGATGGCCATGAGGCCCCGGTGCTGGAACACACAGTAGATCTTGTCACAGGCAAGTGATCTTGAGGAACTTTAGTGCTTTATAACAGACTTTTTCAACCGATTTGCTTTGATCTCATCTTGACACACAATTAGGATGAGTTTCTTGTAACATATAGTTTGGTCTTAACAATTACCTATGACAGTCCCTGGTTTTTACTTTGAGTGTTTAAGCAAGTTTGTTATAATTATTCCTAAGGTTGGGTTAGAACTGTTTGCTAATTTTTCTATTCATTTCACCTGCTTTCTGCTCTATTTTTCTTCTCTTTTTGCCATCATATGCATTAATTGACTTTTCAATTATTCATCCTTTTCTCTACTATTTGATTCTCTCTACCCCAGGTTTATCTCTCTAATCAGCCTCTCGTAGGTTCAAACCCTGGGTCAGGCAGAGTGCCTGGAGAAGGAAGTGGCAACCCACTCCTGTATTCTTGCCTGGAAAATCTCAAGGACAGAGGAGCCTGGCAGGCTATAGTCCATGAGGTTGCAAAGAGTTGGACATGATGGAGTGACTGAGCACACTAGAGAAAGACAGTCCAGTATTTAAATAAAATACACAGACCTCTTTACTTGAATTAATACTAAATGAACAAATATATAGATGGAGAAAAGCTATGCTTTCTATTTTCTTAGGGAGAAATAAAATACATATGTAAATTATTTATTAAAAATTATTAAATAGCAGAATTTGGGTTCATTATGGTAGACACTATTCACACTTATGTATATACTTATTATGCTTCTCTATATTTATAATATATGTTCTGTTCATTTGACAAAGGCTACTTAACCAGCAACTACATGATATGGTTCAACTGAGCCATAAATTTGCAATAAACTAGTCAGTCTGCTAAGCCTGCATGTTACCATTTTGATATGAATCATAACTTCAGACTTGAAACTAAAATAACCTGGACCACCAAATTCCACAATAATGTTTCATTATGTATTGAATAATATGCATGGACAGAACCCCTTAACTTAAGAGTGCTTCTTCATGTATATATATAAAACCAGTGTACCTCAACAGCAGAGGATACCCTAAAGGTAGGAAATTCAGCTCAAAACAAATGTATTTCATGAGTAACCACAAAAATTCTTTCATTTTTGGTTTAGCACAGACATACTTTATAGTATAAAATTTACAACAGAAATTCCATATTTTCTCACAAATGTGATTAATAATACTGGAAGGCCTTGCTATTTTAATTTATTCCCAAGTTTGTAGAACTTCAGCCAAACGTGGCCATTTGGCCTAATTTGAGAAGTATGAACATTGTCAAAAGTTGTATTTCTAGGTAGCTGTGTGACTTTGAGCTATTTATTCATTATGTATGAGTCTCACATTTTTCAATGGACAAAGACAAATGTTCTTACTTTACAATAATACTGTGAATATTGCACTAAATTGCAGTTGATTCAAGCGTAGTTTTCAAAAAAGTAAAATCATGACTCAAGTAAAAATAAAATGAACTCATCAAAATTTTTATTTGGCTTATTAATTATAAAAAAGATATTATGACCAGTGAGCATTGATAATTAGGTGTTTGTTGATAAATGAATGTTGGGAGTCCTGGTTTAGATATAAAACTGACTAATATCTGATAGGAACATCAACTGTAATGTCTGGAATAATCAGTTTCACCAGAAAGAAATTGTTTGCATATTGAACAGACAAAAATCTACACGTTAAATTCTGCCTTGATAGATTTTTTGAATTGACATGTCAAATTGACATGTCAATAAGGCTCAGCAGATGCTGTGGAAATCACCAGGTAATATCTTCTTTCTGTTTCCAATGTTTAGGTAAGTTGAGTAAATGAGAATTGGGGAAGTTACTACATTAATAAAATTAACATAGATGTCATTTTTTAAATGGTGAAGGGGAAAATGTAAACATAGTGTTCTAAAAATTAAATTCTTACTATTTCCAGGCAACTAATATGAACTTTAATTTTCACTGCAACTCTGAGAGGTAGTTTTAAAATTTTCAGTAGTGTTCAGATCATGAAACTGGGCTGAGAATATCAGTTATATTAAAAAGAATATATAATACAACATTGTAAAGCAATTATACTCAAGTAAAAATTAATTTTAAAAGGATATATTCCCTTCTCATTAGCTTTGAAATACATTTGTCTCAAAAGTACAATAACTTTTTTGTGTTTCTATCTCCACTTTTGCTACAGCTCTGAAATAGACCCTGATATCATGTCATGTAATTTTGGCTTTAGAGCCAGAGAATTAATACATGAGAATTTGGACTCTTGTGATCCGTTTCCTGAGTATCTGAGTTATTAAGACTTATTGTGAAGAGAAAGGGAGACAGAATATAGAACATATTTTTGTGGAAAAATTCACAATTGCTATACTTGGGGCTGAATTGAAGCAGTGAGTGTTAATTCATAGTTAATTGTAGTAGCCATCTGCTTCTTGATGAAATTTGTTGGTGGTGTTATTTTGTGTTATTTCCTTTCATTTGTTTATTTTAAGCAATTCTCAGTTGCCCTAAGAGATGCCTTAACCAAGAAAAGCAGTTGGGATTTTCTTTTGCTATGGGAAAAGAGGAGGAAAAAATGTGTAAGAATAAAGTTAAACTGGTGTGTCTAAATGCTAAGTGTCATTGGTTTCTGTGGACTTAAAAAAATGCACAATGTGAAAGTTGCTAGTGAACTTTTATTTAGGGCAAGATGAAGACTATACTGTGGGAGACAGCACTTTAGAGAAACTGCTCCAAAGAGGTAGGGGGGAAGGTAAGTATATATGTGAGTATATATATATAAGTATATATATGTAAGTGTATATATATATATATATATATATATATATATATATATATAGGTAAAGAAGGAAGTACATGTAATCAAGCATGCATTTTTCCAGAAGGTTTCTGCTGGTCACAAGGAACAGTCATCATCATGAAGGATTTTAGTGCTTTTCTAGATATGCAGAGATACAAGAATTGGGCTCATAAAATCAACTCCTGAAAATATCTGTCTGAAGACCTGTTCTGTCAGTCCCCTCCCCACCCCACCCATCCAGCACAGAGTGCCTTGTTTCTGCTCTCCACCCAGAACTCCTTTCAGGGGGATTTGAAAATCCGCAGCTGTAGGAGCACATGATTTAATCCTTGTAGAGGTAGATGACAAGTGCCAATGGCAAGTGCCAATTTGTAACTGACACTTCAATTATTATATTTTTAATTTGGAAACTGCTAAGTGAGGAGAATTGGAGAAGGAAATGGCAACCCACTCCAGTGTTCTTGCCTGGAGAATCCCAGGGACGGGGAGCCTGGTGGGCTGCCGTCTATGGGGTCACACAGAGTCGGACACGACTAAAGCGACACAGCAGCAGCAGCAGCAGCAAGTGAGGAGATGCTGGTAGACTTGGAGGTTTCTGACAGAGCTAAATTATTCCAAGTATGGATCTCCCTCTTGAATATATTGACCCAATAGCATAGAGGCAAGGGAAAGACTCTGAAGAACCTTTCTTTTCAAGATTCAAGAACATGCCTCCTCTCCAAAGGAAGATGAGCCAGTGAGGAAATGAGAGATAGTTTAATCCATTGAAGTAGAACCAGGGAAATAGAAGTAGAAGAATTTTAAGGTGTTATCTAGGGGCAGCAGGAGGAGTGAGATGTGCTTTGACTGTGAATATATTCTTTGCAAGAGCACCTTTGTAGTAGTGGGAGAGGAAAATAGATTTTTTACATTTGAGAAAGGAAGAATGCAAATAAAATTATGTGGTGCTTTTTTTTTTTAATGAAATGCTTTTTAACTGTTTTTTTCCAAAATATAAAAAATGATTATTACGACAGAAATGCAAAGTATTTAGCATTTGGAGAGATTTTTGCATATCAATAAGAAACATGTATAATGTACTTGAACAGGAAATGCAAATGGCCAATAATTATTTAAGAATGTTAATCCACTATAGTAGTAACAATTAGTGAAACAGAAAAACAATGTTATTATTTGCTCTGCTGCTGCTAAGTCGCTTCAGTCACGTCTGACTCTGTGCGACCCCATTGACGGCAGCCCACAAGATTCCGCCGTTCCTGGGATTCTCCAGGCAAGAACACTGGAGTGGGTTGCCATTTCCTTCTCCAGTGCATGAAAGTGAAAAGTGAAACTGAAGTCGCTCAGTCGTGCCGACTCTTAGCGACCCCATGGACTGCAGCCCACCAGGCTCCTCCATCCATGGGATTTTCCAGGCAAGAGTACTGGAGTGGGGTGCCATTGCTTTCTCCAATTATTTGCTCTATAAAACTGCTAAAAATATTTTAAAAAGTAACAGTTTTAAAACATACTTGCTGAAGGTAAATATTACACACTTTTAGAGAAGTAAAGTGTCAGGCGAGTGTAATCTTCTCGGTTCTATCTCATCACAACAAAGATTTGAAGTGACAGACATTAAAGCCCTCAGCATGTCACAACTCTTGGACAGATTGTGCTATAGCTCTCGGGTCTCGAAGAGACCGTGGCATAGCTCTTAGACAGATTAGTGTTACAGCTCAGTTTTATTTAGAAAATAGCAGGAAAATACATCCTTGAGGTGTGAGGGAATGCGGACCCAAAGACTAGAAGAGAAGAGAGAGCCCTGGCCCTTTGGCTCCTCTTTTTATATTTTTTTTCCCCTCCCCCCTGGGCCTGCCCTATGTAAATTGAGCTAGCCAGGAGTGCTGTTTGTTCTACCTGAGGTCCTCACCCAGGTCCTCAGACCTTCCTTTGACCTTCCTTTGTTCTATTTTCGTGGGCTTTTCCCTTCCTTGTCTTTTAGCTACCACCATTTTGGACTCGTTTCCTATTCTAACTACCTAACAAAAGTAAGTTTGAAATATATACCAACATTCTAGATGCTGCTACTGCTGCTAAGTTACTTCAGTTGTGTCCAACTCTGTGCAACCCCATAGACGGTAGCCCACCAGGCTCCCCCGTCTCTGGGATTCTCCAGGCAAGAACAATGGAGTGGATTGCCATTTCCTTCTCCAATGCACCAAAGTGAAAATTGAAAGTGAAGTCGCTCAGTTGTGTCCAACTCTTAGCGACCCCATGGACTGCAGTCTACCAGGATGTTCCATCCATGGGATTTTCCAGGCAAAAGTACTGGAGTGGGGTGCCATTGGCTTCTCTGTAACATTCTAAATAAATTTGGTTAATTTTACTTTTTCAATTTTATGCTAAGAATATTATAAGAGATAAACTGTAAAAATTTTATATATATGCAGTAAAAATGTTTGTCATCACAGGATCAAGCATAATAGTTGAGCAGTTGGAAATGACTTAAATATCTAAAAATAGGGTACTGGTAAATTATCATATGTTTATGTTATGGAATATTAAATATACATTGCAATTATGGCTTCAAAAAACTACTTAAATGGAAAATTTCAAAATTTGTTAATTTTTCTAAAAGCTTCAAAACAATTGTTGCATCATGCTTTTTGGCAAACAAATGAACACATATACATTTTCTGTTAGCACATATTAACTAGAGGTATTTCATACAAAAACTTATGATTTACCTCTGATCTGTTCTATGCTTTCTAGGTTTTCAATTTTTAATCTGTATTAATTTTGTAGTACAAAGAATAAAATTTTTAGTGACGGAAAGGTTGAAGTCGGGATGGTAAATTAAATGAATATTTAAAGAAGTCAAACATTTTTAAGTTTGCATTATCTGGGTATTTTGGGGGGCAAATGGGGAAAAAAAATGCATGGAGAATAAGAGTCAAAGACACAAAAATGTACATATTGCCATTTCTGTTTCTTACCTGAGTGTCAACTGGAATTCTTTCTGTCAAGCAAACTGAGACCTCCTGAATTCAGACTCACATTAGGATGAAACTAAGGCAGAAACAAACCTCTCTAATAATTATGAAAGATATCAGTACCAGAATCTAATCAGATGCTGGACATCTTGTCACCCTCAGTAAATAAATATTCAATATGACCTGACTCATTGGATTTAATTTTTGATTTGCTGTTGCTATTAAAAAATGCTATATATTCCTAAATGTGGAAATAATACAGATATTAAATATGATTTTTTAACATGTAATTATTGCATGGCTTCCTTTATGCCATGATGGAACTGCATACTGGTTTGCCCACTACTTGTTAAACTTTTTGTTCTACAACTTTTCAGCTTGCTTTATGATCCTGTTAACTCTTTGATTTTAATTTTCTCCCTTGATAAAGAGAAAATCAGGCTAGAGAAACATGGAACATAAATGTGTACAGGAATCATCAGGGAACTTCTTAATAAAATAGAAGTTTCTGGGCCCCACATCTACAGTGTTTGTTTCATTGTGTTTGTGTTGGGCCTGAAAATGTGCATTTGTGACAGTTTCCCAGGTGATGCTCTGGCTGCTATCCTAGAAACTACACTTTGAGAATCATGGAGTTAGTTATCTTTTAGAATTCTCTAGCTCAAAAAACTAAATAAATCCACAAGTTTAATGTAGTGCACAAGTTGGACATTTAAGTCTCATTTACACAGGCTGGACAAACCTTTATCTTCCTTTCCCTAGATTTGTAGTGTTTGTATTGTTTTCTTTCCTGCAGCTGGATGAGAAAGTTATTTCACACAGAAGTGAAATAAATATGTTCAGTAACAATTTGCTTTGGGCGAATTACTAGATAATTGTGTACCAAAACAAATAAAAATTTTTTATATAACTTACATCTATTTCTATTTCTGTAAAGCTTACTGAGTGTTTACAATGTAATAGTGACCCCAACTGTTTGTGTGTGTGTGTGTGTTGGGTAGATTTGGTATCTCTTATTTTAGTTGCTGATTTTTGCATTGTATTTTTGGTCATTTTAATAATGGGATAGCAAATGGTGCTTCTATAAATTATCTATTCCTATCTATCTATCCATCATCTATCATCTTGTGATCTATCTATTAATAGTTACACATTAGGATATAGTCTTGTCAATACTGCCTTTCAAATTATTTTAAATGCCTTCACAAAAATTTATTTTCTTGTCTAGCTTTTCTTCTCATTTTAGTGAACATATTTATCTGCATATTTAAAAATACAGAAAACCTACTAAAAATGACAGATAAATATCTGTGATGCAGAGAAGGAACACAAGGAAAGACATAGGAAGTCTTTTGCTTACTTATACACATCAAAATAAAAATCAAAGGCAAGTCAAGAGCTAGAATTGTCCAATAGAAACAAAAGAAGCAAGCAGAGAACACCCAGGCCTCTACCCCAGGGAGGAAGGAAACATGCACAGCTGGTTACAGATCACTTGGGTAGTTGAATGGTGGTCCCTGGTCTCAGAAATGGCTTTCTTTGTATCAGTGACTAAACAGTCACTTTAATATATCCTTTCTTTAAAACAAATCACATTTCCCTAGATGATAAGGAAGGCAAAGCGTCGGCAAGAACAATGCATCAGGCAGAAGCATTCAGAACTGTTCAGTAAATAAAGCTCCTAGCTCCCCAGAGCCCTGCTGAGCCAAGTTGGGTTTGAAGGGTGTATTCGTCCATCATGTGTAGGTTTCCTACACAAACACCAAAACATAATGAAATATCCTAACACAACCTGCCAGTAAAAAAGAAAATTCAGCTTTTTATTTCCATGATTTTCCAAAAATCATGGGATTAAAACTGCATGACTCCAGTGAGAAGAAACCAAAGTCATGCAACTTGAGCACAGATTCAGTTAGGGAAGTAAGAGTCTGGTAGAATAACTGTGGAAGAAAGGTTTCCTGCTTACTTACAAAACAGAAATAGAGTCACAGATGTAGAAAATAAACTTGGTTACTAAAGGGGAAAAATGGAGGAGGGATAAATTGAGATTAAAACACACATACTACTATATACAAAATAAATAACTAATAAGGACCTACTGTGTAGCACAAGTAACTGCACTTAATACTCTGTAATGACCTATCCAGGAAAAGAATATTAAATAAGAATAGATACATGTTTATGTATTACTGATTCACTTTGCTGTACACCTGAAACTAACACAACATTCTAAATCAACTATACTCCAACAGAAATTTTGAAAAAAGAAAAAAAAACAGACTTCAAATCTGTAGCACAAGGAGGTAAAACACACAATACTGAGGATAAAGAAAAAGAAATATCAACCTGTGTTCAACCTTTTATCAGATCAGATCAGATCAGTCACTCAGTCATATCCAACTCTTTGCGACCCCATGAATCACAGCACGTCAGGCCTCCCTGTCCATCACCAACTCCCAGAGTTCATTCAGACTCACGTCCATTGAGTCAGTGATGCTATCCAGCCATCTCATCCTCTGTCGTCCCCTTCTCCTTTTGCCCCCAATCCCTCCCAGTATCAGAGTCTTTTCCAATGAGTCAACTCTTTGCATGAGGTGGCCAAAGGACTGGAGTTTCAGCTTTAGCATCATTCAATCCAAAGAAATCCCAGGGCTGATCTCCTTCAGATGGACTGGTTGGATCTCCTTGCAGTCCAAGGGACTCTCAAGAGTCTTCTCCAACACCACAGTTCAAAAGCATCAATTCTTCAGCGCTCAGCCTTCTTCACAGTCCAACACTCACATCCATACATGACCACAGGAAAAACCATAGCCTTGACTAGACGGACCTTTGTTGGCAAAGTAATGTCTCTGCTTTTGAATATGCTATCTAGGTTGGTCATAACTTTCCTTCCAAGGAGTAAGCGTCTTTTAATTTCATGGCTGCAGTCACCATCTGCAGTGATTTTGGAAACCACCCCCCCAAAATAAAATCCGACACTGTTTCCACTGTTTCCCCATCTATTTCCATGAAGTGATGGGACCGAATGCCATGATCTTCCTTTTCTGAATGTTGAGCTTTGAGACAACTTTTTCACTCTCCAGTTTCACTTTCATCAAGAGGCTTTTGAGTTCCTCTTCACTTTCTGCCATAAGGGTGGTGTCATCTGCATATCTGAGGTTATTGATATTTCTCCCAGCAATCTTGATTTCAGCTTGGGTTTCTTCCAGTCCAGCGTTTCTCATGATGTACTCTGCATAGAAGTTAAATAAACAGGGTGACAATATACAGCCTTGACGTACTCCTTTTCCTGTTTGGAACCAGTCTGTTGTTCCATGTCCAGTTCTAACTGTTGCTTCCTGACCTGCATACAAATTTCTCAAGAGACATATCAGGTGGTCTGGTATTCCCATCTCTTTCAGAATTTTCCACAGTTTATTGTGATCCACACAGTCAAAGGCTTTGGCATAGTCAATAAAGCAGAAATAGATGTTTTTCTGGAACTCTCTTGCTTTTCCATGATCTAGCAGATGTTGGCAATTTGATCTCTGGTTCCTCTGCCTTTTCTAAAACTAGCTTGAACATCAGGAAGTTCACGGTTCACATATTGCTGAAGCCTGGCTTGGAGAATTTTGAGCATTCCTTTACTAGCGTGCAAGATGAGTGCAATTTTGCAGTAGTTTGAGCATTCTTTGGCATTGCCTTTCTTTGGGATTGGAATGAAAACTGACCTTTTCCAGTCCTGTGGCCACTGCTGAGTTTTCCAAATTTGCTGGCATATTGAGTGCAGCACTTTCACAGCATCATCTTTCAGGATTTGAAGTAGCTCAACTGGAATTCCATCACCTCCACTAGCTTTGTTCATAGTGATGCATCTTAAAGTAAAATTCAGAGATTTGATAAGAGCCATCTAAGCCTTTCCTCCAGTGCAATTACCCTTAATTTGCAGTTGACTACATTTTATTATCTTAGACGGCAATAGAACCCCACTCCAGTACTCCTGCCTGGAAAATCTCATGGACGGAGAAGCCTGGTGGGCTGCAGTCCATGGGGTCTCTAAGGGTTGGACACGACTGAGTGACTTCACTTTTACTTTTCACTTTCATGCATTGGAGAAGGAAATGGCAACCCACTCCAGTGTTCTTGCCTGGAGAATCCCAGGGACGGGGGAGCCTGGCAGGCTGCTGTCTATGGGGTCGCACAGAGTCAGACATGACTGGAGTGACTTAATGGCAGCACATTTTATTATGAGTGTTTCTTATCATAGAGGACTCTATTTAAAGATTTAGGAAAATAATCATTTCAACTATTTGACATTTCCTTCAAACATTTTCCATTTCATTGCTTAAATTGATATTTTGCTGTTTCTGCTCAGAAGTTGCAAGACAGAAAAGAAAGTTAAAGTGACTTAGATCAACTATCATTTGCTCTAGAATATTTCTTTCCAAACTCAAAGATACAATGTTTGTACTGAAAGGCTGCCATTACAAATTTCATATGTCCTAGCTACCCATTTTACTTTCATGGACAATGAATTCAGTTATATTTAGTGAAATCAAAGGTCCTCTATTTTGAAAAAACTGGTCCACGAGTCAACAGTATCAGCATCACCTGCTGCTGCTGCTGCTAAGTCACTTCAGTTGTGTCCGACTCTGTGTGACTCCATAGACGGCAGCCCACAAGGCTCCTGCGTCCTGTCCCTGGGATTCTCCAAGCAAGGACACTGGAGTGGGTTGCCATTTCCTTCTCCAATGCATGAAAGTGAAAAGTGAAAGGGAAGTCGCTCTGTTGCGTCCGACTCTTCGCGACCCCATGGACTGCAGCCCATCAGGCTCCTCTGTCCATGGGATTTTCCAGGCAAGAGTACTGGAGTGGGGTGCCATCGCCTTCTCCAGTATCAGCATCACCTAGGAACTTATTAAGATAAAAATCTGTATTTTAAGAAGGTCCTCAATGGTCACATGCACATTAAAGCTTTAGAAGCATCACTTTGTATAACTGACTCAAAAAGAAACTAGAAGAAGTAGGATTGGGATTAAGAATGAAGATTTGGGGTGATGGATTGTAACTTATGGTGTTATCTGGGCTTCCCACATGGCACTAGTGGTAATGATCCCACCTGCAAATGCAGGAGATATAAGAGAAGCACGTTTGATTCCCTGGAAGAGGACATGGCAATTCACTCCAGTATTTTTGCCTGGAGAATACCATGGACAGAGAAGCCTGGCAGGCTTTGGTCCATAGCATTGCAAAGAGTTGGATACGACTGAAGCAACTTAGGCTGTGTATGATTTTGAATAAATTCACTAGTATATTATACGCCTGCATATACTGAGGCATTGCAGCTCAATAGTACATTTGTGGAGGTGAAGAATCAAGTTTTAAATGATTATCCAGATTGTGATCCCACAGAGTGAGATGTGCTGCTGAATAAGACTCTTTGAGGGTCCCTTGGACTGCAAGAAGATCAAATCAGTCAATCCTAAAGGAAATCAATCCTGAATATTCATTGGAAGGACTGATACTGAAGCTCCAATACTTTGGCCACCTGATGCAAAGAACTGACTCACTGAAAAAAAACACTGATGTTGAGAAAGATTGAGGGCAGGAGGAGAAGGGGCTGACAGAGAATGCGATGGTTGGATGACATCACTGAATCAATATGAGTTTGAGTAAACTCCAGGAAATGGTGAAGGACAGGGAAGCCTGCCATGTTGCAGTCCATGGAGTCCCATGGATCCGGACACAACTTAGCAACTAAACAACAAGAAACATTACTATGAGATAATAATACTAATTTCTATACTTTGAGAGCCAAGTGGAGTAAGTCAGACAGAGAATGACATATCACTAATAAGCAGAATATAAAATAAGGTACAAATGAATTTATTTATAGAACAAAAACAGATCAACAGACATACAAAACAAACTTATGGTTACCCAAGGGGAAAGGAGTGGGGGAAGGATAAATTAGGAGTTTGGAATTAGTAGATACAGACTTCTATATATAAAATAGATAAAAACAACAAGACTCTACTGTATATCATATTGTACTACATTCAGTATCCTGTGATGAACCATAATTGGAGAAGAATATGAAAAAATACTTATATATGTATGTATAACTTAGTCACTTTGCTGTACACCCAAAACTACCATAACTTTGTAAATCAACTACACTTCAATAATAAAAAATAAAAATAATAAGAGCTCTGTTAAGTAGGGTTGTTCCAAGATAATTTTCTGACACAACCGTCATTAAAAAAAAGGCTTCTATGTGTTTCTACCCTTTCTTGTTTTGTTACTAATAAAGAGTTTTTCTAGAAAAATATCTGAGACTCTGGATCAGGCAGCAGCAAGACAGTGCACCTGCCTCTCAGGAATGCTTTTTTTTCAGAAGTGCTTGAGCTTCTAGTAGCAATAAACATGTCTCCTTTATGCAGTGAGGTGGGGGTGGGGGATGAGGAATCAAGGCTTGGAAGGAGCTGTTCATTGTTTTACAGGCAGTCCATGGTCACTCACATACCCAAACCCCCAAGCAGAGAAGACCTGACAGGAATAACAAAGGAGGTTTCCACAAGAAAAAACCTGCATAAATAAAAATGAAAAGGCTGACTTACAACAGCAGTATTATGTGCAATGAATTAGATGAATACACTGCATACCAAAAAGTACTCTCCCTTTGGCTCAAAGACTCAAATCAAATTATATTACCATGAGAGAACATCACCTCCAAAGGGCACTGTGATTGTGGGTTGGCAGGAATATCCCTTTAAAGCATTTGCAAGTATTTCCCATTACATGGCTCCCCACACCACTGCTTCCCTCGTAGCTCAGCTGGTAAAGAATCCAACTGCAATGCAGGATACCCGGGTTCCATTCCTGGGTCGGGACAATCCACTGGAGAAGGGAGAGGCTACCTACACCAGTTCTTGGGCTTCTCTGATGGCTCATCTGGTAAAGAATCCACCTGCAATGTGGGAGACCTGGGTTTGATCCCTGGGTTTGGAAGATCCCTGGAGAAGGGAACAGCTACCCACTCCAGTATTCTGGCTTGGAGAATTTCATGGACTGTATAGTCCATGGGTTGTAAAGAGTTGGACACGACTAAGCAACTTTCACTTCCCCCTTTTCTGATTGAATAGAAAAGAAAGGACTCTGTTGAAAATATCAAGCATGTCTCTTAAGAATGGATTTTTTGGCGGAGAAGGAGCTAAGATGGCAGAGGAGTAGGATGGGGAGAACACTTTCTCCCCCACAAATTCATCAAAAGAACATTTAAACGCCGAGTAAATTCCACAAAACAACTTCTGAATGCCGGCAGAGGACGTCAGGCACCCAGAAAAGCAACCCAACTCTTCGAAAGGAGGTAGGAAAAAATATAAAAGACAAAAAAAGAGACAAAAGAGGGAGGGACGGAGTTCTGTCCCGGGAAGGGAGTCTTAAAAAGAGAGAAGTTTCTAAACACCAGGAAACCTTCTCACTGCCGAATCTGTGCCGAGCCTTGGAAGCACAGAGGGCAACATAACAGGGAGGAAAAAAACAAACAAACAAACAATTAAAACCCACACATTGTGAGCCCTACAATAACTCCCCCAGAGGAGAAGCAGCGCAGCCGCCTGCATCCGCCATTAGCAAGCGGGGTCTGGGCAGGGAGGCGCAGCACGGGCTGCATCGCAAGGATCTGGCCTGAATACCCCGAGCACTATCTGAGCGAAATAATTTTGGGCTAGCAAACCAGACTGTGGGATATCTACCACGCAAAAAGCCAGCCCTAACCTAAGACACCGCCAGGCCTGCGCACGGAACAAAGGACTGAACAGAGATAGCCGGCGGCAGACCATCCCCCTCTGGTGATAGGCAGCCAGAGCCGGAAGAGGACAATCGCAGCCCCAGAGAGACATTATCTATAAAACTGTAAGCAGGCTTCTTTGCTAACTAAAACTTCTTGGGGGTCTGGACGGTCAACATCCACCTGAGAAGGTGCACCGGTGCACACCTAGATAACCGAGCGGTGGGGAGGCAATAAGTCGCAGCAATCGCGTGTGCCAAACACCTGATCACCTGAGCTGCTTGGATCTGGGAAGGGCACAAAACGCAGGCCCAACCGAGTCTGCACCTCTGAGGACTACCCAAGTGCCTGAACCTGAGCGGCTTGGACCTGGGAAGTGCAGGCAGCCCAGGGCCGGCCACGGATGGTTCCCGGCGGAGCAACCTAGAGCCTGAGCAGCGTGGGCAGGGAGGCTACATGCGGAGTGAACGGGGGGCAGACCCAGTGTGGCTGAGGCACTGCGAGCACACGCCAGTGTTATTTGTTTGCAGCATCCCTCCCTACCTCCCCTCAACGCGACTGAACAAGTGAGCCTTAAAAAAAAAAAAAAGTGTCCTCCACCGTCCCCTTTGTGTCAGGGCAGAAACCAGACACTGAAGAGATCAGCAAACAGAAGAAGCTATAACAGAGGGAAACGCCTTGGAAGCTACAGGCAATAGATTAAAACCCTGTGGTTAGTACCAACTACATAGGAAGGGGCCTATAGATCTTGAGAAATATAAGTCGGACCAAGGAACTAGCCAAAAATGAACTGAACCCACAATACTCAACAAAACCAGAGAAAGTCCTAGATATATTTTTACTGTTTTTACGATCATTCTTTCTTTCTTTTTTTTTAAATTAAAAAAAAAAAATTAAGTCCTCTATTATTCCTTTAATTTTCACTTTTATAACCAATTACTTGGCAAAAAAAAAAAAAAAAAAAAAAGACCCTATTTTTTTTTTAAAGCAAACTTTATGTATATATTTTTTATATTTTTTTTTCCTTCTTTTCTTTAACATTGTATTTTTGAAATTCCAAACTCTACTCTAGATTTTTAATTTTAGCTTTTTGGTATTTGTTATCAATTTTGTACCTATAGTTTTTTTTTTATATATAATTTCTGTGACCCTTTTTTCTTTTTTCTTTTTCTTTTTCTCTGTTTCTTTCTCTTTTTCTTTTAAATAATATTGTATATCTGAAATTCCAAACTCTACTCTAGATTTTTAATTTATGCTTTTTGGTATTTGTTATCAATTTTGTACCTATATTTTCTTTATAATTTATGCGACTTTGTTTGTTCTTTTTTTTTTCCTCTCTCTTTCTTTTTCTTCTTCTTTTTTTAACATTGTATTTTTGAAATTCCAAACTCTATTCTAGATTTTTATCTTTTGCTTTTTGGTATTAGTTATCAATTTTGTACCTATATTTTCTTTATAATTTTCATGACCTTGTTTGTTTTTGTTTGTTCATTTTTTCTTTATTTTCCTTCTTCTTTTCTTTAACATTGTATTTTTGAAATTCCAAACTCTACTCTAGATTTTTAATTTTTGCTTTTATGTATTTGTTACCAATTTTGTACCTTTAAGAACCCAATCTTCAGTACCCATTTTTCACTAGGGAGCGAAATTACTGGCTTAACTGCTCTCTCTCCCTTTGGACTCTCCTTTTTCTCTACCAGGTCGCCTGTGTCTCCTCCCTAACCCCTCTCTACTCTACCCAACTCTGTGAATTTCTGTGTGTTCCAGACGGTGGAGAACACTTAAGGAACTGATTACTGGCTGGATCTGTCTCCCTCCTTTTCATTCCCCCCTTTTATCCTCCTGGCCACCTCTGTCACCTTCCTCCTTCTTCTCTTCTCTGTATAACTCCGTGAACAACTCTGAGCGGTCCAGTTGTGGAGTGCACATAAGGAAGAGATTACTGGATAGCCCACTCTCTCCTCTATTGATTCCACCTCATCTCATTCGGGTCACCTCTAACTCCCTCCTCCCTCTTCTCTTCTCCATGTAATGCTGTGAACGTCTCTGGGTGACCCTCATGGTAGAGAAACTTTTCATCTTTAACATAGATGTTTTATCAATGGTGCTGTATTGAAGGAGAAGCTCTGAAACTACTGTAAAAATAAGACTGATAACTGGAAGCAGGAGGCTTAAGTCCAAACCCTGACTTCAGAGAGCTCCTGACTCCAAGGAACATTAATTGACAGGAGCTCATCAAATGCCTCCATACCTGCACTGAAACCAAGCACCACACAAGGGCCAACAAGTTTCAGGGCAAGACATACCAAGCAAATTCTCCAGCAACAAGGAACACACAGGCAGCCCAAAGTCACCTCAAAACCATAGACATCCCATAACTCATTACTGGACATTTCATTGCACTCCAGAGAGAAGAAATACAGCTCCACACACCAGAACACCGATACAAGCTTCCCTAACCAAGAAACCTTGACAAGCCACCTGTACAAACCCACACAGAGCGAGGAAATGCCACAATAAAGAGAACTCCACAAACTGCCAGAATACAGAAAGGACACCCCAAACTCAGCAATTTAAACAAGATGAATTGACAGATGAATACCCAGCAGATAAAGGAACAGGATAAATGCCCACCAAACCAAACAAAAGAGGAAGAGATAGGGAATCTACCTGATAAAGAATTCCGAATAATGATTGTGAAATTGATCCAAAATCTTGAAATCAAAGTGGAATCACAGATAAATAGCCTGGAGACAAGGATTGAGAAGATGCAAGAAAGGTTTAACAAGGACCTAGAAGAAATAAAAGAGAGTCAATATATAATGAATAATGCAATAAATGAAATTAAAAACGCTCTGGAGGCGACAAATAGTAGAATAACAGAGGCAGAAGATAGGATTAGTGAATTAGAAGATAGAATGGTAGAAATAAATGAATCAGAGAGGAAAAAAGAAAAATGAATTATAAGAAATGAGGACAATCTCAGAGACCTCCAGGACAATATTAAACGCTACAACATTCAAATCATAGGGGTCCCAGAAGAAGAAGACAAAAAGAAAGACCATGAGAAAATACTTGAGGGGATAATAGTTGAAAACTTTCCTAAAATGGGGAAGGAAATAATCACCCAAGTCCAAGAAACCCAGAGAGTCCCAAACAGGATAAACCCAAGGCAAAACACCCCAAGACACATATTAATCAACTTAACAAAGATCAAACCAAAGAACAAATATTAAAAGCAGCAAGGGAAAAACAACAAATAACACACAAGGGGATTCCCATAAGGATAACAGCTGATCTTTCAATAGAAACTCTTCAAGCCAGGAGGGAATGGCAAGACATACTTAAAATGATGAAAGAAAATAACCTATAGCCCAGATTATTGTACCTAGCAAGGATCTCATTCAAATATGAAGGAGAAATCAAAAGCTTTTCAGACAAGCAAAAGCTGAGAGAATTCAGCACCATCAAACCAGCTCTCCAACAAATACTAAAGGATATTCTCTAGACAGGAAACACAAAAACGATGTGTAAAATCAAAACCCAAAACAATAAAGTAAATGGCAACGGGATCATACTTATCAGTAATTACCTTAAACGTAAATGGGTTGAATGCCCCAACCAAAAGACAAAGACTGGCTGAATGGATACAAAAACAAGACCCCTACTTATGTTGTCTACAAGAGACCCACCTCAAAACAGGGGACACATACAGACTGAAAGTGAAGGGCTGGAAAAAGGTTTCCCATGCAAATAGGGATCAAAAGAAAGCAGGAGTAGCAATACTCATATCAGATAAAATAGACTTGAAAACAAAGGCTGTGAAAAGAGACAAAGATGGTCACTACATAATGATCAAAGGATCAATCCAAGAAGAAGATATAACAATTATAAATATATATGCACCCAACATGGGAGCGCCGCAATATGTAAGACAAATGCTAACAAGTATGAAAGGAGAAATTAACAATAACACAATAATAGTGGGAGACTTTAATACCCCATTCACACCTATGGATAGATCAACTAAACAGAAAATTAACAAGGAAACACAAACTTTAAACGATACAATAGACCAGTTAGACCTAATTGATATGTATAGGACATTTCATCCCCAAACAATGAATTTCACCTTTTTCTCAAGCGCACATGGAACCTTCTCCAGGATAGATCACATCCTGGGCCATAAATCTAGCCTTGGTAAATTCTTAGAAAAGTACGACTTTCCAAAACTGGACCAGGAAGAAATAGAAAATCTTAACAGACCCATCACAAGCATGGAGATTGAAACTGTAATCAAAAATCTTCCAGCAAACAAAAGCCCAGGTTCAGACGGCTTCACAGCTGAATTCTACCAAAAATTTAGAGAAGAGCTAACACCTATCCTGCTCAAACTCTTCCAGAAAATTGCAGAGGAAGGTAAACTTCCAAACTCATTCTATGAGGCCACCATCACCCTAATACCAAAACCTGACAAAGATCCCACAAAAAAAGAAAACTACAGGCCAATATCACTGATGAACATAGATGCAAATCCTTAACAAAATTCTAGCAATCAGAATCCAACAACACATTTAAAAGATCATACACCATGACCAAGTGGGCTTTATCCCAGGGATGCAAGGATTCGTCAATATCCGCAAATCAATCAATGTAATACACCACATTAACAAATTGAAAAATAAAAACCATATGATTACCTCAATAGATACAGAGAAAGCCTTTGACAAAATTCAACATCCATTTATGATAAAAACTCTCCAGAAAGCAGGAATAGAAGGAACATACCTCATTTCCTCTAAAGTCAGGAACAAGACAAGGGTGCCCACTTTCACCATTACTATTCAACATAGTTTTGGAAGTTCTGGCCACAGCAATCAGAGCAGAAAAAGAAATAAAAGGAATCCAAATTGGAAAAGAAGAAGTAAAACTCTCACTGTTTGCAGGTGACATGATCCTCTACATAGAACACCCTAAAGACTCCACCAGAAAATTACTAGAACTAATCAATGATTATAGTAAAGTTGCAGGATATAAAATCAACACACACAAATCCCTTGCATTCCTATACACTAATAATGAGAAAACAGAAAGAGAAATTAAGGAAACAATTCCATTCACCATTGCAACAGAAAGAATAAAATACTTAGGAATATATCTACCTAAAGAAACTAAAGACCTATATATAGAAAACTATAAAACACTGGTGAAAGAAATCAAAGAGGACACTAATAGATGGAGAAATATACCATGTTCATGGATTGGAAGAATCAATATAGTGAAAATGAGTATACTACCCAAAGCAATTTATAGATTCAATGCAATCCCGATCAAGCTACCAACGGTATTCTTCACAGAGCTAGAACAAATAATTTCACAATTTGTATGGAAATACAAAAAAACCTCGAATAGCCAAAGCTATCTTGAGAAAGAAGAATGGAACTGGAGGAATCACCCTACCTGACTTCAGGCTCTACTACAAAGCCACAGTTATCAAGACAGTATGGTACTGGCACAGAGACAGAAATATTGATCAATGGAACAAAATAGAAAGCCCAGAGATAAATCCATGCACATATGGACACCTTATCTTTGACAAAGGAGGCAAGAATATACAATGGATTAAAGACAATCTCTTTTAACAAGTGGTGCTGGGAAAATTGGTCAACCACTTGTAAAAGAATGAAACTAGAACACTTTCTAACACCATACACAAAAATAAACTCAAAATGAATTAAAGATCTCAGCATAAGACCAGAAACTATAAAACTCCTCGAGGAGAACATAGGCAAAACACTCCGACATACACCACAGCAGGATCCTCTATGACCCACCTCCCAGAATATAGGAAATAAAAGCAAAAATAAACCAATGGGACCTAATTAAATTTAAAAGCTTCTGCACAACAAAGGAAACTATTAGCAAGGTGAAAAGACAGCCTTCAGAATGGGAGAAAATAATAGCAAATGAAGCAACTGACAAACAACTAGTCTCAAAAATATACAAGCAACACCTACAGCTCAACTCCAGAAAAATAAATGACCCAATCAAAAAATGGGCCAAAGAACTAAATAGACATTTCTCCAAAGAAGACATACAGATGGCTAACAAACACATGAAAAGATGCTCAACATCACTCATGATCAGAGAAATGCAAATCAACCACTATGAGGTACCATTTCACACCAGTCAGAATGGCTGTGATCCTAAAGTCTACAAGCAATAAATGCTGGAGAGGGTGTGGAGAAAAGGGAACCCTCTTACACTGTTGGTGGGAATGCAAACTAGTACAGCCACTATGGAGAACAGTGTGGAGATTCCTTAAAAAACTGGAAATAGAACTGCCTTATGATCCAGCAATCCCACTGCTCGGCATACACACTGAGGAAACCAGAAGGGAAAGAGACACGTATACCCCAATGTCCATCGCAGCACTGTTTATAATAGCCAGGACATGGAAGCAACCTAGATGTCCATCAGCAGATGAATGGATAAGAAAGCAGTGGTACATATACACAATGGAGTACTACTCAGCCATTAAAAAGAATACTTTTGAATCAGTTCTAATGAGGTGGATGAAACTGGAACCTATTATACAGAGTGAAGTAAGCCAGAAAGAAAAACACCAATACAGTTTACTAACGCATATATATGGAATTTAGAAAGGTGGTAACAATAACCCTGTGTACGAGACAGCAAAAGAGACACTGATGTATAGATCAGTCTTATGGACTCTGTGGGAGAGGGAGAGGGTGGGGAGATTTGGGAGAATGGCATTGAAACATGTGCAATATCATGTATGAAACGAGTGGCCCGTCCGGGTTCGATGCACGATACTGGATGCTTGGGGCTGGTGCACTGGGACGACTCAGAGGGATGGTATGGGGAGGGAGGAGGGAGGAGGGTTCAGGATGGGGAGCACGGGTATACCTGTGGTGGATTCATTTCGAAGTTTGGCAAAACTAATACAATATTGTAAAGTTTAAAAATAAAATAAAATTAAAAAAAATAAAAAATAAAATAAAAAACATGCATAAATGTTAAAAAAAAAATGGATTTTTTGATTCCAGGTCCAAAATAATCATATACTTGCAAAATTTCATTTGCTTAAACCATCAGTATTTATGCTTTTCGTTGCGCTATCAATTTTCACAATATTATATCATCTTATTCAAAGATCTAGAAGAGATGTGGTGGGTTTCTATTTCAAAACAAACTTAATGGAGAATATATTTGAAGAGCAGACTACCTCCTTAAAATCTCTTCACCAATTGAGCAATTTCACACTATGGACTAAGGCACAGAATTGTCAATAAACATTTACAAAGCAGTATGTGTAACTAGGAAAGGGTTTAGACACCGTTGGAGCTTCTCTGGTATTTACTTAGCCAGATGAAGTTCCTAACCAAATCCCTCTCCTGACCTTCAAGGAAATGTTTTAAATCTTATCCTGGACTTCCCCACAATTGCCTTAAATTCTACCAGGATTTCTAAATCTTGGCACTGGGAATGTTTTGAGTAATTCTTTGATGTAGAAAAGGCTTCCCTGGTGGCTCAGACGGTAAAGCGTCTGCCTGCAATGTGGGAGACCTGGTTTCGATCCCTGGGTTGGGAAGATCCTTTGGAGAAGGAAATGGCAACCCACTCCAGTACTCTTGCTTGGAAAATTCCTTGGATGGAGGAGCCTGGTAGGCTACAGTCCAGGGGTTGCAATAAGTCGGACACGACTGAGTGACTTCACTTTCCTTTCACTTTCCTTGACATAGGAAATTGTCCTGTGAGTTGTAGGATGTTTAGAAATATACCTGGCTGCTACTTGCTGGTTCCCAGGACCACACCCTTCCATTGTACTAGTCAAAAATCTTTCCAAACCTTGTCAAATGTCTCCTGAGTGCACAAAAATCACTCTCAGTTGAGAAGTACTGAATGAAACAATGCCTCAAGCTAAATGCGCTCTTTTTCTTTTAAACATGATTCTTTTCCTGGGTTCCCAATAGCTACTCTGATATCCAAATTGGAAATGTGGGACTTGTTATTCACACCTCATAAATTTCCCCACCTAAACCTACTTTTTTGTGCTTCTGTGCATTTCCAGAAACAATATCACCCTAAGAAGAAAATATCCAAGCAAAAATTACAATAAAAAAATATTTACAGATGGCAGTTCTTTTGATCAGGATGGAAAGCGTAAAGCAGGTTATGCAGTGGTGACTGCTGAACAGGTTTTGGAAGCAAAATCTCTCCCCCAGGGAACCAGTGCTCAGTTAGCAGAGCTTGTGGCCCTGACCCGAGCTCTAGAGTTAAGCAAAGGGCAGCGGATGGGCCTGATAACCTATGTGAGCTTACTTCTGCTGACTCCAAATATCCTGAGTCTGCCATTGGATCCTCAAGACAATGCCTTCCTGTCCTGGGCTCACTCCTATGTTGTATTCCAAAATCAGTCTAACTGCTGGGTCTGTGGAGCACTCCCCTCTTCATCAGTGGAAGGCTTCCCGTGGTGGACATCTCCACTTCAAGGAAAAGACTTTCTCCAAGTCTGTGAATACCTTCGACAACAATCACATGCGATGCCTCTTCTTCATCTGATGACATTTACTAACCCTAAAATGGACTGGTGCAACACTTTGCACTTTAACTATGGGCCTAATGTGACTTTTAATTTTGATTCTGATTGTTTTGTTCTTGCTGTTTGCTCCCTGCATCTGTAATTGTATAACTGGATTTGTTTCTAGCCGCATGAAAGCTTTTAAGTTACAAATGGTTGCTCAAACTCCTGCTACTGCTGTAGCTTCCTCCAGCTACTATTTGGGGCCCCTGGATCAGATATCCTCAATATGAGGATTAGGAGAATATGTTGTCTCACCAATTTAGGGACAACGCCCCTTGTCAGCTCGGAAGCAGTTATGGAACGAGAACGAAGCCCCTTTTCCCTAGGCAACATAATTCTCCTAAAAGAAAAGGGGGGAATGAGTCAGTTCCTAGGCAAGTTGATAGGGAGTCTAGGGGTCCCCAAGGAGAGAGGGGTCTGGAATTCTCAAGGAGGAAGAAAGGACAAGCTTTTTTTCTTTCTCCACATTCCTTAGGATTATTTAACAATAATGTATCCTGCCTAAGGACAGTCTTTGGATTCAACCTTTTGTTATCTTAAAATGTTAATTATGGGAGTAGACCTGGTCTTTACAAGGATGTATCTTGCCTGAGGACAGTGTTACCTTAAGATGTAAATTATGGGAGTGGGTCTGATGAGGTTTTTGCAACCTCCAGACATTCTTTGGCTTATATAACTTCATTGTTAACACTAGCATACGGGTACTCTTTCTGCCTCCTTCTGATGCCTATGTCAGAAGCTTTCTCTATCTCCTTTATACTTTAATAAAAATTTATTACACACACACACACACACACACAAAGTGAGAAGGCACTTAAAGATGGGCAGCTGAAGCAGAAGCAATGTTGATGAAGTCTGATATGCCATGTGTGGGTGATGAGAACTCACTAGACTTGTCCCCTGAGCACTTGAGGAGGCTTGATGTGGATGGACAAGAATGGAAGGAAAAACATAGTATTGAAGTTAAAAGTTCCCTTTTAACTTCAATACATAGTTCCCTCAAAAAAACATCATCGGGTATGTGCCAGATGTGGGGAAGTACTCAAAGAGAGAGGAAGGAGAATAGAACTTATCAATTTAAAAAATTTTTAAATTTTGTCTATCACAGCACAAACTATTATATATTTCATTAAGCCCCATAATGTAATATAATAACATAATGCCAATTTTTAAAACCCTGCTGTAGTTGTCTATTATCATTGAGCAAACCAACACCCATCTCTCCCTGGACTAGGTCAATGTGTTGCCAAGCTCCAGGGAAGCCACACACATCAAATTCTAAGATAAAGCCTCCCCTGGAGTTGCAGGTGTACAGCTTTGCCCCCTACTCACATTCTGATGCCTCTGAGGATCAGTGCAAAAGTCTCCCAAATAATGTGTGCACTTCCAGTTTTACAGTACACTCATCCATACTACACATGGTAGAGAGCATGTGATCTTTTTTTTTCTACTGAGATACAGAATATATGCATTGGAATTAAAAAATATATATATGTACAGAATGAAGGATAGTTATGAAGAAAACAGCATTAAAGCCATCACCCTTGTTGAGAAACAGAACCACGCCAGTTCTTCATGTAACCAATGGTGACTCTTCTTCATGATCCTATTCCTCCTTTTCTCAAAATGATATTATCCTGGCTTTTGTAATAATAATGTCTGTGCCAGATGTTTATAGCTTAATCTCCATGTCTTAATTTCCAAGCAATATGAAATGATCTTCAATATGTATCTTCATTATATGTGACCTTGCATAGTTTTACTTGTTTTCCATTTTACCTAAATTTTTAAAAAGTAACAAAAAGTTATTCCTAAGATTCTCTTATTTTCTAAATATCAGTATCACTGTCTTCATTTCAATTTCTGAAATATTCTGTGTTTTTAAGCTTTTTATGACTCATTGTAGCCAGATATTTTTTCATTTATAGGTTGTTTTGTGAAACCTCATTTTAAATTTATTTCATGTTTCTGTGACATTCTTTTGACTGTTACTTTTAGAATAATTTTAGATGTACAGAATTATTTTGAAGATAGTGCAGAGAATTAAGATAGTTTTCTTACATCTCAAACTCTTGTTTCTTCTCTTATTAACATCTTACATTGGTAGGATGCATTTGCCACAATTAGCACATCAATAGTGATACCTTATTAACTAAAGTCCACCTTTTCATGAACACTGAATATTCATTGGAAGGACAGATGCTGAAGCTGAAGTGCAAATACTTTGGCCACATGATGTTAAGAGCCAGCTCATTGAAAAAGACCCTGATGTTGGGAAAGATTGAGGGCAGGAGGAGAAGGGGACAACAGAGGATGGGATGGTTGGATGGCATCAGTGACCCAATGGACATGAATTTGAGCAAACTGTGGGAAATGGTGAAGGACAGGGAAGCCTAACGTGCTGCAGTCCATGGGGTCACAAAGCGCTGGACATGCCTGAGCGACTGAACACCAACAAATCTTGTCTTCAGGTGTCCTCCATGCTCACCAATGTCCTTTTCCTCTTCCAGTTCCCTTCCAGGGTACACATTATATTTAGTCCTTCTCGTCCTTCAGCTCTTCTTGTTTGTAGCGCTTTCTCATATTCTTTCTTCTAATGACCTTCATGGTTTGGGAGGTTGCTGATCGAATATTTTGTAAGATGTTATTCAAATGAGATTTTTAGGATATTTTCCTCATGACTAGCCTGGGGTAATGTTTTGTGGGGAGAAAGGTCACTCAGAGATGTTACTGAGTCCAAGCTTGTTCAGTGCACAACAGGTCAGTAAGTCTACAGTCGGTCGGGGCACTGAGGCAAGGAATATGACTTTATTCAGAGCGCTGGCAGACCAAGAAGATGGCAACTAATGTTTCAAAATAAACATAGTGTCTGGGTCTGGATGCCAGGTTCTTTTATAGATCAGAGATGGAGGGAGATGAGGAAGCAAAATAGAAAGACCATTAATCTTGCAAATATCTCCTAGAATGGCCAGCCAGGGAGGGAATGTGTTAATTTCTTCCTTCTTGTAGTCATCCACAGGTGGTCAGAGTCCTGAACAAAGGCATTTTGGTTTAATACTCAGGCAGAATTGGCAGGGTTCCTGGAGGTAGGCTTTTAGGTATGGACAGAGAACAAAAGCGACAGAAAATAAAGGTTAAAGTAAAACAGATCCAACATGGAATCAAAATTGACTCTTCCTTGTAACAAGAGGAAGTGCCATGCTGTGCTTATTCGCATAGTCGCGTCCAACTCTTTGAAACTCCAGGCTCTCTGTCCATGGAATTCTCCAGGCAAGAATACTGGAGTGGGTTGCCTTGCCCTCCTCCAGGGGATCTTTCTAACCCAGAAATTGAATATATATATACTGAGTCACTTTGCTGTACAGCAGAAATTAACACATTGTAAATCAGCTAAACTTAAACAAAATAAATTTTTTAAAGAGTTGTTTTATCAATAGGGCCCATTACTGTTAACTTTGATCATCTGGCTTGAGGTTGTGACTGCTGAACTTCTCTCCCGTAAAGTTACTTTTCCTCTTTTCTTTCTCTTTGGAAGAAAATAATTTTACTCACTCAAGGTTTGAGTGTCCTGCTTCAGGGTAAAAGATCTAGGCTTAAACTATTTGGAATTTTTTCTTACAGAATTCCCCTCCATTTATTTATTGATTTTAGAATTTTCTCCCTCATATATTTATTAAATTGGAGAAGGCAATGGCACCCCACTCCTGTGTATCAATATAGACTCATGGATATTTATTTTATACTCTAAGTTGTAATTAAAGGCTACTTATTTTATTGCTCAAATAGTCCCAGCATTGGCAACTGGGAGTCTTCTGTTGGCTCTGTGTCCTTTTGACATGCTCTCATCATTTTTGGTGTATTTGTGTACATGTGAATGTGTGTGTACTTTACTCATTTGTAAATATCAGTTCAGTTCAGCTCAGTCTCTCAGTCGTGTCCGACTCTTTGTGACCCCATGAACCGCAGCACGCCAGGCCTCCCTGTCCATCACCAACTCCCAGAGTTCACCCAAATCCATGTCCATTGAGTTGGTGATGCCATCCAACCATCTCATCCTCTGTTGTCCCCTTCTCCTCCTGCCCTCAATCTTTCCCAGCATCAGGGTCTTTTCAAATGAGTCAGTTCTTTGCATCAGGTGGCCAAAGTATTGGAGTTTCAGCTTCAACATCAGTCCTTCCAATGAATATTCAGGACTGATTTCCTTTAGAATGGACTGGTTGGATCTCCTTGCATTCTAAGGGACTCTCAAGAGTCTTCTCCAACACCACAGTTCAAAAGCATCAATTCTTCGGTGCTCAGCTTTCTGCATAATGGAACAATGATTTTATAGGGGAAATAAATGGGAAAGGAATAGTTGCACAAAACTTGTTCAATCATATTGTATATGATTATGAAATAGCACTGAACTAATTACTTGCATATTTTATATAATTTGGATACAGAAGCTTAGAGATTTGGACCCATTATAGAATTTTCTCTTAATTGTACAGTGATATGGGTACAAGAACAAAAGCAGTAGGAAAGAAGATAAAATTTCATTATGAAAAGTTCTTTCCTTCTTCCTTTCCTTCCTTCTTTCCCCACTTCACACTTAAACCATCTTATTTGTTTCCATTTTTTAATGTCTTATACAGATATTTATAGTAATCTACAATGTGCCATTTTTCTCCATAAAGATTTCAGAATATTTTTTCCTATGCAGATATTTTTAGAACTTATACCAAATAATTGAGAATAGTTTCTAAAATTTGGGGCAAAATAGGACATTTCCTTCAGCCCGAACTGAAACACATTGCTTCTGCATCTGACTTTCTTTCTCGCTTTCTTATTTTTCTGTTACTTCTTTTCTATTGACTTAGCTACATTCTAGTAGACTCATTAAGACCATTCAAAACCATGTGTTATTTTACAGGAACGAGAAGATTGTGGAACTCCAACAAAGTGACACAAGATGCAAAAAAGCCCTGTGTAGATGACAAGATAAAAAAGACCTATTAACTTTTGATTCAAAACCTAACAATAAGATTGTTCTCTTTAACAGAAACCAGTCACGCAACACCAGTCACGCAACAGTACTGAAAGCCTACCTACTATTTATATTCTTCTATGGTTAAATGACCTCTGCTTCTCACTCTGGAGAGTTATAGTATTGTTTCTTCATGTCCAGAGTTTTGAAACTTTTTAACAGTATGCTTAATAAATGCATGTTTTTGTCTACTGTGCTAGACAACCTGGAAACTCTTGTTTTTCAAATTTGGGATTTTTAATTTATTCTGTTGGTAATTTTCAGTTTCTGGAAAATTATTATTCAGATTTCTACATAATTTCTAATTGTACTTCTTTACTATTTTCCAACCAAAAATTTATTTTTGCTCTCTTTCTGGAAGTTTTTTTCAAGGTTGTCTTCATCATTCGTTTGTATTTCTCATTATGGTTTTTACATTTTTTAACTGTCAAGAGCACTTTCTGTTCTCCAAATATTCATTTTTTACTGTATTCTGCTCTTGTTTAAGGGGTGAAGTATCATTCCACTTATCTCACAATTAATTGGTGTTGGTGTTAGTTTTTTTGTTTTTTAAGTTTCCTTCAATTTTCACAATCTGTTTTGTAAAGTTGCTTTTTCATAATTGTTTGGTTTGGCCTCTTTCACATAAAATATATTTTTTCAAGTGTCTGCTGATCATTGGCTGTCTGTTCACATTTATGAATGAGGCATCAGTGAGTTATTAGAATTCTAGATATGTGAGAAAAACTGGTCAACCACAGCTTCATTGCAGCCAGTCAGAATCTTCAAGAAATACTGTTACAGGTTCACAATGATTTACCCCTTCTGGGAGCTGAGTGGTGGACATAGTGCACATACACACTCACTTAGTTCCTGCACTTTTATTTATTTATTCTTCTTATTTTATTTTTTAAATATAAATTTATTTATTTTTTTTTTCCTCCTATCCTGAACCCTCCTCCCTCCTCCCTCCCCATTCCAGCCCTCTGGGTCATCCCAGTGCACCAGCCCCAAGCATCCAGTATCGTGCATCAAACCTGGACTGGCGACTCATTTCATATATGATATTATACATGTTTCAATGCCATTCTCCCAAATCATTCCACCCTCTTCCTCTCCCACAGAGTTCAAAAGACTGTTCTATACATCTTTGTCTCTATTGCTGTCTCGTATACAGGGTTATTGTTACCATCTTTCTGAATTCCATATATATGTGTTAGTATACTGTATTGGTGTTTTTCTTTCTGGCTTACTTCACTCTGTATAATAGGCTCCAGTTTCATCCACCTCATTAGAACTGATTCAAATGTATTCTTTTTAATGGCTGAGTAATACTCCATTGTGTATATGTACCACTGCTTTCTTATCCATTCATCTGCTGATGGACATCTAGGTTGCTTCCATGTCCTGACTATTATAAACAGTGCTGCAATGAACATTGGGGTACACGTGTCTCTTTCAATTCTGGTTTCCTCAATGTGTATGCCCAGCAGTGGGATTGCTGGATCATAGGGCAGTTCTATTTCCAGTTTTTTAAGGAATCTCCACACTGGTCTCCATAGTGGCTGTACTAGTTTGCATTCCCACCAACAGTGTAAGAGGGTTCCCTTTTCTTCACATCCTCTCCAGCATTTATTGCTTGTAGACTTTTGGATAGCAGCCATTCTTACTGGTGTGAAATGGTACCTCATTGTGGTTTTGATTTGCATTTCTCTGATCATGAGTGATGTTGAGCATCTTTTCATGTGTTTGTTAGCCATCTGTATGTCTTCTTTGGAGAGATGTCTATTTAGTTCTTTGGCCCATTTTTTGATTGGGTCATTTATTTTTCTGAAATTGAGCTGCAGGAGTTGCTTGTATATTTTTGAGATTAGTTGTTTGTCAGTTGCTTCATTTGCTATTATTTTCTCCCATTCTGAAGGCTGTCTTTTCACCTTGCTTATAGTTTCCTTTGTTGTGCAGAAGCTTTTAAGGTTAATTAGGTCCCATTTGTTTATTTTTGCTTTTATTTCCAATATTTTGGGAGGTGGGTCATAGAGGATCCTGCTGTGATGTATGTCTGAGAGTGTTTTGCCTATGTTCTCCTCTAGGAGTTTTATAGTTTCTGGTCTTACGCTTAGATCTTTAATTCATTTTGAGTTTATTTTTGTGTATGGTGTTAGAAAGTGTTCTCGTTTCATTCTTTTACAAGTGGTTGACCAGTTTTCCCAGCAGTTAAAGAGATTGTCTTTAATCCATTGTATTGTTCTTGCCTCCTTTGTCAAAGATAAGGTGTCCATATGTGCGTGAATTTATCTCTGGGCTTTCTATTTTGTTCCATTGATCTATATTTCTGTCTTTGTGCCAGTACCATATTGTCTTGATGGCTGTGGCTTTGTAGTAGAGCCTGAAGTCAGGTAGGGTGATCCCTCCAGTTCCATTTTTCTTTCTCAGGATTGCTTTGGCTATTCGATGTTTTTTGTATTTCCATACAAATTGTGAAATTATTTGTTCTAGCTCTGTGAAGAATACCGTTGGTAGCTTGTTAGGGATTGCATTGAATCTATAAATTGCTTTGGGTAGTATACTCATTTTCACTATATTGATTCTTCCAATCCATGAACATGGTATATTTCTCCATCTATTAGTGTCCTCTTTGATTTCTTTCACCAGTGCTTTATAGTTTTCTATATATAGGTCTTTAGTTTCTTTAGGTAGATATATTCCTAAGTATTTTATTCTTTTCATTGCAACGGTGAATGGAATTGTTTCCTTAATTTCTTTCTATTTTCTCATTATTAGTGTACAGGAATGCAAGGGATTTGTGTGTGTTGATTTTATATCCTGCAACTTTACTATATTCATTGATTGGCTCTAGTAATTTTCTGGTGGAGTCTTTAGGGTGTTCTATGTAGAGGATCATGTCATCTGCAAACAGTGAGAGTTTTACTTCTTCTTTTCCAATTTGGATTCCTTTTATTTCTTTTTCTGCTCTGATTGCTGTGGCCAGAACTTCCAAAACTATGTTGAATAGTAATGGTGAAAGTGGGCACCTTTGTCTTGTTCCTGACTTGAGAGGAAATGCTTTCAATTTTTCACCATTGAGGATAATGTTTGCTGTGGGTTTGTCATATGTAGCTTTTATTATGTTGAGGTATGTTCCTTCTATTCCTGCTTTCTGGAGAGTTTTTATCATAAATGGATGTTGAATTTTGTCAAAGGCTTCCTCTGCATCTATTGAGATAATCATATGGCTTTTATTTTTCAATTTGTTAATGTGGTGTATTACATTGATTGATTTGCAGATATTGAAGAATCCTTGCATCCCTGGGATAAAGCCCACTTGATCATGGTGTATGATCTTTTTAATGTGTTGTTGGATTCTGATTGCTAGAGTTTTGTTAAGGATTTTTGCATCTATGTTCATCAGTGATATTGGCCTGTAGTTTTCTTTTTTTGTGGGATCTTTGTCAGGTTTTGGTATTAGGGTGATGGTGGCCTCATAGAATGAGTTTGGAAGTTTACCTTCCTCTGCAATTTTCTGGAAGAGTTTGAGTAGGATAGGTGTTAGCTCATCTCTAAATTTTTGATAGAATTCAGCTGTGAAGCCGTCTGGACCTGGGATTTTGTTTGCTGGAAGATCTCTGATTACAGTTTCAATTTCTGTGCTTGTGATGGGTCTGTTAAGATTTTCTATTTCTTCCTGGTCCAGTTTTGGAAAGTTGTACTTTTCTAAGAATTTGTCCATTTCGTCCACATTGTCCATTTTATTGGCCTATAATTGTTGATAGTAGTCTCTTATGATCCTTTGTATTTCTGTGTTGTCTGTTGTGATCTCTCCATTTTCATTTCTAATTTTATTGATTTGATTTTTCTCCCTTTGTTTCTTTTTTTTTAATTTTATTTATTTATTTTACTTTATAAATTTTATTTTATTTTTAAACTTTACATAATTGTATTAGTTTGTTTCTTGATGAGTCTGGCTAATGGTTTGTCCATTTTATTTATCCTTTCAAAGAACCAGCTTTTGGCTTTGTTGATTTTTGCTATGGTCTCTTTTGTTTCTTTTGCATTTGTTTCTGCCCTAATTTTTAAGATTTCTTTCCTTCTACTAACCCTGGGGTTCTTCATTTCTTCCTTTTCTAGTTGCTTTAGGTGTAGAGTTAGGTTATTTATTTGACTTTTTCCTTGTTTCTTGAGATATGCCTGTATTGCTATGAACTTTCCCCTTAGGACTGCTTTTACAGTGTCCCACAGGTTTTGGGTTGTTGTGTTTTCATTTTCATTCATTTCTATGAAAATTTTGATTTCTTTTTTGATTTCTTCTGTGATTTGTTGGTTATTCAGCAGCGTGTTGTTCAGCGTCCATATGTTGGAATTTTTAATAGTTTTTCTCCTGTAATTGAGATCTAATCTTACTGCATTGTGGTCAGAAAAGATGCTTGGAATGATTTCAATTTTTTTGAATTTACCATGGCTAGATTTATGGCCCAGGATGTGATCTATCCTGGAAAAGGTTCCGTGTGCGCTTGAGAAAAAGGTGAAATTCATTGTTTTGGGATGAAATGTCCTATAGATATCAATTAGGTCTAACTGGTCTATTGTATCATTTAAAGTTTGTGTTTCCTTGTTAATTTTCTGTTTAGTTGATCTATCCATAGGTGTGAGTGGGGTATTAAAGTCTCCCACTATTATTGTGTTATTGTTAATTTGTCCTTTCATACTTTTAGCATTTGTCGTACTTATTGCAATGCTCCTATGTTGGGTGCATATATATTTATAATTGTTATATCTTCTTCTTGGATTGATCCTTTGATCATTATGTAGTGACCTTCTTTGTCTCTTTTCACAGCCTTTGTTTTAAAGTCTATTTTATCTGATATGAGTATTGCTACTCCTGCTTTCTTTTGGTCTCTATTTGCATGGAAAACCTTTTTCCAGCCCTTCACTTTCAGTGTGTATGTGTCCCCTGTTTTGAGGTGGGTCTCTTGTAGACAACATATGTAGGGGTCTTGTTTTTGTATCCATTCAGCCAGTCTTTGTCTTTTGGTTGGGGCATTCAACCCATTTACGTTTAAGGTAATTATTGATAAGTATGATCCTGTTGTCATTTACTTTATTGTTTTGGGTTCGAATTTATACACCCTTTTTTTGTTTCCTGTCTAGAGAATATCCTTTAGTATTTGTTGGAGAGCTGGTTTGGTGATGCTGAATTCTCTCAGCTTTTGCTTGTCTGTAAAGCTTTTGATTTCTCCTTCATATTTGAATGAGATCCTTGCTGGGTACAATAATCTGGGCTGTAGGTTATTTCTTTCATCACTTTAATTATGTCTTGCCATTCCCTCTTGGCTTGATCTATTGAAAGATCAGCTGTTATCCTTATGGGAATTCCCTTGTGTGTTATGTGTTGTTTTTCCCTTGCTGCTTTTAATAGTTGTTCTTTGTGTTTGATCTTTGTTAATTTGATTAATATGTGTCTTGGGGTGTTTCACCTTGGGTTTATCCTGTTTGGGACTCTCTGGGTTTCTTGGACTTGAGTGATTATTTCTTTCCCCATTTTAGGGGAGTTTTCAACTATTATCTCCTCAAGTATTTTCTCATGGTCTTTCTTTTTGTCTTCTTCTGGGACCCCTATGATTCAAATGTTGTAGCGTTTAATATTGTCCTGGAGGTCTCTGAGATTGTCCTCATTTCTTATAATTCGTTTTTCTTTTTTCCTCTCTGATTCATTTATTTCTACCATTCTGTCTTCTAATTCACTAATCCTATCTTCTGCCTCTGTTATTCTACTATTTGTTGCCTCCAGAGTGTTTTTGATCTCATTTATTGCATTATTCATTATATATTGACTCTTTTTTATTTCTTCTAGGTCCTTGTTAAACCTTTCTTGCATCTTCTCAATCCTTGTCTCCAGGCTATTTATCTGTGATTCCACTTTGATTTCAAGATTTTGGATCAATTTCACAATCATTATTCGGAATTCTTTATCAGGTAGATTCCCTATCTCTTCCTCTTTTGTTTGGTTTCATGGGCATTTATCCTGTTCCTTTACCTGCTGGGTATTCCTCTGTCTCTTCATCTTGTTTAAATTGCTGAGTTTGGGGTGTCCTTTCTGTATTCTGGCAGTTTGTGGAGTTCTCTTTATTGTGGCGTTTCCTCTCTGTGTGTGGGTTTGTACAGGTGGCTTGTCAAGGTTTCTTGGTTAGGGAAGCTTGTGTCGGTGTTCTGGTGGGTGGAGCTGGATTTCTTCTCTCTGTGGGGTTGGCTGAGGTCTTCCCTGGGATGCAGTGCAGCTCATTTCCTAAAGGTGTTGATCCAAAGAGTAATCCCTTTGGCAAACAACTTGCACTTTATAACTGGACGGAAAAATCTCTTGGTGAGTGAGAAGGCTAAAGGAAACAAAGGCCAGTGGCGTGACTGTGGCACAGGCCCGCAGTTACTCTTGAGGGGACCGCCTCAGCCCCGAGCCACAGTGACCACCTAACAAGACCGCTTTTCCTAAATTTATTTATTTTAATTGGAGGCTAATGGGGATCACGTGTATACCCGTGGCAGATTCATGTTGATGTTTGGCAAAACCAATACAATATTGTAAAGTAGTTCCTGCACTTTTAATATCAGATTCCCATCATGCCTGATGATGGACTCCATCATAGAGACCTGTGCTCTCCTTTCTCTCCAGGACTCTACCTGTTGAGAAAAGATACTTCACTCACCCACAAAGGTGCTGAAGATGTATGCAGATCTAACTGCTTCTTAGGAGGCTTTCAACAAATGTCACTGTTTTAATCAAACTTCATGCTCAGTTGTAGCATTTCATAAAATGTTATGCCTCTACATTTCTACAATGCTTTATGCTATCTACTTTATGCTATCTTTTTTCTGTTAAATATTTTATTTCAGTGTTCTATGGCCTGGGTTGATTGTAGGTCACTAAAAATCAAGTTGAAAAGAATGTCAGCATTATTGTTTCTTAAAGTCATAGCAACTGAAATGTTTTATATACTGAATCATACAGTTCTCCCAGCCACAGGAAACTTATAGTGTTATACCATCTGTCTAATGTATATTGTCTATTGCTCTCTACAGGATTGTAATTTATTTGGGTTTAAAAAGACATTCAGAATTGATTTAATAGATATAAATTATAAGTTAATTAAAAGATCTTATCAAATCATATCAGAATGACCTACAGTAATGAACACTTTAGATAAACATTCTTTAATGTCATTAATCATTATATGGTCTCTTTAAATGATTTGAATAAATGAATAAGTATCAAATATTCAGATTAATCATAGTGTCATATATTATTAAACTGCACATCCAATAAATTGCTTGGTGTATTGTCATTCAGGCAATTACAACTTTCCTTTCTCCAGTAGTAAAACAGTAATTCTCATGTTTGTTTAATTTCCTTCTTGTAATACTGTAGATTCTTTACTTGATAGAGGGGCAAAAAATTCTTCCTACCTGTAGTCCCTCTTGTCACACAAATTAAAGTTTTGTTTTAAACAATTCCACATTTTGAAATAACATTAAATACAACTGTAAATAAATATGTATATCTTAAATGAAACCACATTGGTATTCCAATTTGTAAATATAAGTATAGAGTGCTACCTTACTCAGAATAAATGTAATTCTTATGTCAGATTACCTTTAAATCTGATTATACTTATCCTATTATATGTTAATTTCCACTCCTTTAATTTTTAATTATGGGTAATTTTTTAGCTGATTTCATTTTTATCCACATAATTAATAGTCATGTTAGGAAATATTATCCATATGATTGTGATACATATGTGATACATATGATTATCCACAATCATATGTATTTTAGAAAACACATACAAATAAAATAAATTCATGTAATTGGATCTTCATGGGTTTAAAGAGAAGAGAACTTGATTTAGTCATTATAGATAGATTAGTCATTATATAGATGTTGTGGAGTCAACAAAAGTCAGTCTGTGAGGATTTCCATTTTCATATTATTACCCAGTGTTCTTCATACAGTAGAAAACAGGCAGATCTTATCTTGTAAAATTACTAAGCATCATCATTAAATGGTGTAAATCAAAAAGGAAGATCAAGTAATTACATTGGTTATATAAGGAGAGGTGTTGATTTCCTTTATAGAAATGTCATTATCACCTATTAGAGTTTCATGTTTAAGTTTGATCTGAAGAAACACAGAATAAATGTCTAATATATATGGTAATATAGGAAATACTGTTTTTAGACAACAAAGTGCTGGAAATATGAAAAAGAAGTGATGATTTTGGCATTTTCCCAGAACTTTTAGGCTGCAGTATAGAAATAAAAATAGCTCAATAATCTGAGCAGAGAAGATAAAAATTGGAGTCTGATGTTACTGAGGTGGCTGGAACTTACAAACTGAATATTGGAGGAAAAGGAGCTGCAAAAGAAAGAAGTATTCAAAGACTCAGAACAGTTGTGTCTTTCCTTGACACAAAATCCCTTTGAAGCTTATTTTGTTGTCATTAAATTTGGTTTGAATAACATAACATATATTTTGCTTCTCTAATTCAGATAATGATTATGAATTATCTAAAAAATGGGTTTGATTAAAAATGATTATTATTGATAAGAAATTACTAAGTAACCGTGTATTTCCATTTTCTTACATTTTATGTGTTTTATGATTACAGTTGGCTCCTGACTCTGATGGTTCACACACTGTAATAGGTTCCTACTTAGTGCCAGTGAGGAGCATGCAGCTCTTACCACTGGGGACTTGTGCAAATTGCATAACACCTGGACTACTTAACAGCCTCTAATTTATTGAGTGAGCTGAGGATGTAATTACATGCTACATGACTATAAAAATTTCTACATGCTCACTCTTGATGTAAGTTCTTATCTTGTGCTGGGTCATAAGAAGTCATGAAGAGCGCCAGTCCATGGACCGTATGTTAGATTTCAGGACATGAGAAATGTAAACATCAGAGCAAGATCCAGATTCCCCCACAGCCAGTCCCTCCCATCAGGAAGCTTCCACAAGCCTTTTTTATCTTTATCTATCAGAGGGCAGACAGAGTGAAAACCATAGTCACAGAAAACTAACCAAACTGATCATATGGATCACAGCCTTGTCTCACTCAATGAAACCGTGATCCATGGCCTTTAGGGCCACCCAAGATAGACTGGTCATGGTGGAGCACTTTGACAAAGCATGGTCCACTGGAGAAGAGAATGGCAAACTACTTCAGTATTCGTGCCTTGAGAACCCCTGAACAATATGAGAAGAATCACAGGGTAGCCATAAAAGTAGGAAGCTTAGAAGAACAGAGTTTCTACAGATTGTTATGACATGTTTCATAATATAACAAACATTTTTATTGAGGTAAAATTCATGGAGTGGCTTATCTAAGAAGCTATTACTTAATACTGTAAGGAATTTGATAGAAGTATTTGAAATCTGCCTCATTCAGATACAGAAAATCTATGTATCTTTAAGTACAACATGAGTTATTGGAAATGACTGTTTATTAAGAATTAAAGCTACAGATGAAAATGTGAGATCATTTACTTGAGTTTGGGGAAAAAGTTTTTAAATGAAGTAAAATTTATTTTAAAATACATTCCTCAATTTGTTTTTTTTATTACTCATCTTATTTAAAATAAATGAAATAGTTTAAGTATATATTGTCCCACCAAAATGATGCTGTTAATCCAACTCAGATCAGATAAATGAACCATTTAATAAATAGAAGCAAGCTTGCTTTTCACATTAAATGCTTTAAATATAAATATACCTTGTGTTTGTTTAAATGTGTGTATAGAAGTATAACATGAGTATATCATTAGTTATTGCTACAATTATAATTTACAACAGACTTCCATAAAACTTGGTGGCTTAAAACACCACTTCTTCTTTGTTTTTCTTGCTCATGAACCTGAGTTTGGCTTCTTAGGTATTAAAAATAAGTGGTGTGCCAGATAATGGCCTATGGGCTCCTGGGTCAGCTAGACCAATTATTTTGGAGAACAATACTGAAGCAGAAGGAAACTCAAAGGAGTCATAGAAACCAGGGCACATAACAGGACAGAATTAGAACACTTAGCAAAATCTCTGTCAAGAGCCAAGCTATAAAGAGACTCAGCAGCTCCTAAAACTGTACCAGGAAGCAATAAACATTTCTTTTCCAACAGCACCAGAAGTAGGGCTGAAATATATGATCAAGGATTAAAGTCAATATCTATGTATGAGGTGTTTTCCAAAACCTTTTTAATGTGGGCACTTGAAGTATATCCAATTTCTCGTGTAAATTATAGCTCTCAGACCTTGGAAAAAACACACCAGGAATCATCAAGTCAGTAACCAGATAAAGCATGATTCAGTGAATGTATGAACAAAGATTAAGTGGATAGTTAGAACCTATATCTATGTGGGCATAACAAACGTAAAGTAAGAAAATACTAATAAAGTTCATGCAACTAACAGAAGGAACAATCAATAAACAAACCGTTCTGTAGAATAACAGCTGTTGAAGACATTTAAATCTTAATTCATGCATGGGAATGATGCCATAGGATTAAAACTATGCTTTTAAAGCTAAGCCTGAGAAACAGAAGAAAAATGAACAGAATAAGTATATTGAATTAGGCATTATTTGTAATAAGTTGTATAGAACTTTCTATCCAACTTAGAAAGCACCATTAGAAATACAAATCTCCAAAGGGGCAGTGGGTGAAGTGTCCACAGACAATTTATTTAAAATTTCTGGAAAAATAGAAGTATAGTTAAATGGAGTGTAGAATGTTGGATTCAGGTTGTGGATGGTCTGTAAGACAATGCAAAGTAATAGTTACTGCAACAAATGAATGCACAATAGCTATGACAATTATTAGGGCTGATTTTCAGAATATATGAGAGAACATAAAATCTAATCATACATGAAGTTGGGAAAAGCCAAATGGGAATCTACAACTCTTTCCAATCCATCTAGAAATGTAAATATGCTCCAGTATAAAGTAGCAAAGATATATATTAAGACAGTCATAAAATAATACAGGATGTTTTAGAATATAATCAAACTCATCATATCAATATAATTCAAAGTTATAAGTTGTTAATAAAAAGGTTTTGTGAAATGGAGATTTGTCAGACTTTAGAAGTGAAAGAATATGTGGTAAATCTGGCAAAATCTGCATGAGATGGAGGACAACTAATTGATGAAGTTTCCACTACTACAGGGGAAAAGGAAATGGCAACCCATTCCAGTATTCTTGCTTGGGAAATTCCAAGGACAGAGGAGTCTGGCAGGCTATAGTCCATGCTGTGGGATACAACTTAGTGACTGAGCATGCACACCACTTCTACAGGAGATATGTGTCAGTAATTTATTCGTATCATATTCTTTGCAATTTCATAGCTGAAAACCACTGAAATCCATTTAGAGTCACATGAAAAGTGACCAGTTTGCTTTCATGAGGCAGCTCCAAGGGTCAGTTCAATAAACTGATGATATTAAATAATCTACATACACAAATTTAAACATAATAGATATTGGTACATGATATTATCATAAAAGAAAATATATTAGGCTGATAAAATCATAGAACTTTTATAAAAAGTGCAACTTAGGTAAACCTTAGTTACATAATTAGAATCTAGCCTTTCAAGGAGTAAAAATACCCCAGTAAAACAAATAAACAAAGGAAATAATTTCTGAAGATAAGGAATAAATGCAAAATTATGTATTTTTAATTTTTTCCTTTGGCTTTAAAAAATATTTTCTTTATATGGGAAATCTTCAACATTATAATAAATAAGCAAAAAACACCATTTTTAAAAAAACAATGGGTGTGATCAGTTTTTTAAAACAATCACAAAACAAACAAAAATTAAAAAACAACAACAAAAAGCAACCATGAAAAGATTTGCATCTTGCCATATTATAAACTTCCAAAGAAAGTGAAACAACAACAGCATATTTTTGGAAACCAGAATACAATGCCTGGCACATACTGAAAAAACCTAAACTATACCAAATGAAAGAGGAGAGAGTGAAAAAGCTGGCTTAAAACTCACCATTCAAAAAACTAAGATCATGGCATCCGGTCCCATCACTTCATGGCGAATAGATGGGTAAACAATGGAAAGAGTGACAGACTTTATTTTCTTGGGCGCCAATATCACTGCAGATGGTGACTGCAGCCACAAAATTAAAAGATGCTTGCTCCTTGGAAGAAAAGCTATCACAAAACTAGGCAGCGTATAAAAAGCAGAAACATTATTTTGCTGACAAAGGTCCATGTAGTCAAAGCTATGGTTTTTCCAGTAGTCATGTGTGGTTGTGAGATGTGGACCATACAGAAGACTGAATACCAAAGAATTGATGCTTTTAAACTGTGGTGTTGGAGAAGGCTCTTGAGAGTCCCTTGGACTGCAAAGAGATCAAACCAGTCAATCCTAAAGGAAGTCGATCCTGAATATTCATTAGAAGGACTGATCCTGAAGCTCCAATACTTTTCCCACTTGATGCAAAGAGTCAGCTCATTAGAAAGACTGATTCTGGGAAAGACTGAAGGCAGGTGAAGGGGATGACAGAGGATAAGATAGTTGGATGGCATCACTGACTCAATGGACATGAGTTTGAGCAAGCTCCAGGAGATGGTAGAAAGACAGGGAAGCCTTGCATGACACGTTCCTTAGAGGAGCAAATCTTTAGGCATTAAGTCCCTTACTCTTTGTTGCTATGTATGGGACAGAGCATTTAGTCATAAATCCAAGTTCTTTTAGATAAAGTCTTTTAATTTCTTTTAGATTCAAAGATAAGGAAGAGTGATGGAATCAGACATTCAGGGGGTAATACCATTTCTTCTGAAATCTGACCTCAAAGAGATGAGCTCAGTCCCAGTTTGTTATTTTGCCTCTGACCGATGAATCAAAAATACTTTGAGGCTGGCCAATTTGCCTGGTGACAACCATAGAGGCTCTAGACAGATCATCTTACGTAGTATTTTTCTGGGGAAGAAGAGTTTCCAATACCTCAGGAAATTTCAGGAATTTTATTCCTCCATGGCCCAAAGTGCCTCAGCTCTAGAAGTCCCTGCTCATCAGTTCATGCACCAGACATGCCCCAAGTTATTATAAAAAGACTGATCCACACATCAGATCCTCTTTCTTTTCCCCTCTAAAGAGATACCATTTTCCCATGGTCCCTCCGCTATCATAAGATTTCTCATCAAATAATTGCAGGTGTCTTTTCTTTGAGATTAGCTATGCAGAGATAGGAGTGACTCAGTGTACACCAGATATGGACTCTTATATTGCTTCTAAGATCACTGTTGATGAAAAGAGAAGGGAGATAAGCAGAATACCTTGAATCATTGGTACAACCACTATGCCCTTTACCAAGAAAACTAATGTTGCCTCAAATTTCTATGAGTTGGAAAACATTAGACTTCTCACAAATGTGTTGTTGAGAACTTGTTAAAGTAACAATGGTGTACATGTGTAAAAGAACAATTGCAAGGGACAAATTAAACAGGCAAGGAAGATTTTATCAGGACTATTGCAATAGGAGAGAGATTGAACTCCATTCTGCTGGAACAAAAGACAGGAGAAAATTAGGTGTTGCAGTGAATTACTGGAAAAGCACTGGAAGGCTTTCCTGGGATTGTGGGGGATTGGTCAAAATTGCTAATTGGAGCTGACCCTCCCACAAAAACTGGGAGATCGGGACATTTTCTCAATGATTCCATTATAAAGGATGGCTCCCAATTCTTGAGAAAGACATTCCTGGTTGAAAAACTGACAGAAGACTGGCAGAAGGTTTATATCTCCAAGCAGCAGAGAAGGAATTTGCAATTCGATGTTTTCTAAAGTAAATATCTGAGAAAAAACAGGCAACGAAGAAATCTGTTTAAAATTACTCAAGTTGAGACAAATGTTCACAGTCCTGGTCACATGTTTCCTTAAGCTAATTTAACTAGACTGTATGTTTGGCTATAAGCATTCACTTTTCTCTAATATTGTACAGGAGACAGGGATCAAGACCATCCCCTTGGAAAAGAAATACAAAAAAGCAAAATGGCTGTCTGGGGAGGCCTTACAAATAGCTGTAAAAAGAAGAGAAGTGAAAAGCAAAGGAGAAAAGGAAAGATATAAACATCTGAATGTAGAGTTCCAAAGAATAGCAAGAAGAGATAAGAAAGCCTTCCTCAGTGATCAATGCAAAGAAATAGAGGAAAACAACAGAATGGGAAAGACTAGAGATCTCTTCAAGAAAATTAGAGATACCAAGGGAACATTTCATGCAAAGATGGGCCCAATAAAGGACAGAAATGGTATGGACCTAACAGAAGCAGAAGATATTAAGAAGAGATGGCAAGAATACACAGAAGAACTGTACAAAAAAGATCTTCATGACCAAGATAATCATGATGGTATGATCACTCACCTAGAGCCAGACATCTTGGAATGTGAAGTCAAGTGGGCCTTAGAAAGCATCACTATGAACAAAGTTAGTGGAGGTGATGGAATTCCAGTTGAGCTCTTTCAAATCCTGAAAGATGATGCTGTGAAAGTGCTGCACTCAATATGCCAGCAAATTTGGAAAACTCAGCAGTGGCCACAGGACTGGAAAAGGTCAGTTTTCATTCCAATCCCAAAGAAAGGCAATGCCAAAGAATGCTCAAACTACCACACAATTGCACTCATCTCACACGCTAGTAAAGTAATGCTCAAAATTCTGCAAGCCAGGCTGCACCAATATGTGAACGGTGAACTTCCAGATGTTCAAGCTGGTTTTAGAAAAGGCAGAGGAACCAGAGATCAAATTGCCAACATCTGCAGGATCATCAAAAAAGCAAGAGAGTTCCAGAAAAACATCGATTTCTGCTTTATTGACTATGCCAAAGCCTTTGACTGTGTGGGTCACAATAAACTGTGGAAAATTCTGAAAGAGATGGGAATACCAGACCACCTGACCTGCCTCTTGAGAAAACTATATGCAGGTCAGGAAGCAACAGTTAGAACTGGACATGGAACAACAGACTGGTTCCAAATAGGAAAAGGAGTATGTCAAGGCTGTATATTGTCACCCTGCTTATTTAACTTCTTTGCAGAGTACATCATGAGAAACGCTGGGTTGGAAGAAACACAAGCTGGAATCAAGATTGGCAGGAGAAATATCAATAACCTCAGATATGCAGATGACACCAGTGAAGAAGAACTAAAAAGTCTCTTGATGAAAGTGAAAGTGGAGAACGAAGATCATGGCATCCAGTCCCATCACTTCATGGGAAATAGATGGGGAAACTGTCAGACTTTATTTTTTTGGGCTCCAAAATCACTGCAGATGGTGACTGCAGCCATGAAATTAAAAGACGCTTACTCCTTGGAAGGAAAGTTATGACCAACCTAGATAGCATATTCAAAAGCAGAGACATTCCTTTGCCAACAAAGGTCCATCTAGTCAAGGCTATGGTTTTTCCTGTGGTCATGTATGGATGTGAGAGTTGGACTGTGAAGAAGGCTGAGCACCGAAGAATTGATGCTTTTGAACTGTGATGTTGGAGAAGACTCTTCAGAGTCCCTTGGATGGCTAGGAGATCCAACCAGTCTATTCTGAAGGAAATCAGCCCTGGGATTTTTTTGGAAGGAATGATGCTACAGCTGAAACTCCAGTACTTTGGCCACCTCATGCGAAGAGTTGACTCATTGGAAAAGACTCTGATGCTGGGAGGGATTAGGGGCAGGAGGAAGTGGGGACGACAGAGGATGAGATGGCTGGATGGCATCACTGACTCGATAGACATGAGTCTGAGTGAACTCTGGGAGTTGGTGATGGACAGGGAGGCCTGGCATGCTGCAATTCATGGGGTCACAAAGAGTCGGACATGACTGAGCGACTGAACTGAACTGAATGTGCAAACACACAATTTTGACAGATGTTTGAAGGTTAATCTATTCAGAACAGCTGTTTCAGCAAGAACAAAACTTTGACTATGATCCTAGGAGAAAATTCTATTCTTTCTCCTCTGAACTGAATTGGACAGAACAACTGGCAAACTCTGTTTGCCTATCTGTAACTGTTTTCTGCAAGGGTGCACCAGCCACAAATGGCAAATCCTAGTACAAGGTTAAGGTTAAAGGTGAAGAGGCAACTTTTCAGTAACCAGGATTCCAGTGCAGCTTGTAGAACAGCCACAATACTTTCTCCAAAATAAAGCTTTTAAAAATCAAATGGCCATATTCTGTATCAATCAGCATTTATCTGAGATCTTTTAGTCAATTCAAACATTTTGGCATTACAAATAAAGGTTACAGGACACTGACTCTTTTGTTGTGTCAGCACTTAAGAAGTAATAACCACTAAAGCACAGCTCATAAAAAGCCCTTCAGGTGAGAGGCAAGTCTTAACATAGCACATTGTGTCACAGAGAATATTAAACAATACAGATCCAATATGCAGAAAATGTGAGAAGGATAAGCACTGAAAGATAGATATTCAGGACTGCAGGATATAATTCAATAAAATATTTTTTAAAAGTTCATATGGGACTGGCAACTTGTTTCATACATGGTATTTTACATGTTTCAATGCCATTCTCCCAAATCTGCCAGTCCAGGTTCGATGCACGATACTGGATGCTTGGGGCTGGTGCACTGGGACGACCCAGAGGGATGGTATGGGGAGGGAGGAGGGAGGAGGGTTCAGGATGGGGAACACATGTACACCTGTGGCGGATTCATTTTGATATTTGGCAAAACTAATACAATTATGTAAAGTTTAAAAAATAAAATTAAATTAAAAAAAAAAAAGTTCATATGGGAAAATTCTAAATACTTGTATTAGTTTTTATTTCCTTGAAGAACATTTATTCTGGAACCAAGAAAATGGCTTCTATCAATTTATAAATAATATTAAAATAATACTAGGATTAAGTCTTTGGAAATAATAGCCAATTCAAAATTTCCAAGTTCAAACAATAGAGAGTAGACATAAAAAAAAAAAAATTCAAAGAAGCATTCTTGAGGAATAATACTTTGATCATTTCTTTTCTCTTTTAATTCATTAATCATCTCTGGACTTTACTAATTTCTTGATCTTAGGCTTTACTATGATAGCAATGCTTTCAAAAGCATGTCCTCTGTTCATCTGGCAAAAAAAAAAAAAAAAAAACAAAAAAAACAACCTAGAGGATTATCACTATAATATTACTGGCCAAAAAGAATGCAGCTTCTTTTAATAAAATGAAATGACATGATATAATACCTTGAACTCTCCCCTCAAGTTTGATTCATCTTATTTTCTTTTATTTGAAATGAGTATTAGATTAGACCAACCTTTATGCCAAGGATATATTGTTGCCAAGAATCACAGGAAAATAATTAATATGCAGAGCTTGGGGGACATCTAGAAATTCTTCTTGAGAAATTGAATCAAAGTTCTGATTTTGCAACATGTTATTTTAGTAGAATGAATCATTTTTATATCCTAAAACATATGACCACAAACACCACTGCCAAATGTCTGTTCACTTCAATATATTCTAGAATTTGAGATGATGGATATAGATGAAAATATTTAATGTTTGACTGAGAAAAATATTCTTCCCTGCTATTTAATGGAACTATTTTTAAATCTATAATGTTTTTCAAGCCCCAGAAAATATTCTAGGACTATATAATCTATCTTCTTACTGTGATTTTTATAAATAGTCATTGAGTTTCTTTTTGAGCATGTCACTAAGCACTATGGGTCAATAATGGGTAAAAATCATAACCCCTAAGTAAATTTGTAATTGTAAAATAAAATTACTGCATGAGATACCTGGGTATAAGCATAGAAATACAAAGACACACATTTTAAATACAAAAATACCATATGCAATTATTAGCAGAATGTGATCAATGTAGACCATGATTAAGGCCCTTTAACTCAGCTCATAGTCTTTAAGCTATTAAACTTGAGTTTCTATTGTTTCCGAATCACTTTTGAGTGTAGGTCAACTTGCTGCCCATGGAAAGACATTAATCAGTTTTCTTGTTTGTCTTCCTAATGCTTGCACTAAGACTGACCATAAAGAGGATCTGTAGAATTCCTTCTAGTACAAATATTCTATCCATTAATAATAATGACAGCAGTAATAGCATAGTTGTTGTGTACTAGTGAATCTCTACTTATTAGGCACAGTACAGGCTTACTCATCAGTGCGTGCAGATGAGATCCCCTGGGTATTAATTCCTCTCTTCACAGACTCATTGTCTCAACCTCTTCCAGATGATGGAGGAATGCCAGCCATATACAGATCTCCCTCTAAAATTACTGATGCTTGAGCCAACATGAGCTACAGACACAATTGGCAAGCTTCTCCAGAAGGCTCTGCAGCATCCAGCATATGGTGCTGATTCTCTGAGAGTCAAGAGTCACAAGTCCTGGAATCCTGGACCTATTACCCCTAGTGACACACTAGTAAAACTTTCGCTGGTTTTCCCAAAACTTAATGTTCTGCTGGTCTAGAGGTCTTAATTCCAAAGGAAGAATGGCATCTGCCAAAAGACACAACAGTGATTTCACTGGGCTGAGACTTAAGACTGACACTCAGCCACTCTGGCTTCTTCATGCTTCTGAATCAAAAGGCAAAACAGAACACTATGGTATTGGCTGAGGTTATTGATCCTGATTACCAGAAGGAAATTGGACTACTCATCCATGAGGTAGATAAGGAAAAGTATGTCTGTAATACAGGACATCTCGTGGTATTACCATGGCCTGTGATTAATATCAGTGGAAACTCCAGGTAGAGTTAGTAATGGTCCAGACCCCTCAAGAATAAAGGTTGAATCACCTCATCAGGTAAAGAACCATCACTAGCTGAGGTGTTTTCTGAAGTCATAGAGAATACAGACTGGGTAGTAAAAAATGGGTAGTTATAAATACCAACTATGATCATGTGACCAGTTACAAAATCAAGGACTGTAATTATGAATATTTTCTCTTTATCTCATTATGAATACTTAGTACATACATTAAGCAGATAGCTATGTTTTCTTTCTTCTAGTCTTCCCTTATCATGTCAGATAAGATATCCTGACTTTATTACACTGTTTGAGCATTGTTGATTTAATATCATAGTATTTAAGTTATGATGTGATATAAAGAGAAGAGAGAATATCATTCAAGGACTTTACCTTCTCTCTGGGAAAGGAAATTATGAGTTTTTGTTGTAGGCAGGATATTATATCCTGTTAGGTGGAATTATGACTTTGTTATTTTCTTTTCTGGAGATTGTGTGATTTAAGTGGATGTGGAGGAGTGATAGGTTGAAAAGAGGCAGACATATGATGGTTAATTTAATGTGTTAATCTGCCTGGGCTAGCAAATTGTGGGAAGAGAGCAAAATGGCAAGTTCAGCAAAAGAGTCCAGATGGCATGTTCAGGTTCTCTCACTCCAAGTTTTGTAAACAATGACTATGTAACAACTGAGACCATTTATAGTGCTGTGCATTCATGTCATGAGGTATACTCGCTTGATCACAGGTCACTGTGTGTGGTATGCCTAAGAAACCAACTCCACCTAAGAATGGGCTCCACCTAAGAAAGTGGCGGCATTACTGCTGTATCGTAGTTGTCTCCATTGGGTCAGCCGTGAAAGGAGAGAATATAGCATGTCTACTCCTACAGCTGCTGCATCAGCCAGGAGAGAATAAACATGTCTGCAGTTCCTCCAGTTGCTCCAGTATCCTTTCAGTCTCTTAACTCGTGTGTCACCTACCCGAGGTTCAGTGAACAGTGAGAACAGGATGATGAGAGATACAATTGGCATAGTTTGCAGGATACCCAGTGTGTAGGATAGCCTGAGGCTCCACTAGATGGAGGAAGCCAGTGGCCACCGTATAGATATGGTACCATATGGCTGTGATTCTCTCAGCATGACCTCTGGTGGAAAACTGGGAGGTGGTAGATGGGTCACCGGAGAGCATTGATAAGGCATTACAGGCAGTGAGTTCCCTTTTGCTGAACAAGGTGTCATGGGCAGCAGCTGGCACTGTGGCATGGATTTTGTTGAGTGCCCTGAAAATGAATACAGATAGTACTCTCCAGGATGCTGCGCTGGCGCCCAATGTGCAGAGATACTTGGGAAAACTAGAGCAAGAACCCAGCATCTCTGACAGTGAGGCGCTAAGTGACGGTATGATGAACATTTTTAGACTGTGGGTCCCCACTTGTTAACGAGGCCCATTGTACAGTAGAAAGTGAAGCATGAGCAGCAGATGGCCAGGGCGGGGGGAGGAAGCACCCTCAAGGTGCTCCCAATCTGACTGAGTTCACAGTGTACTGACTAACCATATACTCAGGTGGAGTTGGTCAACTTGGGTAAACAGTTTCGGCAAACGCACTGGAAGCACTTGGCAGCATGACTTTTGCGACTTTGGGACACAGGGGTGGGCCTGATGCCTCTGGGGGGGTTTGCACCTCTTTAACTGAGGAAGTAGAGGGACAGCATGCAAGATGCCATTTTGAAAGTGTGAGGCCCCTGAAGGGGGCCCGAGCTGGCAGAGATCCCATACATGTTCAGTCAGTTCAGTTGCTCAGTCGTGTCCACCTCTTTGTGACTCCATGAACTGCAGCACACCAGGTCTCCCTGTCCATCACCAATGCCTGGAGACCACCCAAACCCATGTCCATTGAGTCAGTGATGCCATCCAACCATCTCATCCTCTGTCGTCCCCTTCTCCTCCTGCCCTAAATCCCACCTAGCATCAGGGTCTTTTCCAATGAGTCAGCTCTTAGCATCAGATGGCCAAAATATTGGAGTTTCAGCTTCAACATCAGTCCTTCCAATGGACACCCAGGACTGATCTCCTTTAGGATGGACTGGTTGGATCTCCTTGCAGAGTCTTCTCCAACACCACAGTTCAAAAGCATCAATTCTTTGGCACATCAATTCTTTATAGTCTAACTCTCACATCCATACATGACCACTGGAAAAACCATAGTCTTGACTAGATGGACCTTTGTTGACAAAGTAATGTCTCTGCTTTTGAATGTGCTATCTAGGTTGCTCATAACTTTCCTTCCAAGGAGTAAATGTCTTTTAATTTCATGGCTGCAGTCACCATCTGCAGTGATTTTGGTGCCCAGAAAAATAAAGTCAGCCACTGTTTCCACTGTTTCCCATCTATTTGCCATGAAGTGATGGGACCGGATGCCATGATCTTAGTTTTCTGAATGTTGAGCTTTGAGCCAACTTTTTCACTCTTCTCTTTCACTTTCATCAAGATGCTCTTTAGTTCTTCTTCACTTTCTGCCATAAGGGTGGTGTCATCTGCATATCTGAGGTTATTGATAATTCTCCCGGCAATCTTGATTCTAGCTTGTGCGTCCTCCAGCCCAGCGTTTCTCATGATGTACTCTGCATAAAAGTTAAATAAGCAGGGTGACAATATACAGCCTTGACATACTCCTTTTCCTATTTGGAACCAGTCTGTTGTTCCATGTCCAGTTCTAACTGTGGTTTCCTGACCTGCATACAGGTTTCTCAAGAGGCAGGTCAGGTGGTCTGGTATTCCCCTCTCTTTCAGAATTTACTATAGTTTATACATGTTCAGTTCAATTCAGTTCAGTTCAGCTGCTCAGTCGTGTCTGACTCTTTGCGACCCCATGAATTGCAGCACGCCAGGCCTCCCACGTCCATTGAGTTGGTTACATGGATGCAAATGTGGGCTGATCTATGCAGAGGTATACTGTAAAGGCTGTGTCCTCTGATGTAGACAATGTACTGTAAAGGTTGTGTCCTTAGATTTAGAAAAGTGTAATCATGTGGGTGAACTGTGAATGCTGCATATAACCCCTTCTTGAAGGTGCCTTTGGGGGTTTTGCAGTTCCTTGGAGATCAGCCCTGGGATTTCTTTGGAAGGAATGATGCTAAGGCTGAAACTCCAGTACTTTGGCCACCTCATGCGAAGAGTTGACTCATTGGAAAAGACTCTGATGCTGGGAGGGATTGAGGGCAGGAGGAGAAGGGGATGACAGAGGATGAGATGGATGGATGGCATCACTGACTTTATGGACGTGAGTCTGAGTGAAGTCCTGGAGTTGGTGAAGTCCTGGACAGGGAGGCCTGGCGTGCTACGACTCATGGGGTCACAAAGAGTCAGACGCGAGTGAGTGCCTGAACTGAATTGAACTGGATAAAAATTCTGCAGAAGTGGAGTTGCCCCTATGGAGGCTTTCATGCAATTTCATAAGGACAAATGGTGGACTGGACTTGACCATGGAAAAGAGGCACTCCATATGCTGTGAGTGCCTCTTCTAGCCCATTTGAGGGCAAGGACTGTAACATGTGTTCCAGGTGATACCTGGCATTGGGTTTTGCTATGTACTGGGGATATAACTGTTTGTTGTTGTAGCTTCTACTGCTGTTGTAAGATGTAAATCCAAGGGTTAGTGTTACTCGCCAAGGGAATATCACAGGAGATGGACTGTGCATAGAATCTGAGGCAAGAGACCCTGAAGGGGTAGAGTACGGGGAGAGGGCAAATTAGCCAAGATGGCATGTTCAGGCTCTCTCACCCCATGTTTTGTAAATAATGACTATGAAATTGCTGATATCATTTATAGCACTGTGCATGCCCATCATAAGGTACTCACTTGGTCATGGGTTACTGTGTGTAGTACACCTGTATGGGCTCCCCTAAGAAAGTGGTGGCATTACTGCTGTATCACAGCTGTGTTTGTTGCGTCAGTCACAAGAGGAGAGAACATAGCGTGTCTACTGCTACAGCTTCTGTGTCAGCCAGGAGAGAGGTTGTGTTGTGTTAGATTATGTTATGGCTGTCATGCCAGCCAAGGAGAATAAACGTGTCTGCAGTTCCTATGGCTCCTCAAGTATTCTTTTAGCCTCTTAGCTCGTGCCTTGCCTGCCCTGGGTTCAGTAAGCAGAATGATCAACAACACATGAATGCTCATAGAGCTGGTGAAATATCATTTCTTGGTGTGTCTGCAAAGCTGTTTCCAGAAGGGCAATTTATCCATATGTGAATCCATTGACTGAGCAAAGCAGGTGACCCTCAAAAATGCTGGAGGGCATCATCCAATCCACCAAATATTAGACTAGAACAAAAAAGCAGAGGAAGGGAGAATTTGCTTGTTTTGCTTGATCTGATTCACCAGTCCTTTCCTGCTGCTGGACTTTGGTTCACTTTGGTTTTGACTTCCAGACTAGAACCAAAACTGATATCATCTACTCCCTGGTTTTCCAACGTTTGAACTTGGACTGAATTATACCCTAGCATTCTCCATTCTCCAGCTTGTCACTTACTCAGCCTCCTTAATCACACAAGCCAATTCTTATAACATATCTTCTTTTTAACATACAGATTGACCTTGTAGATATTGTAGAATCACTACAATAAATCAATGTAATAAAGCTAATAATGCAATTAAGGAAGTCACATGATTTTTTGGTTTCCCAGTACATCTAAAATTCTGTTTACACTATTGTAGTCTATTAAGTGTATAAACACATTATGCCTAAAAAGTAATGCACATACTTTAATTAATACCTCTGGTGGATTCATTTTGATGCATGGCAAAACCAATACAATATTGTAAAGTTAAAAAATAAAATAAATAAATAAATAAATATATATTATTTTCCTTTACATTGGTAAAACAAAAAAATGAAAAAATGGAAAAAAAAAAAAACAACAAAACACTTTACTGCCAAAAAGTGCTCACTATCATCTGTGCTTTCAGAGAGTTGTGGTTGTAACACCAAAGGTCACTGATCAAAGATCAGTAATGGCAGATCACCATAACAATATAATAATAATAGAAAGTTTTAAATATTGCAGAATCACCAAAATGTGACACAGAGACATATACTAAGCAAATGATGTTGGGGAAAGGCGCCAAATAACTTACTTGAGGCAGGTTTGCCACTAACCTTCAATTTGTATAAAACACAAAATCTGTGAACCATGATAAAGTGAGTCACAATAAAGTGGTGTCTCTCTCTCTCCCTCTGTCCTCTGTTATCTCTCTCTCTCCCTCTTTATGTCCTATTTGTTTTCATTCTCTGGAGAACCCTAATACACTTCATAGGCTTCTCTGATGGCTCAAATGGTAGAGAATCTGCCAGCAGTGCAGGATAACTGGGTGCAACCTCTTGGTTGGAAAAGGGAATCACCTGGAAAAGGGAATGGTAACCCACTCTACTATTCTTGCCTGGAGATTTCCATAGAAAGAGGAGCTCTGGCGGGCTATAGTCTATGGGGTCGCAAAGAGACACAATTGAGCCACCAACACTTTCACTTTTCAGTACAGTTCATGAGATAATACAGGATAGTCACCAAAAAAAATTGTACTAAAGAACACATTGGTTGTCTAGTGAAAAGGATAAATTGGGCATTTAAATAAAAATTATAATAAGCTTTTCAGTTGCTCAATCGTGTCTAACTCTTTCCAACCCCATGAGTTGCAGCATATCAGTCTTCCCCATTGTCCCTATCTCCCAGTTCCGTTCAGTTCAGTCACACAGTCATGTCTGACTCCTTATGACCCTAAGGATAGGGTGGTGTCATCTGCATACCTGAGGTTATTGATAATTCTCCCAGCAGTCTGATTCCAGCATTGTGTCTGATTCCAGATTGTGCTTCATCCAGCTTGCATTTCGCATGCTGTGCTCTGCATATAACTAAATAAGCAGGGCGACAGTATACAGCCTTGAGGTACTCCTTTCCCAATTTGGAACCAGTCCATTGTTCCATGTCCAGTCTGACTATTCCTTCTTGACCTGCATACAGATTTCTTTAGAGGCAATTTAAGGTGGTTTGGGATATGCATCTCTGGAAGAAATTTCCACAGTTTGTTGTAATCTACACATCTGAGGTTTTGACATAATCAATAAAACAGAAGTAGACATTTTTCTTGAACTCTCTTGTGTTTTCTATGATTGAACAGATGTTGGTAATTTGATCTCTGGTTCCTTTGCCTTTTCTAAATGCAGCTTGAACATCTGGAAGTTCTCAGTTCACATACTGTTGAAGCCTAGCTTGGAGAATTTTGAGCACTATTTTGCTAGCATGTTGCCTTTCTTTGGGATTGGAATGAAAACTGACCTTCTCCATTCCTGTGCCCACTGCTGAGTTTTCCAAATTTGCTGGCATATTGAGTGCAGCACTTTCACAGCATCATCTTTCAGGATTTGAAACAGCTCAACTGAATTTCCATCACCTCCACTAGCTTTGTTCATAGTGATGCTCCCTAAGGCCCACTTAACTTCACATTCCAGGATGTCTGGCTCTAGGTGAGTGATCACATTACCGTGGTTATCTGGGTCATTAATATCTTTTGTGTATAGTTCTTCTGTGTATTCTGGTCACCTTTTCTTAATGTCTTCTTCTGCTGTTAGGTCCATATCATTTCTGTCCTTTATTGAGCCCATCTTTGCACAAAATGTTCCCTTAGTAACTCTAATTTTCTTGAAGAGATCTCTAGTCTTTCCCTTTCTAGTGTTTTTCTCTATTTCTTAGCATTGATCACTGAGGAAGGCTTTCTTATGTCTCCTTACTATTTTTTGGAACTCTGCATTCAAATGGGTATATCTTTCCTTTTCTCCTTTGCCTTTAGCTTCTCTTCTTTTCTCAGCTATTTGTAAGGCCTCCACAGACAACCATTTTGCTTTTTTGTATTTCTTTATCTAGGGTATGGTCATGATCATGCCTCCTGTACAATATTGTGAACCTCCATTTATAGTTCTGCAGGCACTCTGTCTATCAGATCTAATCCCTTGAATCCATTTGTCACTTCCATTGTATAATCGTAAATTGTTTTCCCTACTTTCTTCAATTTAAGTCTGAATTTTACAGTAAGGAGTTCATGATCTGAGCCACAGTCATCTCCTGATCTTTTTTTAAACTGACTGTATAGAGCTTCTCCATGTTTGGCTGCAAAGAACATAATCAATCTGATTTCATTATTGACCGTCTGGTGATGTATATGTGTCAGCTACTGTGTTGTTGGAAGAGGTTACTATGCAATATTGTTCTTTACAGCATCAGATTCTACTTCCATCACCAGGCACATCCACAACTGAGTATTGTTTTCACTTTGGCTCCGTCTCTTCATTCATTCTGGTGTTATTTCTACAATCTCCTCCAGTAGCATATTGGGCACCCACTGACCTGGGGGGTTCATCTTTCAGTGTCATATCTTTTTGCCTTTTCATACAGCTCATCTGGTTCTCAAGGCAAGAAAACTGAAAGGTTTGCCATTCATTTCTCCAGTGGACCACATTTTGTTGGAACTCACCATGGCCCGTCCATTTTGGGTAGCCCTACATGACATGGCTTATAGATTCACTGAGGTTGACAAGGCTGTGATCCCTGTGATCAGTTTGAATATCTCACCAAGTTTGACCAAACTCATGTCCATTGAGTTGATAATGCCATCCAACCGTCTCATCCTCTGTTATCCCCTTCTCCTCTTGCCCTCAATATTTCCTAGTATTACGGTCTTTTCCAGTGAGTTGACTCTTCGAATCAGGTAGCCAAAGTATTGGAACTTCAGCTTCAGTATCAGTCCTTACAATGAGTATTCAGTGTTGATTTCCTTCAGGATTGACTGATTCGATCTCCTTGCTGTCCAAGGGACTCTCAAGAGTCTTCTCCAGCACTATTTGAAAGCATCATTTCTTCAGTTCTTAGTTTTTTATATGGTCCAACTCTCAATTCTATACATGACTACTGGAAAAACCACAGCTATGAATATGCTGACCTATGTTGGCAAAATGATGTCTCTTCTTTTTAACTCACTGCTTAGGTTTGTCATAACTTTTCTTTCAAGGAACAACCGTCATGTAATTTGATGGCTGCAGGCACCATCTGCAGTGATTTTGGAGTCCAAGAAGTTAAGTTTGCCACTTTTCCCATTTTTTTCCCCTTCTATTTTCCATTAAGTGATTGGACCAGATGCTACGATCTTAATTTCTGGAATGTTGAGTTTTAAACCAGCTTTTTCACTCTCCATTTTACCTTTATCAAGAGGCTCTTTAGTTCCTTCTTGCTTTCTGCCATTAGGGTGGTATCATCTGCACATCTGAGATTATTGATATTTCTCTCCACAATCTTGATTCCAGTTTGTGATTCATTCAGCCCTGCATTTCACATGTTGTACTTGGCATATAAGTTAAATAAGCAGAGTGACAATATACAGCTTTGACATAATCCTTTCCCAATTTTGAACCAGTTTGTTCTTCCATGTCTGGTTATAACTTTTGTTTATTGACCTGCATGCAGGTTTCTCAAGAGGCAAGTAAGGTGGTCTGATATTCTCATCTCCATAAGAATTTTCCACAGTTTGTTGGGATCCACACAGTCAAAGGCCTTAGCATAGTAAGTGAAGCAGAAGGAGATGTTTTCTGGAATTCCCTGGCTTTGTTATGATCCAACTGATGGTTGCAGTTTGGTCTCTGGTTCCTTTACCTTTTCTAAATCCACCTTGTACATCTGGCAGTTCCTGGTTTACATACTATTAAAGCCTAGCTTGGGGGATTTTGAGCATTACCTTGCAAGCATGTGAAATGAGTGCAATTTTGCAATAGTTTGAATATTCTTTGACATTGTTGTTCTCTGGGATTGCAATGAAAACTCACCTTTTCCAATCCTGTGACCAATGCTGAGTTTTCCAAATTTGCTGGTATATTGAGTGCAGCACTTTTCACAACATCATTTTTGAGGTTTATAAATAGCTCAGGTGGAATCCCATTGCCTCCACTACCTTTGTTTGTAGTAATGCTTCCTAAGGAACACTTGACTTCACACTCCAGGATATTTGACTTTAGGTGAGTAACCACATAATTGTGGCTACCCATGTCAATAAGACCTTTTTGTACAGTTCTTCTTTGTATTCTTGCCACCTCTTCTTAACCCCTCTGCTTCTGTTAAGTCCTTAGTGTTTCTGTCCATTTATTTGCATGAAATGGCCCCTTGATATCTCTAATTTTCTTGATGAGATCCCTAGTCTTTCCATTCCATTGTTCCCCTCTATTTCTTTGCATTGATCACTTAGAAAGCTTTCTTATATCCCTCTTTGCTATTCTTTTGAACTCTGCATTCAAATAGGTATATCTTTCCCTTTCCCCATTGTGTTTTTGGCTCTTCTTTTCTCAGCTATTTGTAAGGCCTCCTCAGACAACCATTTTTGCCTTGCTGCATTTCTTTTCCTTGGGGATGGTTTTGATCACCATCTCCTGTGCAATGTTTGAAACCTCCATCTGTAGTTCCTCAGGTATTCTATCAGATCTAATCCTTTGAGTCGATTTATCACTTCCATTATATAACCATAAGGGATTTGATTTAAGTCAAACCTGAATGGGCTAGTGGTTTTTCCTGCTTTCTTTAATTTAAGTCTGAATTTTGCAATAAGGAGTTCATGATGAGTCACAGTCAGCTCTTGGTCTTGCTATTGCTGACTGTATAGAACTTCTCCATCTATACTGCAAGGAATATACTCAATCTGATTTCAATATTGACCATCTGGTGATATCCATGTGTAGAGTCATTTCTCATGTTTTTGTAAGAGTGTGTTTCCTATGACCACTGTGTTCTGTTGACAAAACTTTGTTAGCCTTTGCCTTGCTTCATTTTGTGTTCCAAGGCCAAATTTACCTGTTAAACTCCAGGTATCTCTTGACTTCATACTTCTGCATTCCAATTCCCAATGATGAAAAGAACATATTTTTTTATGTTAATTCTAGAAGCTTGTAATTCTTTATAGAACAGTTCGACTTCAGCTTCTTCAGCATTAGTGACTGGGGCATGGGCTTGGATAACTGTGATGTTGAATGGTTCACTTTGGAAATGAACCAAGATCATTCTGCCATTTTGTACTGAGATTGCAACCAAATACTGCATTTCAGTCTCTTTTGTTGACTGTAAGGGTTTCTTGCCCACAAGAGTAGATATAATGGTCATCTGAATTAAATTCACCCATTTCAGTCCATTTAGTTCACTGATTCTGAAAATGTTGATCTTCATTCTTGCCATGTCCTGTTTGGTACATTTAACTTAGATTCACAGACCTAGCATTCCTGGTTACTATTTAATACTGTTCTTTATAGCATCGGACTATCACATCAGGCATCCACAACTGGGCAATGTTTCCACTTTGCTTCAGCCTCTTCAATTTTTTTTTTTTTTTTGGAGTTATTTCTCCATTCTTCCCCAGTAGGATATTGTACACTTACTAACCCGAGGGGCTCATGTTTCAGTGTCATATCTTTTTGCCTTTTCATTCTGTTCATGGTGTTCTCAAGGCATGCATGCTGAGTTGGAGTTTTGTCAAAACTCTGCACCATGTCCTGCCCATCTTGGGAGGCCCTTCATAGCATGGCTCATAGTTTCATTGAGTTCACAAGGCTGTGATCCATGTGATCATTTTTGTTAGTTTTCTGTGATTGTGGCTTTCATTCTGTCTGCTGTCTGATGGATGAGGAAAAGGGACTTGTGCAAGCTTCCTGATGGGAGGGACTGAATATGGGGAAAACCATGCCTCTAAGATGGTAGAGTAGAAGGACATGCACTCCCAAACACATGTGAGTGTTTGGGAGTCTCTGGTGGAGGCTTGGGTTGACAGTGGCCTGCTATGGTGTCAGAGGCACTGGCGGCAGCAGTCCCATAAGGAGTAGCATGTTGGCATAAGTCCTCTTGGAGGATGTCACCATCAACCCTACCATAGAACCTACAGCCATAGCATAGAGACTGCAGACTCCAGGACTGGGCTGCCTCAGGCCAAACTACAGGGAGGGAGCACAGGCCTACCCATCAGCAGACAATTAGATTAACTATAGACTTAGCCAAAAAGTTTTTTTCAGTCTTTCTATAAGATGTTATGAAAAACCCTACAGAAATTTTTGGCCAACTCAATACCATGGTTCTTGACCATACCCTGCCAGTACTTCAACACCTAAACAGAAATTATCTTACACCCTCCAGATACCTAGTTCTTCATTAATAAAATAAGGGAATTTGTTATAATAGTCTCTTGGGTATTTTCCAGTTATGAAGTTTTATGTTTCTAAAATAAAATAATGACACATACACAACTGCCGTTGGTACTGAGCTAATAATTTTGGATGAACCTAGATTATAAAAGGGAAGTTAGTGTTGCTAATGCCATTTTTAAGTAGCAGAGGAAGACAAAATAAGCATGAAAAGAAAATATAACATTTATTGGCCTCTGCAATGGTAGTTAATATTATATTATCCTGTTTAAGTTTTTCTGAAAAATTTATCAAGCTTATTATAGGTCTATGAAAAGATGCTTTGCATTCTGTCTACTGTGTTATAGTCTATCATCCACATTTTATAGGCAACAGAATGAAACATGCAAAGATACCAGGAAAGAGAGTATAAATTATTAATTTAATGAATTGCAATAGATTGTGGCAGATAATCTAAAAAAGGAAATCCAGTAAATCAAAAAGCACGTCTACACTTGTTTGTGGAGGACACAGCAGAACAGCTGGGAGTTGACATTTAGTGAAGAATGAAGATTTTTCTGAATGAGGTTATGATAAAATAAAGAAGTAATTTCTTACACTGAAACGATGATGGATGATACCAGAAATCCAAAGAAGTGTCAAACAGAAGTAACTTCAAATAAATATTTTATCAGCATCACTGAACAAGAGGTGAAAATATTAAGAAGCTCACTGATAATGACCAGAAATGTTCTCAGACAGTAAAGAATCTGCCTGCATTGCAAGAGATCCAGGTCGGAAAGATCCCCTGGAGAAGGGAATGGCAGCGCACTCCAGTGTTCTTGCTTAGAAAACCCTATGGACAGAGGAGCTACAGTCCATGGGGTCTCAAATAGTTGGCTACAACTGAACAACTGTGCATACACACAGAAAAGAAAATTTTATCCATATCTCCTTAGGTATAGGGACTAACTGTACATGCAAAGTAGCTTCAATGTTATCAGTCAAACTAAGTTTAATCACATCAATGACATTCAATTCAGAGGGGGGCGGAAACTAAAATATTATGTTTTCTCCCCTTGTGTCAGTGATACAGTTTTCCAAGCTTTTATTGCAAGGCTGAGGAAAGACTGCAAATAGCCCACATTAGTTTTGATGTCATCTTGTTCATTAATTTCTTCCTGTGTGTAGGAAGCAAAAGTATTGATTGTCATTTATGTTCACCATTGAGCTAAAGTTGAGTTTTCATATGTTCCTGTTTAAGATTCATGGGCTAGCCCCAAATAACAAATGATAACAAAAAAAAAATGAGATGTTTTTTGAAAATATAGATCATATCTGACAGGGTCTTGAAGGTAACAGGAGAGAAAAACAGTTCTCATTGTTCTCATCATCTTTTCTGGCCAGTGGAATTGTTTTGTGTTTTTCAGTCTTTCATACTGGAGAGCATATTGTAGGCTCTACTTTTGTCTGTTGGTAGATTTCATGTCTTACCAATACAGTGGAAGTTTATAATTTGTGAATTTATACTTATCAATTATTCTGAGTGAAAACATGTTTAAAAATATATTTTTAAATAAAATATCCATATATTTGAGAAGAAAGAAAAAAGAAACACAGAATACCAGCTTGGAGGTTAAAAGATCTTATGGAACAACTGGTCTATACAGTTTATGACATTTTTTTAGGTACTTTTCTTGCAAACTATTTAAGGTAAGTAGGACATCTCCAGATACAGATGAGGAAAGATAACCTTAGGGACAGGGTATATCATATCAGTGCAGACAGGTGATTAGCAGTAAGAATTCACTGATGATAGGTCCAGATCAGAATTTCCTTGGTTGCACAGTGGAACCAGTGCTTGGTTCCACAGAAGCAATGTGGACGATTCTAAGCATATTCAAGCTGCCTAGAAAAGTGGCACATTCACTGATGCATTCACTCATCTTGTGATTCAGTGATCATTTTGCTCAATAAAATAAACATCGTATGTTAAACATCACTGCGCTAGGGTCTGTCCATACAAAAATGTGTAGCACACAGTCTTACCCTTGGAAAGTTTATAGCTTCACAAAATTTATTTGCTTTGTTTGTAACAAGTGGATTTTTTGTAAATTGTATTTTATTAGTTTAAAGAATAGCTCCACCCCATCTTCACTTGATTCCTGAGTTCATCTTCCTGAACAAATAAGGGAAAGATGCTTTGCTTATAATTCATGATTAAAAATTTTCTGTCTTAGATTATCTGTCTCTTACCTTTATAAATAAAGTCAACATAAATTTAAAAGTTTAACAAACTTGGGCCATAATAAATTAGATATTAATTATCATGGTGAATTATGAATATTTATATATTGCTTAGTGAAGCAATCACAATCTATGTCAACAAGGACAAGGGAAAGTTAATGAGCTGAGCAACTGAAAATTAAAAGAGATATAAACTCAAGGAGACAGTCCTTACACCTATGAAAATGTAGGAGTAAAGGACATGTGTTAAATATGCTTTCACTAAAAATATTTCTAGAACATATTGATGAAAGGAAAAAATAAAATGAATTAAAACTTGATTATCTTTGCTGTTATAAAACAGGCCATAAAAAATACAGAGTTTGAGCTCATACAAGTGAAAGAAACTCAGATGAAGATTCCTACCATTAAAAGGCTGCCTTTGTTCCAGTATTTAAAAGTAAATGGAATTTTGCCATCTTGAGATCCTTGGGATTCAGTGGAAAGTTCATTAACTGATACAGATCTTGAGTCTCACATTCTTGTGAGCACTCCAGGAAAATGATTGAATTCTGGCTCTTTAGTCTTAAACTTGTCTTTCACACGCTTATCACAAGTCTCTTCTGATCAGTTTAATTGAACGAGTCCAAGATTAGAGGTTCACTGAATAAGTTAGTTAGTAATATGATAATGTATTTCAAATTCATCGCTTTTTTTCCCCAGTCAAATGTTATTTGGAGATTGATTTTAGTCATATAGCAAGTGAAATCAACAACATAGAATAATGAGGAAAGAATCTCACAAAATGAATTTCAAAGAGCAGGGGAAATATTGTATGGCTGAAGTAAAGGAGTTGTTACTTAGGATAAAGTTTTTCTTATGATAAACTAACAGAAAGGATTGTTTAAAATGAATGAGAATCCATTTAAAAATAAAGCATGTGCATGTTAAATGAAGTGGGTGGAGCCTACTCTTCCCCAGGGAAAATATTCTGATTACACTTTGGTTTTTAATTATTTTTCAAGAAATAAAAATAGAAAGATAAACTGTACTAGTGTCACTAATCTTTGATATAATGTCTGCATTACACTGAGTTTTAACATTTGTTCTTTTTATTAATTAAGAAATAGAATATTTCCTGCTGTATCAGTAAACAAGGATGTCACAGTCACCAGCGATTGCAGCCACCACTGAAGGTGAACTGGTGAGCCCTGACGGGATTCAGGAAGGAAAGAATACCTGCCTTCCAGCAGCTGTCAGACTGCAGCCACTCCCCACAGTGAGCCCTGGGGAAACTCTGGATGTGAAAACACAGGATATTGGCCCCAGATAGCTGAGGTGCATATCAAAGAAATTATTTCAGTGAACCCAAACTCCTGCATCTTGCATAGACTTGAGACTGCCTGTCCTTTGCTGCAATACTCCCATATATCCTGGTTTCCCCCATCCTACCCCTCACCTCCTCCTCAGAGAGTTCCTTCAGGATTACTTAAGGTTACTTCACAGAACCAAACTCCTAAGAATTTCTGCTGAATAAACCATAACTGTCAACTTTTAGGTGGTAATATATTTTTTTAGTCTACAATATCATTGGATAAACACACCAAAACTATTTTGTAATAAGTGTTTCATGATATCTGTGCCCCAGCTGACTAAAGATGAAAGGAAACAGTTGCTTTAAGAAAGCAGTCTCTCGAAATCCTTTTCCAACTTTGTCCAATTTTCATTGCTCTTGACAGCCTCATATTCTTTTTGTGATTGGAGAACAAAGTTGTCCTCTGGTGTCATCAGACTTGTCTTTTCTATTTTGATTTCTTATTCCCTAGTTTTGATTGGTTTAAAAATAAAAACATACAGAGAGAAACTTACTCTGCAATCTCAAGCTGAAGGTTAATTAAGATTTTGTTTATGGTAGTTAACTTTTTATGGATTTGGAATTAGGCTTATAAAAACCATATTCCTATAATTTATTTGGAAACAACTTTTATTGCTTTGTGATTAAAGAAATGTAAAATCTCATTAATTGTATGCTTTGGATACAACATTTTAAGCACTATTAAATGTAAAATCAAATAGATATCTCCTTTTGAAAGTGTTTTCCTGATTTAGGCTATTAATGAATAATCATAAATATTAAATAATATATAAAGAATAGAAATCTACACAATGTTCTATAATAACCTGTATGTGTGAAGACTCTGAAAAGAATAGATATGTGTATATATACACATATATGTGTATATATGTGTGTGTATATATATATATAAAGCTGAATCAACTAGCAGTATACCTGAAACTAAGGCAATATAGTTAATCAACTATACTCCTGTGTGTGTGTGTGTGTGTGTGTGTGTGTGTATATATATATATATACACAAATTGTATCCCTCCCTATAAACTAGGGGGAAACAAAAAGTCTGGGGCAATAGAAATTTTTCTATATAGTCACTCAAGTCTCAGACTATGAATCTCAATAAGAAGTATCTGAGGAGACAAAACCTTGATCAACTCTTCAGTTATCCAGACATCACTTTATGAGACTGGCCTCTTCTTAACTGGATAACATTTTAAAGCACTTGATGAACTAGAGCTTTCCAAGTGTGAAGTTGGTTGCAAGGAGATAAGTGAAGTCAGTTTCCCTACTGAAGGATATGCTTAAAATAGCTAGATTACTATAGATGCACAGTAGATAACTGACACCTTTTTCTTTTCTCTCTCTCTCTCTTATTTATTTCTTTACAAGATAGGCTTGTATCTCACAGAACTGAAAACTTAAACTCAAGCAGTGAACATGGTCTGTAAAGTGTTCCAAACCTCTCAAAGAGTACAAACTTTGTGGACTTAATGTATGAAATCTGATGAATTGCTGTGAAATATGTTTTTCTGATAAATAATCAAATTGTCACATCCTTATAAAATATACATTTCCAAAAATGATTCAAGGAAGACTATGTTTTATAAGCCCTGCTATGCTAATAATACATTTAATTTTAGCAACAATCATTTATTCTAACTGCTTCTTCCCATTCTTTTTCCACCCAGAAAATAGTTCACACAAGTAAAATATGGTTGTATGTTTTCTCAGAGAGCCAGTGATACAAAGCAAACAAAAAGTTAAACAAGAACTTTCAGTTTCTATAAAGTATTGATTTTACAATATAAAATGTTGAAAAGAACATTTCTCCTATTCTAACAATAAGTATAAACAGTATATAATCTATAAGTCACGAAATTTCTTGACTACATTAGACCTGAGTCACAAGGCAACTAATTACCATAATATCTAAGAAAAAAGTCACAACTCTATAGCCAAATGGCCATATGTACTCTGATTTACCCAGGCAAAAGCATCAAAGGAAAGTGGGGTCATTGACTGAACTAAATTTTGAAAAAAATTAATTTGGGCTCACCATCAGAATGTAGAACCACTTGAAGCTGCAGCTACAAATAATACAAGAGGAGTTTGTACTGAGGTTGCTAAATACAGCAAACAAAAGACACAAATACAGATCTAGATGGTAATGTTTGAGTTTTGATGGTAGATGGCCCAGCCAAACAAGAGAATTTACCCCTGTCTCCATTGACATACACATGATATATGGCTTTCAACCAACTTCATTGATACATAATGAGCAAGAATAGGAACACACCATCAAGAACTAAGCCAATCAAAATAGGGACTTCCCTGGTGGTCCTGTGGTTAAGACTGTGAGCTCCTAATGCAGGAGGCCCAGGGTTCAATCTATGGTCAGGTAATTACCCAATCCTGCATGCTGCATGGCATTGCCAAAAAAAAAAAAAAAAAAGCCAAACAAAATAACAATACTGATATGCAACCCAATGTTAGAACCATCAGACAGGGAATTTAAAATAACTAGTATTAATAGGATAAAAGCTCTTACAGAAAAGCTTCAGTGTGGAGAACAGGTAAGTAATTTTAGCAGAGTAATAGTGGATACACAAAATAATCAAGTTGAAATACTAGAATTGAAAAACAAGTGATAGAGATGAAAAATGACTCCAACAGAGACATCTGTAGATTCAATGCAGCCAAATAAATAATCTTAGAGACAAACTTAGAGACAGGTCAATACAAATTACCCCAAGTGAAACACAAAGAGTAATTGGAGAGAAAACAGAATATGGAAAAGAGCTCTCTGCATTTTGGGACAATATCAGGTGGGTGAACATGAGTATAATTAGCATCTCACAGGAAAAGAGGAAATGGGAAAAAAAATGAAGGGATAATACCTGAGCATTTTCTCAAAATAATGAAAAACATTAAGCTGAAGACCCAAGAAATTCAAAGATAATAAAACTTAAAAATATCATCTTCTCCATAAAATACATACCTAGAGATATTGTACCAAACTGCTAAAATGAAAGATAAAGAAGAAATTAAAAAGCAATCAGAAAAAAATAAACATTATGTGCAGAGGCCTAGATGGATATTTTGCCAAATGCTACCAATTATTTAAAGAAGTAATACTAATATTACAGTAATATTTTATAATATTACATTATAAAATAGAAGTATTAGGCAAGCATTACACTGGTACTCAAACAGCAAATAAACAATTATTTTTTTTTTAACAAGATAAAGTTCTGACAAATAGATTCAAGGGATTAGATCTGATAGACAGAGTGCCTGAAGAACTATGAATGGAGGTTCATGACTTTGTACAGGAGGCAGTGATCAACACCATCCCCAACAAAAAGAATGCAAAAAAAGCAAAACAGTTGTCTGAGGATGCCTTATAAACAGCTGTGGAAAGAAGAGAAACAAAAGGCAAAGGAGAAAAGGAAAGATATACCCATCTGAATACAGAATCTCAGAGAATAGCAAGGAGAGATAAGAAAGCCTTCCTCAGTGATCAGTGCAAAGAAATAGAGGGAAACCATAGAATGGGAAACACTAGAGATTTCTTCAAGAAAACTAGAGATACCAAGGAAACATTTCATGCACAGTTCAGTTCAGTTCAGTTGCTCAGTCATGTCCGACTGTTTGCGACCCCATGAATCGCAGCATGCCAGGCCTCCCTGCCTATCACCAACTCCCGGAGTTCACTCAGACTCACGTCCATCGAGTCGGTGATGCCATCCAGCCATCTCATCCTCTGTCGTCCCCTTCTCCTCCTGCCCCCAACCCCTCCCAGCATCAGAGTCTTTTCCAATGAGTCAACTCTTCGTGTGAGGTGGCCAAAGTACTGGAGTTTCAGCTTTAGCATCATTCCTTCCAAAGAAATCCCGGGGCTGATCTCCTTCAGAATGGACTGGTTGGATCTCCTTGCAGTCCAAGGGATGCTTAAGAGTCTTCTCCAACACCACAGTTCAAAAGCATCAATTCTTCGGTGCTCAGCCTTCTTCACAGTCCAACTCTCACATCCATACATGACCACAGGAAAAACCATAGCCTTGACTAGACGGACCTTTGTTGGCAAAGTAATGTCTGCTTTTGAATATGCTATCTAGGTTGCTCATAACTTTCCTTCCAATGAGTAAGTGTCTTTTAATTTCATGGCTGCAGTCACCATCTGCAGTGATTTTGGAGCCCAAAAAAGTAAAGTCTGACACTGTTCACACAGATGGGCTCAATAAAGGACAGAAATGGTATGGACCTAACAGAAGCAGAAGATATTAAGAAGAGGTAGCAAGAATACACAGAAGAACTATACAAAAAAGATCTTCATGACCTAGATAATCAAGATGGTGTGATCACTCACCTAAAGCCAGACATCCTGGAATGCGAAGTCAAGTGGGCCTTAGGAAGCATCACTACAAACAAAGCTAGTGGAGCTAATAGAATTCCAGTTGAGCTATTTCAAATTCTAAAAGATGATGCTGTGAAAGTGCTGCACTCAATATGCCAGCAAATTTGGAAAACTCAGCAGTGGACACAAGACTGGAAAAGGTCAGTTTTCATTCCAATCCCAAAGAAAGGCAATGCCAAAGAATGCTCAAACTACCGCACTATTGCACTCATCTCACACAGTAGCAAAGTAATGCCCAAAATTCTCCAAGCCAGGCTTCAACAGTACATGACCATTTACTTCCAGATGTTCAAGCTAGATTTAGAAAAGGCAGAGTAGTCAGAGATCAAATTACCAACATCTGTTGGAACATCGAAAAAACAAGAGAGCTCCAGAAAAACATCTATTGCTGCTTTACTGACTATGCCAAAGCTTTTGAGTGTGTGGATCACAATAAACTTTGGAAAATTCTGAAAGAGATGGGAATACCAGATCACCTGTCCTGCCTCCTGAGAAATCTGTATGCAGGTGAAGAAGCAACAGTTAGAACTGGACATGGAACAACAAACTGGTTCCAAATCAGGAGAGGCGTATGTCAAGGCTGCATATTGTTACACTGCTTATTTAAGTTATATGCAGATTACATCATGAGAAATGCTGGACTGGATAAATCACAAGCTGGAATCAAGATTGCCAGGAGAAATCTCAATAACCTCAGATATGCAGATGACACCACACTTAAGGCAGAAAGCAAAGATGAACTAAAGAGCTTCTTGATGAAAGTGAAAGAGGAGAGTGAGAAAGTTGGCTTAAAGCTCAACATTCAGAAAACTAAGATCATGGCATCTGGTCCCATCACTTCATGGCAAATAGATGGAGAAACAGTGGAAACAGTGACAGACTTTATTTGGGGAGGCTCCAAAATCACTGCAGATGGTGACTTCAGCCATGAAATTAAAAGACTCTTGCTTCTTGGAAGAAAAGTTATGACAAAACTAGACAGAATATTAAAAAGCAGAGACATTACTTTACCAACAAAGGTTCATCTAGTCAAAGCTATGGTTTTTCCATTAGGCATGTATGGATGTGAATGTTGGACTATAAAGAAAACTGAGCACCGAAGAATTGATGCTTTTGAAGTGCGGTGTTAGAGAATACTCTTGAGAGTCCCTTGGCCTGCAAGGAGATCCAACCAGTCCAACCTAAGGAAATCAGTCCTGAATATTCATTGGAAAGATGGATGCTGAAGCTGAAACTCTAATACTTTGGCCATCTGATGTGAAGAACTGACTCATTTGAAAAGACCCTGATGCTGTGAATGATTGAAGGCGGGAGGAGAAGGGGAGGACAGAGGATGAGATGGTTGGATGGCATCACCGACTCAATGGACATGAGTTTGAGTAAGCTCTGGGAGTTGGTGATGGACATGGAAGCCTGGCATTCTGGAGTCCATGGGGTCACAAAGAGTTGGACAGGACTGAGTGACTGATCTGAACTGAACTGAAAGTTCTGAATGCTGCCCAAAGAAGATGTGGAGATAGTAAGTAAGCATGTGAATATATGCTCCACATCATATGTCATCATCAGGGCTTCCACGAACAGAATCTAGTGGACTACCTTCCACAGGATCAAAGAGTCAGACATGACTGAAGCAACTGAAACACACGCATGCACATCCAGACAATGGAGTATTATTCAATATTGAAAAGAAGTGAGTTACCAAGTCATAAGAAGACATGAAAGAGGCGTAAATGCATACTACTAAATGAAAGAAGCAAATCTGAAAAGGCTACATGCTGTATGATTCCAACACTGACATTCTGAACAAAGCAAAATGTAAGACAGGACAATATGAGTGATTTGGGAGGGGCATGGCGAAGATAAACAGGCAGAGAGCAGAATTTATAGGTCTGTGAAAATACTCTCCATGATACAATAAGAGTGGATACATTTGTCTAAACCCAGAGAATGCACAACACCAAAAGTATATCATAAAGAAAACTATAGATTTTGAATTATTAGAATGCAACAGTCTAGGTTCATCAGTTCAGTTCAGTTCAGTTGCTCAGTCATGTCCGACTCTTTGCGACCCCATGAATCACAGCACGCCAGGCCTCCCTGTCCATCACCAACTCCTGAAGTTCACTCAGACTCACGTCCATCTAGTCAGTGATGCCATCCAGCCATTTCATCCTCTGTCGTCCCCTTCTCCTCCTGCCCCCAGTCCCTCCCAGCATCAGAGTCTTTTCCAATGAGTCAACTCTTCGCATGAGGTGGCCAAAGTACTGGAGTTTCAGCTTTAGTATCATTCCTTCCAAAGAAATCCCAGGGCTGATCTCCTTCAGAATGGACTGGCTGGATCATCATCAGTTGTTACAAATGCCCCACTGGGTGGGGAAGGTGGGGGATGCTGTTAATGAGGGGGCTGTATAGGTTTTGGAGTAGGGAAAGCTGCATATTCTCAACTTTGCTGTGAATCAATCACTTCTCTAAGAAAATAATGAAAAACAATTATATACAATTTCAGGCAATTATATAATATTGTACAATATTATAATTGTATATAATTATATGTGCATGTGTGCATGTATAGAGCCATATTTTGTTAAAAAACTACATAAAAAAGCTATTATGAACTACTTAGTTATGAGATTCGGGAGAAAGTTCAGTCTTGTTGTTAGTAATCACAAAATACAAAATAATGGAAAATCAAACTTTAAATATTCTAATAATCATAGGTCTCACAAAATTAATAATTGAAATTCTGTATGTGTGCTGTGCTTAGTCACTCAGTAGTGTCCCACTCTTTGTGATCCCATGGACTGTAGCTTGCCAGACTCCACTATCTATGGGGATTGTCCAGGCAAGAATACTTGAGTGGGCTGCCATGCCCTCTTACAGGGGATCTTCCCAAGCCAGGGATGGAACCCAGGTCTCCCACATTGCAGGAGGATTCTACACTGTCTGAGCCACCAGGGAAGCCCGACTGGATGAGCAGTTTATTTATTCACTTACCTATAGAAGGACAGGACATCTCAATAGTGGTATGCTGGTAAACCATATAAAAGGTCTCCTAATTTATAGTATTTGCTGATTTCTGTTGTGCAAATACTCCCATCATGGCTGATTTCAAGCAAACTGCATAATGCCATGGAGCAAGGACTTGGAAGAGTTTGTGCATGGTCAGTTTTGCAGTCTATACCAGCCAGCTTTGGTATTGACTCTGCCCTCCAACAACCCCAGGGCTCTCAGTACATACTTAGCATGACCAGAACATTATTGCTGATATGTCATCTTAACTTTTTAAAAGTTCTATTATTAAAATATTTCCAGACTTGCATTTGTCACTGCTGTTGTTGTTTAGTCATTAAGTCGTGTCCAACTCTTTTGCAACCTAATGGACTATAGTCTACCAGGCTCCTCTGTCCATCGAATTTCGCAGACATGAATACTGGAGTGGGTTGCCATTTCCTTCTCCAGAGGATCTTCCTGAACCAGAAATTGAATCCGCATCTCCTGTGTTGCAGGCAGATTATCACTGAGCCACCTGGGAAGCCCTTGTATTTGTCACTAGGAGTCATAAAATTTGACAATATTAGAAGATGTCTTGGTAGGCTAGTTTCTGAAATGAAACAAATACCTTGGACTGGAATATAATTACACTGAAGTATTTGAGCTGTAATTTTTTCCCAAGATTAATTTAGAATGCAGTTGGGATCTGTTTCAAGCGAATAAGCAAATTTTGTTATTGAATTTGAAAAACAAAACAGAGTCTTGGTACATGAAGGAAAGGCTGAGATAGCAAAACAGGTAATAAACTGTTTGCCCAATACACACATGTTGCCATTTGTACTTGGCTTTCTGTGTAGGTGGAATGCCTATCCAAATCATTTAGCTATCTCATCCTTCTGCTTTCTAAAATAGCTACTTCTAACTTAACTATTAGATATTTTAAGAACATTTTAATTTATTAAGTTTGTTGTGAAATTTTATGTGATTTCTCTGACATTCTTGAAATTCAAACTTTTAGGCAACTTTTTAAAATTAGAAAGAATTTTTAGTGTGTTTGATTAATGAAATGCTTAGCTACTGAACTTAGCTACTCAGATCTTATAAGCCTTCATACCTGTGAGCATGGCATTCTCAGCTGTATCCATAGACCAAAATGGCCTTCACTTCTTTCTCACCATCAACTAGCTTTGTCTCTGTTTCTCTAAGGATATTCTTAATTTTGATGCCACAAAGCAGAGTTTTATGTATATGTATTAGGCAACCAAACAGATACATTTCTGATTATTCAGAACATGAAAATATCCTTCCATTATTGTACCTCATCTTAATTCAGAGACTACCTTTATTATCCTGCACAACCCCCCATCATGTTTGCTTACTGTTTTTGAGATTTTAAGGAAGTAAAGAATGCATACTTCTTTTATGACCAACAATTTTCTGTGGAATGAAGAAATACGTTAAACCCAGGTTTATATAGCCAAAAGTAAAGGAATGATAAAAATAAATGACTTTGTTATTTATGTCTTATAGATGTTATGATATTCCTCACTGCTTTGAAATTTTGTGATCATCTATAGTAGTTTTTTTTTAATTTATTGAAATACAATTGATTTATACTGTCATCTTAGTTTCAGGTGTTCAGCAAGTGATTCCATTATACACCCACACATATCTATTATTTTGTCAACAGAAGTCCATCTAGTCAAGGCTATGGTTTTTCCAGTGGTCATGTGTGGATGTGAGAGTTGGACTATAAACAAAGCTGAGTGCCAAAGAATTGATGCTTTTGAACTGTGGTGTTGGAGAAGACTCTTGAGAGTCCCTGGGAATGCAAGGAGATCCAACCAGTCCATCCTAAAGGAGATCAGTCCTGGGTGTTCATTAGTAGGAGTGATACTGAAGCTGAAACTCCAATACTTTGGCCACCTCATGTGAAGAGCTGACTCATTTGAAAAGACCCTAATGCTGGGAAAGATTTAAGGCAGGAGGAGAAGGGGACAACAGAGGATGAGATCATTGGATGGCATCACCGGCTCAATGGACATGGGTTTGGGTGGACTCTGGGAGTTGGTGATGGACAGGGAGGCCTGGCATGCTGTGGTTCATGGGGTCACAAAGAGTCAGACAGGACTGAGTGACTGAACTGAACTGATATCTATTATTTTGCTCATTATTTTCCTATATTGGTTATTATAAAACATTGAGTATAGTTGTGCCATACAGTAGGCCCTCATTGGTTATCTATTTTGGATACAGTAGTGTGTAGCAATTAATCCTCAACTCCTAATTTATCCCTGCCCCCACTTTCTTTTGGTAACCACAAGTCTGTTCTATAAGTCTGTGAGTCTGTTTCTGTTTTGTAAATAAGTTCAATTGTGTCATATTTTCATATTTCACATATAAGTTACATCATATATTAATATTTGTCTGAATTACTTCATTTTGTATGATAATCTCTAGGTCTATACATGTTGCTGCAAATGGCATTATTTCATTTTTCACGACTGAGTAATATTCCATTGTATATATGTACCACATCTTCTTAATTCATTAATCTGTCAATGGACACTTAGGTTGCTTCCATGTCTTGACTATTGTCGACAGTGTTGCACTGAACATTAGGGTACATATATCTTTTCATATTATACTTTTCTCTGGATATACACCCAGGAGTGGGATTGCCAGATCATATTGTAGCTTTATTTTTAGCTTTTTAAGGAACGTCTTACTGTTCTTCATAGTGGCAGCACAAACTTACATTCCCACTAACAGTGTAGGAGTTTTTAAACTTCTGTAGTAGTCAGGACATTTATCTATATAAAATAATATGGGATTTATTCAGAAAACAATGCACTGATAAGTACTAGATACACAGATTGAGTAATACTTAATGATTAATATATGTTTTTATGAAGTAAAGGGCATTTAAGAGATTTTTCCATTGTTAAAATCTCAGTATCCTTTCGGTGGTTCAAACATTTATAATTTTTATCATGCAGGTCTTGTTCATATTTTGTTAGATTTATATTGCTGATGTAAATGACACTGCATTTTCAATTTTAAATTCTGCTTCTATTCCTGCTCTAGATTCCTCTCAGCTATGCAATCTCATGTCATCCCCATTCATGGAATGTTGGTAACTCTGTCTAGAGAGGGATACTGGTGAACTCCTCAAGCAAGTCATCATTTTGATGCTCCACTGGGTTGCAATTTGTTCAAAGATAGAAACCCTTTACTTTTTTATCACATTTTGGACACACCCACACACAAGGAATAATTCCACACTCTTACAAATGTCTCTGTTTCTTCCCTAGGGTTCAAAATTGGTTCAAAGGAATAAGAAAAGGACCAAACCATTTCCATATAATTTAACCATCTCTTCTTCCTTCCTTCCTCTTGGTAACCTTCATTACCCACCCATAACTCAACATTATCAACTTCTCATTTCCTTTCTTCATCTACAGTTGCCAAATCCATCCTTCCATGCAGGTAATGGGAGAAAAGCTCATAGCACTCATGTGCTGGAGTATATGTGTGCATGGACAGACATATATAGTGAGGAGAGTGGTGAATGGGCCATTTTCTATCTAATTCTGCACCAGGTAGAAAAATCTGCTCTTACGCTATATATGATAAATCAATGGGAAGAGACACAGTTATTAACATCCTCAATTGCTGAAGGGAAATATATGGGAATTCAAGGCCATTCACTTGGAGAAAAGAATACATTCACCATGTTATATTAAAAGTTATATTTGGGGTTGAGGAGTCAAGCAAGGTGGCAATATCATTCATAGAAATCATCCAAATACCAATATTATTGATATTATAAAAGAAGCAAATATCTATTTTGCTTGATTAACAAACAACATCAACAAAATTAGAAATGAAAAAGGAGAGCTTACAACAGATAATTCAGAAATACAAAGGATTATAAGAGACTATTATGAACAACTATATGACAATAAAATGGATAACCTAGAAGAAATGAACATATTCTTAGATAAGTTCAACCTTTCAAGACTGAACCAGAAAGAAATAGAAATTATGAACAACCCAGTTATAAGCACTGAAATAGAAGCTGTGATCAAAAATCACCCAGAAAACAAAAGCCAAGGATCAGATGGCTTCAAAGGAGAATTATATCAAACATTTAGAAAAGAACTAATGCCTATCCTTCTAAAACTCTTTCAAAAAATTGCAGAGGAAGGAATACTTCCAAACTCATTCTACAAGGCCACCATCACCCTGTTACCAAAATGAGACAAAGACAATACACACAAAGAGAATTACAGGCCAATATCACTGACAAACATAGATGCAAAAATCCTCAACAAAATTTTAGCAAACAGAATTCAGCAAAACATCAAAGAGCTCATGCACTATGATCAAATTGGGTTTATTCCAGGGATGTAAGGATTCATCAATATACACAAACTGATACACCATATTAACAAATTGAAAGACAAAAACCATGTGATAATCTCAATGGATGCAGAAAACGCCTTTGACAAAATTCAGCACCCTTTTATGATTAAAACTCTTCAAAAAATGGGCATAGAAGGAACCTACCTCAACATAGTAAAGGTCATATATGATAAGCCTACAGCAAACATTATTCTCAATGGTGAAAAAAATGAAAGCATTCCCCCTAAGATCAGGAACAAGCAAGGGTGGCCACTCTTGCTGCTATTATTCAACAGAGTTCTGGAAGTCCTAGCCACAAAAATCAGAGAAGAGAAAGAAATAAAAGGAATTCAGATTGGAAAAGAAGAAGTAAAGCTCTCACTGTTTGCAGATGGCATGATACTACACATAGAAAATCCTAAAGATAGTATCAGAAAATTATTGGAGCTAATCACTGAATTTAGCAAAGTTGTAGGATACAAAATCAATAAACAAAAATCACTTGCATTTCTATATAGTAACAATCAAAAATCAGAAAGAGAAATTAAAGAATCAATCCCATTCACCATTGCAACAAAACAAATTAAATATCTATGAATAAACTTACTTAAGGAGACAAAAGAACTGGACACAGAAAATTTTAAGACACTAATGAAAGAAATCAAAGATGACATAAACAGATGGAGAGATATTCCATGTTCCTTGGTAGGAAGAATCAATATTGTGAAAATGACTAGACTACAAAATTCAATCTACAGATTCAACGCAATCCCTATCAAATCACCAATGGCATTTTCCACATAACTAGAACAAAAAAAATTCACAATTCATATAGAAACACAAAAGACCCCAAATAGCCAAAGCAATCTTGAGAAAGAAGAATGGAGCTGGAGGAATCAACCTTCCTGACTTCAGATTATACTACAAAGCTACAGTCATCAAGACAGTATGGTGCTGACACAAAAACAGAGATATAGACCAATGAAACAAGATAGAAAACCCAGAAATAAACTCATGTACTTATGGGTACCTTATTTTTAACAAAGGAGGCAAGAATATACAATGGAGCAAAGACAGCCTCTTCAATAAATGGTGTTGGGAATACTGGACAACTACTTGGAAAATAATGAAATTAGAACACTTCCTAACATCATACAGAAAGATAAACTCAACATGGATTAAAGACCTAAATGTAAGAACAGAAACTATAAAACTCTTAGAGGAAAACAAAGGCAGAACACTCGATGACATAAATCAAAGCAAAATCCTCTATGACCCACCTCCCAAAGTCATGGAAATAAAAACAAAAGTAAACAAGTGGGACCTGATTAACCTTTTGCACAGCAAAGGAAACTATAAACAATGTGAAAAGCCAACCCTCAAAATGGGAGAAAATAATAGCAAATGAAACAACAAGGGATTAACTTCCAAAATATACAAGCAGCTTATGCAACTCAATACCATAAAAACAAACAAGCCAATCAAAATGTGGGACAAAGACCTAAACAGACATTTCTCGAAAGAAGACATACAGATGGCTAACACACACATGAAAAGATGCTCAGCATTGCTCATTACTAGAGAAATTCAAATCAAAACTACAATGAGATAACACCTCACACCGGTCAGAATGGCCATCATCACAAAGTCTACAAACAATAAATGCTGGAGAGGGTGTGGAGAAAAGGGAATGCTCTTGCACTGTTGGTGGGAACGTAAATTGATACAGCCACTATGGAAGATGGTATGGAGATTCCTTTAAAAACTAAGAATAAAACCACCATATGACCCAGCAATCCTACTCCTAGGCATATACCTTGAGGAAACCAAAATTGAAAGAGACACATGTATCCCATTTTTCATCACAGCACTATTTACAATAGCTAGAGTATGGAATCAACCTAGATGTCCATCAATAGATAAATGGATAAAGAATTTGTGGCACATATACACAATGGAATATTACTCAGCCTAAAAAGGAACACATTTGAGTCAGTTCTAATGAGGTGGATGAACCTAGAGCCTGTTATACAGAGTGAATTGAGTCAGAAAGAGAAGGATAAATACTGCATTCTAACACATATATACAGAATCTAGAAAAACAGTACTGAAGAATTTAATTACAGGGCAACAATGGAGAAACAGACATAGAGAATAGACTTATGGACATGGGGAGAAGGGAGGAGAGGGTGAGATGTATGGAAAGAGTAACATGGAAACTTACATTACCATATGTAAGATAGATAGCCAACAGGAATTTGCTGTATGGCTCAGGAAACTCAAACAGGGGCTCTGTATCATCCTAGAGGAGTGGGATGGGGAGGGAAATGGGAGGGGGTTCAAAAGGGAGGGAATATATGTATACCTATGACTGAGGTTTGACAGAAAACAGCAAAATTCTGTAAAGCCATTATCCTTCAATAAAAGTTGAATAAATTTTTAAACATAAATAACAAAATGATCAAAGATGGATATTAAAATTGATTCAAAATTCTTTCACTGAATTAATTAACCTTAAGGATTTTCTAAGAACTGATATCCCTTATAATAATTAACAGTGTCTTGTGCTTTCCACTTTTTATATTATTTGGGGGACTCAGATAGAAACAAAATATAGGATAATGGACTCACATAGCTGAGAGGAAAATCTAGATGCATGTTGGAGATATTGCACTTTACCTTCCATATTAAAAATCCTTACCTATTCAAAGTACTGTTTTCTTTTCAGTCTCTATAGAAGCCCAATGCAAATACCTGTGCTTTCTTTTTTGCTCCCTAGAGGAAGGTGAATAACATTGAAAAAACCTTTGCTTCTTTACATTTCCTCTCAGGTGGCACTTGGGTCATTGTGTTATAGGTGAACCAGATAGAGGAACTAGGGAGTCCTTGTGAATACATGAAAGGACAATTGTCATCTTTCCCCCCTTGAAAAAGGAGTCCTGCAACACAGGCATGATTTACTTTCTGTTTATGACAATAGCTGCATGAATGCATCATACAGGCATTAATGTCAATTAAGGCATAAATCACAGACACACATGGACTGAGAGAAAGGCTGCTATTTTAGGCAGACAGGGGGCTTTGTATGCTCACTCCCTGTAGGGGCTAGCAGAACTAATTCCGTCAAGGCTCAGTTGAGTTTGACATGACTGCCTTCACAAGAAAATTGCAAAGGTCATATGATACACTGTGTAGCTCTGGAGGGCTTATAAAGACCAATTTGGACCAATTCTGTCAAAAGAACATCGAAGTAACCTAGAAGAATAGGTCTTTGTAAAGGAGTTTATGAGGCTTGGGAAGGGGAAGCCAGGGAAGGCTATGTGTCAAACTATTCCTCTCCCTGAATTAAAATTGCACTTTGCTACCTTTGCAAAATATAGCTTTGCTATTCAGAAGAAGAGAAGCCCAGCATTAACTTAGAGGTATAATAAAAAAATAATCAGGACCTTCGGGGTGGTTTTCATCAAATTCACAGGCTGAAATTTTGAGCTCTCTTCTTGCAGCCCAGAGAATATCTTGACTCTCTGATCTCTGGAGGGAAGGGAGAACATTCCTCAGCTCACTGTTTTTGAGGTCATTATTATTTGTGAAAGAGGCGTAGCCAGAGTCTTTGATGGCTGCAATCAGAGCAGCCTCTGCCAAAGAGGAAGTAAAATGCAGAGCAAATACAGCAATGATTCTTAGCCAGAAAAGCAAATAATGTCAACAACTTACCAAGATACAGGTGATTTTTCTATTTGAATGAAAAATATACATAAGTTTTTCTTAGCCCATTTGATAATGATTCCAAGCAGACAAACTAGGTTTACTAAGTTATTGCAGAAAGCTTTGTTGAAGAATGAAGTGCCTTGATGTTAGAACACCAGGCATAATTAATAGGGCATGGCTAGTCACTGCCTCTCTCCTCCCACCGTGGACCACACAAGAGAATCACTGTTTCCAAAGCAGAGACTCACAAGTGGAAACAACCACAAGAACTAGTTCTGGTAGGAAACTTGAATTGCAACTGATAAATTTCTGGAGGCTCAGTATGGGTAACTCAGAGTTAAAACTCCAGGAAATCAATTTCAGGGGTCCAACAACCGCAGATATGCAGATGATACCATTCTAATGGCAGAAATTGAAGAAGTGCTAAAGAGCTTCTTGATGAAGGTAATAGAGGGGAGTAACCCTGCGTACGAGACAGCAAAAGAGACACTGATGTATAGAACAGTCTTATGGACTCTGTGGGAGAGGGAGAGGGTGGGAAGATTTGGGAGAATGGCATTGAAACATGTAAAATATCATGTATGAAATGAGTTGCCAGTCCAGGTTCGATGCACGATACTGGATGCTTGGGGCTGGTACACTGGGACGACCCAGAGGGATGGTATGGGGAGGGAGGAGGGAGGAAGGTTCAGGATGGGGAACACATGTATACCTGTGGCAGATTCATTTTGATATTTGGCAAAACTAATACAATTATGTAAAATTTAAAAATAAAATAAAATTTAAAAAAAGAAATATCAAAAAAAAAAAAAAAGCTGGCTTAAAACTCAAAATTCAAAAAACTAAGATTATAGCATTCAGTCCCATTAGTTCATGGCAAATAGACAGGGAAAAAAATGGAAACAGTGGCAGATTTTATTTTCTTGGGCTCCCAAGTCACTGCAGATGGTAAATGCAGCCATGAAATCAAAAGATATTTGCTCCTTGGAAGGAAAGCTATAACAAGCCTAGATTGTGTGTTAAAGAGCAGAGACATCATTTTTCCAACAAAGGTCCACAGAGTCAAAGCTATAGTTTTTCTAGTAGTCATGTATGGATGTGAGAGTTGAACCATTAAGAAGACTGAGTACCAAAGAATTGATACTTTCCAGCTGTGGTGCTGGAGAAGACATTTGAGAGTCCCTTGGACATTAAGGAGATCAAACTAGTCAATCCTATGGGAAATTGACCATGAATATTCATTGGAAGGACTGATATTGAAGCTGAAGTTCCAATACTTTGGCCACCTGATGCAAAAAGCTAACTCATTGGAAAAGACCCTGATACTGGGAAAGACTGAGGGCAAGAGAGGGGAGTGACAGAGAATGAGATAGTTGGATGGCATCATTGACTCAATAGACATGAATTTGAGCAAACTCTGGGAAATGGTGAAGGATGGGAAACTTGGGATGCTGCAGTCCATGGGGTTGGAAAGAGTTGAACACAATGTAGTGACTGAACAACAACAATGTTTGAGATTCATCTTCAGGAGTGTGACCATGTTCCCATAGTAACTATCAGAGAAAAATGCTTTTGGTTGTATGGTGGTGGCATGAGGGAGGAAATTCTCCACATCACTGTGTCCCTCTTAACAAAGCCTGTCCACAAGAGAAACTAGTTAATCAGAGCCTAACCTGCTGGGGTGAAGAAGGCAATGGCACCCCACTCCAGTAGTCTTGTCTGGAAAATCCCATGGATGGAGGAGCCTGGTAGGCTGTAGTCCATGGGGTAGTGAAGAGTCGGACATGACTGAGCAACTTCCCTTTCACTTTTCACTTTCATGCACTGGAGAAGGAAATGGCAACCCATTCCAATGTTCTTGGCTGGAGAATCCCAGGGACGGTGGAGCCTGGTGGGCTTCTGTCTATGGGGTCGCACAGAGTCGGACACGACTGAAGCACCTTAGCAGTAGCAGCAGCAACCTACTAGGGTATTATCATAGCCTAACTGACTCAAGGGAAGGAAAATACTCAACTTTAGTTCACTATAGCCATCCTCTTCAACTTAATGGGGTAGGAAAAAAAAACACAGAAACAAATATAGATGCAAAAATTCTCAAAAAAGTACTAGCAAACTGAATCCACAAGCATAATAAATTACTATATACCATGATGGAGAAGGATTTTTTTCCCCTTAGGAATGTAAAGATGGTTCAACATACACACAAAAAAAATCAGCAAACATGATATATCACATAATAAAATTAAGAAAACATTTATCATTGCAATTAATGTAGAAAAAATTTGACACCTTTTAATAAAATAAAAAAATACCCCACACTGTACAAGCTAGAAACATAAAGACACTTCCTCAAGTTAAATAATCAGGATGACAATATATAGCCTTCATGTACTTTTTTCCCAATTTTTGAACAAGTTGGTTGTTCCACGTCTGATTCTAATTGTTGCTTCTTGATCTGCATACAGGTTTCTCAGGAGGCAGGTAAGGTGGTCTGTTACTATCATCTCTTTAAGAATTTTCCACAGTTTGTTATGATAAACACAGTCAATGAAACAGAAGTAGATAATTTTCTGGAATTTCCTTGCTTCCTCCATGATCCAACTGATGTTGGCAATTTGATTTCTGGTTCCTCTACCTTTTCTAAATCCGGCTTGTACATCTGGAAGTTGTTGGTTTACGTACCATTGAAGTCTAGCTTAAAGGATTTTGAGCATTACTTTGGGAGCATGTGAAATGAATGCAATTGTATGATAGCTTGAATATTCATTGTCATTGCCCTTCTTTGGGACTGGAATGAAAACTGAAGTTTTCTAATCCTTTGACCATTGCTGAGTTTTCCAAATTTGCTGGCATATTGAGTGCAGCACATTTACAGCATCATCTTTTCCATTTAAATAGCTCAGCAGGAATCCCATCACCTCCACTAGCTTTGTAGTAATGCTTTCTAAGACCCACTTGACTCACATTCCAAAATGTCTGGTTCTAGGTGAGTGACCACACTGTCATGGTTATGAGTCTCATTAAGACCTTTTTTGTATAGTTCTTCTGTGTAATCTTTCCACCTCTTCTTAATCTCTTCAGCTTCTGTCAGATGCTTACAATCTTTTTTTTCCTTTATTGTGCCCATCTTTACATGAAATATTCCCTTGATATTAGTATCTCCAATTTTCTTAAAGATATCTCTAGCTTTTCCCATTCCATTGTTTTCCTATATTTCTTTGCATTGTTCACTTAAGAAGGCATTCTTATCTCTCCTTCTTTTCTCTGGAACTCTGCATTCAGTTGGGTATATTTTTCCCTTTCTCCCTTGCCTTTCACTTCTTGAAGCAAAAACAGAGAAAGGTGAAGGGAATTACCAGGTTGATGTTGAAGAAAGGGAGGTCTGTTGGGACAGAAAGAAAGTTAAGAGTGTTTCTTTAGGAAGATAAATTTGGTGCAATCTGTCTTTGAACTTACTGAGAGAAATTTATATGACTGGAAAGAATTGGGGTTTGAATTTCAAGGATATTATATACTAAGGGGGAAAAAATCCTAGGGAATACAAAATGCTCTTTAGGAAAAGAACATAATAGAAAATAGTTCATGACACATTTATATGGATAATTGTCAATATAAATTACATAGTTATAATAATGTAATTATTAAATGCTGCTCCATCAATAGTTATAGCATTTTAAAAGGATAAATATTTGGGAACCGTAAAATCTGGACTGATGAGATGAAGAAGACTAAATTCTTATTTCTATTTTGGGAAACCTATAAATAATGCCTAAAACTTACAAAGGAAAAAAGTACCCATGCAAGCATGTTTTTAAGAGATTCTAACTAAACTTCAAAACAATCCCTTAAAACAGTTGCAAATAGTTACTTCTAAGAAAGCAATACAGGTCATTGACTTTTATTTTGATCACTAAATGATGGTACTTTTCAGAGGAAAAGCAAGGATCAAGGATCATGAATTTCATGACTCCTTTCTCAGAGAAAATGATTGTGAATTTCAATGGGATACAGTTTTGAAAACATATAGCTATTTTATTTAGAGATAAAACAAAAATGTGTGGCAGGATAAATAAATGAATGAAACAGAATGAAATGCCAGACAGTATCTGCTAGTTCTGAAGGAGAAAAATTGGATTCCACTTAAACTTACTATTTTTCACACTGAAGGCAAATATTTAAAGTTCTTGAGATTATTTGGAGGAAAAAAGTTATTGAAGACGTTAGCATTTTTACAACTGTTTGTTTAGATGAATTGAAATGTTAAATAATATAATTCTAAGAAAATATAATAACCTTCACTACTATTATCCTGAAAGATGACTGTCATCAGCTCTTACCAGATGTGTTTTTAAAACCTTCTCTTCTGTTTGACACGCTCATCACAATATATATAGGATCATAAAGTAAGAGGTTAAGGTGTATTACCTGTCACATAAAATTAACAGTAAATGATGCTAATGCTACTGTGATCTTCTGTTTTGACTTTCAAAATAAGTTATTTCCTGCTTCGGCAATTTAATTTTTCTATAGATTCTCTCCAAACAAATTTTCTGAAGTATCTAGTTGACATTGTATATCTATTTCACTACACAGAATGTTGACATCTAAATAAACCTTTATTAAGATTATGAACAAGGCAGAATGCAAAAGCATTACTATGACACTTTATTTCCATTTTCAAAAATCTGATGGTTACACAGTATAGTGTAACTTTAAAAATCATTCTGAAAATGATCACAAAATTACCATACATCTAAAAATAATTCACTTTAACTCTTCCAAAATCACTCAGAAGGGATCTTACAAATCTCCCATGAGGTCTTTGTGCTTTAGCTTTTTCATCTCTAAAGTGTGGTCACTGAAAATCTTTTTTATTTTTCCTTCTAACTTGGTCTGCTTTGAAGTCTAATATTTTATTCCCAGCTACCTTAATGGCAGGTAATTTGATGATATTATTGAAGCTTCTTCATATCATCTCCTCTTTGCCTACTGTCCAGCCACACCAGATTTCCTGCTTTCATTGTGTATCCCTTCCTCCATAATTTCTCACTGTGTAGTGGAAGACACATATTTTTCCTCAGTGTTTAATTCCAGGAACACTCTCAGGACAGGCAATTCACAGGATTCCCCTCTCAACTGCCCAAGTAACTTCCAGTTAAAATTGTAATCTTTTATCTCTTCTTCACTAACTTATCAACTTCGTAAAGTAAAATAACTTGGTGTCCTTCATTGAATTCTATAATCCTGCACATAGTAGGCTTGAAGTTTTAATATTAAATAAAATGAATAAAAATGTTCTAAAATTATGTTTTATTTGTATAGCACAAGAATATATATTTTGTAAAATATAGATTTTACCCCTTTTCCCCCACCCTGCAAAGGGATGAGATTGGGTGGGGGGCATGAAGAGAGTCCTTACAGTAAACTTGACATAGATGCCAAAACTAAAGTCAGCAGGGGCTGTGATGTGCCCTGGATCGGTTCACTAATCAATAAAGGAAGGCTGTAGATGTTAGAATCCTAGTGGGGAGCCATCATCATTCATGTATTTCCTTCTTTCATTGGCCACCTCCACCCCTGGTTCTTTCCCACTTTCCTAATGTTCAAACACCTGCCAGATGCAAAAAGGTAGATCATGAAAGCAAATTTCCTTTGGGTCTCTGTAGATCCCAAAGAATTCCATTGGTCCTGAGTTACAACTAAGTTCTTCAGCATGAACCCTTCACATCTTTACCCTGGAACTGCAGACGGCTCCTTTGCTTCCCCCTCAACCCACAACATCCAAAAGGTTCTTTTGCTGAAAACCACATATCCAGGTGCTTGATCAAAACATTTTGTTTTTCTTTTCCCAAATTCTGCTAACTGTCCTTAGCGAGGCCATGTTCCCCAAACCCTTTAAAATACATTCTTTGTTTAATTTCTTTGAAGCACTTGCTTTGCAGACTCCACTCAGTATCAGTTAAAAGAGAGAAATTTTCAGTTCCTTCAGATCTCTTGGCTCATTTCAATAGCCTAGAATTAAAGTGAAATTTAAAGATTTTAATTATTTTACAGATATTTAGGTGGTCAAAGAAACATCTGACTTTATTTTTATAAGAAAACTGCACATAATTTCAGCTCAGAAGAATTAAAATTTATTTTTTTACTCAAATTATCTATATAATTGCATCAACTATTTAGCTTTTCCCTTCAGAGGTTGGAGATGGAGATGTGGAGACAAGTGGAAAGGGAGACTTACACATTGATTGATAATAAAATTACAACTATAATTTAATGCTATATTAAATTTCACTGAAATTATAATCATTTTGTGGTTGGAATGCAATTAGTAACCCACACATTTTATGGAAAGTAGAAATAATAGTTCTTCCTCCCAAATCTCAGTGTACATTTTGTTTCTGCCAACTATTTTGGAATGTTGGATATTACTTTAAGATTCATCCTTCTGTGCACAGAAACATACTTTTGATAAAAATTCTCTTTTAAATCTATCCGGGTTTCTCTACAGTGATGGATATTTAATCACAAAGTCAGCCTTTAAAAATCATCACCATCTTTCTACTTTCCTACAGGTATGTTTAATTCGGAGATTTGCAAAACAGAATGGTTAAAGTAGTTGAAACTTGGACAAATGTAATAATTGTTAGTATTATAACTTATTTTCATAATTGATTATGAGCAGAATTTTAAATGCATGTGTGCAAATTTGAACAATATGTCTAATAAGTCAAACTACATGGATTACAGTTTTAACTTTCTTTGATATTGTGAATATTTCAAAAAAAGGTTTTGGTTAAACTAGGTGATTGCTTTAATATTCCATGTTGCTTATATTTGTGGAAGTAATACATTTTAAAAAAATACAAACCAATAAAATAGAAAATCCAAGCAAACAGATAGCAAACTGGTTTCAAATATAAATAATAAGTAAAGAATAGATATGGATCAATTACACATTATTTGATTAAAATCCATTTTTAAATAAGTGCATAAAAATGATTTAATTTATAAATGTTGGTGCTTTCCTGGTGGCTCAGATAATAAAAATCTGCCTGCAGTGCAGGAGACCCAGGTTTGATGATTATGGAATAAAACAGCATATGACAAAATATGAATTTATATATTCCTGTGAAAACAATAAGAAAAAGTTGAACAAATCAATGGGAATATGAACAAATACATACTGTATATATTAATGGTCAGTAACGGTAAGGGATTTAAAGTTTCTAGTGAAAACAAATGCAGTGTAAAGTTGGTGGGCTCTTCACATTTTTCTGTAGGTAATTAAACAATATGTATCCAAATGTCACATGTATCTCACCTATGATAATCTCACTTAGAGAAATTTACCCTAAAGAAGTAATTATGAAACTTTGAAAACACACACATGTCTCCATTGTCGATAAATAGAATCTTGAGTATTGTTAATAATCTATTTCTTTAGATGTTTCTTGAGTCTTTTAAGATGAAGAAAACATTTTGAAAATATAGTACATATATTGTTCCTAAAGTATAGTAGCAAAACTGGAGAATATAGGACATATTCAGGTCAATAGAATGCTCTATTTTATAAATTATTAGAAATTGGCTTGTACTTTTGGCCTTAACTAGATTTTAAAGTCTATTACACTGGGACTTGATATTCATATGGATATAAATTGCTTAAAAGGCATGGCATTTTAAATAATTTCTTTATTCCCATGTGTGTTCCATTCTTAATTTAGAACACTGCTCTCATTCTGAGTACTTCTATATGGGGATACATACAGCATATGCTAGCTGTTCCAATTATTATGTTTTTTAAAGCAAAAAGAAAATAGGAGAAGATAAAGCATATCAGAATAGTGTTTATCCCTGAAAAGAGACAAGATCATGAGCTGGTAGGAGCACACAGAAATAGATTCAACAAAGCTGGTAAAATCTAATATTAAGCTTACTGGTAGGTTCCTTTTATTATTTAGCTTAATAGCATATATATAGCATGCATTTTTATATACCTACCTATAAGGTGCTCAGTCACATAATCGTGTCCAACTCTTTGTGACCTCATAGACTGTAGTTCACCAGTCCCTTCTGTCCATGGGTTTCTCCAGATAAGAATACTGGAGTGGGTTGTCATTTTCTCCTCCAGGGGATCTTCTCAACCCAGGGATTGAACCCACATCTCCTGTGTCTCCTGAACTGCAGGGGGTTTCTTTACCACTGAGACACTGGGGAAGCCATCTAACAATATAAATACACGTTGAAAGAAGGTAACCCTATAAGTATCAACTTTTCCATTTAGGAAAAGGCATAAATTTGTAATTGTTTGCAATTTAGTAATACTTCAAATTACAATGGTGATTAGTAATAATCAGAATGAAACCAAACAAATCCAATAGTCAAATGGGTACAAATTTGCTAAAAATATGGTTCATATTTACCTGAATGAATAGTGGTCCAATAGTCAAAAGAAAAAAATTTAAATATATAGGATATTGTATGATTACCACAGTAAATGATGCTCTTGAATTCTTCAAGTGGAAAGAGTTTAGCATAATTGGGCACTAGTTAGGATAATGTGTCACTGAAACATCTTATTTGTATGACTGCTAATTAGCACTAACATCCACTTCAGATAGTGTCTTTGCCCTAGAAATACAGGAAACCATAGACCTAGCAGTAGGTTCAAAGTCATGGAAGTCAACAAAGACAAGAAAGTCTGAACACCTTTGCTGGAACACTTTTCTATTAACACTGGAGATGGGGACACTTTCTGTCCTAATCCTGCATAACCTCAAAATTACAGTATACTAACGCATATATATGGAATTTAGAAAGATGGTAACAATAACCCTGTGTACGAGACAGCAAAAGAGACACTGATGTATAGACAGTCTTATGGACTCCGTGGGAGAGGGAGAGGGTGGGAAGATTTGGGAGAATGGCATTGAAACATGCAAAATATCATGTATGAAAAAAAAAAGTTTAGCAAAAAAATGAAGAAAATATTGATAAAAATCATATTCCTTATTTTTATAAATGTTTTAGAAATCAAGATTTAAGGTAGATTTTTAGGGAAATAGATAAAAGCATTTTAGTAAAAATGACATTCTTTATGATCTTTCTGTAAAACTCATGTGATTAAGAGTATAATTTCACTATATTACAAAATACCAGAAAAATTGTATTCTAAAAAGTCACACTTTGAAAATATATTTGAGAATGAGGAAAAAAAAATAATCTTTCAATTTGTTAATATATTGTATCACATTGATTGATTTGCATAAATTGAAAAGTACTTGAATTCCTGGAATAAACCCAACTTGATCATGGTGAAAAAAAAAAAAAAAAGAATTTTAACAGTTCTGCAGATCCGGGGAGAGAAGAATATATAAGACACATCTTCCAAAATATAAAATGAGAGCAGCAAATTTATTTGACCCCCAAAACCTACAGTCATAATAACTGGGCTACATTTTCCCCTTGGGCATCATTAGGAGGAATGACAAATAATGAAGATGTGGTCCTATTTCAGAGACTTTGTGGAAAATATCCCAACCCAGGGTTCTTCCCAACCCAGGGACTGAATCTAGGTCTCCCGCATTGCAGGTGAATTCTTTATCTTATGAGCCACCAGGGAAGTCCAACAATACTGGAGTGGGTAGCCTATCCCTTCTCCAGGGGATCTTCCTGACCCAGGAATTGAACCTGGGGCCTCCTACATTGCAGGTGGATTCCATTAAGGAAAAGAACACACTCATACAATTTCTAAAATTTATGTGTTTAAAAATTTCCCTAGGTCATCCTTGTTGTTAGAAAGTCAAGGACCTTTGGGAAATGAACAACCAGTCCTTCAATAAGGACCTAAGGAGTCAGCCTGCCCTGAAGGGGAGCCAGTCAATAGAGTACTAAGGAGAGGAAGTATAGTGTGTGGATTTCATTTTAGGACCAGTGATATTATCTCAAAGTAAATGAAATGAACAAATCCCATTCTTTAATATCAGTATTACTCTCTTATTCTCTTTACTCAGTTCTCGGGCTTCCCAGGTGGCTGAATGGTAAAGAATATATCTGCCAATGCAGAAGACTTGGATTCAACCCCTGGGCCAGGAAGATCCCATGGAGAAGGAAATGCCAACCCACTCCAGTATTCTTGCTGGGAAAATCCTGTGGACAAAGAAGCTTGGTGGGCTGCAGCCCATGAGGTCGCAAATAGTTGGACATGACTGAACTACTAAACAACAACAACACATTTTTACATAAAGTGATTCAGAATCATGGGAGTTGTAAGTATTATGACTGAAAATGATCTTAGGCATCCTGTAAGCCACAAACTTGACCTGAAACACAAAAAAATTGGGACCCAGAGAGATGAAGATATTTGTCAAAGCCACAGAATATCATAGATCCTGGGATCCCTGTGGCATTTGTTCTTTTCGCTAATAACTAAACTTTTAATCCTTTTATCTTTACTGTGTCCACAAGCTCATAAAGAACTTGCTGATATATCTGCTTCACTGTTTATACAGTAGATATTCTATGAAAATGATTATTATACATGTGTGCATGCTCAGTCACTTCAGTTCAGTTCAGTTCAGTTCATTTCAGTCACTCAGCCCTGTCTGACTCTGCGACCCCATGAATTGCAGCACGCCAGGCCTCCCTGTCCATCACCAACTCCCGGAGTTCACTCAAACTCACTTCCATCGAGTCAGTGATGCCATCCAGCCATCTCATCCTCTGTTGTCCCCTTTTCCTCCTGTCTCCAATCCCTCCCAGCATCAGAATCTTTTCCAATGAGTCAACTCTTCGCATGAGGTGGCCAAAGTACTGGAGTTTCAGCTTTTGCATCACTCCTTCCAATGAACACGCAGGACTGATCTCCTTTCGGATGGACTGGTTGGATCTCCTTGCAGTCCAAGGGACTCTCAGGAGTCTTCTCCAACACCACAGTTCAAAAGCATCAATTCTTCGGCGTTCAGCTTTCTTCGCAGTCCAACTCTAGCATCCATACATGACCACTTGAAAAACCATAGCCTTGACTAGATGGATCTTTGTTGGCAAAGTAATGTCTCTGTTTTTCAATATGCTATCTAGGTTGGTCATAATTTTCCTTCCAAGGAGTAAATGTCTTTTAATTTCATGGTTGCACTCACCATCTGCAGTGATTTTGGAGCCCAAAAAATAAAGTCTGACACTGTTTCCACTGTTTCCCCATCTATTTGCCATGAAGTGATGGGACCAGATGCCATGATCTTCGTTTTCTGAATGTTGAGCTTTAAGCCAGCCTTTTCACTCTCCTCTTTCACTTTCATCAAGAGGCTTTTGAGTTCCTCTTCACTTTCTGCCATAAGGGTGGTGTCATCTGCATATCTGAGGTAACTGATATTTCTCCCAGCAATCAGTCACTTCAGTCATGTCCAACTCTTTGTGAGCCCATGGACTATAGCCTGTCAGGCTCCTCTGTTCACACAATTTTCCTGAAAGTGGTTGGCATGCCCTTCTCCAAGGAATCGTCCTGACCTGGGGACTGAACCCATGTCTCTGGCATTGGTGGCTTTACCACTGAGCCACCTGGGAAATACTTATGTACAATGTTTATTTATTGGTAGACATTGTGAAAGATTGTTCATATCATGTGCAAGGTGTTTTTTTTCCAAGATAAAGCAATCTTCCTGCTCATACTGCTTTGTAAATAGCTGTTCAAAGGCAGTAACGGGAACTGCAGAAATAAGTGAATTGTTCTCATATAATCGTATCTGTGTTATAAGTTGGAAAATTGTTTTGAAGTTTAGAGCTCCCCTTTGACTAGCAATGATGCCTAGGCTAGTGAAGATTAAACTGCAGCATTAGAAACTGTAAGTGGTTTCCAGTCCTTGGAGACAGTTGCAGATGGGTATAGCTATCTACTATACCCTGAAGACCTTGAGAGAAACAATGATTTGAAGAACATTAAAGTACTTTCATTATTTTAAAATAAAAACATGCAAGGCAGTTTTTTTATCCTATTTCCACCCCAACCCTCTCTGTGTCCATAAGAATAATATGGACTGAAGTGGGAATAGAAAATATGACATACTCATCCAGGAAGTTGTGCAATGATTTTTTAAAAATACATCTCTACTATATATATAATGTGTAACTATTCAGGACCCACTGAATAGCACAGGGAACTCTGTTCAGTACTCTGTAATGACCTATATGGAAATATAATCTAAAAAAGTAGATATATGTATAGGTATAACTGGTCCACTTGGCTGTATAGCAGAAACTAACACAACATTGTAAATCAACTGTACTCCAATAAAAATCTTTAAAGTAAATAAAAAATAAGTGCATTTCTTCCAAAATACTCCATCAAAGGCACACTTTTAAGATAGTGAGCACATTTATAAAAGGATCTATGTTCAATTTTTTTCAGAGTTTCTATCTTGAGTGAGGCATTATCTGCAGGGCTGTCAGTAGCTCAGCAGATGTATTCTGTCCCATCAGTCTCTGGACTGCTCTCAAGAATGCTACAGGGATGGGCACACCCATCAGCTGGCAAGCCTCTGCTCAGTGTGGGAGCAAACAAGGATTCACAAGTGGTTCCTTTATTTTTTTTAATTAATTTTTTAAATTTTATTTTATTTTTAAACTTTACAATATTGTATTGGTTTTGCCAAATATCGAAATGAATCCGCCCCAGACTTTCTTTTTCTACATAGGTTAACTGGAAATGACCTAGATGTTATAGAGTGATGATTTAATATTTTATTGTCCTGTAGACATTTCAACAAAGCCAATGTTTTTTGTCTTGCACAGTCATGACAGGAATGAAGTGGTAAGGTTTTATTTTTATTAAAATCAGATAGTTTTTGTTGTCTTTGACAGCCTTGAACTCAATAGTGTGCCATATTGAATGATAATATCTTTAACATGATAATCCCCTCACTGTTGTAACACCAGATGAATCTGAAATGAAGGGCTAAATGGAATAATTTCATTCCAAGAGAAACTTTGAAGCAAAGCAATCTTGACCTGTCCTGTGAAGTGGTGCTCTGTTTTCAGTAGAATTTGCTGAAACATGTTAGGGTATTTTCTATAAAATTCTTGTTTCATCTCTTCACTGTACTTAGGAAACTATTGCTTACTAGGCACTTTGAAAATTAAAGGAAAAGGAGAATATTGATATAGAGAAGGATACCTCATCACTATTACCTGTGTTTTAGTCAGGTATTCAAATACTGTTTCCCAATAAATACCTCCAACTATGACCTCTTCCCTCAAGTATCTAATAAGCCATATACTTAGATGTTACAAAATCTCTATTCCATTGTTCCAAACCTACATGTCTCCACTGAACCAGATGTTTTCTCTTAAATCTCTGATTCTATCTACAGCATTATGATTTTAAAGGTCATCCAAGATTTTTTGTATATTGTCACCCTGCTTATTTAACTTATATGAAGAGTACATCATGAGAAACGCTGGACTGGAAGAAACACAAGCTGGAATCAAGACTGCTGGGGAAATATCAATAACCTCAGATATGCAGATGACACCACCCTTATGGCAGAAAGTGAAGAGGAACTCAAAAGCCTCTTGATGAAAGTGAAAGAGGAGAGTGAAAAAGTTGGCTTAAAGCTCAACATTCAGAAAACTAAGATCATGGCATCCGGTCCCATCACTTCATGGGAAATAGATGGGGAAACAGTGGAAACAGTGTCAGACTTTATTTTTCTGGGCTCCAAAATCACTGCAGATGGTGATTGCAGCCATGAAATTAAAAGACACTTACTCCTTGGAAGGAAAGTTATGGCCAACCTAGACAGCATATTGAAAAGCAGAGACATTACTTTGCCAACAAAGGTCCGTCTAGTCAAGGCTATGGTTTTTCCAGTGGTCATGTATGGATGAGAGAGTTGGACTGTGAAGAAGGCTGAGCACCGAAGAATTGATGCTTTTGAACTGTGGTGTTGGAGAAGACTCTTGAGAGTCCCTTGGACTGCAAGGAGATCCAACCAGTCCATTCTGAAGGAGATGAGCCCTGGGATTTCTTTGGAAGGAATGATGCTAAAGCTGAAACTCCAGTACTTTGGCAACCTCATGCGAAGAGTTGACTCATTGGAAAAGACTCTGATGCTGGGAGGGATTGGGTGCAGGAGGAGAAGGGGACAACAGAGGATGAGATGGCTGGATGGCATCACTGACTCGATGGAAGTGAGTCTGAGTGAACTTCGGGAGTTGATGATGGACAGGGAGGCCTGGCGTGGTGCGATTTATGGGGTCGCAAAGAGTCGGACACGACTGAGCAACTGAACTGAACTGAACTGAAGATTTTTTGAAGTTTTCTTTTTGTTATGAAGCAAACTCTCCCCACCGTGACAACTAAATAATTTCCAAGATCTGTTCAAGCTACTTTTACACTCATATCCATTGCCTTTTTTGCATTTCTACCATTGCAATCTGGACTTCCTTGATGGCTCAGACAGTAAAGAATCCTCCTGCAATGCAGGAGACCCAGATTTGTTCCCTGGGCCTGGACGATCCCCTAGAGAAGGGAATGGCTACCCACTACAGTATTTTTGCCTGGAGAATCATGTCTTCTGGAGAACTGTGTCTCCTGGAGAATTGTGTCTAACTTTTGGAACTCCTTAAAGAGAACATCCACCAAGCGCTACCAATAATCTACTCTTATTATAAACTTTCTTCTGAGCTTCCAAGGTAGTGGTAGTGTTAAAGAACCTACCTGTCAATACAAGAGACATAAGATATAAGAGTTCCATCCCTGGGTAGGGAAGATCTGCTGGAGGAGCGCAAACGAACCCACTCCATATTCTTGCCTGGAGAATCACATAGACAGAGGAGCCTGGCAGGCTACAGTCCATAGAGCTGCAAAGAATCAGACATGACTGAAGTGACTTAGCACACACCATTGCAACAACCTCTGTAACACTTTCCAATGGTTATATACAACATTTTCCTGTTTTTCTTTTAGTTTTATTGAGATAATATTAACATAGAGTATTGTATGAATTTAAGATGTGCAACATAATGACTTGATTTACACACATCACAAAGTGATTACCATAAATTTAGTGAACATTTATCATCTCATATATATAGCAATTTTATTTGCTTAATAAAGCAAACAGAATTTTTTTCTTGTGATGAAAACATTTAGGATTTACTCTCTTAACAACTTTCATCTATAATATGTTGTTGCTGTTCAATTGCTAAGTCAGTCCAACTTGGGACAACATGGACTGCATCACACCAGGCTCCCCTGTCCCTCATTGTCTCCCAGAGTTTGTTCAAATTCATTTTCATTGAGTCAGTGATGCTATCTAACCATTTCATCATCTGCTGCTCACTTCTTTTGCTTTCAATCTTTCCCAGTATCAGGATCTTTTCCAATGAGTTGGCTTTTTGCATCAGGTGTTAAAAATATTGAAGCTTCAGCATCGGTCCTTCCAATGAATATCCAGAGTTGATTTCCTTTAGGATTGACTGGTTTAATCTCCTTGCAATTCAAGTGTTTCTCACCACAATTTGAAAGCTTCAATTCTTTGGTGCTCAGCCTTCTTTAAGGTCCAACTCTCACATCCATACATGACTACTGGAAAAGCCATAGCTTTGACTATATGTACCTTTGTCAGCAAACTGATATCTCTGTTTTTTAATATGCTGTCTTGGTTTGTCATAGTTTTCCTTCCAAAGATGAAGCATCTTTTAATTTCATGGCTGCAGTCACTGTTCATAGTGATTTGGGAGCCCAAGAAATAAACTCTGTCTTGGCTTCCACTTTTTCCCCTTCTATTTGCCATGAAGCGATGGTATCAGATGCCATGATCTTAGTTTGTTTTTTTTTCAGTGTTGAGTTTCAAGCCAACTTTTCACTCTCCTCTTTAGCTCTCAGGAAGCCCTTTAGTTCCTCTTCACTTCCTTTGTTAGATTGGTATGTCTGCATATCTGAGGTTGTTGATATTTCTCCTGGCAACCTTGATTCCAGCTTGTGCTTCATCCAGCCTGGCATTTTGCATGATGTACTCTGCAAAGAATTTAAATAAGCATGGTGACAATATACAGCCTTGTCATATTCCTTTGCCAATTTTGAATCAGTCAGTTGTTTCATGTCTCATTCTAACTGTTGTTTCTTGACCCATGTACAGGTTTCTCAGGAGACAAGTAAGATTGACTAGTACTCCCATCTTTTTAAGTATTTTCCACAATTTGTTGTGATTCACAAAGGTTTTAGCATAGTCAACGAAGCAGAAGTAGATATTTTTCTTGACTTCTCTTGCTTTCTCTATGATCCAATGAATGCTGTCAATTTGATCTCAGTTTCCTCTGTCTTTTCTAAATCCAGCTTGTTCATCTTAAAGTTCTCGATTCACATACTGTTGAAGTCTAACTTGAAGGATTTTGAGCATAACCTTGCTAGCAGCTGAACTCAAGTGTATGGTAGTTTGAACATTCTTTAGCATTGACCTTCCAGTGCTTACTTATTTTATAACTGGAAGTTTGTGTCTTTGATCATTTTCATCCAATTTGCCTTCACTCCCCTACCTCTGGTTACCACATATCTGATCTTTTTTTGAGTTTGTTTTGAGATATAAGTTATTTAAATTATGTTAGTTTTTGTTTTATATCAGGTGATATATTTATTGACCATATTCCCCATACCTTATATTTCATACCTATAATGAATTTATTTTTCAACTCGAAGCTTGTATCCCTTAATCTCCCCCACCTATTTCTTCCTCCCTCCACCCCTCCCATCTGGGAACCACCTATTTATTTTCTGTATCTATGATTCCTGTTTCTCTTTTGTTATTTTTGTTCATTTGTTTTGTTTTTAGATTCCACATATAAGTGATATCATACAGCGTTTGTCTTCCTCTGCCTGACTTATTTCACTTAGCATAATTCTCTCTAGGCTCGCCTATGTCTCAAATGGCAAGATTTCATTTTCTTTATGGTTGAATAATATTCCACTGTATATGCTGCTGCTGCTAAGTCGCTTCAGTCGTGTCCGACTCTGTGTGACCCCATAGACGGCCGCCCACCAAGCTCCCCAGTCTCTGGGATTCTCCAGGCAAGAACACTGGAGTGGGTTGCCATTTCCTTCTCCAATGCATGAAAGTGAAAAGTGAAAGTGAAGTCACTCAGTCGTGTCCGACTCTTAGTGACCCCATGGACTACAGGCTACCAGGCTCTTCTATTCATGGGATTTTCCAGGCAAAAGTTCTGGAGTGGGTTGCCATTACCTTCTCCATCCACTGTATATACATCTTCCTTATTCATTCATCTGTCAATAGACGCTGGGTTGCTTCCCTCTTTTATGTATTGTAAATAATGCTGCAGTGAACATACTGGTGCTTGTATCTTTTCTAATTAGTATTTCACATGTGAAATTAAATTGTAATTTCTTCAACTTTAAATCATATATTTTTCTTCACTTTCTTAGAAAATTTGAGTGTTCTTTGTTATGCCTATCAGTACATGTGACTACAAACCCACAAGGGAAAAGACAATGTTTCATTTAATGTTTAATATTTCCCATAAGGTTTCCCTTTCTCTCTCACCAGTCTCTATCTGTCTGTCTATCTATCTATCTGCCTACCTATCTACCTATTTATTTAATTAGCTATCTATGTATTTATCTGTTTCAAAGACAGGTATGGCTCAGTCTCTTGTAGAGTTCCTGGGTCTTGCTGCACACAAGGTTTAGTTTGAGCCCTCCGAGGGTCTGTGGTAGGTGTGGGGTTTGATTCTAAACATGATTCCCCCCCCCCCACCATCTTTTTAGGGCTTCTCCTTTACCCTGCTTGGACGTGGGGTATCTTTTTTTGGTGCAACTCAACATCCTCCTGTTGATGGTTGCTCAGCAGTTAGTTGCAGGTTTTGAGTTCTCACTGGAGAAGATGAGCGCACATCCTTCTACTCTGCCATCTTATGAATTCCTCACTGAGGCTTCTGGTAAGGCCCAGAGATGGATAAGAGTGAGTGTAGGCCCAGCCAGTGTTCAAGAGGTTTCAGGAACACAGGGAGGCAAACAAGCAGGTACAGGTGAATTATCCTGTTCTTTCTCCCAGAAGGAGGAACATGCACCTTGCATCCCTCAAGTCTGGCCTGGATTGCATCTAGTATTTCCACTAGACGCACCTTTACCTGCCTCCTGAGAAATCTTTATGCAAAAAGCAACAGTTAGAATCAGACATGGAACAATGTACTGGTTCCAAATCAGGAAAGGACTACGTCAAGGAAAGGACTGTTGTCACCCTGCTTATTTACCTTATATGCAGAGTACATCATGAGAAAACCTGGGCTGGATGAAGCACAAGCTGGAATCAAGACTGCCAGGAGAAATATCAACAAACTCAGACATGCAGATGACACCACCCTTATGGCAGGAAGCAAAAAGGAACTAAAGAGCATCTTGATGAAACTGAAAGAGGAGAATGAAAATGCTGGCTTAAAACTCATATTCAGAAAACTAAGTCAAGGGCATCCTGTCCCATCACTTCATGGCATATGGGGAAACAACAGAAACAGTGACAGACTTAATTTTCTTAGACTCCAAAATCACTGCAGATGGTGACAGCAGCCTTGAAATCATAAGATTCTTGCTCCTTGGAAGAAAAGCTATGTCAAAACTAGACAGCATATTAAAAAACAGGGACCTTATTTTGCCAACAAAGGTCTGTCTAGTCAAAGCTATGGTTTTTCCAGTAGTCATGTGTGGAGCTGACCATAAAGAAAGCTGAGCAGAGAAGAATTGATGCTTTCCAACTGTGGTGTTAGAGAAGGCTCTTGAGAGTCCCTTGGACTGCAAGGAGATCCAATCAGTTCATCCTAAAGGAAATCAGTCCTGAATATTCATTGGAAGGACTGATGGTGAAGCTGGAGCTCCAATACTTTGGCCATCTGATTCGAAGAACTGACTCATTAGAAAAGACCTTGATGCTGGGGGAAATTGAAGGCAGGAGGAGAAGGGGACAACAGAAGATGAAATCATTGGATGGCATCACCAACTCAATGGACATGAGTTTGAGCACGCTTCAGGAGTTGGTGATACACAAGGATGCCTGGTGTGCTACAGTCCGTGAGGTCACAAAGAGTTGGACCTGACTGAGTGACTGAACTATATATCCATCTATTCATCTGTCTATATATCCATCCATCTAATTATCTACTATCTAATTATCTATCATCTATCTAATGTGTGTTAGTTGCTCTGTTGTGAGGCTCCTCTGTCCATGGAATTCTCCAGGCTTGAATACTGGAGTCTGTTGCCATGTCCTACTCTAGGGAATCTTTCCAAGTCAGGAATTGAACCCGCATCTCCTGCATTGCAGGCAGATTCTTTACCATCTGAGCTACCAGGGAAAGCCCTTTCTATCTATCTCATCTATCATTTCTTTTCTTTTCTTTCTTTATTCAGGCGTAATTGAAGTACAATAAAGTGTACATATGTAAAATGCACACTTTGCTCAGTTTTGCCATGTGTATAAGTCTATCACACCATCATCTTGTGAGTCTTCCCCATGATCCTCTGAGAGACCCCCTCTATCCATCCCTATCTCCAGCTCCATCTGCAGGCAGCCATTGATGTGTGTTCAGTTACTCTTATTAGATTATATTTTCTCAAATGTTATAAAACAAAAATCATATAGCATGCCCTCTTTTTTAACCTAACATCCTCAACTCAGTGTAATAATTCTGAGTCTCATTCATATCAGTGTATATAACCTATAATTCATTTCTACTTGTTTTAAAATAATATTTCATTATATGAAGGTGTCATAATTTGTTTATCTTTTCCCATAAAATGGACATTTGGGTTGTTTCCAGATTTTGGCTACTGTGAATAAAGTTGCTAAGAACATTTATGAACAAGACTCTCTAGATGTGTTTCATGTGTCTTAGATAAATACTTAGGAGTTGAAGAACTGTGTCATTGGGTTTGGGTATGTTTCACTTTCAAGAAAATTCCAAACTGCTTTTCCAGGTGACGTACCATTTTAAGTTCACTCCAGCAGTGTGTGAACATTCCAGTTGCAAAATAGTCTCAACAGTGCTTGATTTGACCAGTCCTATTTTAGTTACATACCTAATCAGTATGTATTGTTGTCTCAGCCTGTGGTTTTAATTTGAATTTCCGTAACTGACTTTTGAGTGATTGATTCATAAAACCATTCTTATATTCTGAATACAAGTCTTCTGTCTAAACTGTGTATCATGAATATCATTTCCTCTTGGCTTGCCTTTTAGTTCCCCTAAGGTTTCTTTTAAAGAGCTACATGTTTTAAAGCCTAATTTATCAATTTTCCTTTCATATTTTGAATTTTTAAATTATGCATAAGAAACATTTCCACCTCAGGATCATGGTAATTTTCTAGTTTCATTTAAACTTTCTATAAATTAAAGTATGACATTTAGTTATATGTTTCCCTTGAAGTTAATTTTTCTTTATAGTGTTAAGTCAGAGATGGCGCTCTTTATTTCATTTTCCCAAAATAGAAATCCCATTGATCCAGCATCATCTGTTGAAAAGGCGTTTCATACCCACTGAGTTGTCTTGGTATCTGTACTTAAAATCAGTTAAACACATACAGGTGGGTCTATTTCCAGACTCTCTATAACTGTCATCAATTTATACATTCTCTTCTTCACAATATCAGCCAATCTTGATTCCTGTGTATTTATAGAAATCTTAAAATTGAGTGTAAGTTAACCAACTCTATTCATTTTAAAATACATACACACATTACAGGGTTTCCCTGATGGTTCAGTGGAAAAGAATCCATCTGCCAATGCAAGAGACAAGGGCTTGCTCCCTGGGTTGGGAAGATTCCCTGGAGAAGAAAATGGCAACCTATTCAGGTATTCTTGCCTGGGAAATCCCATGGACAGAGGAGCCTGGTGGGCTATATAGTTGATGGGGTTGCAAAACAGTTGGACATGACTGAACGACTAAACAACAACAGTAGCAACATGTTACATGTAATGCATAGATAATTGTTTTGGTTATTTGATGTTCCATAGGACTTCCCTGGTGGATCAGATGATAAAAAACCTGCCTGCAGTGTAGGAGGCCTGAGTTCAATCCCTGTGTTGGGAAGATCCCATGGAGAAGGAAAGAGCAAATCACTCCAGTAGTCTTGCCTGAAGAATCCCAAGGACAGAGGAGCCTGGTGGGCTACAGTCCATGGGATCACAACAAGTTGGACATAAAAGAGCAACTAACACTTTCACTTTCATTTATATATAGTTATATAAAAGTTCTTTGCATTTCCACATATATTTTAGAATCAGCTTTCAACCTGCTCAAAAAATTGCTGAAATTTTTTTAAATTTAAATTTTATTTTTTAACTTTATAATATTGTATTGGTTTTGCCATATATCAACATGAATCTGCCCCAGGTATACACGTGTTCCCCATCCTGAACCCTCTTCCCTCCTCCCTCCCTGTACCATCCCTCTGGGTTGTCCCTGAAGTAAGCCAGAAAGAAAAAATTGCTGGAATTGTGACAAAAATTTTGTTGCTCAATTTCAGGATAATTTCCTTCTTAACTGTATTAGTTCATTTAGCCTATGAATTTACTTTCCCTATTTTAGGTCTTCTGGGCTACATCTTGGCAATGATTTTTTTGTTTGTTTGTTTCTGTATCTAATTTTGAACGATTAGATGTCCTTTGACAGAAATATTCCTAAGAACTTTGTGTTGATGGTACTTTATAATTTACTTTTTTATAATTTTTCCAACTTTTTGACTTATATAAAATAATACAATTTTTTCCCATTAAAATGAATAAAGTGGTAAAAACAGAATTCTTATTTTCTTCCCTTCTTTGGGGAAAAGTTAAAATCAATTAAAAGTTTACTAATCTCTTTTAAATATGATTTTTAGGGGCAGGATTTTCATGGATACCTTTTAACAAGTGAAGGAAATTTTCTTTTACTGTATTCTTAGTTTGCCAAGAGGTTTTGTTTTTTTTTTCCCCATGAATTTGTGTTGAGTTTTAAAAGAGCTTTTTTTCCTGCTTCCACTGAATTCAGTCTAGTTCAGTTCAGTCACTCAGTCGTATCTGACTCTTTGCAACCCCATGGACTGCACACGCCAGGCCTCCCTCTCCATCACTAACTCAGGGAGCTTACTCAAACTCATGTCCATTGAGTCTGTGATGCGATCCAACCATCTCATCCTCTGTTCTCCCCCCTTCTCCTCCAACCTTCAATCTTTCCCAGCATCAGGGTCTTTTCAAATGAGTCAGTTCTTTGCATCAGGTGGCCAAATTATTAGAGCTCAGCTTCAGCATCAGTCCTTCTAATAAATATTCAGGACTCATTTCCTTTAGGATGAGCTGGTTAGATCTCCTTGCAGTCCAAAGGACTCACAAGAGTCTTCTCCAACAGCACAGAAAAGCATCAATTCTTCACTGCTCAACTTTCTTTATAGTCCAACTCTCACATCCATACATGACTACTGAAACAACCATAGCTTTGACTAGATGGACCTTTGTTGGCAAAGTAATATCTCTGGTTTTTAATATGCTGTCTAGGTTGGTCATAACTTTTCTTCCCAAGAGTAAGAGTCTTTTGATTTCATTGATGCCGTCACCATCTGAAGTGATTTTGGAGACCTAAAAGATAAAGTCTGTCACTGTTTCCCCATCTATTTGCCATGAAGTGATGGGACCAGATGCCATCATCTTAGTTTTCTGAATGTTGAATTTTAAGCCAACTTTTTCTCCTCTTTCACTTGCCTCAAGAGGCTCTTTAGTTCTTCTTCACTTTTTGCCATAAGGGTGGTGTCACCTGCATATCTGAGGTTATTGATATTGCTCCTGGCAATCTTGCTTCCAGCTTGTGCTTCATCCAGCCCAGTGTTTCTCATGATGTACTCTGCATATGTTAAATAAGCAGGGTGACAATATACAGCCTTGATGTACTCCTTTTCCTATTTGGAACCAGTCTGTTTTTCCCTGTTCAGTTCTAACTGTTGCTTCCTGACTTGCATGCCCAGAGCTTAAAATTCCAAGATTTACAAGACAATGCAAATAGCACTGTTAAATAAATAAATTATATCTATATCTATATCTATATATATTAAAATGGAGCTGCTAACTGCATGCAGATTGATGATGATATGAGTTTGTGGCCTGGAATTATAATCAGGAACCTCCAAACATCAATTTTGAAATCTCACCCATGGAGTGGACCCATTGCCAGTGACCTTCTCCCAACTGAGACTCTATATTGCTGTGATACTGGACTTGCAAGCTCTATTTGAATCTGGATGTTGGTCAAAATCTAATTTGGTGGTATACGTACTTACTCTTCTTTACTGTTCTACTTCTCTTTCCTATTAGTGATTGTTTAGGTAAATAAGATAGATAATTCTTTATTAGATATTGATTCTCTTTTCTTTTAATGATTGTATACTGAAAGTAAGATAGATAAATCTCTATTAAATGTTAGAATTATTTCTGTATAACAAGTAGCTTCTTTTGTTAACAAATCCTTCAAACCTGAAACTGTCACCAAGTCCAAGCTTGCTTTGCTTGCACTTATGCTGTGTAATATAACTTTTTCAGAAATTGCAGGAAGACTCATTCTTTGACTCATTTTATAAGCCTGTATAAACTTAGAACTGAAAACCTGGCAAAGATACTTTAAAAAGAAAAATTTCAGAGCAATCTCTCTCATGAATAATTCTTAACAAAGTATCAGAAGATCAAATCCAGCTATACCCAAAACAGACACTAAAATATGTTCAAGCAGGATTTATTACACGATAGCAGAGTTGACTTAACATTAAAACAAATAAACAAAAGAAATCATTCAATAAAATTTAACATACTAACAACAAGCCAAAAAAAAAAAAAAAAAAAAGATGTAAGGGAAAAACAGCAAAAACAATACAGGGAGCTGACTGTGGCTTCGATCATGAACTGCTTATTGCCAAATTCAGACTTGCATTGAAGAAAGAAGGGAAAACCTATAGACCACTTAAGTATAACCTAAGTCAAATCTCATATGATTACACACAGGAAGTGACAAATAGATTTAATGGATTAGATCTGATAGAGTTTGTGACATTGTACAGGAGGCAGTGATCAACATCATCCCCAAGAAAAAGAAATGCAAAAAGGCAAAATGGTTGTCTGAGGAGGACTTACAAATAGCTGTGAAAAGAAGAGAAGCTAAAGGCAATGGAGAAAAGGAAAGATATACCCATTTGAACGAAGAGTTCCAAAGAATAGCAAGGAGAAGTAAGAAAGCCTTCCTCAGTGATCAATGCAAAGAAATAGAGGAAAACCATAGAATAGGAAAGACTAGAGATTTCTTCAAGAAAATTACAGATACCAAGGGAACATTTTATGCAAAGATGGATGCAATGAAGGACAGAAATCATATGGACCTAACAGCAGCAGAAGACATTAAGAAAAGGTGGCAGGAATACAAAGAAGAACTATACAAAAAAAGATCTTCATGACCCAGATAACCACGATGGTGTGATCACTCACCTAGAGCCAGACATCCTGGAAATTGAAGTCAACTGGGCCTTAGGAAGCATCACTACAAACAAAGCTAGTGGAGCTGATGGAATTTCAGTTGAGCTATTTCAAATCATAAAAGATGATGCTGTGAAAGTGCTGCACTCAATATGCCAGCAAATTTGGAAAGCTCAGCAGTGGACATAAGACTGGAAAAGGTCAGTTTTCATTCCAATCCCAAAGAAAGGCAGTGCTAAAGAATGCTCAAACTACCACACAATTGCATTCATCTCAGATACTAGCAAAGTAAAGCTCAAAATTCTCCAACCTGGGCATCAACAGTATGTGAACCGTGAACTTCCAGATGTTCAAGGTGGATTTAGAAAAGGCAGAGGAACCAGAGATCAAATTGCCAACATTTTGGATCATCAAAAAAGCAAGAAAGTCCCAGAAAAAATCTACTTCTGCTTTATTGACTATGCCAAAGCCTTTGACTGTGTGGATTACAACAAACAGTGGAAAATTCTTCAAGAGATGGGAATACGAGACCACCTGACCTGCCTCCTGAGAAATCTGTATGCAGGTCAAGAAGCAACAATTAGAACTGGACATGAACAACAGACTGGTTCCAAATCAGGAAAGGAGTACGTCAAGGCTGTATATTGTCACCCTGCTTATTTAACTTATATGCAGAGTACATCATTTAGAAATGCTGGACTGGATAAATCACAAGCTGAAATGAAGATTGCTGGGAGAAATATCAGTAACCTCAGATATGCAGATGACACCACTCTTATGGCAGAAAGTGAAGAAGAACTAAAGAGCCTCTTGATGAAAGTGAAAGAGAAGAGTGAAAAAGTTGGCTTAAAACTCAACATTCAGAAAACTAAGATGATGGCATCTGGTCCCATCACTTCATGGCAAATAGATGGGAAAACAGTGGAAACAGAGACAGACTTTATTTTTTAGGGCTCCAAAATCACTTCAGATGGTGACAGCACTCACGAAATTAAAAGATGCTTACTCCTTGGATTAAAAGTTATAATCAACCTAGACAGCATATTAAAAACCAGAGATATTACTTTGCTGACAATGGTCCATCTACTTAAAGCTGTGGTTTTTCCAGTAGTCATGTATGGATGTGAGAGTTGGACTATAAAGAAAACTGAGGGCCAAAGAATTGATGCTTTTGAAGTGTGGTGTAGGAGAATACTCTTGAGAGTCCCTTGGACTGCAAGGAGATCCACCCATTCCATCCTAAAGAAAATCAGTCCTGAAAATTCATTGGGAAGACCAATGCTGAAGCTGAAACTCCAGTTCTTTGGCCACCTGATGTGAAGAACTGACTCACTTGAAAAGACCCTGGTGCTGGGAAAGATTGAAGGCAAGAGGAGAAGGGGACGACAGAGGATGAGATGGCTGGATGGCATCACCAACTTGATGGACATGAGTTTGAATGTACTCCGGGAGTTGGTGAAGGATAGGGAGGCCTGGTGTGCTGCAGTCCGTGGGGTTGCAAGGAGTCAGAGGTGACTGAGAGACTGAACTGAACTGAACTGAACCCCCTGTCTTTATCTATGATGCCTTGGGGCTTGTGCTCACAGCAGGTAGGTCAGTGTCTAGGCAGGTCAGAAGCAATCTCTGAGGCCTGTTATGCTTTATTGTCTCTGAAGGCTAAATAAGCCTGCTGCCATTTAATTTCCCTAACAGTCCCTCTACTTTGTCTTTACATTGTTCAGTTTTATTTAGTTCTTTAGGTCAAGCCTAGGTCATGATTATTGATTTTTTAATCTTTCCTATTTTTAATAAAACCATTTAACACTATAATTTCCCTACTAAGCTCTGCTTAGCTACATTCCACAAATTTTGGTATGTTGTATTTGCATTATGACTGTGATTTCCCTTGTCATTTCATATTTAACCTCTGAATTACTTAGAATTATGTTGTTTACCTCACAGGTATTTTGAGTTTTCCTCTAAGTATTTTTTAAGATTTTGTTCTCCATGGCTGATTCATATCAATGTATGGCAAAAACCACTATAATATTGTAAAGTAATTAGCCTCCAACTAAAATAAATAAATTAATTTAAAAAAAAGAAAGTGAAAAAAAATTTTTGTTCTTATTTTTGTATTAAATTTTATTAACTCAATGTAATTTTATTGCAGAAAGAGAATCCTTGAATTTAAAAGACTTGCTTTATTTTAGAGCATGTGGTCTGTCTTAATGGCACACATGCTCTTGAGAAGAATAGACATTGTGGAGTTGGCTGTACATCAAGGTGGTTCATGTGCTGATTAGATCTTTTATGATTTGAAAGATGGTTTTGGCTACCTGTTCTATCTGTCACTTAGAGAATTATTAAAACCTACTGTGATAGAGTGCCTGATGAACTATGGAATGAGGTTCGTCACATTGTACAGGAGACAGGGATCAAGACCATCCCCAGGGGAAAAAAAATGCAAAAAAGCAAAATGGCTGTCTGGGGAGGCCTTACAAATAGCTGTGAAAAGAAGAGAAGCGAAAAGCAAAGGAGAAAAGGAAAGATATAAGCATCTGAATGCAGAATTCCAAAGAATAGCAAGAAGAGATAAGAAAGCCTTCTTCAGCGATCAATGCCAAGAAATAGAGGAAAACAACAGAATGGGAAAGACTAGGGATCTCTTCAAGAAAACTAGAGATACCAAGGGAACATTTCATGCAAAGAGGGGCACAATAAAGGACAGAAATGGTATGGACCTAAGAGAAGCAGAAGATATTAAGAAGAGATGGCAAGAATACACAGAAGAACTGTACAAAAAAGATCTTCACAACCCAGATGATCACGATGGTGTGATCACTGACCTAGAGCCAGACATCCTGGAATGTGAAGTCAAGTGGGCCTTAGAAAGCATCACTACGAACAAAGCTAGTGGAGGTGATGGAATTCCAGTTGAGCTATTCCAAATCCTGAAAGATGGTGCTGTGAAAGTGATGCACTCAATATGCCAGCAAATTTGGAAAACTCAGCAGTGGCCACAGGACTGGAAAAGGTCAGTTTTCATTCCAATCCCAAAGAAAGGCAATGCCAAAGATTGCTCAAACTACCACACAATTGCACTCATCTCACATGCTAGTAAAGTAATGCTCAAAATTCTCCAAGCCAGGCTTCAGCAATATGTGAACTGTGAACTTCCTGATGTTCAAGCTGGTTTTAGAAAAGGCAGAGGAACCAGAGATCAAATGGCCAACATCCGCTGGATCATGGAAAAAGCAAGAGAGTTCCAGAAAAACATCCATTTCTGCTTTACTGACTATGCCAAAGCCTTTGACTGTGTAGATCACAATAAACTGTGGAAAATTCTGAAAGACATGGGAATACGAGACCACCTGACTGGCCTCTTGAGAAATTTGTATGCAGGCCAGGAAGCAACACTTAGAACTGGACATGGAAAAACAGACTGGTTCCAAATAGGAAAAGGAGTACATCAAGGCTGTATATTGTCACCCTGCTTATTTAACTTTTATGCAGAGTACATCATGAGAAACCCTGGACTGGAAGAAACACAAGCTGGAATCAAGATTGCTGGGAGAAATATCAATAACCTCAGATATGCAGATGACACCACCCTTATGGCAGAAAGTGAAGAGGAACTCAAAAGCCTCTTGATGAAAGTGAAAGAGGAGAGTGAAAAAGTTGACTTAAAGCTCAACATTCAGAAAACGAAGATCATGGCATCCGGTCCCATCACTTCATGGGAAATAGATGAGGAAATAGTGGAAATAGTGTCAGACTTTATTTTGGGGGGCTCCAAAATCACTGCAGATGGTGACTGCAGCCATGAAATTAAAAGACACTTACTCCTTGGAAGGAAAGTTATGACCAACCTAGATAGCATATTGAAAAGCAGAGACATTACTTTGCCAACAGAGGTCTGTCTAGTCAAGGCTATGGTTTTTCCTGTGGTCATGGATGGATGTGAGAGTTGGACTGTGAAGAAGGCTGAGCACCGAAGAATTGATGCTTTTGAACTGTGGTGTTGGAGAAGACTCTTGAGAGTCCCTTGGACTGCAAGGAGATCCAACCAGTCCATTCTGAAGGAGATGAGCCCTGGGATTTCTTTGGAAGGAATGATGCTAAAGCTGAAACTCCAATACTTTAGCCAGCTCATGCAAAGAGTTGACTCATTGGAAAAGACTCTGATGCTGGAAGGATTGGGGGCAGGAGGAGAAGAGGACGACAGAGGATGAGATGGCTGGATGGCATCAGTGACTTGATGGATGTGAGTCTGGGTGAACTCCGGGAGTTGGTGATGGACAGGGAGGCCTGGTGTGCTGCGATTCATGGGGTCTCAAAGAGTCGGACACAACTGAGCAAATGAACTGAACTGAACTGAACTGTGATTGTGGGGCTTCCGTGGTGACTCAAATGGTAAAGAACCTACCTGCAATGCAGGAGACCCAGGTTCCATCCCTGGGTTGGGAAGATCCCCTGGAGGAGGACATGGCAACCCACTCCATTATTCTTGCCTTGAGATTTCTATGGACAGAGGAGCTTCACAGGCTATAGTCCAGGGGTTTGAAAAGAGTCAGACACACTGAGCACTTTTCACTTTCACTGTGATTGTGGAATTGGCTGTTGTTGCCTTTACTTCTGTTTTTATTCAACATACGCTGAAGCTCTATTATTAGGCATGAGCTAATTTGACATTGTACATGTTTCTGATGATTTATTTTTTATCTTAAACTCCCTGCTTATCTATGAGGAGACCTTTGGTCTCAAAGCCTATGGTATTAAATAATGAAACAGGAGTTCTGACATCCTGGTGCTCCTCTTCGTGTCATACATCTATTTCTGTCCATTGATTTTCAACTTTTATGGGGATCTTATAGTAAAATTTTCATTTTTGAAACAGACATTTGTCATGGGTTGTCTTTTACTGAAGTATTTGGATCCTTACCATTTAATACTATGTTTGCTATATTTGAATTTGACTCTATTACATTCATCTATGTTCTGTTTCTTTTATCTGTTTTTGTTTCTTTGCTCCCAACCTTCTGCCTTATTTTCTACTATAAAAATATATTTAAATATTTCATTTTAATCTGTTGGCTTTTATGTGATATGTCATCAAACTTATTTTTTAGTCGTTGCTCTATGAAATACTAAATGAATATCTAAAATGTAATTTTTTAATATTTTATATCTTGCAATACAGAAACTTGAAAACATGTATGTCAATACTTAATTGGTTTTTATGTAATAATGGTTATTTGTCAAATCTATATGTATTGATAACCACATTAGGCCATTTTGCTTTAATAGGCAATACATATTTAATTTATAAAAAAAGAAGTGCTTATCCTAATTTTTACATGTTCTTCCTTCATATTTGCAGAACAATGTTTCTTTTGGTATCATTTCTCTTCAGACCAAAAACTTCCTTTAGTATATTCAATCTGAATAAAAAGTCCTGAAAGGTAAAAGAAAACTGGAAAGCTTAACCGCATGCAGGTTGTTTCTACACCTTTACATACTCTACTTACTATTTTCTTTGACTATCTCTAGGTAGCTGTTTTTGCATTTTGTCCAATGCTTTTAGTTCAACTCAGCAGAAGTGGTGATTTTATGCATAGCATATAGTAGAACGAAAACTCAGGAACATATATTTAATACATGTTAATTGTGTGATATTTCAGCAGATTAGATATAGTGAATGTCTTAACCAATCAATTGAGGAAGTGCTGTGAAATACTCCTTTAGAATAACTTAAAGGTGTCTTTTTATGTTAATGACTACTAGATGCATATCATTATGTCTTGTAAGAGGGATGAAAAACTCTTCCATTCTTCCCATCTATATTCTTTTGTTGGTCTAAGAATTAAATAGACAGAAAGAGGATTAACAGGAGAAAAACAATTTTGCATGTAACAGAATTTCCTTAAAAATATGAAACTCTCCAACAGTCTGGTAACCATGGCTTGTAAACAGTCCTGATCTAAGAAGAAGGTAGAGCTCTAGGGCTTCAAAGGGGAAGAAGAAAATTCATGAAGGTGAGGAGAGCAAATATTTGATAGGCATATTTTGGCTCACCATGCAGGTGTTTCTGATGTAAAATTTATCTCTGCTAATAGCTCTCTTCCTGGTACAGACCCCCTGTATAAATTCTTTTAGGCAGTTAAGAGGAGTTAAAAAGCTCTTCCTGAGTGTTCTGTTTGCCTTTTGTCTTCAGCTTCAAATATCCACACATCAAGTGTTGTCTCCTTGGGTGGCTTATTCTGCTTCTCCTCAGTGTCATGTTTTCATTATTCTAAGCCAACTGAGGCACCAAAAAAAAAAAAAAAAGGACAGAAAGAGAGTATTACTGTACATGACTCTGTCACATAACTGGACAAGCTTTTCAGATTTAAATCCAACTAAAAAAAGAGACACTGGGAAACTGGGAAGAATTCTTTAGTGATTCCAGTTGACACAAGAGTTGCTCACCCAATATGTATTCACTTTTCCATATGGTCTTTATTTTTTTCCTAGATTTACTATAAGTGCTCAGTTTCAGGTGATAAGTCATGATTGGTATACAATAATAATGATAATAATAAATATAGATTTATGTAAGAAGCCAAAACTGAAAATGTGGAAACGAATTATGAGGACCCCAAAATTAAAACTGAGTCCATACATTTTCTTCATTTACTGAGACTTCTTTGAAAAGAATGTGCAGTATTCTGTTTTCTAAGGAAGCTTCTCTTTTTTATTTAAAAACTAATTCCTTATTTATTTCATTTTCCTTTGTTTATCATAAACAAAGGCATTCTAGATCTCATATTTAAAGTGTCTCAATCTACATTGGCAGTTTTGAAGCTATAGGGTTAAATTTTATCATTTTATCATTTATTTGTTTTTTGTCAAATCTTGGTCAAATTCAAGGCACAAACGTTATATATTGTGCTGGATGTAGCCAATTTGTCCCTCTAGATCTGTTCTCCACACTTCTTCAGCATACTTCTTGCCTAGATTATACAAGCATATTTCCAGGAATTCTATCTTTCAGCTGGATTTGGTCAGTGGCTCCCGACTGACCATAACAGATCAGATTAGGTAGATGAGTTAGGTCAAAGTATTTATTCTCCTGATTTTATTTCCATAAATATTTGAATGTAGAGTAAGTTTGTAAGGTCATACACTTAGTCTTAAAATATCAGTTCATAGATGAACAGGTATGTGTTAGAGAGAGGGGTAAATAGTAAGTCATGAGTAATGCAGAGGAAAAACTCATTGCAGTGGAATTAGTAGGGGTGTATGGGAGTTACTGACACATCCTGAAAACACAGAGAGATGGTAGGAGTTTCATGGAAGAGCTTTTTCTATTTTAATCAGGAAAATGGACTGTATATGGTGTTATTTGTTATTGGGGGGGTGGATTATATAAGGAGATTACTGTTAAAGAAAGTTCACTTTGGCAGAAACCTAGAGAATACTTTGGTGGAGAGTGAGAACCTGTAGGGGACTATTGAAGTTGTTATTGTGAGATGCTAAGCACCAAAATCTGTTAGTAGCAATGGGTATTTGTTCACGTACGAATAAATTCTATACAAAGTATGCAACTAGAAAAATAAAATAAAATTTTCCTGGAAAATTTAAAGCCTGATGTTTTAGGATATAATTTAACGTATCATAAGTTGTAATCAGTTCACTTCAGTTCAGTCGCTCAGTCGTGTTTGACTCTTTGTGACCCCGTGAATCACAACACGCCAGGCCTTCCTGTCCATCACCAACTCCCAGAGTTCACTCAAATTCATGTCCATCGAGTCAGTAATGCCATCCAGCCATCTCATCCTCTGTTGTCCCCTTCTCCTCCTGCCCCCAATCCCTCCAGCATCAGGGGCTTTTCCAGTGAGTCAACTCTTCGCATGAGATGGCCAAAGTATTGGAGTTTCAGCTTTAGCATCATTCCTTCCAATGAACACCCAGGACTAATCTCCTTTAGGATGGACCGGTTGGACCTCCTTGCAGGCCAAGGGACTCTCAAGAGTCTTCTCCAACACCACAGTTCAAAAGCATCAATTCTTCGGTGCTCAGCTTTCTTCACAGTCCAACTCTCACATCCACACATAACCACTGGAAAAACCATAGCCTTGACTAGATGAACCTTTGTTGACAAAGTAATATCTCTGCTTTTAAGTATGCTATCTAGGTTAGTCATATCTTTCCTTTCAAGGAGTTAGGATCTTTTAATTTCATGGCTACAATCACCATCTGCAGTGATTTTGGAGCCCCCCAAAATAAAGTCTGACACCATTTCCACTGTTTCCCCATTTCCCATGAAGTGATGGAACCAGATGCCATGATCTTCGTTTTCTGAATATTGAGTTTTAAGTCAACTTTTTCACTCTCCTCTTTCACTTTCATTGAGTGGCTTTTTAGTTCCTCTTTCTGCCATAAAGGTGGTGTCATCTGCATATCTGAGGTTATTGATATTTCTCCTGGCAATCTTAATTCCAACTTGTGATTCTTGCAGCCCAGCATTTCTCATGATGTACCATGCATATAAGTTAAATAAGCAGGGTGACAATATACAGCCTTGATGTACTCCTTTTCCTATTTGGAACCAGTCTGTTTTTCCATGTCCAGTTCTAAGTGTTGCTTCCTGACTTGCATACAAATTTCTCAAGAGGCCAGTCAGGTGGTCTGGTATTCCCATGTCTTTCAGAATTTTCCACAGTTTATTGTGATCCACACAGTCAAAGGCTTTGGCATAGTCAATAAAGCAGAAATCGATGTTTTTCTGGAACTCTCTTGCTTTTTCCATGATCCAGCGGATATTGGCAATTTGATCTCTGGTTCCTCTGCCTTTTTTAAAACCAGCTTGAATATCAGGAATTTCACAGTTCATGTATTGCTGAACCCTGGCTTGCAGAATTTTGAGCATTCCTTTACTAGCGTGCGAGATGAGTGCAATTTTGTAGTAGTTTGAGCAATCTTTGGCATTGCCTTTCTTTGGGATTGGAATGAAAACTGACCTTTTCCAGTCCTGTGGCCACTGCTGAGTTTTCCAAATTTGCTGACATATTGAATGCAGCACTTTCACAGCATCATCTTTCAGGAATTGAAATAGCTCAACTGGAATTCCATCACCTCCACTAGCTTTGTTCATAGTGATGCTTTCTAAGGCCCACTTAACTTCACATTCCAGGATGTCTGGCTCTAGGTAAGTGATCACACCATCATGATTATCTGGGTGGTGAAGCTGTTTTTTGTACAGTTCTTCTGGGTATTCTCACCACCTCTTCTTAATATCTTCTGCTTCTGTTAGGTTCATACCAGTACCTTAGGGTAAAAGAAAGGTCCTTTAATATCTCTCTTGAGTAAACTCCAGGAGTTGGTGATGAGCAGGTAGGCCTGGCTGGTGTAGTCCATGGGGTTGCAAAGAGTCGGAAACAACTGAGCAACCGAACTGAACTGAACTGAATGTAATAATTAATATTCATAATATTATTTTGAAATAGGTTAAATATATTTTTAATGAGGAACTAAACTATAGGGTTCTTCAGAGAAGACATTTCTTTGACTGATTTAACAATATTAACATCACTTCACAAGCAAATGAAATATAAACTACTTTATAGATCGGGTAATTAATTAATTTTGTTTACTCTAAAGTATCACCAGTTGTTATGGTGTATATACATAACGTTATAATGTATAGTATATGCAATTGTTTACATTAGCTGCAGATCACAAGAAATTCTGAGTAAATGCAAGATTCCATCATATTATACACAATGCAGATTGCAAAATAATATTGCTGCAAGCACAAAGAAACAAAAAGAAAAGGCAGAACAGGTGCACAGTGTTGTACAGATATTTGCACATATTTAGGGAACATGTGGAGAAGGCAATGGCACCCGACTCCAGTACTCTTGCCTGGAAAATCCCATGGATGGAGGAGCCTGGTAGGCTCCAGTCCATGGGGTCGCTAAGAGTCAGACACGACTGAGCAACTTAACTTTCACTTTTCACTTTGATGCACTGGAGAAGGAAATGGCAACCCACTCCAGTGTTCTTGCCTGGAGAGTCCCAGGGACAGAGGAGCCTGGTGGCCTGCTGTCTATGGGGTGGCACAGAGTCGGACACGACTGAAGCGACTTAGCAGGGAGCATATGGGCTTCCCTGGTGGCTCAGAGGACAAAGCGTCTGCCTGCAATGCAGGAGACCTGAGTTCGATCCCTGGGTTGGGAAGATCCCCTGGAGAAGGAAATGGCAACCCACTCCAGTATTCTTGCCTGGAGAATCCCATGGACAGAGGAGCCTGGGGGGCTACAGTCTACGGGGTCACAAAGAGTCAGACATGACTGAGTGACTTCACACACATGCACACACACACACACACACAGGGAGCATACAGCTTTAAATTGGAGGAAGTGTTCAAACTTGTGGAATATTACTGATATATCAATGAACATAAGAACTAAAAATATGCCACAGGAAATGTATTTTTGTCCTCCAAAGTTTTAATTTGTAAATTACTTTTACATTAAAACTGTTAAAGTGCTACTCAGATATGATTAGTTTGACCTTAGCTATTATCCTGTTGAGTTATCCTGCAAGTAGTTGTAGAAAGATACACCAGCAGTATCAGAGTGTAATTGTGTGTCTCCATATGAAACAAAGATACAATGATGATACCAAGTTCTCCATGTGATTAATACAAAACCTCTCCTGAGGGTCTCTGTTGCTTACCATACTACACTCAGGAAGAGAAACTATTCTTAGGTACCAGGAAAGGGAACGAGTGGGATGTTTTCTATTTTAATATAAAATACCTCTCCTATGCAAAAAAAAAAAAAAAAAAAAAAGGATAGAAAAGATAAGCCAGTGTTGTCAAAATGTTAAAGTTACAGACTTTCCTCCAAGTAGTACTTTAGTTTAAATATCTAGCTACAAAAGTTGGTAGAACACTGTCTTTTTTAGATTGTTTTAGTTTTATCTGATAGTTGGAAGACTCTGAAGGAGTGTGCTGTGAAGACATCTGTACTCTTGCCAAATCATACACTTGATTTAGATCCCTGTATGGGTACTTTGTTGGAGCATCTGTTTAGCTGAAGAATAAACCTAGGAGGGTGGTGGCTCTGTTCCTCTGCATCGGTGTGCCTTTCCAGATTTCTACATTTTTATGGTATCACTCGTGAAATTCTAGCAACTGTTTATCTTTGTGAATAATACTTTTTAAGTGAAATATGAAAACAGTAGAAGTTGAAAATGCTATTAGCTTACAGTGTGAGAATATGCAGGTAAAAGAAATCACTTCATACTAAAATGTGATTAGGGGCTTATTCAAAGAAGCTGGATTTAGAAAAGGCAGAGGAACCAAAGATCAAGTTGCCAACTCCCTAGGATCATAGAAAAAGCAAGGGAATTCCAGAAAAATATCTATTTCTGCTTCACTGACTATGCTAAAGCCTTTGTGTGGATCACAAAAAGGCTGTGGAAAGTTCTTTAAGAGATGGAAGTACCAGACCACCTTACCTGTCTTCTGAGAAACATATATGCAGGTCAAGAAGCAGCAGTTATAACTGGACATGGAACAATAGACTGGTTCCAAATTGGGAAAGGCTGGTTCCAAAAGGCTGTATATTGTCACTCTGCTTATTTAAATTCTATGCAGAGTGCATCGTGAGAAATGCCAGGCTGGATGATTCACAAGCTGGAATAAATATTGCCAGGAGAAACATAAACAACCACAGATATGTAGCTGATACCACCCTAATGGCAGAAAGCAAAGAGGAACTAAAGAGCCTCTTGATGAGGGTGAAAGATGAGAATGAAAAAGCTGGATTAAACCTCAACATTCAAAAATCAAAGGTGATGGCATCTGATCCCGTCACTTCAAGCAAATAGATGGGGAAAAAAATGGAAACAGTGGCAAGTTTTATTTTCTTGGGCTCCAAAATCACTGTGGACAAGGGCTTAAGCCATGAAATTAAAAGATGCTTGCTCTGTGGAAGAAAAGCTATGACAAAACTAGACAGCAAATTAAAAAGCACAGACATTACTTTGCTGACAAAGGTCTGTATAGTCAAAGCTATGGTTTTTCTCCATTAATCATATACGATTGTGAGTTGGACCGTAAAAAATGCTGAGCACCAAAGAATTGATGCCTTCTAACTGTGGTGCTGGAGAAAACTTTTCAGAGTCCCTTGGACTGCAAGGAGATCAAACCAGTCAATCCTAAAGGAAATCAACCCTGAATATTCATAGGAAGGACTGAAGCTGAAGCTCCAATACTTTGGCCACCTGATGTAAAGAGCCGATTCATTGGGAAAGACCCTGATGCTGGGAAATATTGAAAAAGAGAAGGGGATGGCAGAGAATGAGATGCTTAGATAGCATCATTGGCTCAATGTACATGAGTCTGAGCACAGTGTGGGAGATGAGTGACAGGGAAGCCGGGCATGCTGCAGTCCTTGGGGTCACAAAGAGTGGGATACAACTTAGCGACTGAACAACAACAAAAAAGAATTCTATGTTGATAAATTAGGCAGTGCTTCCAAATATTCAAATGTTTCAAGGTTAGACTGCATTCTGTGATAAAATTTAAGTGGATGCATAGCGTGAAAATCCTTAATATTGGTGATCGATTTCTCTGGGTATATTTATCCAATTCTTTCTCTCTTTGTTTCTTTTGTGTCAGACCTGCCTATTTCCTGTGAGGAGCACAACTGCTAATAGATTCCTTTTATTTTGAGAGTGGAAGGAGATAATTAATGGAGTGTAGTGATACATCAGTGCAATTTTAAGTGTACAAAGAGAAAACCTAATTTTTCTGGGCTCCAAGATCACTGCAGATGGTGATTGCAGCCATGAAATTAAAAGACGCTTACTCCTTGGAAGGAACGTTATGACCAACCTAGATAGCATATTCAAAAGCAGAGACATTACTTTGCCAACAAAGGTCTGTCTAGTCAAGCTATGGTTTTTCCAGTGGTCATGTATGGATGTGAGAGTTGGACTGTGAAGAAAGCTGAGTGCCAAAGAATTGATGCTTTTCAACTGTGGTGTTGGAGAAGACTCTTGAGAGTCCCTTGGACTGCAAGGAGATCCAACCAGTCCATTCGGAAGGAGATCAGTCCTGGGTGTTCACTGGAAGGACTGATGTTTAAGCTGAAACTCCAGTACTTTGGCCACCTGATGCAAAGAGCTGATGCATTTGAAAAGACCCTGATGCTGGGAAAGATTGAAGGCAGGAGAAAAAGGGGACGATAGAGGATGAGATGGTTGGATGGCATCACTGACACAATGGACATGGGTTTGGGAGGACTCTGGGAGTTGGTGATGGACAGGGAGGCCTGGCGTGCTGTGGTTCATGGGGTCACAAAGAATCAGACATGACTGAGCAACTGAACTGAACTGAATTTTGGCTAGCAGGTAGTCTTAAGGTTATTTCTCATAAAGACTGCTTATTAAAACTTGACTATCTCAGCTGTAATTGTCATTAGGGTCTCTACAATCCAGATACATTGTGTGTGTGTGTGTGTGTGTGTGCTGCTACTGCTAAGTCACTTCAGTTGTGTCCGACTCTGTGTGACCCCATAGATGGCAGCTCACCAGGCTCCCCGTCCCTGGGATTCTCCAGGCAAGAACAGTAGAGTGGGTTGCCATTTCCTTCTCCAATGCATGAAAGTGAAAAGTAAAAGTGAAGTCGTTCAATCGTGTCCGACCCTCAGCGACCCCGTGGACTGCTCCTCCATCCATGGGATTTTCCAGGCAAGAGTACTGCAGTGGGGTGCCATTGTACATACTTCTAAAAAGTAGTTTTATTTTAGAATAACTTTGGATTTATAGAAAATTTGCAAAAATTGTGTAGAGCACCCCCCAAATCCCACACTCGATTTCCCTTCTTGTTATCATTTTTCATTACTATGGTATATTTACCACAATTAGGGAACTGACATTGGTACATGACCATTAACTAAACACCAGTTTATTTTTATTTCACTAGTTTTCCCTTAATGTACTTTTACTGTTCCAGAATATAATCCAGAAAACATTATTATATGTATTCAGGATGTGTCTTTGGCCTCTTCTGGTCTATGACAGCTTATCAGACTTTCCTTGTTTTTAAGTGTTGCTCAAGTAGTTTTGTAACACAACACTCAATAAAGGTCTATATACTGTTTGTCTCATGTTATATTGAAATAAGCAGAATCCTATTGTCCTTGCCACCCACATCATGTCCTCTGCCTGCGTTTTGTCTGTGGAAAAATTTCACCAGTTTTAATTGGAGAAGTTAACTGCATGATGACAAGACTTATACCCATGACATAAGCTGCCACAGTTCCAAGAATTGGCCTCAAGGAGGTGGGAACAAATCAACTCGGGAAATGAAGAATAACTAGACTTAAAACAACCAAGATGATGTTGGTCAGACTACCGATGACCAATTTCAAGATGACTGTCAGAACTGACTATGCTGTTTCTGCCTGGAGCCCCCCTCCATCAGATTATAAAAGCTCATACCCACTGATTGTCAAAGGAGGAAGGTGGTCTTTGGACAGATGTCCTACCCCCACTCCCCACCCCTGCCCCAGTACAAGCATCTGAAATAAAGCAAACTTTCCTTTCCACCTGGCCTCTTTATTGGTTTTTGAGTAGCAAGCAGACAGACCCCACCTTTCTGTAACAATATGACTAGTGCCACAGGTTTTGAGGAGAAAGACCAAAAAGAAAAAGTGTCATTTCCACACATCATATCAAGGTCACATTCTATCAACATGACCTGTCAATCATGATGTGAACACGGATCTTGAGGCTCACGCAGTGTTTGCCAGGTTTCTCTACTGTAATCCCTCCCACATTTCATACCTTATTCTTTGGAAGCAAGTATTTAAGAACAACCCTTGCTCAAGGCATGGTGAGTTATTTAGTCTACCTCCTTGAGGGGGAGAAGCTACATAAATTATTTGGGATTTTTTTGTTTGGGAGATTTGGGTCTTCTCTTTTTGTTTAGTAGTCACTAAGCCATGTGCACCACTTTTCTGACCTCAAGGACTGTAGCCTGCCAGGTTCCTCTGTCCATGGGATTTCACAGGCAAGAATACTGAAATGGATTACAATTTCCTTCTCCAGGGGATCTTTCCAGTTCAGGGATTTAAACTGCATCTCCTGCATTGGCAGGTGGATTCTTTACCACTGAACCATCAGGGAACTACTTATATACTAAATTATTCTCTTACGTGTTTATATCATTATTTACTCATGGGTATTTATTTTACACTCACCAGGACTATACAGTGAGTACAAAATGCTCGGATTACTTAATTCAATACTATATTACCTATTTGGTTGCTCAGTTTGTCCCGACTTTGCACAATGGGTGAGTTTTCAGCTTCCCTGTGCCTTTGACAGGAGTTCACCCAGGTATCTTTTTAGCCAACTTACAAATGGTCCTTTGACTGAAGATTCTTGCGAATGGAAAGTAAGATATAAACTGAAAGTGACCAAGTTCATAAGTTAATAGTATCTGATCTCAGAGTAAGAACAAATTTGTGTTCATGTGAGTATTTGGGTGTGTATTACAAAGCCACAAGCTTTTTGTGGCAGAGCAAAGTGAACAACTTAATCCTGATTCATCTTTTCTTCTTTTTACCATAGTACAGTTCACTGTTTGGATACCTTTCAGTGATGCTTCATGATACCCAAGTTTTTGTATGAATTTGGTGGACATCCTTATTCTCTATCTGTAACTGCACAAAGCACAAGCTTGAACATCAATACCAGCTAATTCCAAAGGAAATCAACCTTGAATATTCATTGGAAGGACTGATTGAAGCTGAAGCTCTAATATTTTGGCCACCTGATGCAAAGAGCTGACTCATTGGAAAGACCCTGATGCTGGGATGCATTGGAAAAGACCCTGATGCAGGAGAAAAAGGAAGCAACAGAGGAAACTCCAGTAGAGGAGGGCAGAAGAGTTTGGTGTACTGCAATCCATGGGGTTGCAAAGAGTTAGACATGATTTCGTGATTGAACAACAAGAAAAACTCCTGCTTCCACTGCCAGACTCTGTGTACCTGTGGAGATTGAATGCAACTGCCAATCATATATAGACAGTTTGCTTCTGCCATGTAGAATCTTCTTTTTGGCCAATTGCATGCAAATTTTTAGTCTTCGTCCTGACTCTGCTGCTCAGGAAGGGAAGAGTTTTATAGATCTTGGTATTTGAGCTGAAAAGAGCTATTTTCAGAGTGATCAGATGTGCGGGTATTTTTTTTTTTTCCACTAGCGGTAGTTAAGGACTGTCTGATACATTTTATTTCAGAATTTGAAGCATCTGTCACAGGCTGAGCAACTGAGGTTTTGCTGTATTGAATCACGTGCATCTAGACCACAGTGGTGAAAAACATGAAAGCAGAATCACATACGTAAGGTGAAACACAGAGGCAAAGGTTCCCACCTTTGTTAGACACCTTTGTAGGTCAGGATACAACCTCACATCTATAGCAGCGCTGCGGATTCCAGACTGATTGGTGAGTTGCTGCTGAAATAATTTGCTTATTCCTTTGTTCTTTGAACCTTGGAATGAATATTCAAAGTGAATGTTTCCTGGAGTATGTCTTTTATCCTGAGTAAACAATGACAAATGCTAATGCTAAGTCACTTCAGTCGTGTCCCACTCTGTGCGACCTCATAGATGGCAGCCCACCAGGCTCCTTGTCCCTGGGATTCTCCAGGCAAGAACACTGGAGTGGGTTGCCATTTCCTTCTCCAGTGCATGAAAGTGAAAAGTGAAAGTGAAGTCGCTCAGTCGTGTCTGACTCCTAGCGACCCCATGGACTGCAGCCTACCAGGCTCCTCCATCCATGGGATTTTCCAGGCAAGAGTACTGGAGTGGGGTGCCATTGCCTTCTCCGAAACAATGACAAAACCCAAACCCAAAAACTGAATCCTGATTTATACATTAAAATATGATTATGAACTTATAGCACTTTTTCTTTAACTCACGGTATTCAAGCTGCTAAAGTATTTTGCACGGTTTTGTTTTGGCATTGTTGGTTAGCAAGTAAGGAAATGAAACTCTGGATTTGTAATTTTTTTTTCCCAAGTGCTGGGAAATTGGTTCTGAGGAAATAAAAGCAGGCAGATAACCCAGTCTAATCTGCTTGTCAACATACTGGACCTCAGTGCAAAGAGCATGGTACTTCCCACCAAGAAGGTCATTATCCATGGTATATTTTTAACAGGATATACCTGGCTAAAGATTTCTCAAAGTAAATGACCTCAGAATCTATGGAATTTTCAGAAATGGCTTCCTGAAAAACATAAGTTTGAGTCAGGAAAAGTTTAAAAATGAAATTCCCAATGATGAGTTAGGGAAATACACAAAACCTCATGTGGTTTTGGGATCTATTATTTGGGATGGGGTTAGAGAGCATCTATCTAGTGATAGAAGGGAGAAGCTGGGTATCCACCTTGTTATTACAGACCTCTTCCTGCTTGAACTGAACCTCTGGTGCCATATTCTCTACTGGAAAGTATTTTAAGATTACTCTAAAAATTGAGGTTTATACTCCCAGGGTGGTTAAGGCTTTTGTTTCTGTTCATAAAAATGCTTTCTTAAAAAGCTATCTTACACTTAGTGACATAACTCATCAAACTCCATAGCGTGCAATGGGGCCATATTTCACTGGCCTTTTGATCTCATACTATTTCCTTCATACTATTTACTTCTCTTTTGCTAATGTGCTCTTCCTTTAGTTGTTTCCTCCACTAAATACTCATATTTTTCAACTATAAAGCAGACACATTTATTTGGATTTCACACAATTTCAAAGACAGGTTTTAAGAAATATATTGTTAAGACTATAAAATATGTCTCAGCAAAATGTTTATTTAGGTACATTTGTTATGAAGTAATTGAAAAATGTCTGAATTTTTGTTTACCATCATCTTGGAATTTTTCCTTAACATCATTAACACATTGTTTAACATTAATATTTACTTGTCCCATAACTTTGACCAGAGTGAATTCATGAGTAGCCACACATTGAATTAGAATCTTAGCAACCTAGGGGTTTAGGAAGCAGAACATAGAAACAAAGGTCACATACAACTTCTGATCTTCACTCTTCTTAAGACAAGTTCTCTACAGCTGTAGAAACTGGGAACAGGAGAAAATGTTCTGGAAAGGTGGATATGGGTCAATTTGAAGAACCTTTTTTCTAGAGCCAATATATTTTTAAGAAAAGGAGTTACACTGGCCCCTTGTATCCTAGGGCTTCACATCTGTGGAACCAATCTATGGTGGACTGAAAATACTAAAAAAAAAACAAAAAAAAAAACATAAAACAAAAAACATAGAAAGCTCCAAAAAGCAAAACTTGAATATGCCTCATGCCAGCAACTTTCTACACAGCATTTATGTTGTATTTACCACTATTTACATAACATTTTTGCTGACTGTATAGAGCTTCTCTATCTTTGGCTGCAAAGAAGATGGAGAAGCTCTATACAGTCAGCAAAAACAAGACCAGGAGCTGACTGTGGCTCAGACCATGAATGCCTTATTGCCAAATTCAGACTTAAATTGAAGAAAGTAGGGAAAACCACTAGACAATTCAGGTATGACCTAAATCAAATCCCTTATGATTATACAGTGGAAGTGAAAAATAGATTTAAGGGCCTAGATCTGATAAGATAGAGTGCCTGATGAACTATGGAATGAGGTTCGTGACATTGTATAGGAGACAGGGATCAAGACCATTCCCAGAGAAAAGAAATGCAAAAAAGCAAAATGGCTGCCTGGGGAGGCCTTACAAATAGCTGTGAAAAGAAGAGAAGCGAAAAGCAAAGGAGAAAAGGAAAGATATAAACATCTGAATGCAGAGTTCCAAAGAATTAGCAAGAAGAGATAAGAAAGACTTCCTCAGAGATCAATGCCAAGAAGTAGAGGAAAACAACAGAATGGGAAAGACTAGGGATCTCTTCAAGAAAATCAGAGATACCAAAGGAACATTTCATGCAAAGATGAGCTCGATAAAGGACAGAAATGGTATGGACCTAACAGAAGCAGAAGATATTAAGAAGAGATGGCAAGAATACACAGAAGAACTGTACAAAAAAGATCTTCACAACCCAGATAATCACGATGGTGTGATCACTGACCTAGAACCAGACATCCTGGAATGTGAGGTCAAGTGGGCCTTAGAAAGCATTGCTACGAACAAAGCTAGTGGAGGTGATGGAATTCCAGTTGAGCTATTCCAAATCCTGAAAGATGGTGCTGTGAAAGCGTTGCACTCAATATGCCAGCAAATTTGGAAAACTCAGCAGTGGCCACAGGACTGGAAAAGGTCAGTTTTCATTCCAATCCCAAAGAAAGGCAATGCCAAAGAATGCTCAAACTACCACACAATTGCACTCATCTCACATGCTAGTAAAGTAATGCTCAAAATTCTCCAAGCCAGGCTTCAGCAATATGTGAACGGTGAACTTCCAGATGTTCAAGCTGGTTTTAGAAAAGGCAGAGGAACCAGAGATCAAATTGCCAACATCAGCTGGATCATAGAAAAAGGAAGAGAGTTCCAGAAAAACATCGATTTCTGCTTTATTGACTATGCCAAAGACTTTGACTGTGTGGATCACAATAAACTGTGGACAATTCTGAAAGAGATGGGAATACCAGACCACCTGACTGGCCTCTTGAGAAATTTGTATGCAGGTCAGGAAGCAACAGTTAGAACTGGACATGGAACAACAGACTGGTTCCAAATAGGAAAAGGAGTACATCAAGGCTGTATATTGTCACCCTGATTATTTAACTTATATGCACAATACATCATGGGAAATGCTGGACTGGAAGAAACACAAGCTGAAATCAAGATTGCTGGGAGAAATATCCATAACTTCAGAAATGCAGATGACACCATCCTTATGGCAGAAAGTGAAGAGGAACTCAAAAGCCTCTTGATGAAAGTGAAAGTGGAGAGTGAAAAAGTTGGCTTAAAGCTCAACATTCAGAAAACGAAGATCAAGGCATCCGGTCCCACCACTTCATGGGAAATAGATGGGAAAACAGTGGAAATAGTATCAGACTTTATTTTTCTGGGCTCCAAAATCACTCCAGATGGTGACTGCAGCCATGAAATTAAAAGACGCTTACTCCTTGGAAGGAAAGTTATGACCAACCTAGATAGTATATTGAAAAGCAGAGACATTACTTTGCCAACAAAGGTTCATCTAGTCAAGGCTATGGTTTTTCCTGTGGTCACGTATGGATGTGAGAGTTGGACTGTGAAGAAGGCTGAGCACCGAAGAATTGATGCTTTTGAACTGTGGTGTTGGACTAGACTCTTGAGAGTCCCTTGGACTGCAAGGAGATCCAACCAGTCCATTCTGAAGGAGATCAGCCCTGGGATTTCTTTGGAAGGAATGATGCTAAAGCTGAAACTCCAGTACTTTGGCCACCTCATGCGAAGAGTTGACTCATTGGAAAAGACTCTGATGCTGGGAGGGATTGGTGGCAGGAAGAGAAGGGGATGACAGAGGATGAGATGGCTGGATGGCATCAGTGACTTGATGGATGTGAGTCTGGGTGAACTCCGGGAGTTGGTGATGGACAGGGAGGCCTGGCGTGCTGCGATTCATGGGTCGCAAAGAGTCGGACACGACTGAGCGACTGATCTGATCTCATCTGACATAACATTTACACTGTAGTAGGTATAATAAATAATCTGGAGATGATTTAAAGTATACAGAAGGAAGTGCATAGGTTATATGCAAGGAGACTAGCGCATCTGTAGATTTTGACATCTGGAGAGATTCTTGGAACCTGTCCCCCATGGATGCTGAAAGTGGACTGTATTTGATTTTCTCCAAGGTAAATAAAGTATGTTCAGGGTAAGGTCTCGATTTGTCAGAAGTGCTCCATCAATGGGGAAGTGAGGATAGAGGCATTTTCTCATGGGTTTAAGGGATGACAAATACTTCACCTGGAAAAACAGCACCAAGAATCCACAGGAGATAATAAATATATTGAGGCAAATTTAAGAATAAAACCAAGCAGGCTTTAGATGGTAGTATGAGAAAAATGGAGACTTCAAACATGCTGAGGGTTTTAGAACTTGTATCTTCATTTTTAATGCATATGATTTTCTTAAGTACACTTGTGTCTTTATTTTTGATGCATATGATTTTCTTAATTACACTGACCTTATTAAAAAAAAAAAAGGAAACACCTCCCTTCACTGTTACACAGATACAAAGTTTCAGTTATGCAGAATGAGTAAGTTCTAGAGATCTGTTGTACAGCATGAAACCCATAGTTAGTATTGTATTGTGCTTTTAACATTTTTTAGGAAGGTAGATCTCATATTAAGCATCCTTACCATCACAACAAAAACATACAAATGTGTGTCCGGTCCAAAGTGATCACTCTGGGAGGCTCTGCTTGTGACACAAAACTGACAGCAGCTCCTAGCACTTGGCCTTCAATGTCAGCTGATGCAAATATCTTACTTGCAGTAGCTAATTAATTTGTTAATATTTTGATTTGCCAATTGATTGGTGATTTAAGTTGATGAGACTGTTTATAATTAATAGAGAACTTGATTGCTATGAACATCATGTATCTTATTAAACATGGCTTATGATAAACTGAGAGAAGAGAAGCCAGACAGGAGCTGATAGAACTTTGCCAATCTGACAAACCATAATGTAACTCCTCTATTTTTCATGTATCCCTTCTTTATCTTTCCTGCCCTGCTCCATCCCAGTCTCAGTTCCCCCTCTCCCGTGACATCCTTCTGCCTTTGATAATAGTAAAACCCTTGTTCTTATTCTGTCTCTTACAGAGAAGCACATTCTTTTTGGTTTTAAATGATGTAGGAGCTCTTTGTTTTACTAGCAACTCATTACAGCTTATTATGAAAGGCTACATTACTTGACAGTTCTGAAAAGTATAGTACTTGCTAACTCTAAAAATATAATCCTTTCAGTTCAGGTATTTTATTCTTTCAACAATAATGAAACTTCTTAAAATGAGGAGTACATCATTTAAAATGTAATATGTTCATAATTCTAATGGAAATTACAGCATAAATAAATGTGGTGACCTTGAACCTTTTTTCCTGAAATAGGCATTTGCTGACTTCTATTCTTACTGTATTTCAACTTTGAGTCATCCATTGGGTCTATAACAAAATACACTAAAATCACATATTTCAGATTAAACATACATTCACTTTTAAGAGTGGTAAATAATGGTTTAAACTGGTACAGATGGGATTGCTAAATAAATTTAAAGCTCAAATACTAGCATAGATAGTGAAAAATAAGAGAGCCAGAAATTCCAATTGCAAATATCTGGACTCCTATTAGGCATTTCCTGCACATTCAGAGCTCATCACAAAAATCCTCAATTAGCACCAGAGGACATTGTAAAAGGAAAAAAAGAGTGCCAGTGTGCACTTGGATGCAGATGCTGCTACCAAAGAAAGGGGTCATCACACGCCAGCCTACACAGACAGCAACCTTGTTTCATGAGAGAGATTTACATATTAAGAAAAGACTTGGGGTATTTGCAACACACTTTTCAGTATTCATTAAATGGATAAAATGCACTTATTCTTCCAGCCATCATTTCTTGTGAATCTTACATTCAGCATGTTTGCATCATATTAAGTTCTAAAGGTCAGGAGGCTACTTATTACAATCAAATCTGGTGAAATACTGAATCTTCATAACTGACTCACACTAAAATTAATTTAAGATGTTAAAATTTCAAGCGTGTGTATTGGCAAGAGTGAATTGTTTCACTGCTCACACAAATAAGACATTAATTATTATAGAGGGCCATTTGTTATTATTGAGAATCACTTCCTCTTAATTTATACAAAAGGTTATTACATTTAATTACTGCCAACAAGAAAGGTGAAACTAATTGTTTACATATTTATAATGTTAGCTGCCCTTATCATGTTTTTCGTTACATACTGTTTGAAGTATGTTTTGGTATTTTCCACTTTAATTTGAATTTTATTGAAACATACTTTTTATCTTTCTAAAGATCAACATCAAAACCACTTGAACATATAATTTAATAACTCATTTTATATTATAGGCTTGTGATATTATATTTTATTTATTAGGTTCCTTTTACAAATAAAATATTGCTATTGACAAATGAACAAAATCTAAATCAAGTAGTAAAATAACAAATGGAATTAGCATTCATATATTGCAGCTTTTATAGAAATGCTTTTAAAAGAAAATCTAGCTTAGTACTCCAATTCTTCTAAAGTAATAATTAGGAAGATAAGTTGGACTACTTTAGGCAGGTCCATGATTCATGTGGAAATATTCAAAATACTGTGCTGTAAAATCTATCTTGCTTAAATTACAAAATTTAGAGTTTTTGTTGTTTGGCGTGGCATGTTGAATTTATAAAACTGATTCACATTATTCCCAACCCATATGTGATCACTGGCTCATCAGAAAATTTTAATTCCCAATTGATTTATTTTTCTGTGAAGGCCATGCATCCAGATCTTGAAATATCCTTGTGTAGTTCTGAAAACATTCAAAGGAACTTCCAGAGAATAATCCAGCATAAGAAGGCAGATTTTGATTAGAGCAAAAGTTTTGTTAATTTGAGGGAAGAGCAAGTAGCTTTGGTGACTTCTCTGCTAGGGGAATGTGGTCCTGTCAGAGTTGGTGGCTCATGGAGGAAATGCACTTACAGCATCACCATCTCTTTCTTAACTCTTACCTAAAGACTCAGGAAGTTCACTGTGAACAGATGTCTAGGATGGGAGACAGCTTCATCTCACCCATCCTACAAGTGGGTGGAGCAACACTGCAATTTCTCTCAGGGAGTAGCTGCAGGGCAGTCAAGCATATTATTTCTCCCAATAGGTAGAAAGCTGTTTGGTATATGATGGTGTCCACTTTTTTTGTGTGTTGAATGCATGACCAGAGGTATGGTACCCACGAGTTCCTCTGTAGAGGCCCCAGTTTCTCTGATTTTTTGGATCCTCATAAAGAACACAGAGGTCATCACAGCAATGAAGTTTTGGGTCAGCTTAAGTGTTTAAGTGCAATGGAACACAGGAAGAGGTAGTGGAAAAAAGGAGATGTTAACATAAATACAATTAAAGTCTCATCAACAATTATGGAAGAAATGGTGGAATAGTTATATGTCTCTTCTTTCTTGCTTTGATTATCTGTCTATGTCTCTTTTTCTTTTTATCTAACTACCATCTATCTATCATGTACCTCTCTATCATCTATTTACATTTATCTAATCTATCATTTCCAATTTCTTTTTTTCCAGATGTCTTTCTTTTAATATCTTGTGTAACTATATAATTGGTAGAAAAAAATGTGATTGGGTTTGATCTACTAGAGACATAATTATCAAAGGATATTTGTGTAGTGACCATTGGGACCATGGGTTTCCCATTTTGGAAGAGGATAAATGTATTTTCCATGATACTAGAGTACTTGCCCAGCATTAGGTGGGGGCATATTACTTTTATTGATTAGGAATTTTAAGCATCCTAGGAGGACTGGTATTGCCTGATATGATGGGTTGGCATAAAACATGATTTTCACCCTTAGCAGCTTTATCACTTTTAGCTCACCAGAAAATGGTAAGCCTAAACTACACTTCTTCATGCCTCCTTGCAGATACAGTCCTGGGTAGGATATATTTAAAACCAATCAGAAATATCTGTATATTTGGAAGGCAGAAGTGAGGTGAATACCATGTATTTGTTATTTCTACGTGTGTGTGTGTGCGTGTGTGTTTGGTTTCTTTTTTTTTTTTTTTTTAATTATTATTCTGGAGCACATTTGTAATTTTGATGAAAACTATTCATGGACTTTTTCTTGATTTCAGTGACTTCCCAGAATGATGTGGTTTCTTGATCGTGGATATTCCATTATTTTTGTTGGCTTCCTATCAATGGAGAGTAGTAAAGTTTTGAGTTGGCAGCTGTAGGAATGATTCCCAATGTGGTAGATTTCTTTCTAATCATAATAGTAATTTTCTCACTGTCAGCTTAAGAAATGCTAAGTTGAAAAAAAAAAAGGAATAAATATATAGCATTTCCCCCCCAAAAGTATAATTCATAAAAGAGAGCTAATTGAAACAATATAGTGTCTTCCTTACCACCCCTCATATATCACTGGCAAAATAAAGTTGTACAAAGACTCATATATACACATTATAAAATGTAAAAGTAGCTCTTATAACATGCTCTGATCATACATAATAAAACTTCAGTAACAAAATGATAAAATAGCAATAAACTCCTCCACCTGGGAATACAAAATTAAAAAACATATTAAATAAAAATCAAAGAATTCTTAGAATATTAAATATATATATATTAAAATCTTAAGGAAAAACTAAGCTAGTACTCAGAAGAAAATTAATAGCCTTAAGGAGTTATAAGGGAAAAGGATATTAATAAGGAAATCCTACATTCTACTCATGAAGTTAGAACATATACTTAATATAACCATATGAAAATAATGAGACTCTTTCTTTTAGGAATTCATGTGCACAAGTGATCTTTGCTTAAAATAGGACAAGGTAATATATAGACTATTATGTAACTAAATAAAGAAAAAAGAAGGAAAATATACCAAAAATTTAAAAGAAAGAACTTTTAAAAGAGGGAAGTAGTTAGACATGGAGATAATCTGTCTCTCCCCTCTTCTCCTCCCCATGTTTTAGCTATGCTATTCTATTTACATAAGGCTTTCCCTCATAGCTCAGTTGGTAAAGAATCCACCTGCGATGCAGGAGACCCGGTTCAATTCCTGGGTCAGGAAGATCCCCTGGAGAAGGGATAGGCTACCCACTCCAGTATTCTTGGGCTTCCCTTGTGGCTCAGCTGGTAAAGAATCCATGTGTAATGTGGGAGACCTTGGTTTGATCCCTGGGTTGGGAAGATCTCTTGGAGAAGGGAAAGGCTACCCACTCCAGTATTCTGGCCTGGAGAATTCCATGGACTGTATAGTCCATGGGGTTGCAAAGAGTCGGGCACAACTGAGTGACTTTAACTTTCACATTTACATATACCGAATTATTAATACAAATGTTATTTGGTATTAGTTCTGACTAAATTTAAAACAATTTTTCTTCTGTCATGTGTTTTCTGTATTTTACGTGTTCTTATTCATGGGTTATTTTGCTGATGTGCTGTGTTGTGTGCTCTGTTCAGTCGCTTCACTAGTGCCTGACTCTTTGCAACCCTATGGATTGTAGCTGAGAGAGCTTATTATTAGGTAGGTTGATAAGGAGACCAGGGCCCTTGAGGAGGAGAAAGGGACAGATATTTTTTTCTATACTGCTTTGTCTTAGTCATATAAGAAGCTTTTTCTTAAACTCTGAGTTGTAATGACACAATCTATTTCACCTAAGACCAACTTTCTTTAAGCCCAGAGCTAACGACTACACAACAAACAACTCATCTTGCACCAGGGTATGTTTTTCCTTAAGCTCCGTACTAATGATTATATAACAACAATATTTCTTGCTTGAGTACATGTTTCTCTTTCTTAACAGAAACCTTCTGATAATCCTGTTATCTTCAGATGTATGTTGTGGGAGTGGGTCTGGTAAGACCTTTACAACTTTGAGATATTCTTTTGATCTATTGTTGGTGACCAGTTGAAAAAGTATATAAAGCCCCACCCAAACTAGTGAGTGGGGCAATCTCTTCCCCCTTCTGATGTCTATGTCAGAAGCTTTTTTGATCCCTTTTTCACTGTAATAAAAAGTGACTGAAGCTGTGTTTTTGGTCCTGAAGCAAAAGTCTCCCCTTCAGAGATTATGACTCTGACACCATTCGATGTAAGCTATCATAGCTCACCAGTCTCCTCTGCCCATGGAATATTCCCAGCAAGAATACTTTAGTGGGGTGTCATCCCCTACTCCTGGGGATCTTTCAAACTTAGATGTCAAATCTGTGTCTCCTGCATTGCAGGCAGATTCTTTACTGCTGAGCCACTGGGAAAGCCCAAATGATGCCAAAGCTGAAACTCCAGTACTTTGGCCACTTCATGCGAAGAGTCGACTCATTGGAAAAGACTCTGATGCTGGGAGGGATTGGGGGCAGGAGGAGAAGGGGACGACAGAAGATGAGATGGCTGGATGGCATCACTGACTCGATGGACGTGAGTCTGGGTGAACTCCAGGAGTTGGTGATGGACAGGGAGGCCTGACATGCTGCAATTCATGGGGTCGCAAAGAGTCGGATATGACTGAGCGACTGAACTGACTGACCATTTTATAGTCTGATTTTACTTTCTGTATACATGAATGTGCAAGTATGCAGGTGCTTTTCTGTGCCTGACCTGTAATGAGATAACAGGTAACTGCCGTAAATCTAGTTGAACCTTTTTATTTAGACTACCTGTTGAATTCTCTCTAGGCATAGGGATAATTTAGTATATTTCTACTTACTTTAAATTTATTTCCCTCTTCCCTTCAATACATAACATAAATTCAGTTGTTACTGTTTGTTATTTATCCTTTCAGTGCTTACTCTGTGTGTTAGTGCAGAGCCTCTGAGACCCAGGTGCTAAAATCAGATGAAAAGTGCTGAGATAAGCAGAAATGTGTGAAACGTGCATGAGATTTATGGGGAGAATCCTTGTGAAAGATGAATGGTGGGCACACTGATAGGTTGGATGGAGACTTCACATCACAGACACTGATGATAGTAGAAAAGGAATGTAATCAGACAAGAAATGTCCTAAACCAGGACAAAACCAATACAATATTGTAAAGTTAAAAAATAAAATTAAAGAAAAGAAATGTCCTAAACCTCAGAGCAGTTCTAACAAATTTTTTGGCTAGCCTGATGAGGAACTATGAGACAAACATCCCTTAAAGAAGCCCCACATTTTGCAGGAAAGACCCTGCAACATTGCCTTGCTTGCTCAGTTATGCTCGAAACATCCTCCAGGAAGATGTACTTGGAATGAATACAAGATACAGAAGGGTTCCAGTGGGGCCATAAGCTGTTCCCCACAGCAGAAGACCCAAGGGATATGCTTTCTTAAATATACTTAATACCTCTGTCCTAATTTGTCTATCTTAACACCCCAACTTTAAACTATGCTTCCTGGCCTCTTGACTGTAAAAGAAATCAATGCTGTCTTGTACTTCTCTTTAACAGAATGAAAACAGTGAGAGACTTTAGTTTTTTGGGCTCCAAAATCACTTCAGATGGTGACTGCAACCATGAAATTAAAAGACGCTTGCTCCTTGGAAGAAAAACTATGACCAACCTAGACAGCATATTAAAAAGCAGAGACATTATTTTGCCAACAAAAGTCTGTCTAGTCAAAGCTATGTTTTTTTCAGTAGTCATGTATGGATGTGAAAGTTGGACCATAAAGAAAGCTGAGCACTGAAGAACTAATGCTTTTGAACTGTGGTGTTGGAGAAGACTCTTGACAGTCCCTTGGACTGCAAGGAGATCAAACCAGTCCATCCTAAAGGAAATCAGTCCTGAATATTCATTGGAAGGACTGATGCTGGAGCTGAAACTCTAATACTTTGGCCACCTGGTGTGAAGAACTGACTCCTTGGAAAAGACCCTGATGCTGAGAAGGATTGAAGCTGGGAGAAGGGGATGACAAAGGATAAGATGGTTGGATGGCATCACCAACTCGATGGACAGGAGTTTGAGCAACCTCTAGGAGTTGGTGAAGGACAGGGAAGTCTGGCGTGCTGCAGTCCATGGGGTTGCAGAGTTGGGCACAACTGAATGACTGAACTGAATTGCTGAATTTTCTTTGTTCATTTTATTTTGTACATTAACAGACTGTAAATACTTGGCTTATGTTGTTGTGGATATTCAATTGCTCAGTCGTGTCTGATGCATTGTTACTCCATGGACTGCAGCATGCCAGGCTTCCCTGTCCTTCACTATCTCCCAGAGTTTGCTCAAACTCATGTCCATTGAGTTGATGATTGCCCTATGGTTAAATAAATTTCAGTTCAGTTCAGTCGCGCAGTCGTGTCTGACTCTTTGTGACCCCATGAATCACAGCATGCCAGTCAGTGGAGATTATCTATTTACTTATCCATTTAGTTAGAGTAGTTTCATCTTTTAGCTCTTATTGCCTGAAGTTCATCCTTTCTCTTTCAAATGATCTGATAGGATGCTTCCTTTTTGTGAGTAAACATGTCACTGTTATATATAACAAAACTAAAATGTGTCTGGATATAAAATCATTTTCTTATAAATGATTTCCCAGGCAACTCTGTGTCCATTTGATGTGTTTTTGCATAGAACATTACTGTGGAGAAGTTAGGCCAAATTTTTTTGTTTTCTTCCCATTAGCAAGTGGTGGGTAGGAATGTTTGAAATTTCATCTTGAAAGTTCAGTACTTTGGCTGGGACCTGTGTTGTTATTGTTCAGTCACTAAGTTGTGTCCGACTCTTTGCAAGCCTATGGACTGCAGCATGCCAGGCTTCTCTGTCCTTCACTATCTCCGTGAGTTTGCTCAAAGACATGTCCATTGAGTCAGTGATGCCATGTAACGATCTCATCCTCTGTCTCCCTCTTTCCTCTTGCTCTCAATCTTTCCCAGGATTAGGGTCTTTTCTAATAAGTCAGCTCTTTGCATCAGGTGGCCAAAGTCTTGGAGCTTCAGCTCCAGCATTAGTCCTTCCAATGAATGTTCAGAGACGATTTCCTTTAGAATTGACTGGTTTGATCTCCTCGCTGTCCAAGGGACTCTCAAGAGTCTACTCCAGCATCACAGTTTGGAAACATCAATTCTTCAACACTCAGCCTTCTTTGTGGTCCACCTCTCACATCCATACATGGTTACTGGGAAAACCATAGCTTTGACTATATGACTATATGAACTTTGTCAGCAAAGTGATGTCTCTGCTTTAATACACTATCTAAGTTTTTCATAGCTTTTTCCGAGGAGCAAGCATCTTTTAATTTTGTGGTTTCAGTCACAATCCCCATTGATTTTGGAGCCCAAGAAAATGAAATATCATACCATTTCCACATTTTCTCTATTTGCCTTGAAGTGATACAACCAGATGTCATGATCATACTTTTGAATGTTGAGTTTTAAGCTAGTTTTTTCACTCTCCTCTTTCACTTTCATCAAGAGGCTTCTAAGTTCGTCTTCACTTTCTGCCATAAAGGTGGTGTCATCTGCATATCTGTGGTTATTGATATTTCTCCCAGCAATCTTGATTCCAGCTTGTGCTTCTTCCAGCCCAGTGTTTCTCATGTTGTACTCTGCATATAAGTTAAATAAGCAGGGTGACAATATACAGCTGTATTATCTTTTCCTTTTTGCACTTTTGGATTTGGTTTAAATTTCTTTAAAGTTTGTAATTTTTTCTCATTTCTTGAGCTGTATCAGCTCAACTTTTATCCCTCCTGTAGTTTCACTGATCTTTCTTGATGAGTAATCTGAGTTTTTTTTTTTTAACAAAAGATTAGAAGTGAATTATTGCATTTTTTTCTTAATTCAGTAACTTTTCTTAATTTTTAATCTGCTTCATAACAATACTTTTTGGTCAATATGCTTTGCTGTGTGATTTTCCTTTTACTCTTACGCTCTTTTAAAAAATGCAGGTCCTGTGTTAGATAGTTTTTTTTTTTTAATTACTAAGAATTTTATTTTTTATTTTATTTTTTTCCTTTTTTTAAAATTTTATTTTATTTTTTAACTTTACAATATTGTATTGGTTTTGCCATATATCGAAATGAATCCACCATAGATATACATGTGTTCCCCATTCTGAACCTTCCTCCCTCCTCCCTCCCCATACCATCCCTCTGGGTCATCCCAGTGCACCAGCCCCAAGCATCCAGTATCATGCATCGAACCTGGACTGGCAACTCATTTCATACATGATATTATACATATTTCAATGCCATTCTCCCAAATCATCCCACCCTCGCCCTCTCCCACAGAGTCCAAAAGACTGTTCTATACATCTGTGTCTCTTTTGCTGTCTCATATACAGGGTTATTGTTACCATCTTTCTAAATTCCATATATATGCGTTAGTATACTGTATTGGTGTTTTTCTTTCTGGCTTACTTCACTCTGTATAATAGGCTCCAGTTTCATCCACCTCATTAGAACTGATTCAAATGTATTCTTTTTGATGGCTGAGTAATACTCCATTGTGTATAGGTACCACAGCTTTCTTATCCATTCATCTGCTGATGGACATCTAGGTTGCTTCCATGTCCTGGCTATTATAAACAGTGCTGCGATGAACATTGGGGTACACGTGTCTCTTTCAATTCTGGTTTCCTCAGTGTGTATGCCCAGCAGTGGGATTACTGGACCACTATGAGGTACCATTTCACACCACTCAGAATGGCTGTGATCCAAAAGTCTACAAGCAATAAATGCTGGAGAGGGTGTGGAGAAAAGGGAACCCTCTTACACTGTTGGTGGGAATGCAAACTAGTACAGCCACTATGGAGAACAGTGTGGAGATTCCTTAAAAAACTGTGTTAGATAGTTTTAAATATACTCACCTTTGAATGAAAGGAGGTCTTTTGGAGATCAGTGTTATAAGTGGATTTGAAAGAAGTGCAGAACCTGGACTAAGTATGATGGAGAATACCTGAGAAGTGCCAGCCAATTGCACAGAAAACTGCTGTATGGATGCTTCTTTCAGACTTTGCTCCTTCCCAGATTCCAGGAATCGGTCTCTGTAGGGCTGCTTCTAGTTCATCTGTCCTTTGCCACTCCATCTTGCTGACAGAAGTTGTTCTAAGATTTTACCTCATCCGTTTCCCCATTTAACCCTGATACCTATTCTTCTATTACCAGTGTCATGCCTATCAACAGTATCTTCATCCTCTTCTGCTTCCAACCAAGTGTTCTTATTTGGAGAGCTGCACATCACTTGCATAGCCAAGGATGTCCTTCTTGGTGTCTTTTGTTAAAGCTTCATACATTTGGTAGCTTTTCTTCATATATTCTGTTTGTGGATGCATAGGTCTCCTATACTTTTATGTTCTCTTTCTTCTTTTTGCTTACTTAGTTTGGATTATTTCTGAGTGTGGAAGAATGTAGAAACATATGTATTTTGCCACTATCAAACAATCCTTGTATTGATATTCTGGGTGTTTTCTCTTGATGACCTAGGTAAATGCTTCTCAGAGTGGTTTATAATGTGAGTATGTACACTTGCATGTGAAAGCTATTTTCTTTTTGGCTTATGATAACATCCAGACACATTTTGTGTTTCATTGCAAAACACATGCACGTGTTTGCATACACTGAATCACATTACTCACCAGATGCTGAAATTGCTGTTCCCTAACAACAATTGTTGTTCATTTTATGGCATCACTTTTTCTTTTGCAAAATTGTCATTTATCCTAAGATATTTTGGCTTGAAGAAACCATGTTGAAGCATTCATATCTCATATATTAGATTTTCTAAAAAACAATTGTGTGTTGCTTCTGAAATTTTGCTATAAATAGCTAGTGTTCTGGGAAGAACTCAAGAGTGGAGAAACTGAATGATGAATGTCATCAACATGGCCATGGGGTGACATGACTACTAAGTAGTCAGAAATCACACCTCTTGAGTACAGATGTAAATTATTAGGCATTTTGTAAAGAGGAAACCTGACTATTAGGGAAATATATATATATATATATCTCCAGAGCTAAGTCATAGAGCAAAATTTCTAATACTTGTGCCCTAACTTTTTGTGCTCATTTTTGGTATGCTGAATTTCTTTCCATTTCTTTTGGTCCCCTCCAACCCCCATACCCTCTTATAGATTGCAGGAGCACTTCCACCAGCCTAGCACTGCTATCCATAGGCAAGTTTTATAATGCCTTCAACTTTCTTTAATGAAATCTAACTAGGTCACAACTATCTTCACAGTTTTAATTTGGGGAGTATCATTTTTTCTTACGATTTGCAACTAAGAATAATGAGGAGCAATAAAGAAAATTTTAGTTTTTTTTTTTTTTTTACAAATTTACAATATTCATTAAAGTTATTTAGTTATTACATTTTATTATTTGGAGGTGGTATAAAAGTTTGATGATTTTTCAATTTTTTCCCATTGAATATTGCTTCTGTAAGGTTTTTGCTTAAAACCTCTTCCTGAATCAATTACAAGTTATTGTATTTCACTAATTTTCAATGTATTATCTTATAAAGCAGCAAAGTACTCTTGTGTAGTTTTAAATCTCAGTGGAAGTCAGCTCTGAATAGTAAAAAGAGAAATGACAGGGGAAGGGAAGAAACGGGTAAACAAACTTTTGTCACAGCTTCCGTAAATAAACAAGTCTATGTATTACTCAACAAATACATATTAGATATTCATTTAAGGCACAAATCTAAGGGACAATGGTCAGTTTAATAAGGCACAAATCTAAGAGACTATGATAAATAAATGTATATGTGACAAATACAAGTCATTAGGACATAATTTAAAATATGACATAAAATAAGTATTGTCAAGGGTAATTAATAACATTATATAAACTCTGATATGGTTCAGATTTATCCATTACAGTCACTAGACTGCGTGATCAAGTTTGTTGAAATGCTTCAGAATTGTTCTCAGTAGGTTACTGTTTATTAAAAAAATGGTCTTTTCATAATTTAAATACCTTTGCCAATTTCTCTGAACCCAGGGTATACTATTTTTATATTTTCAGGTCATTTTTGGCACTCCAATACTAACCCCATCTATGCTTACCCTTTTATTACAAAGCTGTATTGAAAAGACCAGATTACAAGAAGCTCTGATATGAGATCTGGAAGAAAGAACAAAAAGAGTGGCCAATCTTTGGGCCAAACTGAACAAATCAGGTATTCTTAGGCAAACAAGATAATCTGCGAAGACCTTTTAGTCTGTTTCTGGAAATCACCTACCTGGTACAGGTGGAGGCAGGGGAGACAGTTTCTAGTAAAATAGATAGGAACAGCCATCAACTGACCTTCAACTTTAACCTTTCCTACGGTCTATAAACATCTAATTGCCTATATTAAATCCTTTATGTATTGAAATGTCTTAATGTCTTCTCTTTTATTGAGTAAACTCTGACTGATAGACTGCCTAGAGTGCTTTTATGTTTAATCTATTTCCTGCCCAAAGGAAGATTGAATTAAATATTATGACATAGTATCTGGGAAAAGCAATGACATGACCATTGATATTTCCATTTGTTTAAAATTAAGAATTGCAAATAGCTTATAGTTTACTGAGGTGAGTTTCTAAAATCACTCATTTTCTATAGAATTTCTATGAACTGGAGTGATATTATTTAAATGTGCATACAGCTAGTCAAAAATCAAATAAAGACAATATGCAGAATGATATAAAATTAAGTGACCTAATCTGATAAACTTGATTGCTTTTTTTTTGCACGTTATGAATAATTGCTCAGCAAACCCCTTCATAGTCAATATTCTTTACCTCCACTTCCATAAGAATCACAAAGGATAAACCAGTAAGGAATATTACAAAGTCATTTTATTCCCCTAGCTGAGTTATAAACAATTATATTTCTCTATCTCAGAAAAATAACTCATATGAAAATTATTAGCCACTTTCAATCTATTCACTTCTACAATATTAGTTTCTCCTGCATCGTTTCTTGGATCTTACATGGTATGTGACAGAAAACATAAAATAGATCTGGCCACATCCTATTTCCATCAGCACAGTTTAGGAACTCCCTGAAGAATAAAGACTTTTCAGACACAAACTAGCTCCCCTTCTCCCATTTCTGCAAACTCTACTAATGCTTATAGCTGTTAGTGGTGGCCCTTTATTGAATAGCTGATACTTATCAATATATAAATTATATTTTTGCAATAAGTGCATTTATTGTTACCCATAGTATCTGCCAGAAAAAGATTTTTATCTGAACACACATACTTTTTTCTTTTGCTTCTATAAATGAAATAATCTATGTGCTATAAAAATAATTTCCTATTTTATTTTTTTCATCAAGTCTGTGGAATGTACTGGAGCCACAGTAGTGACATAAACTTTCTCCTTGATCAAATTTTAATTGGGTTTTTCTGAGCCCTTTTCTTGACTAGGCCCTGATATGGTTCTGATCCTTGAGGGGTCTGCTAGTTTAGTTTTAGCAAGAATCCTGTTAGGTCAGTTTAGGGAAAATCCTCACCTTAATATCTGCTCTCCTCACTTTGCTCATTGGTTAGCAATCTCTAGGGTTTGTTTGTTTGTTTTACTGTATTTGCAGTCAAATATGCTCTCTCTCTTTTTTAGTATAACCCTTTTTAAATAGTTTAGATTCTTAAAAACACCATAACTTATACCCTCTCATTTCTCCCCTAAAACAATTGATGTGGAAAGAAATGAAATCAGAATATAAGTAGTAAAACTGGAGCTTAATTACATAACAAATGAATAACATAACCACTTTGAAAGAGATGGGAAAAAACTGCTAAGTTAAATAACTTTGGTAAACACTGTCTTGATTTCATCTTGTAAATCTAAAAACTATATATATATATATATATATATATATATGTGTATGTGTGTGTGTGTGTTGTTACTGCTGAGTCACTTCAGTCGTGTCCGACTCTGTGCGACCCCATAGATGGCAGCCCACCAGGCGCCCCCATCCCTGGGATTCTCCAGGCAAGAACACTGGAGTGGCTTGCTATTTCTTTTTCCAGTGCATGGAAGTGAAAAGTGAAAGTGAAGTCGCCCAATCGTGTCCGACCCTCAGTGACCCCATGGACTGCAGCCTACCAGGCTCCTCCGTCCATGGGATTTTCCAGGCAAGAGTACTGGAGTGGGATGACATTGCCTTCTCCATATATATGTATTACGCATAAATAAATTTTGAATTCTAGCCAGTAAGTTTGTTTTTCATTGGAGTACAAGAGAACAATTTTGAAATTACTTAATGCATATAAATAAACATTGTGGATGGTGAAAGCCAGTATTCTCCCTCTCAGGGAAAGGAATTAAGTAAAAGAGGGTGGAAATCAAGTATGAGTGTGAACTCAAGATCACACACACACACATACACACAAAGTGAGAGACACAGAAATATGTACATGTATGTGGGATGTTGCGTTCCTGTGCATAAGTGCATTTCCTATGTCTGAGAAGACCTGGAAGCAATGAGAAAGTCTCGTGTCCAGATCTTGATTCCCGAGTTTGATTCCTCTGTAAATGGAGTCATTGTTGATGGGTGAAAGGGTTAATTCCATGGCTGAAGTTAGGAGAATACAAGGTGAGCCTGGGAATACCATTTTGGTTCTTCTGAAGAGCACAGCTAAGCACATTCCTGCAGTAAAGTACTTCTTCAGGGCATGTGTACAGCCACTTCTCCTGGTGATACACCTAAGAGCTAATAGCTTTGATTCAGGGTGTGCTGCAGTAGGGACCGCCATATAGTGGTATTTGAGGGTTGTATCCATAGCGCTTCCTAGTAGCAGTGTAAAAGTTCCTCTCCCTGCCAACCCATGGCATCCTCTGGTTTCCACTGCAGCTGTTCTGTGCATAGGGAGTATCAAGTTGTGCTTTTCATTGTGTTTTCCTATTAATGGTTGATTGAAGCAGCTTCTTATAGGCTTTTGGATCAATTAGATAATAGTTTTTGATGCAACTGTTTAAAAACACTTTTGTTTATTTTTCTACTGAGCTGTCTGCCACTTTTTTATTGGTTTCTTTATATATAAAAGAGATTCAAGTCCTTCTCAAGGAGTGTATATCACATCATCTCTCTCTCTGGGGTTTGCTCACTCACTCACTTCATGGTGTTTTTTGAAGAGCAGAAGTTCTTTACTTAAATTTGTTTTAATTTTAAAAATTTCCTTTAACCATCCTGTGTTGTCTTATATATGGAATTGGTAGCCATTCCCTTATCCAGGGGATATTCCTGATCCAGAGATCCAACCTGGGTCTCCTGCATTGTAGGCAGGTTATTTACTGTCTGAGTCAGCAGGGAAGACTATATATATATATACATATATATACACACACACTAATAAACTGAAGGTATTGATATATTGATAAATGTTCCATGTTTTATTTCATTTGATGAGAGAGTTTAGTCCACAATTTTTTCCTTGAAATTGTCTTTGTCAGATTTTCAGAGCAAAGTGATACTAGCCTAAATGATGTTGGGAATTGTTTTCTTTTCTTACATGAATTTGAAAACCTACTATACGATATGAGATATTTCTTCATGGGAATATTTGGAATTACTCTCCCTTTATGCTCACTGGACCTATAATTTTCTGTGTGGGACTATTGTTAGCAAAGATTCAATTCCGTTATAGGAGGTAAACTATTCAGACTTTCTATTTTCTTGTATCAGTGGGTCTAAATTGTATTTACAAATAAATTAAGGTATAGTCAAATACATTGTTGTAAAATTTATTAATTCATAGACTTAGTAGTGACACAGCCTATGCTTCATTTGATACTGCTCATTTGTGGGTTTTTTCCTTAAAAAAATCATTCTTAGGGCAAGATATATCTGTTTTATTAGTCTTTTCAAAAAATCAACTTTACAGTTTTGTTGACTTTTCTCTATTACCCTATACTATGCTATGTAATACTATACTGCACTATACTATACTATACTATATATACTACATTATACAGTGATATACTATACAATAAAATACTATACTGCACTATACAATATTATACCGTAGTATTCCATTCTATACTGTTCTCTAATACACTATATGAAAGATGGAGATGTTCTACACAGTCAGCAAAAACAAGACCAGGAGCAGACTGTGGCACAGACCATGAACTCTTTATTGCCAAATTCAGACTTTAATTGAAGAAAGTAGGGAAAACCACTGGACCATTCAGGTATGGCCCAAATCAAATCCCTTAGGATTATACAGTGCAAGTGACAAATAGATTCAAGGGATTAGAACTGATAGAGTGTCTAAAGAACTATGGACAGAGGTTCGTGACATTGTATAGGATGCAGGGATCAAGACCATCCCCAAGGAAAAGAAATACAAAATGGCAAAATGGTTGTCTGAGGATGCCTTACAAATAGCTGTGAATAGAAGAGAAGTGAAAGGCAAAGGAGAAAAGGAAAGATACAACCATTTGAAGACGGAGTTCCAAAGAATAGCAAGGAGAGATAAGAAAGCTTTCCTCAGCAATAATGCAAAGAAATAAAGAAAAACAATAGAATGGGAAAGACTAGAGATCTCTTCAAGAAAATTAGACATATCAAAGGAACATTTCATGAACAGATGGGCACAATAAAGGACAGAAATGGTATAGACCTAACAGAAGCAGAAGATATAAAGAAGAGGTGGCAAGACTACACAGAAGAACTATACAAAAAAGTTCTTCACGACCTAGATAATCACAATGGAGTGATCAACAACCTAGAGTCAGACATCCTGGAATGTGAAGTCAAGTGGGCCTTAGGAAGCATCACTACAAACAAAGCTAGTGGAGCTGATGGAATTTCAGTTGAGCTATTTCAAATCCTAAAAGATGATGCTGTGAAAGTGCTCAATACTCCAGCAAATTTAGAAAACCAAGCAGTGGCCACAGGACTGGAAAAGGTCAGTTTTCATTCCAATCCCAAAGAAAGGCAATGCCAAAGAATGCTCTAACTACTGCAAAATTGCACTCACCTCACACAGTAGTAAAGTAATGCTCAAAATTCTCCAAGCCAGGCTTCAAGAGTACGTGAACCGTGAATGCCCCCACGTTCAAGTTGGATTTAGAAAAGACAGAGGAACCAGAGATCAAATTGCCAACACTCACTGGACCATCAAAAAAGCAAGAGAGTTCCAGGAAAATATCTACTTCTATTTTATTGACTATGCCACAGCCTTTGACTGTGTGGATCACCAAAAACCGTGTAAAATTCTTCAAGAGATGGGAATACCAGACCACATGATCTGCCTCTTGAGAAACTTCTATGCAGGTCAGGATGCAACAGTTAGAACTAGACATGAAACAGCAGACTGGTTCCAAATAGGGAAAGGAGTACATCAAGGCTGTATATTGTCACCCTACTTATTTAACTTCTATGCAGAGTACATCATGAGAAACACTGGGCTGGATGAAGCACAAGCTGGAATCAAGATTGCCGGGAGAAATATCAATCACCTCAGATATGCAGATGACACCACCCTTATGGCAGAAAGTGAAGAAGAACTAAAGAGCCTCTTGATGAAAGTGAAAGAGGAGAGTGAAAAAGTTGGCTTAAAGCTCAACATTCAGAAAACGAAGATCATGGCATCTGGTCCCATCACTTCATGGGAAATAGATGGGGAAACAGTGGAAACAGTGTCAGACTTTATTTTTGGGGCTCCAAAATCACTGCAGATGGTGACTGAAGCCATGAAATTAAAACACACTTACTCCTTGGAAGGAAAATTATGACCAAGCTAGATAGCATATTGAAAAGCAGAGACATTACTTTACCAAAAAAGGTCCATCTAGTCAAGGCTATGGTTTTTCCAGGGGTCATATATGAATGTGAGAGTTGGACTATGAAGAAAGCTGAGCACCGAAGAATTGATGCTTTTGAACTGTGGTGTTGGCGAAGACTCTTGCGAGTCCCTTGGACTGCAAGGAGATCCAACCGGTCCATCCTAAAGGAGATCAGCCCTGGGATTTCTTTGGAAGAATGATGCTGAACCTGAAACTCCAGTACTTTGGCCACCTCATGTGAAGAGTTGACTCACTGGAAAAGACCCTGATGCTGGGAGGGATTGGGGACAAGAGGAAAAGGGGAAGACAGAGGATGAAATGGATGGATGGCATCTTGATGGACATGGGTTTGGGTGAACTCCGGGAGTTGGTGATGGACAGGGAGGCCTGGCGTGCTGTGATTCATGGGGTTGCAAAGAGTCAAACATGACTGAGAGGCTGAACTGAACTGATAGTAGGCATACAGATTTAGCATTGTGTTATCTTCCTAATGGATTGACTCTTTTTCTTATTAAATCTCTCTTTATAGGTCTAATAATCTGTTTTGTTTTTGTTTATTTTAAAAACTTTTTGTATTATTCTATTATAGAACTTACACATATTATATTTTTACATTCTTACAATTTTAATCCTTCTATATTACCTATATTCAAGATGTGTTTCATCTGTAAGCAGCATATAAATCATTTACATTCAGTCTGCAATTATAATCTTTAAATTTGCATATTTAATTGTTGTATCTTTACTGTGATTACATATTGGATTTATCCTAAGATCTTGCTATTTGTTTTCTATTTAAATGCCCGCATTTTTTTCCTTTCTTCCTATTTCCATTATTTATCTATTAGCTAGTTGATTGTAAATTCACTTACAGTTATGTTAATTGTTACCTTAATGAAACAACTTATATCCTTGATTCAGTTTAGCCTAACAGAAACATTTTCTGGTTGTGGGTACCAGACTCCAATACAGCCTCTTGGTTTTACATCCTTGGGATGGTACCCTTCCATGTACTCCAGTTGACTTATATAACTGATAGGATATTATGGAAATGATACTATGACTTCCAAAGCAAGGTCATAGCTTTTGCCTTCTTCTTGCCTAGATCACTCGTTTGGGGCAAGGCAGCTACCACATCAGGAGGACCCCTAAGAGGGCTAGAGGGAAGTCAAGCATCCCAATAAAGCAGTTGGTAGTGAGAAATAGAGCTCTATGGATGGTTGGTGCCAATTTGTCAACTAACTTGTCTTTCAAAGCCAGTTGAGCCTTCAGATGACCATGATCCTGGACATAATTTGGATGACAATCTTATGAAAGTCTCTGAGTATGAATGGAGCAGCTCAACTGTTACCAAACTCCTATCCTGCAGAAACTAAGTGAGATAATAAACATTTATTGCTGTTTTAAGCACTGGGTTTCTGCCTAATTAATTATGCAGCTGAAAAAAATCAGACACCCACCCATATTTAGATTGTGGAATCTTTTCATTATACATATTCCTTACTTATGGGCTTCTCAATTGGCACTAGTGGTAAAGAACCCATCTGCCAATGCAGGAGAAATAAGAGACTCTGATTCAACCCCTGGGTTGGAAAGACCCCCTGGAGGAAGGCATGGCAACCTACTCAAGAATTCTTGCCTGGTGCACCCCCATGGACAGAGGAGCCTGGCGGCCTGCAGTCCATACAGTAGAAAAGAGTTCAAGACAACTGAAGCGGCTTAGCAGGCATGCACTCATCCCTTTATTTGCCTTTTGAATTTTAGTTGTCATGCATTTCAGTATTGCATACTGTATATGAAAACCCCCAGGAGAGGATTTTAAGGCATATTTGTTTACATTTATTCATGTTCTGAAACATCTCCATTGCTTTTCTATTCTTGCATTTGCATGATACTTTCTGGGATAATTTTTCTCCTAACTGACAAGCATCCATTAATATACCTTTTGTTGCAGGACTGCCAGGGACAAATTTCATCCATTTTCTTTGCCTATATCTTTGCTATATTCACTTTCCTTTAATTATTTTGAAGATGTCTTAGGGTATGAAAGTCCAAGTTTCAAATACTTTCTGTCAGCTTTAAAGATGGCATTCCATTATTTCTTAGCTTCTATTGTATCTTTTTTCTTGATGAAATGTCAGCTATTAGTCATGATTTTTATTTTTTTAAAGTAATAGGTTTATATTGCTGCCTTCAAGATTTCTTTTTAATATGGAATAACCAGCAGTTTCACTGTGATGTATCAACATTGTGTTTATCCCACATGCATTTTCAAAGCCTATTGAGCCTCAGGTTAAAGTTTTGGAAAATTCATGGATATTATATTTTCAAATCTTGCTTTCCTTACTTTCTAGAATCCCATTACATATATTTAGATATTAGATATTATTTACATATTAGAAATTTTAAGGCATTTCAAATGTCTTTTATGTACTGTTCTATATTTTCCATCACTTTCTGCTTCTCTGCTTTAATTTGGATTTTTTCTACTGCTTTTGTCTACTAATTCACCAATCCTGTCCTCTGTTTTTATTTTTTGTGCCAAAAATCAATGTTTATCTCTCTATATATATTTTTTTAATGTGTATTCTATCTATACATATATTCTCTCTACATATACATATATTCTCTCTCTCTCTCTATCTATATATATATATACACATATATTCTTATATATTTTCCCTTGTAAAATTACAGAATGTCTGTGTTATTTAAGTTGCATCTCTTTTTTGAGCTTATCCATTTTTGTTATTTTAGAAAACTTATCTATTCTTTTCAGTATTTGTGTCACTTTTATATCTGCCTCTTGTATATTTTAACTGTAGGCATTTGGTATTGGGGCCTTTTTCTTATCATGCGTTTATATAAAACTATCAATAAATGCAGCATATATGTGTAGCGCCATAGAGGCTGAGGTGACATTTTCCCTCACAGATTGTTCAATATCTTCTCGTAGGCTGACAAAGTAGGGCATATCATCTGAATTCAGTTATGGACTGAACTGAGGTAAATTTATAATTTTAGTAAAGAGCAAAAATCAGACTTTCTATGATTATTCCTTGTTTCTAGAGTCTCAGGGCTTTGAATTGAAAACTCTGTGGGTTCACCTGGTCCTTTCTTCCAGTAAGTCCTAAGTTCTAATCCTTGATGTGTAAGCACAGAACGGTGGCTGAAATATCTGCTCTATTTGTCTAAGATTCTTTTCTTAGATTTTTAACCACTGGATTTGTGCAACTTCAGAGCTAACCAAATGCCTTGAGGGGAAACCAGGTGCATAAATCTCTAATTTTGCCTGTCCAAAAGATTACCTAAAACTCTTAGCCTATAGAAAGTTTATTCCTAAATCCAAAAACTGGATTATCTAAAACTCTGTCTAAAGATTATCTAAAACTCTGTCTCTCAGTCTATAGAAAATTTATTCCTAAATCCAAAAATTGAAAAAAAATACCCAAAATATATCCATCAGAAGGTGGTATATCCAAACTGACAAACTATGTCACAATAAAAATACTGTAATATGTAAAAACATGTATGAATCTCAAGAACATTATGCTAGATGAAAGATGTGAGACAAAAAGCATATGTATTATATGACTTCGTTTACATAGTGTCTTGGAATAATCTGCCTTAGGAAGAAAGATCAGAGACTGCTTGGAACTGAGAAAGAATTGAAAGTATTAGGACAGGAGTTAACTTTTGGAGATTATGTAAATTGTATATTCTGAATGTGGTATGGGATATAAAAGTATAAACAGTTGATATATACTTAAAAGTGAAAATTTTATTTTTAATTTTTTTCTTAAAAATGTAATTCAATATAAACAGTATAAAATTTACTATTTTAAGCTTTTAGAATATACAGTTCAGTCAGTTCAGTCTCGCAGTCATGTCCGACTCTTTGTGACCCCATGAATCACAGCACACCAAGCCTCCCTGTCTATCACCAACTCCTGGAGTTCACCCAAACTCATGTCCATTGAGTCAGTGATGCCATCCAGCCATCTCATCCTCTGTCATCTCCTTCTCCTCCTGATCCCAATCCCTCCCAGCATTAGGCTCTTTTTCAATGAGTCAACTCTTTGCATGAGGTGGCCAAGGTACTGGAGTTTCAGCTTCAGCATCACTCCTTCCAATGAACACCCAGGACTGATCTCCTTTAGAATGGACTGGTTGGATCTTGCAGTCCAAGGGACTCTCAAGAGTCTTCTCCAACACCAATTGATTCAAAAGCATCAATTCTTCGGTGCTCAGTTTTCCTCACAGTCCAATTCTCACATCCATACATGACACCTGGAAAAACCATAGCCTTGACTAGATGGACCTTTGTTGGCAAAGTAATATCTCTACTTTTCAATATGCTATCTAGTTTGGTCATAACTTTCCTTCCAAGGAGTAAGCATCTTTTAATGTCATGGCTGCAGTCACCATCTGTAGTGATTTTGGAGCCCAAAAAATAAAGTCTGACACTGTTTCCACTGTTTCCCCATCTATTTGCCATAAAGTATTGGGACCAGATGCCACGATCTTCATTTTCTGAATGTTGAGCTTTAAGCCAACTTTTTCACTCTCCTCTTTCACTTTCATCAAGAGGCTCTTTAGTTCTTCTTCACTTTCTGCCATAAGGGTGGTGTCATCTGCATATCTGAGGTGATTGATATTTCTCCCAGCAATCTTGATTCCAGCTTGTGCTTCATCCAGCCCAGCGTTTCTCATGATGTACTCTGCATAGAAGTTAAATAAGCAGGGTGACAATATACAGTCTTGATGTACTCCTTTTCCTATTTGGAACCAGTCTGTTGTTCCATGTCCAGTTCTAACTGTTGCTTCCTGACCTGCATATAGGTTTCTCAAGAGGCAGATCAGGTGGTCTGGTATTCCCATCTCTTGAAGAATTTTCCACAGTTTATTGTGATCCACACAATCAAAGGCTTTGGCATAGTCAATAAAGCAGAAATAGATGTTTTCTTGGAACTCTCTTCCTTTTTCCGTGGTCCAGCGGATGTTGGTAATTTGATCTCTGGGTCCTCTGCCTTTTCTAAAACCAGCTTAAACATCTGGAAGTCCACGGTTCACATATTGCTGAAGCCTGGCTTGGAGAATTTGAACATTACTTTACTAGAGTGTGAGATGAGTGCAATTGTGCGGTAGTTTGAACTTTCTCTGGCATTGCCTTTCTTTGGGATTGGAATGAAAACTGACCTTTTCCAGTCCTGTGGCCACTGCTGAGTTTTCCAAATTTGCTGGCATATTGAGTGCAGCACTTTCACAGCATCATCTTTCAGGATTTGAAATAGCTCAACTGGAATTCCATCACCTCCACTAGCTCTGTTCGTAGTGATGCTTCCTAAGGCCCACTTGACTTCACATTCCAGGATGTCTGGCTCTAGCTGAGTGTGAGTGATCACACCATCATGAATATCTGGGTAGTGAAGCTCTTTTTTGTACAGTTCTTCTGTATATTCTTGCCACCTCTTCTTAATATCTTCTGCTTCTGTTAGGTCCATATCATTTCTGTCCTTTATTGAGCCCATCTTTTCATGAAATGTGCCCTTGGTATCTCTGATTTTCTTGAAGAGATCTGTAGTCTTTCCCATTCTGTTGTTTGCCTCTATTTCTTTGCACTGATCCCTGAGGAAGCCTTTCTTATCTCTCCTTGCTATTATTTGGAACTCTGCATTCAGATGCTTATACAAGAATATACACGTTTAAAATATATGAGTTCTGCTCAGAATTGAAGAACATCAAAGAAAAGTGGGAGTCTGATGCCAAGCAAGGCTCTATGGGTCTCCCAGTCATGGAGGCCTTTTAGTTCTCATTTCTTATAGGCAAAACTCCAGCCTCCATAGGGCTGAACAGTTACTAATCAAGGGAGGGGCAGCCACAAAACCACCTGAGGCAAGATTAAAGGACAGGGAAACTCATCAAGATTAAGAAACCAAGCACCTGAGACTATGCAACAAACCTAATCTTGTCAGCAACTCCTTGAAATTTTGCAGAATAAAGGATGCAAGTTGGTTACTACCTTGATCCTTGTCACATACCCCTGTCTGACACAGCTCCTGAGGCTCTAGCCTACTGTGTTACCCCTTTGTACAGTAAAGAAATGAAGCTACTCTTTCTCCCCAAAAATGATAAAATATAAAGTTTTGTAGTATTAGGCACATTCATATTATACAATTATTGTCATCATTGTCTTAAAAACTCTTTCCATCTTGCAAAACTGAAATTCTGTCCTCATTAAGCAATAATTCTCCTTCCATCTCCCTCCAGACCCTTGTGGTCACCATTCTATTTTCCACATCTGTAAATTTTATTATCCAGGTACTCATATAATTGGAATCAAACAGTATTGTGCTTTTTTTGTGACTGGAGGTATATATTTATTTTATGCAAATTAAATCTCAATAAAGCTGACAAATTTAAAAAAGCAACATAAGCAAAACCATTATTGTTCCTACATTCGATAAACATATTATCTACAGCTGTGTATACTATATTTTCAGTATTTGTCTGAAAATTGTTTTCCCAAAATAGTCTTATTGTATTCAGTGTTTTGTATTGTATGTGATTTTTTTCAAAGTTTCATGTTTTGTTTAGCAATTTGGCATAGTCAGTTCACTATTTTCTGTAGACTATGATGTGCTGCATTAGAAAATATTCTCCCGTAACCCTGCAAAAACACCCAGAAAACTCAGAGTAGATCTGATCAATGAAGTATAACATTAATTCTCTTTTTCATAGAAAACGTAATTCAATTTTGATAATTTTTTTAAGTTCATTTCTTTTCCTTCATTCAGTTTGTCTTCAACAAATATTGTTATTAAACCAAACTGTCAAATATACTATTTACCATATGTTTGAATAGTTTGCAAATTTTAGTGCTAAAAGTGGTTAGCCTTCTAATTCTCGTTTCATTTAAACCAATAGTATAAATTTATTCCGTCAAAAAGGGAGCCCCATCAAAGTTTTAATACTACTTGAAATTTCCCAAAGAAGCAATTACAGGTATTAAAACATGCTAAAAAGCCTCTTATTTGAAAAATGTGTATTAAATGAAATACATATGGACACACCAGGGCTTCCCAGGTGGCTCAGTGGTAAAGAATCCGCCTGCAGTGCCGGAGACACTGGTTGGATCCCTGGGTCAGGAGGATCCCCTGGAGGAGGGTCCAGTAACCCACTCTAGTATTCTTGCCTGGAGAATCCCATGGACAGAGGAGCCTGGCAGGCTACAGTCAATGGGGTTGTAAAGAGTCAGACACGACTGAAGCCACTGAGCACATGGACACACCAATAGAACTGAAAAGAAATTCCCAAATAGAACCTAGTATTTATGTAAGATAATATATGATAAAGATGACATAGTAAATCAATAGGTTAAAAATGGATTTTTAGCTTTAAAACAAATGTTAGTAAGAACACTGGATAGTGTATTAATTAGCTTTTATCTGCATAACAAACCAAAGCTAAAAGCTTGTGTTAATTCAAAATTTAGTAGTTTAATTAACATTTATTATTGCTTCCAAATCCAATCAAGAGGAAGTTTCTATTGATGGACTGACCTCTGCTGGGACTGAGTCTGTACTTGAAAGGATAGATGGACCATCTGGAAAGCTTGGATGGAAGAGAGGAGCTCAGTCTCATGTCTGGCAGAGTGTGGAAAAAACGCACTCATGACTCAGGTCCAGAAAGAGTAAAGGATGAAGACTAAGCTTGACAGCATTGTAGAAACAAAAATAAAATGGCTGCTTGTCCAAATTACCATAAGAGACATCAAAAGATAGATTATAAAGTGGGAGAAAGAGTGGGACTTATTTCATTGACAAACAGCTATTACTTGAATATATGAAAAGCTACTAAAAACTAAGATAATGAGCTGGACAGAAAAAAAAAAGGACACAAGATAGGAATAATTTATCTACTGGAAAAAATAGAAAGGGCCATTGCACTTATAAATTCTGCTTAATTTCACTCCTAAAGAAAATGCAAACCGAAAACTATACAGTGCTGCTATTATTCATCTACTGCCTTAGCAAAAAATCCAATGGTTTGAAACTATGCTTCAATGGCAAAGTTCTAGGGAAAAAGGATAAATAAATAAATGGGTAAGTATTCACATTGGCTGTATCTCATTTTGTTTAATCTTCTCTCTATTGATTTTAATCTGATGTTTTCAACCTTTATCCATGCCAAATAATTTCACAACAAGCAAGCTTATTCACAAATCATGAGTTATTTTTTCAGTGGTGCATCTTTGGACTGGATTCTTCTAAGTGAGATTGCTTTAGCCAAGAATAAATGATTGGTTAATATTGCCAATTCTTTTCTTATAGGGCTTCTATCATTTTGCTTTTATGACCAGCGATATGTTTACAATGTAAATAGTTTACATATTCAAAACTTAAATTAAGGAAGGAGAAGCACACTGCAATATTAAAAACAAATGGACACAAAAGATCTAACTGTGTATCAAATGGGTACTATAGTGCACAGGAAAATGAAATTGTTATGGGTGAGTTTGAAAGCAGAACTCTTAAATGGAATGTCTTATAAAGTGAAAAAAAGCTGTAAAAAACCTTCAACTTCACTCGTTTATTTAATTTTTAGTAATCCCATCATCAAACCAGTCAATTCTAAAGGAAATCAACCCCGAATATTCACCGGAAGGACTGATGCTGAAACTGAAGCTTCAGTACTTTGGCCACCTGATGCAAAGAGCTGACTCACTGGAAAATACCCTGATAATGGGAAAGATTGAGGGTAGGAGGAGAAAAGGGCAACAGAGAATGAGATGGTTGGATAGCATCACTGACTCAATGGACATGAATTTGAGCAAACTCGGGGGGATAGAAAAGGATAATGAAGACTGGTGAGCTGCAGCTCATGGAGACACAAAGAGTGGGACATGACTTAGCGCCTGAACAGCAACAATCTCAACATTACGATTTTGGCATTATGCTACTTACACAGTTTAAGAAAGCTGAGCAAAATTCAACTAAGTGAATCTCTTAATAGTGGTAGGAGTACAGATCTTCAATGAAAGGTAACACAGATATAAACATAAAGTAAGACACATTAGTGTTTAACAAGAAAAATTTGAATTGCTCATTTAGTTTGAGACTGTCACTAAATCTCAAAGATTATAAAGTTATTGACTTCTTGGGACTTCCCTGGTGGTCCAATGGCTAAAACTCTGTGCTTCCAACACAGAGGGTGCGTGTCTGATCCCTGGTTGGGGAACTAAGATCCCAGATGCTGTGTGATGTGGCCACATATGAAGTCATGTGTGTATATATATATATATATATACACACACACACATATGTCCAACATGACTGAGCAACTAAGCATACATACACACACACACACACACACATTTGAAAAGTGAAAGTGTTAGTTGCTCAGTCGTGTCTGACTCGTTGTGACCCCATAGACTGTAACCTGCCAGGCTCCTCTATCCATGGAATTCTCCAGGTAAGAATACTGGAGTGGATTGTCATTCCCTTCTCCAGGGGATCTTCCTGACTCAGGGATCAAACCCTGGTCTCCAGCACTGCAGACAGGTTCTTTACCATCTGAACCACCTGGGAAACCCAAATAATATATAGTTAAGTCTCTTCTAAAAATTCCTCAGCAATTGACCTCCTCACTCTTTTTTAATTACCCCAGCACCAAGGATATCATTCTATTGTAGATTTAATATTAGTTCTGTGGCTACTCTGCTTCTACTGGATGCCGCTCTGAGAATTAACCTAATCTTTCTAATTGCCTGATGCACAACTAGAGATGATGACCATCTCCCTGACAGGACTGATTCCTGAAGGAGCTGGTCAAGTTGTGGGAACTGTGATTTCTTATCACCAAGTCCTTCACAGCATTTTCCATCCACAGAACCTTTCATAAAAGTCATTTTCATGAGAGATATTGAGATTTGAGGATGCCCCTGCACATCCCACCCACCTTGAAAACCTTGACAATTTCTGAAGTAAAAGGACGGAGCTCCAACTTTGTACTTTGAGAAAAATGCCTGCAACAAAAGTGGTTCTAGATACCCAAAAAGTCACATGAGAATGGCTTGTAAATGGCAAAACATCATAAAAAGCTGATTATCACTCTTGCTAAAAGAAGCCATTTCAATTTTGTATTGTTGTAGTCACAGTGATTTCTCACAGTTGGACCTGAAATCTGCCTCATTATAACTTTATCCCATTAATCTTTGTTCTACCCTCTGGGCTGTACTAAATAATTAATTGCTTTCATTGGAGGAAGTAAAAATAAAAAGTTTTTTATATTGAAATAATAAAAATACAAGCATTTGGTTCTTGATCTTTTTATGAATTATTTTATTAACTGACCAATGTGTACCCTCTTAAAGACACCTGTACAAGGATAGCCTTACTTCCTTTTCTTGTCTTTATTTGACCATTGTTTTGCCATAAATTATCTACTAAAGAGCAACTATGACTCTAGATAATCACAGTTTACCCCCAGATTGTTCTCCTCTGCAACTCTATTTGTGGTTTCCACTCCTGAGAGTATTTCCCTGCAGACATGATCATTGGGATTATTTCCTACCTTGGAAGAATTAACTATGTCATATTTCCATTTATGACATTTTTTGCAGATTTGCAATTAAATGTTAATATTATAATTAATAATATTCATGATCATGTGTTGTGGTTTCCTCTAGAACATGATATTCATGGGCTTCCCAGGTGGTGCAGTAGTAAAAAATCCACAAGAGATGCAGGTTTGACCCCTAGGTTGGGAATACTTCCTGAAGGAGAAAATACTAACCACCTCCAGTATTCTTGCTTGAAAAATCCCACAGACAGAGCAGCCTGGCAGGCTACAATCTATGGGGTTATAAAGAGCCAGATATGACTGAACAACTGAGCACATACACAGACAATTTCAATTTCTTCATCCACTATTTCCTTAATCTGTTATAGTGACTGGCAAAGACAGAAGTTACAAAAGTAAATAAATAAAAGAAATCTAACTTTTGGATGATATACCTTCATAAACCTCTACCTGGTCTTAAAAATGGAGGCACTTTCTCCCTTTGCCATATCTCATTAAATAACTTTCTCTTATCTAGTAGTGTCCTGGAGAAGGGAATGGAAACCCACTCCAGTATTCTTGCCTGAGAGTCCCATGGACAGAGGAGCCTGGCAGACCCTAGTACATGGGATCACAAAGAGTCAGACAGAACTGATTGTCTAACACACACATTATCTTGTAGTGTACATAACAGTTTTGCTATGTATGTATTATTCTGTTCAGTTCAGTCGCTCAGTCATGTCTGACTCTTTGCAACCCCATGGACTGCAGCATGCCAGGCGTCCCTGTCCATCACCAACTCCTGGAGTTTACCCAAACTCATGTCCATTGAGTCTCTAACACAATAGGGAAGTGTGTAAGTTTTCACAGAATACAGAATGAGATGTCCAACATTGACTGGTAAGTTAAGATAACCTCATGGAAAGGGGATCATTAAAATGGAGCCAGAAAGAATTGAGTGGTTTTCAAGATGGAAAAGAAGAAGTAGGTTGACTCATCCAAAAAAGCGAATGGCATGACCAAAGGCAGAGTCACAGGTAATGCAAATGTCTTTGAAGAAATTATGAAAAGTTGATGTTACTGGAGCCCCCATAACATGCAAATAAGGAATGAATAGAGTACAACTAGTTTGATGGAAAACTGAGAACCCTGAAAAGAAAGAAGCACACAAATAGATTTTCTCCTGGGATGAAAAATGATTGTAAAGTTGAGTTGTCTATGCATGAAATGCCAAGCTAGATAATGCTATTCTATAGGATGCAGTTGTATCAAAGCATTAGAACAAATCTGAGAGTATTCATTTTTTTAAATCCACCCCAATATCATACATATTATACATATAGTTATCACATTAAGTTTTACCTTTGAGGCATTTACAATTGACCCTCGAACTACATGAGCTTGAACTGCACAAGTAAACTTATACAAGGAAGTTTTTCTCTGATAAATATTTCAGAAAATTCTTTGGAGATTTTCAAGAGCTTTCCTGGTGACTCAGAGGGTAAAGAATCTGACTGCAGGGTGGGAGACCTGGGTTTGATCCCTGAGTTGGAAAGGACACCTGGAGAAGGGAATGGCTACCCATACCAGTCTTCTTGCCTGGAGAATTCCATGGACAGAGGAGACTGGTGAGCTGCAGTACTTGGGGTCACAAAGAGTTGGACATGACTGAGTGGCTGACACTTTTTGTTTATTTATTTTTTGGAGATTTTCAACAATTTGAAAAAATATTGGGCACAAACTGATTAGCCTAGAAATAGTGAAAATATTAAGAAAATGTTAGGTATGTCATAAATACATAAAATATATAAGATACTAGCCTATTCTTACATAGACATAAGATGAGAGATATTTAATGTTAGATTAATAATATTAGTTTACCATTTTATAACTCTGCTTTCAAAGAATTACATTATCATTCAGTATGCCTCTCTCATAACTGGAGAAACTGTGTATCAGCCTGCCATCACAAATAAGTGATTTTTAAAAAAATATAACAATGTTTCCAATGCTGAATTATGAGTATGACTGTAATACTATATGCTAGAAAACTTTCGTAACCATTCATTCATTAGTATTAATATATAAGTTAGGCTACCAAGAAGCAGTCATATTTTTTACATAAAACTACCACGCATGCAAGTATGCTCAGGCATGTCCAACTCTTTGCAACTGCATGGACTGGAGCCACCAGGTTCCTACATCCACGGAATTTTCCAGGAAAGAATACTGAAGCAGGTTGCCATTCCCCACTTCAGGGATGGAACTTGCAGCCTCCTGCATTGACAGGAGGTTTCTTTTTACCAATGTGCCACCACCATAAAGTAAATATTTTGCTGCCTCTTCATTATCAATGCATGAATCATTCTGTTGGTAAATAAATATGAATTTTTTCACTTTACATTTTCATTTTTGATGTCTAGTGTTAGTAAAATGTATAACATCAGTATTTTGTATTATATAAGACTATATTGATGTTGGTATCGACAGACATCATTTTGTAGACAGATGATGTAAATTCACAGTATTGACAGTTTATAAGCAAAACAAACATCATACACAGATTCTGGGCTGCATGGGAATTAGCACTTCTATACCCTGTGTTTTTCTAGAAAGTGTGGAACACTGGTTACTAGTTCCCAGAGGTTGTGGTAGATATGTGATCAGCTACTTCTGGAGCCACAGAATAGCAAAGTGGGTACATTGCTCAGTTGGATGTAAGTCTGTTCTATTTCTGATGTTCAATTTTTCTATTTTTGTTTCTTTGTTTTAAAGAGAGAAAAGGCCAAGAGTAGAAGCTGTTTAGAGAAAAATATTTACAAGATGAGTTGCTATAATAGGCTAGAATTTTAGTACAGTGCACTGTGTAGTGTACCCCATAGCTGAACATCAAAACTATAAGTTTCTCAAACAACAAACCACACTGATAGAGACATTGCTGATGAGTCCAGAGGGTGATGATACAAAGAGGATACTGCTGGCAAGTGAACAACTTTCTGCTTGCTTGGGATTTGGCTTCAACCCTTATAGCTCAGAAAAGTCAATTTTCCTGGGCTCAGAAGAAGAGGCTTACTTCATGCTTCCTCTCCCCAGGCTTCTTCTTGGTTTTAGTTTTGCTTTTAAAAGAAGCTTTATGTTTGGCATAAATGGATGAGCCCTGGGAAAATGTAATACCAAAGGCAAAGATCAGGAAAGAAACAGAGCCTCAGAGACTCCACCTTCTTTCATATTATCCCAGCACTCTAGCCTCTAGGTTATGTCACAGGATTTATTATCTCAATTAAAGTCTGAGCAGAACTGGTACATCCCTTCCATTCTAAGCCAATTGGGAAGTGATGTGATGTTTGTTCATCTCTTTCCTTCTTGAATCTGTTTGTGTGTAAACAGGCCTCCAACAAGGGCAGAGCTCTAAGATGGGAGCCAATGTGAACTCACACATTCTCTTTGAGGAGGTGCACAAGCATAAGTTCCAAACTGGATTTAATGAGTGAGAAATAAAGCATTCTTTTGCTTGGTTACTGAAATATAGTCTACACTGAATAATTAATTCAAAATAAAATAATCTAAAAATTATGAAAAATTCAGCCTTATTTGTAATTTCTTGATACAGTAAGAATTCCACCACAAAAGGGAGTGAGCGTTCATTCATTTCTTCACTCATTTTGTAATGGTTGACCTGGAGCTTACTGGAGTCCTTATACAAATCAGGAGGTCAAGGAGCCTTATTTAGACTCCAGAAATTATATTGAGAAACAAAAAGTTTGTTTAGGAAACCATTTGTTAATTTAACCACAAGGAGATATACGTCTTATTACTATATTGAAACTCAAATCTGAAGTAAAACAAACTTTACTGAATTCATTTATTATTTATAATAGGTTTTTTTTTTTTTTTTTGGCAGAGACTTAGGGTTTCCTATATATAGTATCCTGTCATCTACAAATAGTGACAATTTTAATTCTTTCCTTCCAAATTGGATGACTTTAATTTCTTTTTTCTTGTCTGATTGCTGTAGCTAGGACTTCCAATACCATATTAAGGAAGTAGTGAGAGTGGGAACCCTGGTCTTGTTCCTGATTTTAGAGGAAATGGCCATGAGCTTTTAAACATTGAATATGATGTTAACTGCTGGTTTGACAAAAATGGCTTTTATTAAGTTGAAATATATTCCCCATATACCAACTTTGATGAGAGTTATTTTTTTTTTATCATGAATGGATGTTGAATGTTATCAAATGCTCTTTCTGCATATATTGAGATGATCATGTGATTTTCATCTTTCCTATTGCTAATGTGGAATATCACATTGATTTAGTTGTGAATATTGAATCATCCTTGCATCTCTAGAATAAATCTATTAAAACAGCATGGTACTGGCACAAAAACAGGCACATAGATCAGTGAGGCAGACTAGAGAACCCAGAAATAAACCCACACACCTATGGTCAATCAAGCTGACAAAGGAAACAAGAAATGTGATAGAGAAATGGAAATATATTTAATAAGTTGTCTGTGAAAACCTAAGAGTTACATTTAAAAGAATGAGATTAGAATGTCCCCTCACATCATATACAAAAATAAACTCAAAAAGAAATTAAAGACTCGAATGTAAGGACTGAAACTATAAAACTCCTAGAAGAGAACACAGAAAAAACACTTTTCATATAAATTATAGCAACAGTTGTTTGATCTGCCTTGTAAGACAAAGAAATAAAAGCAAAAATAAACAAATGGGACCTAATTAGACTTAAAAGCTTTTGGACAACAAAGGAAGCCATTAAAAAAAGACAATCTACTGAATGGGAGAAAATATTTACAAATGTTATTGCCAATAAGAGTTTAATATCCAAATTAAACAACCCATACAACTAATTAACAAAATAACAAATAACCCAATCCCAAAAAATGGGCAAAAAGACATAAATAGACATTTTTCAAAGAAGACATACAGATGGCTAACAGACACACAAAAAAGTACTCAACATTTCTAATTACTAGAGAAATGCTGATCAAAACCACAATGAGATATCAGTTTATGCCTGTCAGAATGTCAAATCACCAAAAAGTCTACAAGTAACAAATGGTAGAGATGACGTGGAGTAAAGGGAACCCTCTTGCACTGTTGGTGGGAATGTAAATTGCTGCAGCCACTATGGAGAACAGTATGGAGGCTCCTCAAAAAACTAAAAATAGAGCCACTATATGATCCAGCAATCCCGCTCCTGGGTATACATCTGAAAAAATGGAAACTCTAATTCAAAGCATGCACGCCAATGTCCATATGAGCACTATTTATAATAGTCATAATATGGAAGTGACCTAAGTATCCATCAGGAGATGAATGGATAAAGAAAATTAGATATCACAGACAGAGAAAACTAACTTATGATTACCAAGGGGGAAAGGTGATGGGGATGGATAAACTGTGAGACTGGAATTGACATATACACACCACTGTATATAAAATAGCAAGCTAATAAGGACCTACTGTAGCACAGAGAACTCTTCTCAGTACTCTGTAATGAGTAATATGGGAAGAGAATCTAGAAGAGAGTGGATATATGTATGTGTGTGACTGATTCACTTTGTTTTACAACATAAACTAACACACATTTTAAATGAACTGTATTCCAATAAGGGCTTCCCTGGTGGCTCAGACAGGAAATATAAAAAATAAATTAAAAAAGAATCTGTCTTGCCGAGCCCAAGAAGATGGGTCTCGCTAATTAACTCAGTACTCATTAAAGACGAATGGCTCATGAAGCTAACATAATTGTGTTGTGCTTTAAAATGTATAATTAATATGAAAAAGAATGTATTATTAAAATAAAATAATTTGTTCATGCAAAAAAAAAAAAAAAGAATCTGTCTGCAATGTGGGAGACCTACGTTCAATACCTGGGTTGGGAAGATCTTCTGGAGAAGAGAATGACAACTCACTTCAGTATTCTTGCCTGAAGAATCTCATGGACCAAGGAGCCTGGTGGGCTACAATCCATAGGGTAACAAAGAGTTGGACTTAGCACAAACACATACTCCAATAAAATTTTTTTAAAAAGAAGATGAAGTATATACATACAATGGAATATTACTCAGGCATAAAAAAGAATAAAATTCTGCCATATACAACAATGTGGATGGATCTTGAGAATGTCATGCTTAGCGAAATGTCAGACTGGGAAGGACAAATGATGTATATTATCACTTATATGAGAAATCTTAAAAACAAAGCTAATAAATGAGTATAACAACAGAAATAAGCTCACAAATATAGAGAATAAACTACTGGATACCAGTGGGAAAATGGATGGGAGGAGGGACTAGATAAGGGCAGGGGATTCATAGATACAAACTACTGTGTATAAAATAGATAAGCAGCAAAGATATATTACACAGAAAAGGGAAATCTGTCATTATTTTATGATAACTTTAAATGGAATACAATCTATGAAAATATTGAATCACTATACTGTATGCCTAAAAGTAAAATATTGTAAATACTACACATGAAACTAACACAGAATTTTAAGTCAGCTATACTTCAATAAAAATATAAAAAATAAATTAAAAAAGAAAATAAGATTGAAATCTATCCCTTAATAGAAAAGTTTGATACAAGAATTTTTTTTCTAAGAATTTTATTTCTTTTTGGAGTTCTGTGTAAATGAATCAAGGCAAAAAGAACATTTGAAAAACAATATATTAAAAACTATAGCTTCACTACATTTGTAGACAATTATTCTACTCCTCTAAATTTACACTTGCCTGGAGACTCCCAGGGACAGAGGAGCCTGGTGGGCTGCCATCTATGGAATCGCAGAGTCAGACATGACTGAAGTGACTTACAGCAGCAGCAAATTTACACTTAGTTTATTTTTATTGTACTAATTTAATATTTTCCTCATTTCATGTGCTGACATGTTGTGGCCACAAAAACTGTGTCTATAGACTAGAATTTGAAAGGTGAATTGTGGATACATTATATCAATATTGGTTTTCTCCTCCAGAATAAACTCTAGAGAGGAAATTAGTCCTCAGACATAATACTTTCACCATTAAAGAACTGGAAAAGGATTTCTGGAACTGAAAATAGACAAATTTAACATAAAATGTGATTTGAAGGAGACTAGAAGTAAATTTATTCTTCTTCAATATACAATAGATTTGCAGGGAAGAACACAGTCACATAACAAAGAAAGCAAGCTTCCCTCCCTCCCCCTCACTGATGCCCAATGGATCTTTCAGAATGTCTTTGTTACTGCTTCCAGCCTGTGCTATGGGTTTTCAGTTCAATTCAGTTCAGTCGCTCAGTCGTGTCCAAGTCTTTGCGACCCCATGAACCGCAGCATGCCAGGCCTCCCTGTCCATCACCAACGCCAGGAGTCCACCCAAACCCATGTTCATCGAGTCGGTGATGCCATCCAACCATCTCATCCTCTGTCGTCCCCTTCTCCTCCTTCCCTCAATCTTTCCCAGCATCAGGGTCTTTTCAAATGAGTCAGCTGTTTGCATCAGGTGGCCAAAGTATTGGAGTTTCCGCTTCAACATCAGTCCTTCCAATAAACACCCAGGACTGTGGGTTTTACCAGTTAGAAAAAAACTCAAGAGCTGGGAGGACGCTAAGAATAATCATCTAACATTCTCTTTCCAAAAGTTTACAACATGCATCACTTTTAGATGGTACTGGCTAATAATGGAAACTTTATAATCATTATTACTGTCTTGTTATTTGTTTGCTACTTAGTTGCTAATTTCTTTGTACATTTTTGTTCTTCAGGAAATTTTGAAGAAATGATGCCAAGAGCCTTGGTTCCCAGCTTCCTCTAAAAAAAATGGCTCATATAGTGATTGCTGGAGCTTAATGGAGCCCTCATTTTATTAAAATTTTTAGTTTACACAATTCTATATTTCAAGCTCACCAAGCAAAAAGAGTCCTCTGGAGTTTACTGATTGCTCAAGTTAATACACAAACATCTTGAATTAACTTTATATTGGATAATAGGAAAACATTTAGTACAATTTAGGATCTTATTAACCAATAAAAATAGATGTAATATACTTAGAAACAGAGCTTTATTAGTCAAATCGATTAAATTGGCCCCAAATGTATTTGTTTGTTTATTTGTTTTGGAGAAGAACTTAAATAGAGGAGGATACTGTTGAGGTGTTTATACTCAGTGCCCTGCTTTCAGGACTGTGAAGAGTTCATGTTTTAGGTTACCCAGGCCTGCATTCTCATTCCCCTTATTCACCTGAGAAGGGCTTTCATTTCTTACCGTTCTGAAATCAGTGTGACTTCCCACATTGCCTGCATATTCTGTAGTAGGATATTTGAGAACTCATTATTGAAATTTTGTTAGGTCCAATTGGAATGCACTACCTCCTCCGTATTGACCAGATAACCTTTAGGTATTCATGATGAGAATTAGGAAGGGAGATAAAATGGAAGGAAGACCCACAGCATTTTAGTAGACTTTCAGGTCCTGTTCATCACGATATGCTACAATAACAAGAGGAAAAAGAGTTTCGTCTAGATGAGAACATGAGAATGAAGTTTTTCAAAATGGAAGCAACAGGTTTGCTGGTAGGTTTTCATTGTGGTGGAGACATAATTGCGTCTCCACAATTAGATGCAATTGTGAAAAACTTTACGTTGTGGACAGGTGTGAAGGTTTTTGTATGTTTGGAAATGTTTGTTCATTTCTTTTGGTTGAGTATGAGGTAGCGAATACTTTACCGCCATGATGTGAGCCATCACACTTCATATATAATTTTTGTACCAGTGCTGTCTTCCCTCAGGATCTGCAGGTGGATGCTTGAGTTTTTTAAGTCAACCCTCTAAGAGCTGACTCATTTGAAAAGACCCTGATGCTGTGAAAGATTGAGGGCAGGAGGAGAAGGGGATGACAGAGAATGAGACGGTTGGATGGCATCACCGACTCAGTGGAGGTGGGTTTGGGTGGACTCTGGGAGTTGGTGATGGACAGGGAGGCCTGGCGTGCTGCGGTTCATGGGGTCACAAAGAGTCGGACATGGCTGAGCAACTGAACTGAACTTTCTGTATCTGTAGGATCTGTAGCCATAGATTCAACCAACTATGAATCATAAATATCATAGTATAGGTAATTAAAAACAATCACATGTAAGTAGACACATGCCAATCAAAACTGTGCTGTTCAAGGGTCAACTGTTATATGTTTTCCGGTGCTCTGGATACTGCTGCTGCTGAGTCACTTTAGTTGTGCGATTCTTTGTGACCCTATGGACAGTAGCCTGCCAAGCTCCTGTGTCCATGGGGATTCTCCATGCAAAAATGCTGGAGTGGGTTGCTATGCGCTCTTCTAGGGGATCTTCCCGACCCAGCAATAGAACCAGTGTCTCTTACATCTCATGCTCTGGCAGGTAGGTTCTTTACCACTCATGCCACCTGGGAAGCCCTACCTGGTTACAAAATTAAATGTGGTGCCTTAGTCTTGAATGCTATAGAGAAAAGTTGAGATTAGCGATTCTCAACCTTTTGGGCCTCAGGAACCCTTTACACTCAAAAATTTATTAAGGACCTCCCAAAGCTTTTGCTTGTATGAATTATATCTACCAATATTTACTGATTAAAAAATAAAGCTAAGAAACTTTAAAATGACAAGATTCACAAGCTCATATTTCAGTTGATCAATGATGTGTTTATATTTCATGTCACCTCTGGCAGAAGCAACAGAGCCATTGTAGGAGGATGAGAGCAAAGGCATGACACTCTAAACATTAAATATCTATTAATAATATCTTGCTAAACAGTTTTAAAGAGAGAGAATGAGAATAACAATGACAAAAAGAGTCTTACTATGATCATAAGAATAGTTTTGAATTTACAACCCCTGGAGAGATCACGAGGATCCCTGAGGCATCCCTAAATCACATTTTGCAAACAGATGCTCCAAACTAGAGTATAAAAAGCATTCCATACAGAATTGAGACATATTTTGGTAATGAAATTAAGTGACATGATATTATAGTTTAAGGTGTATGTGTATATAATATATATTGATATGTAAATAATGATGTATATATATGTGTGTCTGTGTGCATGCGCACGTGCACATGCATGTGTATGGCTTCCCTGGTGACTCAGATGGTAAAATAGTCTGCTTGCAGTGCAGGAGACCGAGGCTCCATCCCTGGGTCGGGAAGATCCCTTGGAGAAGGGAATGTCAACCCACTCCAGTACCCGTGCCTGGAAAATTCCATGGACAAAGGAGCATAGCAAGGCTGAAGAACATGAGGCTGCAAACAGTCAGATGTAACTGAGCAACTAACACTTTCACTTTCATTTTGTATATATATTTACATATTTTAATTTATATATATTTAATATTATATATATATATATATATTAAATGATGATACTACTCTAATGGCAGAAAGTGAATAGGAACTAAAGAATCTCTTGATGAGGATGAAAGAGCAGGGTGAAAAAGCTGGCTTGAAAATCAACATTAAAAACTCCAAGATCATGGCAACCAGTCTCATCATTTCATGGCAAATAGAAGGGGAAAAAGTGGAAGCAATGACAGACTTTATTTTCTTGGGCTCCAAAATCACCTTAGGCTGTGACTGCAGTCATGAAATTAAAAGATGCTTGCTCCTTGGAAGGAAACCCATGACAAACCTAGACAGTGTATTAAAAAGCAGACATCACTTTGCTGACAAAGGTCTGTACACTCAAAGCTATAGTTTTTCCAGTAGTCATGTATGGATGTGAGAGTTGGACCATAAAGAAGGCAGAGTGCTGAAGAACTGATGCTTTCAAATTGGTGCTGGAGGAGGCTCTTGAGAGCCCCTTGGACAGCAAACAGATCAAATCAGTCAATCCTAAAGGAAATCAACCCTGAATATTCATTGAACTGATGCTGAAGCTGAAGCTCCAAAACTTTGGCCACCTGATGCAAAGAGCCAAACTCATTGGAAAAGACCCTGATGCTGGGAAAGATTGAGGGCAAGAGGAGAAGAGGGTGGCAGGGGATGAGATGGTTAGATAGGATCACTGACACAATGGAGGTGAATTTGAGCCAACTCAGGGAGATATTGGAGGGCATAGGAGTCTGATGTACTACAGTTCATGGGTCGCAAAGAGTCAGACATGGCTTAGTGACTAAACAGCAATATATATATATCATGGTGTGTGTATATATTTTTAAGTGATGTGGTGATTGGGTCTCAAGGCACAGGAGCCCAGAAATCACCCCAGTGGTGTCATCTTGCCAATAGGAAGATTTTACTCCGGTTTTCATATGGACAAAACATTCTCTGAGTTAAATATAAATCAATTTCTCTGAAATAATTTTACCTGAGGTATAATTGACATGTAAGTTTCATATGTATAACATAGCAATTCAATATTCATATATATTGCACACAGTAAATTTAATTAACATCTATCAGCAGATATAGTTACAATTTTTTTTCTTATGAGAACTTTTAAGATACTTTCTTAGCAGCTTTCAAGTATACAGTGCAGAATTGTTAGCTATAGTCACCATGCTGTACATTACATCCTCACAGCATGTATTTTATGCTTGGAAGTTTGCACATTTCAATTACCTTAACCCTTTCACCCACCTCCATCTCCCACCACCTCTGGCCACCACCAATCTGTTCTCTATGTCTGTGAGCCTGTGATCATTTTTGTTTGTTTGCTTGTTTTTAAATTACACAAATAAATGAGATCACATCATATAAAAACCTAAACTGTTTTAAACAAGTACTATTTTAAACAATCTGTATCACTCTGATTACCTCATCTTTTGGGTTTTCCAAAAAGGAGCAGGTTTTGATGAATTTCCCAAATCCTCCAATAAAACAGCATCCAGATCTCCCTTCAATCTTAAGTGTTCTTTTGCTTTTGCAAAGCAAAGCAGCACAAGTAAACAAAGAACTGTACAGAATTGCATTAAGGTGCCTACATGATTATCAGTGTGTATTATATCAGGGATGAAGCATCTCACTCCTACTTCCTTCATAGGGATGAAATTATAGCTGGTACTTAACATAGAGTTGATAGTTACAAATGCCTCTCTTAGTAGAAATAGTGGTATATTGTGGAAGAATAAAAATTCAGATGTATTTTATTAAAGAAGATGCAAGCTTGCTAAGTCACTTCAGTGGTGTCTGAATCCTTGTGACCCTATGGATTGTAAGCTGCCAGGCTCCTCTGTCCGTGGGATTGTCCAGGCAAGAATACTGGATTGGGTTGTCATGATCTTCTCCAAGGCATCTTTCCAACCCAAGGATCAAACCTGGTTTTCATGCTTCCTGCATTGACAGGTGAGTTCTTTACTTTAATGGGCCACCAGGGAAGCCCATTAAAAAAGATACTTCATGGTTAAATAAGTCAACTTACTCAAATTTCAATTTTAGAACCAACCTTTAACTTTGGTACTCCCAGTTGCATTTGGTTATATGAAATTAGTGTGTATATGTGTGAAGTTCATTAAACTCACATGCAAACTTAAGAAACATTTACTTTTAATTAAAAGTGTTCATCAATACACAGTCTTCTGGTTAGAAAATGTGTTTTTAACTCAATTTTTTTTCTCATAAAAATGTTAAGTCATTTCAGGCATAACATTTCAATATATGTATATATTGAAAGTATTTAAATACACTCAAATTAACAATTTGAATTTTCAGCAGTCAGAAAATATTAAAGTATTGATTATATATTTAATAATAAATATTAGAAAGGAAAAACAATTGTTTTCCCTACTCAATAAAGTGAAATTTTTAACCATTAAATTGAATGAAACAGATCAAAAGTGAGTTCTTTCTGTGTCTCTCTCCATCTCTGTCTCTGTCTGTCCCTCTTCCTTCCTACCTGTCTTCTGGATAAAGGGTTTATGGGAAAACTCAACTATTCACTTATTGAGAGATCTAAAATTATTTCAAAATAAAAGTTGAATACAGAAAAAATATTAACACAAGCAGCTTTAATAATAATGTTGGCTATAAACAATCTACAAGAATATTTTCTGAAATAATATTTAAGATGTTGGAAATAAAATCTGTGTATAAAGCAAGGAATTGATGTAACTGTATAATGACATGCTGCTACTGCTGCTGCTAAGTCGCTTCAGTTGTGTCTGACTCTGTGCAACCTCATAGACGGCAGCCCACCAGGCTCCACCGTCCCCGGGATTCTCCAGGCAAGAACACTGGAGTGGGTTGCCATTTCCTTCTCCAATGCTTGAAACCACCTCATAGACGGCAGCCCACCAGGCTACACCGTCCCCGGGATTCTCCAGGCAAGTGTACTGGAGTGGGTTGCCATTGCCTTCTCCAGTGAAAGTGAAAGTGATGTCGCTCAGTCGTGTCCGACTCTTTGTGATCCCATGGACTGCAGTCTACCAGGCTTCTCTGTCCATGGGATTTTCCAGGCAAGTGTACTGGAGTGGGCTGCCATTTCTTTCTCCAGGGGATCTTCCTGACCCAGGGATCGAACCCAGGTCTCCTGCACTGCAGGCAGACGCTTAACCCTCTGAGCCACCAGGGAAGCCTTCTCCGGTACACGATTTATTAAGTGAAAGATACCACCAAAGAGTTGCACAGCGTCACTTAAATTATATATAAATATGCACATTTATGGAAAAGGAAATGGCAACCCACTCCAGTATTCTTGCCTGGGAAATTCCATGTACACAGGAGTCTGGTAGGTCACAAAGAATCAGACATGGCTGAGCATGCACAACGCACATTTATGCATAAACCAGGTAAGGTTCCTCAGTAAAATGTGTATATGGCTGTCTCTCTATGTTTGACTTGTAAATAGTGATTTCTTCTTTCTTTTTCCTTTTGTTTTCTTGTTTTATGATTTTCCAAGTTGAGCATGCATTAATTCTACAACAATTTAAAAACTGAAACTAATTCCCTAAGATTGGCTAAAGAAGAATAATTAAGTCTAAGAAGTTAATGTAAGGAAAAATTACCTTTGATCATATTTAGATTAACACAGAGTAAATATTGCAGTGCATCATAGGAAGAGTATATATAGCTCTATCTTTAAAAGAACATTCTTTTACACAACAGTTTCTTCCAAACTCTAAAGTTTCCTGAGGAATAGCTAAAGTCCCATAAAGACAGTTATGTTTAGCAGATAAAATTTGCTAAATTTGCTTATTTTTGATACTGACTTTTCATCTTAGTCAAAGACTGACATTTGTCCTTTCAGTAGGTCATTGACTCTGGGATAGAATCCTGAAATAGTGTCCTTGCTATTGATGTTTTAACCATGAATTCAACTTTTTTTGGTATGGTATTATTTAATGTGACCATGGGTTCCTCATTTGGGGGGTATTTCCATATAACATCTTACATACTGTATTTAAAAACTAAAATCTCATCCTAGACCTAAAACTACTTTCAAACAAATTCGTTGACATCACAAGCTATTTTAGTGGAATCTCTCTAACAACACATTTTTAAGTGTTTCAAAATGCTATTCACTTTTATTTAATTGATGCAAGTGTATATACGGGTGTTCTTTTTGAGAGAGTACTGATATATAAATCAAGTCTATCCAAATTTGAAAGGGTTTCTAATTTCATTTCAGAAAGGCCTTAGTAATTTTAATAGATTAATAGATTATCACTTTTATAAAAATTATAGCTAGGCAAAAGTGCAATGTTGTAGTTTATCTCACTTTAAAATTTTAATGTCAGTAGCTAGTAACTAGATTTTTTTTTTTTTGTCACCATCATTCAAAGTAAAAAAATTAAAAAGTAGTGTAGTAGATGCAGTATTGACAGCCAAAATAACAGGTTTGGACAAATCTCTCAAACTTCATGTGGTTTCCTGAGCAATCTTTCTCCTGTCTTCAAGAGTGAAGGAGAATTTTTTAGGACAGATGTCGATGTAGCATGTTAAACTTGTAATAGTTCTGGGAATAATGTGAAAATAGCCTATACAGACTATTTTTTGATATCCTCTGCAGCTGTGAGGCTCAACAATAGAAAAATGTCATATTTTAAAATATTTTCTTCACAAGTAAGTTGATTTGACTCAAATGTTTTGATCAACTCCAAACTAAAATAAAATTCTTACTTTTTCTAAACTGAGAATTATAAAAATAACAGACAATTTGATGCTTGAGAGAAGTTAGGAAAGATTGAATAACTGAGAGGGAAAAAGCATTTTAGACATGGACTGGTAACCTTTCAAAGATATTGCAATATGAAAAATTAATTCTGAATTTCACTCAGGGTTAACTGATCCTAAATTAAACTTCAGCATCCTAGGTCATTGCTAAGCAATTATTAAGTTTGCTCTGGTTCATAATCTTAGGCTTTTGTAGCTAATTTATTGTTAATGGAATTCCCTACTGGTCCATAGAAACCATACATTTGTTAGGAGTCAAGGGTGAGGGAGAAAATGAAATAAAACAGTGAAGCTTAAAATTGAATAATTACTCTAAGTATAAGCCTACCAGAAGGTTGCATTTGCTATACATGAGTGACCACTGACAAAATTCAATTTACGTAGTGAATGAAAATCATTTTGGGAAATTAATTTTTAATGTATTAACACATATTTTAAATTAATAGTACCTATTGGAATGAAATGGGGATTGTATCCTTATATCATTCCTTTCCCAGGAACCTTGTTCCTCTCCTCCCTGTAAGAATTCATTTTTCCCTAAAGCAGGTGTCACTGTCTTCCTTTCAGTTGCACTGGGAGCCCTGTTAATGGAATGATCCTTCCTTCTCATGGTCTTTTCATTCTGTGAGTGACGTTCAGCTAGTGTAAAGGCAGGCTTGTGTTACGCCTCTGCACATTGCTGGTTTACATGCTGCATGCAGTCCTGTGTTTCCTGAGATGGAGTGGGTATGTCTGTCTAATTTAGGAGTCTGGCATGAGCAAGTCCATCCACCTGCATGATTAAGCTCCCAACAACTTGAACTTGTTTGTAATAAACCTAGTGTTTTGGCCTTAGCCTTGGTCTTGTCTTTCAATCTCTTCAAAGTTAGAAGTAGACAGGAATGTTATTTTAGAGATTCTATTTGGAGAATGTGTCAACAAGACCCACTGATTCTACTTCTTAAAATGATACCATGTCTGGGCTTTTCTCTCATCTTCAATTCTACCTCCCTGGAGCAAGGGATACAGAGTTTGTCCTGAACTGCAACAATTATACTGTGTAGCATTTCTCTCTCTAGTACCCTGGAAATCCATTTTCTACATTGCATGAGGAACTTTTTAAGACCTGAGTCTGATAAAGTCAGATTCTCTTTTTAAACTGCTACCATGATTCAGATTGAATCTGAGCTAAACTTTCTTTGGAAGATGTTGTGGATCTGACCTCATGTTTTACTGAAAGTTTTCACTTTCTTCTCAGGTTTAAAGGACTTGTTGACAAAATAACACTCATTGCTATTGTTCAGTCGCTCTGTTGTGTGCGACACTTTGTGACTCCATGAACTGCAGCACGCCAGGCTTCCCTGTCATTCACCATCTCCTGGAACTTGCTCAAACTCATGTCCATTGAGTCAGTGGTGCCATCCAACCATCTTGTCCCTGTTGTCCCCTTCTCCTCCTGCCTTCAATCTTTCCCAGCATCAGGGTCTTTTCCAATGAGTCAGTTCTTCGCATCAGGTAGCCAAAGTATTGGAGCTTCAGCTTCAGATCAGTCCTTCAGTGAATATTCAGGACTGATTTCCTTTAGAGTGGACTGGTTGGATCTCTTGCAGTCCAAAGAACTCTCAAGAGTCTTCTCCAATACCACAGTTAAAAAACATCAGTTCTTTGGCACTCAGCTTTCTTTATTGTTCAGTTCTTACATCCATAATCACTGGAAAAACCATAGCTCTGACTATACAGACCTTTGTTGGCAAAGTAACATCTCTACTTTTTAATATACTGTCTAGATTTGCCATAACTTTTCTTCCAAGGATCAAGTATCTTTTAATTTCATGGCTGCCATGATTTTGGAGCCCAAGAAAATAGAGTCTTTCACTGTTGCCATTGTTTCCTCATCTATTTGCCATGAAGTGATGGGACTGGATGCCATGATATTTGGGTTTTGAATTTGAGTTTTAAACCATCTTTTCACTCTCCTCTTTCACATTCATCAAGAGGCTCTTTAGTTCCTCTTCAATTTCTGTCATAAGCATGGTATCATTGGCATATTTGAGGTTACTGATATTTTTCCTGGCAATCTTGATTCTGGCTTGTGCTTCATCCAGCATGGCATTTCGCATGAAGTACTCTGCATATAAGTTAATTAAGCAGGCTGACAATATACAGCCTTGACATACTCCTTTCCCAGGTTGGAATCAGTGCATTGTTCCATGTGCAATTCTAACTGTTTCTTCTTTGTAACCTGCATACAGATTTCTCAGGAGGCTGGTGTGGTGTTCTGGTATTCCCGTCTCTTGAAGAATTTCCACAGTTTGTTTTGATCCACACAGTCAAAGACTTTAGCGTAGTCAATGAAGCAGAAGTAGATTTTTTTTTCTGGAATTCTATTCCTTTATCTATGATCCAACAGATGTTGGCAATTTGATCTCTGGTTCCTCTGCTTTTTCTAAATTCATCTTAAACATCTGGAAGTTCTCTGTTCACGTACTGTTGAAGCCTAGCTTGGAGAATTTTGAGCATTACTTTGCTAGTGTGTTAGATTAGTGCAATTGTCAGGTAGTTTGAAGGTCTTTGATATTGCCTTTTTGGGGGATTGGAAAGAAAACTGACCTTTTCCAGTCCTGTAGCCACTGCTGAGTTTTCCAAATTTGCTGGCATGTTGAGTGCAGCACTTTAAAAGCATCTTTTTTAGAATTTGAGATAGCTCAATTGGAATCACCTCCACTGGCTTTGTTTGTTGTGATGCTTCTTAAGGCCATTTGACTTTGCACTCCAGGATGTCTGGCTCTAGGTGAATTACCACACCATCATGGTTATCTGGGTCATTAAGATCTTTTCTATATAGTTCTTTTGTGTATTCTTGTCACTTTTTCTCAATATCTTCTGCTTCTGTTAGGTCCATATGATTTCTGTCCTTTATTGTGCCCATCTTTGCATGAGATGTTCCCTTCATCTCTGCAATTTTCTTGAAGAAATCTCTAGTCTTTCCCATTATAGTGTTTTCCTCTCTGTCTTTGAACTGATCACTTAGAAAGCCTACCTTTCTCTTCTTGCTATTCTTTGGAACTCTGAATTCAGATGGATATATCTTTGCTTTTCTCCCTTGTCTTTCACTTCTCTTTTCTCAGATATTTGTAAGGCCTCCTCAGACAGCCATTTTGAATTTCTGCATTTTTTTCCCCCCTTTGGGAATGGTTTTGATCACTGCCTCTCATACACTGTTTTGAACCTCCATCCATAGTTTTTCAGACACTCTATCAGATCTAATTCCTTGAATCTATTTCTCACTTCCACTGCATAATCATAAGGGATTTGATTTAGCTCATACCTGAATGGCCTAGTGATTTACCCTACTTTCTTCAATTTAAGTCTGAATTTAGCAAGAAGGAGTTCATGATCTGAGCCACATGACTTGTGACTTGTTTTTGCTGACTCTATAGAGATTCTCCATCTTTGGCTGCAAAGAAAAATCTGATTTCAGTATTGACCATCTGGTGATGTCCATGTGTAGAGCTGTCTCTTGCGTTGTTGGAAGAGGGTGTTTACTATGACCAGGTCTCTTGGCAAAGCTCTGCTTTCCTTTTCCCTACTTCGTTTTGTACTCCAAGGCCAAACTTGCCTGTTACTCCAAGTCATTTTTGATTTGGCTCAGCCTCTTCATTCTTTATGGAGCTATTTCTCCACTCTTCTCTAGTAGCATATTGGTCACCTACTGACCTGGGGATTTCATCTTTCAGTGTCATATCTTTTTGACTTTTCATACTGTTCATGGGGTTCTCAAGGCAAGAATACAGCCCTAGGAACCCTCTAATTCACTTTTTGTCTGTATATATTTTCTCTTCTGGATATTTTATAAAATGGAACTGTACAATATGCAATCTTTATTATCAAACCTTTTCAGTTAGCATGATATTGTTGATGTTCATCCATATTGTCACACACATCAGGTCTTCAGTATTTTCTATTGCTGAAAAATATTTCATTGGCTGTATAACCCACATTGGTATATTCATTAATTTGTTGATGGATATTTGGGTTGTTTTGACCTTTTGACCACCCTGAACACTGCAGCTCTGAACATGCTACATCACAGGCCATGTAACTTGAATGATTGAATGATTAAACCTATGTAGTTATTCCCTCATGTAAATATGAAAATATTTTATTTTATTTTTATTTTTTTAAATATAAATTTGTTTACTTTAATTGGAGGCTAATTACTTTACAATATTGTACTATTGTACTGGTTTTGCCATACATCAACATGAATCCACCATGGGTTGAAAATATTTTAATACATACTTTCTGAGGTCATTTACAACTTTGAAATATACTATTAAAATATTCCCAAAGGAATAAGGAAAGAAATGAACCTAAAATAAAAGATAAATAGAGTTGTATGGATTTTGAATCTGACAGAGTCTAGACCAAAGACCAAAAGTAGTTAACTCTCAAGGAGAAATCTTTAGACATCTTGAGCAACTTCACATTATCACATTAGAAATGTTTTTTCTAAAGTATTTAACACCAACTCTAAAAGCACACATAACACAAAGTGAAAGTGATGTCTCTCAGTCGTGTCTGACTTTAACGACCCCATGTACTATATCCCACCAGGCTCCTCTGTCCATGGAATTTTCCAGGCAAGAATACTGGAGTGGGTTGCCATTTCCTTCTCCAGAAGATCTTCCCAACCCAGGAGTCGAAATCTACGTCTCCCGCATTGCAAGCAGACGCTTTACTATTTGAGCTACCAGGGAAGTAAGCAAAATAAAAATCTGACACGATTCACTCCCTGATACATAAAGGAGAAAATGCCTATTATTTTGGTAGTTAACAAAGACCGTCAGGAAAATATGCCCCCCGCCTTGTTTTCTCATATGTTGTTTACTCTCTCCACCTTTCTGAATCTTGAGAAGAGAAAACTGATTTTAAGAAATCAAAAAGGAATAAACACCTAGTATTTTTCCAAATCTGTGGCATTAATGAAGGCTTCCTTGAAATATTGATGTAAGTGAAATAATGGTACCAAGGGCATCTATTTTAAAACTATTTCACAATTACTGCCCTAATCCATATTGACGTCGTGGCTAAAGACTCTCAATTTCCCTTGGTGAGCAGTTTGCTAACCTCCAACGTAAGTTACTTCCCACTCACTGGGCCAATAATCTTTCAACTAACCAATACCTCCACACATTCTGGGACCAGATGTCAGGCAACTAGGGACCAGACACCAGACAACTAAGAATAGGCTCCACATCCTGGAGTCCATATAATTGTTCAATGGACCAAAGGCAAGAGAGCCCCCAAAATAGCTCACCCCACCCTGCTTGCTATGGGTAAGCTGCCCCATCCACCTCCAGCCCTCTGTCCCTGCTCCCCAGGTACAAAGTTTCATGTCTCCCTGCATAGCAGCCCCACTCTTTCTCAGCTGCAAGTAACAGGGGTCTGGCTTCCATCTTTCCAGAGTCCCTGTGCTGTATCTTGTCATCAAAAGAACCTCTAAGTCTTATAAAACATTTAGTGATTTCAGCAGAATGGCACAGCACGACTATGGATTCCTGGAGACCATCTTGGCGGTACTGCTCTAGGCTGATTAATTTGTTCCAGACTATTGCCAAAGTGCCTAGGGTGGCCTGGTGCCTGTTAGCGAGCTTGGCTTGAGGTCACTATACCTGCAGGGGTGAGGGCTATTTTTCTCCCCACTCAGATTCCCACAGCATCTGAATATTTAAAGTGAACAGTGCTCATTGGCTAAACTTGATTATTAATAGTTCTTAGCTGATCAAGGAGGTGTTTACAACATCATCATAGCAAATATAACCCAAACATCTAGTAAATTCCAGAATTCATCTAAATATGACTGAAGGCCCCTTCTGTGATTGATCTTTTCTCCAGATCAACATCAAGCAAAATGGAGCTTTGCTGTGGGCTGGCCTTCAGCTACTCCTTATGCTTCTGTTTGGTTTTCTTCTTCTTTTTTTTTTTTGTGTGTGCTATGTACTTAGTAGTCATGTCTGACTCTTTGTGACCTTATGGATTATATACTGCCGGGCTCCTCTGTCCATGGGATTCTCCAGGCAAGAACACTGGAGTGGATTGTAATTTCCTCCTCCAGGGGATCTTTCCAACCCAGGATGGAATCTGCATCTGCTGTGTCTCCTACATTGCAAGCAGATTCCTTACCCACTGAGCCATCACGGTGAACCCTTCCTCCTTTTTGCTGTCATATACTATGCTTTCTTTAGTGTTTAAGAAAGCCTCCTCTAGTATTCAGGTCACTCAAATATCCTGCATGATAGAGCTCAAACTGATGTCAAGATATCAGAAGGTTGATTTTCATGTAATATTTCACAAGTCATATCTTGACTTAGTTTTGAATCATGACTGAAAATTCCAGTCCCCTTCATAAGCATGGATGCTAAGCCCGCATCCAAATCCCTCCCCCATCAGACTCCACTCTTAAGGGTCTCTATGTATATACCTCAGCCTCCTCCCATACTGACCCTGTTCTCTAGAACTATGTACCAGACTCAGGGCCATCCTCACTGCCCTAGAGCCCCCAGAAGTCATTCTAATGAGCCAATCCACATGGAGCTCTTGAAATTTAGTGATCCCACACCTGCCGCTTGCCTTCCACAGGCCCAGCTTCTGTTACCTGCTTCCAGGTACAAGCCTCAGTGTGGCCCATGTGGTCACTTTTTCTCATTTGGAGCTTTAAGTAGGGGCAAGTGAAAAGTGAAAGTGAAAGTGAAGTCACTCAGTCGTGTCCAGCTCTTTGCGACGCATGGACTGTAGCCCACCAAGCTCCTCTGTCCATAGGATTATCCAGGCAAGAATACTGGAGTGGGTTGCCATTTTCTGTCCTGTGTCATTGTGTTTTGTCCTGCATCATTGTGTTTTGTCCTGCTGTCAATTTTTAAGTTGTATAAAACCCTATTTCATAAGGCTTTTCACTTTACTCTCATGAGAATATTAAAGTGATGTTTTATCTCGTATTTGAAATCACACCAATTGTACATTTCTCCGTGTCTTAATATGCAGCTTTTAGCATAAATTCTATGCATAGAACATAACCTCCTTTAAATACATATGCATCCTTTCTTTACATTAAATCCTTCCTGCTTTCTGCCAATTTTTTAGACTCAGACATTTATTTCTAAAGGAGAGAAAGAAAAGAAGAAAAAGGTAAAAAATGAACACATGGTCAAGCTAATCTGATTTTAAAGCCACAATTTTATAAGGATTTATTATTCCTCATCTTGTGAGAGATTTAATCCTGTAACAGTTCAGATCTGCAAATGTGAAAAGGCGTGTAAAACATGAACGTGAAAGCTGCCCAGTCATGTCCGACTCTTTGTGACCCAAGGATTATACAGTCCCTGGGATTCTCCAGGCCAGATACTGGAGTGGGTAGCCTTTCCCTTCTCCAGGGGAATCTTAATTCTTTATTGTCTTTGTCATATTTATCTTAAAAATCTGTTCTTTTCCCACTTGTCATAATAGTCAAGTCTTTTATCTGTGAGATGCTGTATTGATGTAAAAAGGGTGAGTGTTTTTTCTTTTCAAAATGTCTGGTAAAGTTATACTTGTGGAGTAAAACTTAAGTTTTACTTAAGAAAAGTTTCCAACCTTTTCTATAAACAGAACCAAGTTTGCCTAGGATGGAGTTTATTCAATAATCAAGGTTTATCTCTTTTTAGTCCACTAAAATACTTCAGGATTACTTGGGATTTTTAAGAAATATATAAAATATAAAAAATATAATTGAGACCCGGAATGAACCTTCAAAAATCTGTCAATTGAAGTAGAATTTCGACACTGGACTATTTTCTCTTCTACCCCTTCCTGCTGTGAATGAGTCTACACTGCATCCTGGGAGATCACTTTCCTAAAGGTACATCTGACAGGCTGGGCTTTGAAATTATATGGAAAACAGTCTTAATTTCTAATGCAAATTATACTCTAATTACTGAGGATTTCCTGTTCTCTGAGTCACTAACTTTGAATTATATTAATAATAAACAATTGTTAAGGCTGAGGTACATTAAAAATAAAGCCTTCTAGTTTGTAAAATCTGATACAACTCTCACATAAACTGTAATAGAGCTAATGTGTATGAGCAGTATATTCTCTTACATTGTGACTAGTACATACAGATATTTATATCTGAAAACAAAACACATTACTCCATCATCTCCTCTTACTCTTTTTTTTAATTTTATTTAAAAAGTTTCAATATAGTCGATTTACAATGTTGTGCTACTTTAGGTATTCAGCAAAGTTATTGAGTTATATACATAAAGAATATATATTCTTTTTTATTCTTTTCCATTATAAGTTATTATAAGAAACTGATTGACGTTCCCTGTGTTATTCAGTAGATCCTTTTGGGTTTATCTATTTTACATATAATAGTGTGTGTCTGCAAATCCCCTTTTTAATGGCTTCTTTCCTTTCTATTGAAGCAGTAAATATGTAAAGAATTTATTCCCATAAATTCTTTATGGGTCTGCTCTTTGCTTTTTGACATCCTATAAAGCTAAATGACTCCAGTCTCCAAAGCATGAGAAGGCTCTGCCCTTCTGTTTTTATTCAGTGTTAAAATCTTCAGTGCATTGGCAATACACTGACCTCTAAGCAATTTTGTTGCACTTATTATTAAATCTTAATAGATAGTAATGTTGAGGGTGAAGTGAAGAAACTACAGCTTGCTGCTGCTGCTGCTGCTAAGTCGCTTCAGTCATAGCTGACTCTGTGCGACCCCATAGATGGCAGCCCACCAGGCTCCCCCGTCCCTGGGATTCTCCAGGCAAGAACACTGGAGTGGGTTGCCATTTAGGTTAGAAGGGAATATAACTGCTGGTGCTCGACATCTAGTGAGTCTGTGGTATTTGCCCACTCATAGCTGCAGTATTTGGAGTAGTTAGGAGCTTCATTTATGCAGATCTTAACCCAGTTATTATATCATCCTTCAAAGTACCCCAGTTAAAACTCTGCCAGTAATATAAAATGAATTTCTAAAAATACTTTATAGATGAATAATTTTATATCTTTTGGGCATTAGCTAAAAAAAAAATTTCCTTTAGCATTTCAGAATTTTCAATTCACATTTTTAATAATCTTAATATCAGAATCACACAAATGTCCAGTGTCCTTTCTCTCAAATAAAAAAAAAAAAAAACTTGATCATTTAAAAAAAAACTTTAACATATTTACTTATGTTGATTTTCTATTTATTAATGGATCTTTGGGCAAATCTCCAGTTGATAGAATTTTGGTGTGTTCTGTAGGTTTAGTATTTTGAATTTATTAATGAATAATTCCTATAAAACAAATGCAGTATAACAAATAATGTCAGAATTATTGGTAAACTATAAAAGACATATTTGCTTGTTTTCTTTATTCTCTAGAATACCTCTATAGGAAAAAAAAAAAACTCATGTATAGATGTTTTGACATGGTAAGAATCACAGTCTGTAGTTGAAATTTGAGACATGATTTGCACATGTGTTTAACAGTTATATTTTGAAATCATCAACCACTCTTTCAAGAGTTAACTGATTTCTAATTTCTGAACCAGAAGTCATGCTGCCTTGCAAAGTTTATGAGCAATACTTTGAAATTTAATTGATATAATTTTCCAAGTACAAATGCTAAGTAATAATAAGTGAAAGCCTTATGAAGATGCCCTGCTATGAAAACCTGTATTTTCAAAATGAAAAGTAAGGAAAAAAATTTAATATGTTGATGGTAGTGAACTATTTGCTCCTCAAAAGGATATATATGTCTTTAATATATAGATTCTTCTTTATATATTTACATATAATAATTTCATACATATGTAATCATATATATGTTCTTGTTTATTTGCATTTAATTTTAGGAAACAACAGTGGTATTTTTAGCATTTGTTATCATCACTATGGAAATGAGTAATTGCTTTTACATATTTTTCCAATAAAAAATATGAGTTAGCTATTTGGTTACTAGGAAACAGTGAATTAGAGAAAATAAGCAAATTCTCCAGGACTAGAGAAATAACATTTTTGAACTAACAATCAAAATTTTCTGTCAAAGTCTGTGTTCTAATGACTGGTGTTCCTAAAATAAGTGAAACTCACTGTCTTGTGTTGCTGAATATGAATTGGTATTAAAACATATGTTGAAAGTCTATAAAGCTTGAGGTTTTTCTCTCTACTTTCAGGAAAAGAACAAACATGTAGCTGGATTTGCATGTAAGAGAGACTGTCTTTACCAAAGATAGGTGTTTTCTAAGATTAGTTTTAAGAAGCATTAACAATATAAATTTGACATGAATTTATCCACTTATGTAGTAAATCCTGGTATATAAAAGCCACATAAAATAAAGCTCTTTGTCAACTCTTTAGCATCAATATATTTGTGTGTATTGGTACTGTATAAGGGAGAGACTCTTTTGTTTCAAGCAATATTTTGTAAACATGAGACAAACTTTTGAAAAAGATGCAGCATTTAAAATATTTGCTCTCTACCAGACCTTGTATTTCTACTTTTTTTTTTTTTTTGTCATTTAATGCACACATCCTCATCATAAAAGGTACTGCATGGCCCTTCAAAGTAGAACATGATTTTTCACCATATAAACATGAATTTGAAGTTAGAAAGTAATTGACTGAAATTGGAGGATCATAACAGATTTACTATCTTGAAAAGAAGGAAAATTCTTGACATAAATTTCTTGCCCATTAATAGGCTGCCCAATGTGTTAGGTAGGATTCTGTTTCTTGTGATGCCAAGAGATTTGAGATCTGATAGCAAAACATTGAAAGGAAAGTTATGACCAACCTAGATAGCATATTAAAAAGCAGAGATATTACTTTGCCAACAAAGGTCCATCTAGTCAAGGCTATGGTTTTTCCAGTGGTCATGTATGGATGTGAGAGTTGGACTGTGAAGAAAGCTGAGTGTCAAAGAATTGATGCTTTTGAACTGTGGTGTTGGAGAAGACTCTTGTGAGTCCCTTGAACTGCAAGGAGATCCAACCAGTCCATCCTAAAGGAGATCAGTCCTGGGTGTTCACTGGAAGGACTAATGCTAAAGCTGGAACTCCAATACTTTGGCCACCTCATGCGAAGAGTTGACTCATTGGAAAAGACTCTGATGCTGGGAGGGATTGGGGGCAGGAGGAGAAGGGGACGACAGAGGATGAGATGGCTGGATGGCATCACTGACTCGATGGATGTGAGTCTGAGTGAACTCCGGGAGTTGATGATGGACAGGGAGGCCTGGCGTGCTGCGATTCATAGGGTCGCAAAGAGTCGGACATGACTGAGCGACTGGACTGAACTAACTGAAGTAAAACATTTGGTGAGAGTCTGAATAATTAAACTATGTTGGAGGAAGCTGCAAAACTTTCTTCCCTATCGACCCTGCAGGGAGGATTTGTATGTTTTGTGTTAGTCACTCAGTCATGCCCATCTCTTTGCGATCCCATGGACTGCAGCCCACCAGGCTCCTCTGTCCATAAAATTTTCTAGGCCAAGGATACTGGAGTGGGTTGCCATTTCCTTCTCCAGGGGATCTTCCCAACCCAGGGATTGAACCTGGGTCTCCTACACTGCAGGCAGATTCTTTACCGACTGAGCTACAAGGGAAGCAGGGAGGATTACCTCTGCCTAATCATTTATTTATATGATTGGGGGTAAGAACTGTGTGTGTGTATATACTGTGTTGGAGGGAAGATACACTACACTGATTCATCAGATGATTACTTTTCCTGAACCAACAGCCTAGACACCAAGCTGGAGCACCTCTGTGGTCACATTTCTCTTCCCACTCACGTGTACACACAGCTCTCATGGCCCTGAACTGTGGGTTGGAAGTTCTAGGACTGCCCTAAGCAAAGACACCCCATTTGGTGGTCACTGCCCTCTGGTGTCCCTAGCTCTTCAGTACCCTTTCTGGAGTCTCCTTTCCTTGTATGGCACATGCTTTAGAAACCACATGGAGAACCATTATTTTCTATAAACAATGTCCCAAGTACAGAAATTGTTTTTCTCTTTCTCTCATCAGATTCTGCATGTAAGTGAAGTCTTAAGAATTGAATAGAATTGTCCCTTCACATAGGAAAGGCCATGTCACTCTTCCTAAATTTGAGAATTTAGGGATGCCTGCTGTCTGGGACTCCTCTGGGATATGAATGCCATTGTACAGCAAGGCACACTGAATGCCTCCCTCCAGTGTGAGTAGAGGCAGAGGAGGAAGGTTCCCTGTGGTCCTGAGACCTATTTCTCCATTTACCAGAAACACTCTGAAATAGGACATGCACTGCAGGCCTCCTGGGGAACACTAATAGAATTTACTAGGAAAAGAGATAATGCAGGTAATGCACAATCCGTAAAAAGTTTTAGCAGGATATACACAGTAAGGGAGTTTCAAATTTATGTGTCTATGGTCATACATAGCTCACTAGAAAATTTTACGTAAGCTGTGTAGTACATGGAGTACAAAGGAAAGATTTTCCATTTTTGATATGACTCTCTTCATATATATGCTAGAGTTCTCTGGAGAAACAGAATCCAAAGAATGGATGAAGACATATGTGTGTATGTATGTGTGTATGTGTGTGTGTGTGTGTATAATTTTATAAATTATAAGTAAATTGTATATTATATATAATTAATATATATAGAGAATGTATAACATAAAATTGTGTAAATTATATCATTGATAAATTTATATATTAAATTAATTACATAAATTACATATATTTGTTTTATTTTCTCTTTTTTTTCATTTTGGGATTAAAAGAAAAAATTTTCTCTCTTAGGAAGAAGTGAACAACAAAAAAAATATTTGTATGTTTAATTAAGAATGACCATATATTTATTATAAGAAACTGGCTCATGCAGTTATAGAGGCTGAGAATTCCAAGGTCTTCAGTTGGTGGAGACCCAGAACTTACAGGGCAGTTCCAGACCAAGGCCTGAGAACCAAGAAAGCCAAGGGTGTAGCTGTTATCCAAGTCAGAAAGAAACTGATGTCCCAGATCAAGGAAGTCATGCAGGAGGAGTTCCCTGTTACTTGTAAAAAAGTCAGTTGTTCTATTTGAGCAAAAACTTTGACTGATTGGATAAGGTCTACCCACCTTAGGAAGGAAAATCTTCTTTCCTCAGTCTATAGATTCAAATGTTAATCTCATCCATGAACACCCTCACAGATAAATCCAGAATACTGTTTGAGCAAATATCTGTGTACCTTTGTGCACATGACACATGAAATTAACCACCAGAATACCCTTCGAGTATCTTTCATTTCTACGAGTATCACTCACAAGCTTACAGGTTAAATTTGAAACCGAGAGCATCCACTGTAGGGAGAACGGAACAGGGTGCTTTGCTGATAATCTCAGGTGTCTCCGTCTTGTGCCTGTGCCTTGTGATTGCCGGTATCCTTTGCATTATCAGTAGAATTTAGGACTGGTTAAGAATCTCTGGTTTCTATAAGCCTAATGTGGCAGCTTGACACTTTACTTCTCTGGAAGAATTGCAACTACTCCACATAAAACTCCTTAGTGTGTTTATAGTTTAATAAAATACATTTTACAAGAAATGTAACAGACTTTATAATAGAAAAGTAAAACTAAAAGGTCATTCTGACTCCTCCCTGCTCTAACTTGCAGGTAAGTCTCTAAAGCAATTCTGTTTGCATCCCAAGAGCTTTGTAATTTCATCACTATTTTGCAACTATTGGCACTAGGCACCAGAGCATTCCTTCCACTTGAAAGTTTCTCTGTAGTCCCAGGAATTCAACCTACTTCTCATTCCTTCAATACTTTCTCACACCCTCTTTTCTATAACTGTGAACTACCCTGTCCTGGGTTTTTAGTAATTTTCTCTTTTCACTCTGTTACTGAGAGAGAAAAGTCTTTTTTTCTTTTATTTTTAGAATAAAATAAGAAACAAGAGAAAATAAATAAAATATATTAAAATGGATCCATCTAGAAGAGTGTAGGACATCTTATGTGGTAGCAGATTGGCATCAAGGGTATCAAGAACGATAAAAACAAACTCTGCAGAACTGACATTCTTGGAAATATGGGTGGAGTAAATGAATTTGAAGACATTAAAGATTAGATTCCAACACTTACTGCATCAGTGTTAAATGATCTCCAACATGCTTGATCTCCCAAAAACATCTGCAAACTTTCTCCTACCTTAGAAATACATTTTCAAAAGCACCTAGCAATATTCTAATGTCATATCCACTCCAATTTCCAAGCAATCTCATAATTTTTGGTCTCTACTTATTGTCAGGGAGGTATTACACTTAAAAGTCATGGGTCATCCCAGTAGAGACCAGATGGCAGGAAATGACTCAAAATAAAGAACAGAGATTTCTCCCCAAAGAAGAAGGCAAATTGCAGCAGATGGAGGGTGAGCTGGACTCAGTATCAAGAAACAGATCTTTGAGATGGCTAACAAAGACATGAAAAGATGCTCAACATCACTCATTATTCAGTTCAGTTCAGTCACTCAGTCGTGTCCGACTCTTTGCAAAGAGAAATGCAAATCAAAACCACAATGAGGTACCATTTCACGCCAGTCAGAATGGCTGCGATCCAAAAGTCTACAAGCAATAAATGCTGGAGAGGGTGTGGAGAAAAGGGAACCCTCTTACACCGTTGGTGGGAATGCAAATTAGTACAGCCACTATGGAGAACAGTGTGGAGATTCCTTAAAAAACTGGAAATAGAACTGCCATATGACCCAGCAATCCCACTGCTGGGCATACACACTGAGGAAACCAGAAGGGAAAGAAACACATGTATCCAATTGTTCATCGCAGCACTGTTTATAATAGCCAGGACATGGAAGCAACCTAGATGTCCATCAGCAGATGAATGGATAAGAAAGCTGTGGTACGTATACACAATGGAATATTACTCAGCCATTAAAAAGAATACATTTGAATCAGTTCTAATGAGGTGGATGAAACTGGAGCCTATTATACAAAGTGAAGTAAGCCAGAAAGAAAAACACCAATATGGTATATGCTTATATATGGAATTTAGAAAGATCGTAATGATAACCCTGTATGCAAGACAGCAGAAGAGACACAGAGATATAGAACAGTCTTTTGGACTCTGTGGGAGAGAGCGAGGATGGGATGGTTTGGGAGAATGGCATTGAAACATGTATATTATCATATGTGAAACGGATCGCCAGTCCAGGTTTGATGCATGATACAGGGTGCTTGGGGCTGGTGCACTGGGATGACCCTGAGGGTTGGGATGGGTAGGGAGATTGGGGGGGGGGGTATTTAGGATGGGGAACACATGCACACCTCTTGTGGATTCATGTAAATGTATGGCAAAACCAATACCATATTATAAAGTAATTAGCCTCCAAAAAAATAAATAAATAAATAAAATAAAAAAGAAAACATGCAGGGAGAGATTTGTGCTTGATTCCAGAAATCATCTTAACTCAACTATTAGAGAACATGTGGTTGTTTGGGGGGAAAGGCTGTGTTCCTGTGGAAACTGCACAGACTTGATGCTAGCATCAAGTTCTAGAGAAAGGTGTTTTGGTTAAAAACATGGGTTTCCTGCTGCTGCTGCTGCTGCTAAGTCACTTCAGTCATGTCCAACTCTGTGTGACCCCATAGACAGCAGCCCACCACGCTGCCCCATCCCTGGGATTCTCTAGGCAAGAATACTGGAGTGGGTTGCCATTGCCTTCTCCAATGCATGAAAGTGAAAAGTGAAAGTGAAGTCGCTCAGTCGTGTCTGACTCTTCACGACCCCATGGACTGCAGCCTACCAGGCTCCTCCATCCATGGGATTTTCCAGGCAAGAGTACTGGAGTGGCGTGCCATTAACCAACTATTAATTTTTTACCCTGGGCTTTTTTTTAATTTATTTATTTTTGCAGCTCTGTGCCTCAATTCCACCATTTGCTTAATGGAAGTAGGAATACTGTCTGTCTCATACTGCAGTGACAGATAATAAATATGTTCATTGTAAGTCAGAGAAATACCTAGCACATTAGCATTTGTCCACCAAATAAGTAAACAGAGGACAGGAGCATTTTAGCATCAATGCAGCTTTGCTCTCAACCTTTCAATCCCTCTGCAGTTTGGTGGAACCTTACTCAGGATAAGAAAGGCTTCTCTGTGTTATTCCAAGGTGATCTCTAAGCAAAGCTGTTGTGGCACGAAGAGGAGGAACACATGGGGAATCTGAGTTTCTCCTCCACAGACAGGGAGGCACCTATTCCAGACAACAAGGAAGAAAACCTCCAAACAGAATCTCCTACACAGCACATTTCTGTCAGGATGACGGCACCTGGATCTAAACAGGACTGAATCACAGGCCTGTGCCTAACAGGGATTTTCAAAATTACGTGAGAAAAAATAACTTGATGAAAAAATGGGCCATCACACAACATAGCCAAAAAGGATGGTTCACTTTGTCAATATTCAGTTAAGCCACTGAATCCTCATTTTATGTTGGTAAATTCTGAGATATACTATGTAGACAAAAAAAAAAAGCAGATTTAATTTGAAAATGATTATTGGAAATATCCCCATTGAAGCAGAAACTTAAAGATATAGTTAAAATTAAAAAGGATTTAGGGCTTTGAGGGGAGGCAATTCAGCAATCAGAAACACATTGCCAATAGAAAATTATAAGATAGATAATAAAACATAAATAAAAATAAATATATTTATAAATATAAATAAAACAAATAAACATAAATATAAAAATAAATGTAAATAAAAAACACAAACTAAAAAAATAAGATGGATAATAAAACATCAATTAAAGCGGCTTTTTATCATCACAATGTACTGACAATTTTAGACAATATCAATGCAAAAATAGTTCCCCCATCCCATAAAGTCTTTTCTTGGTCTAAATTCTAAATAATTTAGCCACATGTGTAAAAGGCTACACACATTTGCTTTGATAGTTAGCTCCTAACAGTGTTGAAATAACCGAACTTTTTTTTTTTTGTCTGGAGCTTATGCATTCAATCTCTGTACAATTAAAAACCCTGTGTACGAGACAGCAAAAGAGACCCTTATGTATAGATCAGTCTTATGGACTCTGTGGGAGAGGGAGAGGGTGGGAAGATTTGGGAGAATGGCATTGAAACATGTATAATATCATGTATGAAACGAGTTGCCAGTCCAGGTTCGATGCACGATACTGGATGCTTGGGGCTAGTGCACTGGGATGATCCAGAGGGATGGAATGGGGAGGGAGGAGGGAGGAGGGTTCAGGATGGGGAACACATGTATACCTGTGGCGGATTCATTTTGATATTTGGCAAAACTAATACAGTTATGTAAAGTTTAAAAATAAAATAAAATTAAAAAAAAATCCCTGTATTTAAATAGTAGATTTGAAATAAATAATAAAGAAGATGCAGAACTTTAATTCTACCCATCTTTGTGTAGAAAGTTCTCTGAAGCATGTGGAATTAATTCTCTGTTCTTGGAAGCATTTCTTCTGTCTTTAAAAAAGCACATTAATGTAGTGAAAAGTAAATTCATTGCTTTTCAAAAAGTTTTATTGTATTTACTGGTATATACACACATATGCACACAAATTTCAAGAAAAGGAAATTTTATTTCTGTACTTCTTTAATAATAATGTTAATTATTTACTTTATTTCATGAGTAGCTTGCTAGGCTGCCATAATAAAATACTGCAGACTGGGTTGCTTAAATTTTGTTTGTTTTTTCTTTTTCTTGAGTTCTGGAGGCTAGAAGTTCAAGTACAGTCTGGTGGCAGATTTAATTTCTTGTAAGGGCCTTTCTGTCTTTGACTTACTGATGGCTGCCTTTTCACTGTATCCTCACATGGTGACCCCTCGGTCTGTGGGTCTGTGTAGTAGACTCTACAACTGGAATGGAGTCCACCCATATGACCTCATATGTCTATAATCACCTCTTTAAAGGCTCTTTCTCCATTTCCAATCAGATTCTGAAGAGCTGGGTGTTAGGAGTTGAACATATGCATTTGAGGGGAGAAGGGTCAGCACAAAATAAAAGGGGTATTAGTAATAATAATGAAAATGATCCAATCCACTTGTGATATTGCTAGGCCCACCACCAATAGATGTCAAAGAGTATTTATAACAGTTTAATTTTTTAAGAAAGAATCTTTCATCAGCACTGATTTTCTAGTCAATCTGTTTTTAATATTGTGCCATAACAAGGCAAAATTGTCTGCTCCAGTGGAGAGTTGGTGCATCAAAGTGCTAGGGTGCTTAAGTGGGAGAATGTTTATCTCCATGAAGACAAGAGTGACCCTAGTGAGGAGCTGAGACTGGAAACCAAGTGCCCTCTTCCAAGTCATATAATCATGGCAAACTAACTTCTCATGCCCTAGTTTTTCTATTGGCGAATGAAAGTTCATTCATTCAGCAACAACGGAGTGACAGCCAACTACATGCCAGGCACTGTTCTAGAGGTTTGGGGTCTACCAATGTGTTAAACAGAGATCTTTGCTCTCATGAAATATTAGAATGTCAGTAAGTGCTGAGGAAAGCGAAAAAGAAAAGCGAGATAAGAGAAGAGGATGGAAGGGCAGCAACTTCAAACTAAGCCAACAGGGTAAGCATTAACAAGGAAGTGAAATTAGCAAACCAATAAAGAGATGTGTAGGTGTGAGCCACAGGAAAAAGGGGTCTGCCCAGCTCTCTCAGAAATAATAAGGCACTTATAGACTATGTGGTTTTTTTTTTTTTTTTTTCATCCTCCAATTATTCTAATCGATAAGAGAAGGAGCATGTGCAGGGGATGATCAGTTAATTAATTGTGTGGATGTGTCACAGGAGTCGTAGAAACAAAGGATCAATTGGAGAATTACTAAATAGGTTATTGTTAATTTCATTTTCTAAAATGTCATGCTTAATATAGTCAGCACAGTGTATAGAAATGAAATAAAAGAACATAAGTGACTTACTGCCCTAGGAAAATGTGCATGTTTATTTTTCTTCTCAAAGCACACCTATTCTCATATGTTCAGGTGTGGCAACTATGTAGTAGATGATGGAGAATTTGCACACATTCCAGAGACCACACGGGCATGTGCTAAATATCAATTCACCATACTTTTTAGCAAAGAGCTCTGTAATTAGAAACAGATGAGAAAGGTGCCAAATTGTTTTAGGAATCATTCTAAGGTTCACTGAACTGAAAAGAAAAAAAATATCATTTTGAACCAACAAATAAGTCTCTGAATTTTTTTTAAACTAAAGCTCCACTTTTCAGTATGAATTATGCATTGCCTACAGGGCTTCTTTTGATATGTGGTGAATTTGTCCCTTCTGGACATTTCCATAAGACCTTTTCCAAATGAAAGATTCTCTGCTTTTCAAAGAAAAAAAGTGCATAAGAAATTATCCACTAAATATTTCACCAGAGAAAGAATTTAAGCATAAAGTATATTAGTTATGAGAAATCACATATTGTATTTTGAACTCAGAGCATTTATCAACTAGGACTCTGAAACATTTTTATTGAATATTTTTTGTGTATGTAACCAATCATGAGAAATGCACATAATGGAATCAGTAAAAGAACTCTTATTTTTTTATGTCAGCAGCAAATGGATGTGAAGGAAAAAGTAATTACCGTGATTCACAATTTTTATTAATTACACAGATAGTATGTAAATATACTAGTATTTAGTGGAATTATTTGGAATTTCTAATAATTCTGAAAACTACATAGAACAGACTTTATACCTTCAATTTTAGACACGTTGTAGTTATACTTAAAATTCATATTGTATAGTTAACATTTCTCTGACAGATTCTTCTCTTCATCTTGTTTTTCGTGTCTTCAGAAACTATTAATGTACATATTAGGTGTATGAAAACTCTTTGATTAAATTAATAGTTAATAATTAAATTATTTCAACTCATCTGTCCTAGATATTTATGCTTGCCCTTTTGGGAATCTTTTTTACTTTTTACAAAATCTGGAATATTACTGAAACATTCAAATAAGCCTCATATCTAATCAATGTCTAAGTTTTTCATTTAGAAACATAGAGGAGAGCTAATGAAATGGTGATGTGTGCTTTTTGTTAGTAGATTTGAGCACAAGGTGATGCAGAGGAAGGGGCTCTGCAGCTATAAACTTGAATTGGACACGATCCTGCTTCTTAGCTCAAGCTCAGTGAGGGCCATCAATGTCATTCTCTTTAAGATGAACAACCACCCTTCTTAAGGACTGTGCCTTCACCTAGAGAGTGCCAAGGAGCAGCCTGAATGTTGGTGTCCAAAGCACCAGGGAGAGATCCAGGACCAGATCAGATGGACCAGACAGAGACCCCGAACATGAATGACCAGTATTGAGACAGGAAGCATACTAGAATCAACTTGTTTCTTTCTCTCCTTCAGAGAATGCCCAGTGATACTTATTGATCAGTGACTGAAAGTTACTATCCAGACCAAATACTCAAAGTTCTGAAAATACCAAACATTGATTTAGTGATCATTCAAATGCATTTCTGTATTCACCCCATAGTAATGTCCTATAGTCTACTGACTATTGTGCCAAAGTTTTCTTAAGTATGTGAATGTGTATTTACATTAGTTTATATGAGTTGAATTCTGACATATTAAAAAACAACAACAACAAAAAAAAACTGTTTGTCTCTGGCCCCTTGGAGGTTATTTTAAAAGATAACCTCAGAAAGTTATTGGATTATTCATCCTCTATCTCTACAAAGATAACACTTTTGTTTTCTGTGTATTTGAAGATTCATATGCATGTGTATGCATGTATTATCTGTGTTAGTGCATATCAAGAAAAAACTTATGGTTAAAAAAATTAAAGATCCAAATGAATTAATCAACAATGCTCCAACATGTTGTTGTTGTAGTCACTAAGTCATGTCAGACTTTTTTGCAACCCTATGGACTGTAGCCCACCAGGCTTCTCTGTCCATGGGATTTCCCAGGGATGAATAATTGAGTGGGTTGCCATTTCCTTCTCTAGGAGATCTTCCCAACTCAGGGGTCAAACCCATGTCTCCTGCATTGGCAGGAAGATTCTTTACCACTGCACCACCTGGGAAAGCCCACCCCAATATAAAATAAACATTAAAAAAAGATTCCAAAGAAAAACACATTGAGAAGTGGCTGCATGTAACAGCTAAGTTTGAAGTCTTGGAATCCAGTAGAACTTGAATTCCATAATGTGCCTTGAGGATGTTTCTGAGCCTGAGTGTCCCTTAACCAGGGTGAAATCTTAGAAAACATCATGAGCCTCTAGGGCTGATGTGAGGAGTTAATGATCCCAGTTGGGTGAGACAGGCAACCTCCTTTTGCTGCTCTCTTTCCTCTTCAATCTTTTCCTAAAGATTTTTTTATATAGTTCTTAGAACCTGCCATTTCTATAACATGAAGTTCTGTACTCAACAACAGTCCAGATAGATAGCATATGTACACGAAAACAGCCCGGGAAGAAATATTCCAAACTGTTTTCCATAATTGTCTCGCAAAGGGTCATCACGGGACTAGGTGTGAGTGGGTGGGCATGACGGTAGGGTTTGTCACAGAGATGGGTTTGTACTGTACCTTCTGTATTGTCTGATTTTGTTTTAACAAGGAGAATGCATTCATATCTTATTGGAGCAATTTTGAATAAATTAACACCTAGGGCAAAAACAAAATTGCCTTAATTACTTAAACTCTCTTTTGAACAGCTTGTTTAGGAAGTAAAGTCACCAGTAGAAAAATATCCTTTTTTTTTTTTTTTCAAATTAGGTATAGTTTCTGTGTGTTTTTCTGTTTTTTGCTAATGTCACTAAATCATCTTTGCAGTCTTCTTTTTCAGTCGTGAAGATGATTGAAGTACCTGCTGAAACAGTTTGCAGGTGTGTGATTTTGTCATTCAGTTCTGTGATCATTAAATCACATGGATTTGTGATTTGGTCATTAACCAAAATGAGAGGTCCAGGGAAGGTCATCATTCAAAAAACAATGAAGGGGCAAAAAGGAATAACAATGAGGCAAGAATTTGAAGGGCCATTTAAATTACCAGATGTTAGTCAGTCCTTGAGCTATAACAGTATCACCAGGAGCTGCAAAAACAGAAGAAAGGGATCTTTTATTATTGATTTATAAATAGTACATTAAAAAACCTACATTGGCATGGAAGCAACCTAGATGTCCATCAGCAGATGAATGGATAAGAAAGCTATGGTACATATACACAATGGAGTATTACTCAGCCATTAAAAAGAATACATTTGAATCAGTTCTAATGAGGTTGGATGAAACTGGAGCCTATTATACAGAGTGAACTAAGCCAGAAAGAAAAACACCAATACAGTATACTAACGCATATATATGGAATTTAGAAAGATGGTAACAATAACCCTGTGTACGAGACAGCAAAAGAGACACTGATATATAGAACAGTCTTATGGACTCTGTGGGAGAGGGAGAGGGTGGGAAGATTTGGGAGAATGGCATTGAAACATGTAAAATATCATGTATGAAACGAGTTGCCAGTCCAGGTTCGATGCATGATACTGGATGCTTGGGGCTGGTGCACTGGGATGACCCAGAGGGATGGAGGGGGAGGGAGGAGGGAGGAGGGTTCAGGATGGGGAACACATGTATACCTGTGGCGGATTCATTTTGATATTTGGCAAAACTAATACAATTATGTAAAGTTTAAAAATAAAATAAAATTAAAAAAAAAAAAAACAAAAAAGCCTACATTGGGTGATCTTGCCTCTCCCCTGAGAAAAGCACCAAACAAGATAGAAATTTTTCTGTTCAATTTTTTTCAGTTTTATTTCCTGAAAAATAATTGACATACACCACTGCATTTAAAATTATGCACAGCATACTGGTTTGATTTACATATATTGTGAAGCAATTACTACAACAATTTTAGTTAAAATCCATAGTCTCGTATAGATATGATTTTTTAAAGAAGAGAAAAAAAAGTCCTCCTGTGATGAGGATTGTTATGAAATACTCACTTAAAAAAACATTATTTTTATATATCATACAGAAGTGTTAACTATCATCCTCAGGGTATACAATATGTACATAGTACTTAGTTATCATAACTGGAAATCGGCATCTTTTGACCACCTTCCTCTACTCCTCCCTTCCTATCTGATCTCTTTTCCTAAAAGTTTGATATTTGGCTTTGTTTTTAATTAGATTCCACATACAAGTGAAATCAGACAGTATTTTCCTTTCTCTATCTAACATTTCGATGGACATGGGTTTGGGTGGACTCTGGGAGTTGGTGATGGACAGGGAGGCCTGGAGTGCTGTGATTCATGGTGTCACAAAGAGTTGGACATGACTGAGCGACTGAACTGAACTGAACTGATCTGACATTTCACAGCCTGATGCCTACAAAGTCCACTCATGTTATTGCAATGGCAGTGTTTCCTCTTTTTTATGGTTGTGTAATTTACACATATACATACAGACCATGGCTTCTTTATTCACTCATCCGCTGATGGGCACTTACGTTGCTTTCATATCTTGGCTATTATAAATAACACTGCTGTGAACATGGGGATGCAGATGTCTTTTATAGTTAATGTTTTCATTTCCTTGGATGTATTCCCTGAAGTGGTATAGATGAATCATATAACAACTCTATTTTCAATTTCTTGAGGAATCTGCCTACTGTTGTCCATAGTGGCTGCAACAATTTAAAACCCCATCAACAATGGGCAAGGGTTTCCTCTTCTCCACATATTAGCCAGCACTTGTTACCTCTCATCTTTTTGGTGATGGCCATTCTAACAGGTGTGAGGTGACAGATCATTGTGGTTTTAATTTGCATTTCCCTAATTACTGATGACATTGGGCATCTTTTCATGTACCTGTTGGCCATCTATAGTCTTTGCAAAAATGTTTATTCAGGTCCTTTGCCCATTTTTAAATTGATTTTAAATTGGATTATTTGTTTTTTTATTTTTTTTTTTTGCTATTGATTTATATGCATTCTTTATGTGTTTTGGATATTAACCCTTTACCAGATACATGGCTTGCAAGTACTTTTTCCCTTTCTGAAGATTGTCTTTTCACTTTGTTGATGATTACTCTTGCTATATAGAAGCTTTTTAATTTAATATCAAAATTAATTCAAAATCATGTTTCTTTAAACCTTCTAACGTACCACCAAACAAGTATCAGTAACGAGTGTACTGATAAAGAACTGAAGAGACAATTAAGTTATTAGATGCTCATGACAACTTAAAAAATAACATTAATGCTTTTTTAGTATGTCCTATGTGTCAGTATTAAATGTATTACATAGCTTATTTTAAATTATGCACACTACTATGTATAAAGTAGATAACCAAGAAAGACCCACTGTATAGCACAGGGAACTATATTTAATACCTTGTAATAACCTGTAATGAAAGAGAATGTAAAAAAAGAAAAAAGAAGAGTATATACATGCTGCTGCTAAGTCGCTTCAGTCATGTCCGACTCTGTGCGACCCCATAGAAGGCAGCCCACCAGGCTCCCCCGTCCCTGGGATTCTCCAGGCAAGAACACTGGAGTGGGTTGCCATTTCCTTCTCCAATGCATGAAAGTGAAAAGTGAAAGTGAAGTTGTGTCTGACTCTTAGCAACCCCATGGACTGCAGCCTACCAGGCTCCTCCATCCATGGGATTTTCCAGGCAAGAGTACTGGAGTGGGGTGCCATTGCCTTCTCCAATATACATATATACACACAAATATGAAAGTGAAAGTGTTAGTCAGTCAGCCATGTTCAACTCTTATAGACCCCATAGACTGCAGCTTGCTAGGCTCCTCTGTCCATGGAATTCTCCAGACAAGAATACTGGCATGAGTAGACATTCCCTTCTCCAGTGGATCTTCCTGACCCAGGGATAGAACCCAGGTCTCCCATACTGCAGGAAAACTCTTTACCTACCATCTGAGCCACTAGGGCACCACATATATACATATAATACATACATACATATGTATGTATTATACACCACATACATACATATACATAATTGAATCACTTTGCTGTACATCTGAAACTAACACAATATTGTAAATTAACTGTATTTCAAAAACCAAATCTATATATATATTCAAGAACCAAATATATATATATGTATTTATACCCTTAGCTATACTATGAGTCTGGTATTTTTATTATCCACCATTCATAAAAGAGGGCAAAGTTCAGAGAACTGAGTACTGTTTGATGCCAAAGCTTGTAATGCTGCATACATTTCGAACATAAGATGAGAAAAAAAATTTGAAAAAATTGGTCTTGATGATTTTTTAAAGTCCTAAAAATATATGTAGAAATTTTCCCCCTGCAAAACCACTAAGCTATTAGGAAACATTCAGTAAAAGTAGAACATAGATTCTGGAATGGATTATATAATAAATAGAGAGAAGTAGATGCCAAAATATTGGATTATTTTGCATTCAATTTGTAATTGTTTAAAATCAATACATGAAAAATTTAGCATGTATCACAATAGTTATTTACTTCTAACATCTATTTTTAAGGTCTTTCTACATCAATAAATATTCAGCTTTTTATTTTTTGGATAAATTGTCAGACTGGCAGCCATCTGTCTTACTTGACAATCATCACTCTTCTTAAAAATTGGATCTGTGAAAAAAAATGATATCCTTGAACACACAGACTTAGTCATTACATTGTTTCATGACTATTCTATTTTATTACCACAGCCTGTAGCAGCTGTTACAATGTACTGATTTATTAGGCTATAGCTAGAAAACAATTGTTTCTTTCCACATTATAAATTTAGCCTAATATTATATTTAAATTAAGAACAAGTATGTTATGACCAACCTAGATAGCATATTCAAAAGCAGAGACATTACTTTGCCAACAAAGGTTCATCTAGTCAAGGCTATGGTTTTTCCTGTGGTCATGTATGGATGTGAGAGTTGGACTGTGAAGAAGGCTGAGCGCCGAAGAATTGATACTTTTGAACTGTGGTGTTGGAGAAGACTCTTGAGAGTCCCTTGGACTGCAAGGAGATCCAACCAGTCCATTCTAAAGGAGATCAGCCCTGGGATTTCTTTGAAAGGAATGATGCAAAAGCTGAAACTCCAGGACTTTGGCCACCTTATGTGAAGAGTTGACTCATTGGAAAAGACTCTGATGCTGGGAGGGATTGGGGGCAGGAGGAGAAGGGGACGACAGAGGATGAGATGGCTGGATGGCATCACTGACTCGATGGACGTGAGTTTGAGTGAACTCAGGGAGTTGGTGATGGACAGGGAGGCCTGGTGTGCTGCGATTCATGGGGTCGCAAAGAGTCTGACACAACTGAGAGAGACTGATCTGATCTGATCTGATCTGATGTTGCATCATCCTAAAATTTAAATGTAAGAGAGAAATTATTTCTAAGATATGTTATAGGTTAGAGTAGATTGATAATTTTTTAATTAATAAAAACTGAGAAGAAAGGGTGGTTTGAGAGAAACAAAGAATTTTAAAGATTTTGTAGAAATCAAAGAGTCTACTTTGGGTTATTAAAAATAAAAAAATCTAGGGAATTCTTTTGCTGTTATTTAATACTGAAGAGTTTTATCTTTTATTTTAATTAAAACCTTCATCTGAAATAGTGGCAGTGTGAAACACAGAATTGGTAGAAGGAAAATTAAAGCCAAGGCATTTTTCTGACCAGATTATTAGTACCTATGGGAGTTGGTGATGGACAGGGAGGCCTGGCGTGCTGCAATTCATGGGGTCGCAAAGAATCGGACACGACTGAGCGACTGATCTGATCTGATGCTAGTTTATAAATCATATGATAATGGATTTTGTTGCTACTGAAGCCCACAATACACACACAGTATGTATATACAGAGGTAAAGATAAAAACTTTACCTATTAAAAATTTCATATTAAATGTGTATTAAATGATGCCATATCAACTAACTAATGTATGCAAAAGTCAGGCAAAATGCAAAAACGAGTTTGGGTGAACTGAGCCAAAAATCAACAGGAAAAACTAAAATTCAAATAGTGCAGATAGAAGGGAAAAATGTTAATTTCTGAGAATAAGAGCTAGGCATCAAAACTGAGGTCACACAGTCAAGAGTCAGAATTAATGGAAGACATGAATGGAGTCTGTAGAACCGGGGCATTATGGAGGAAAGACAGCAGAAACAACTGGGCAAATCAGTAGAAACAAGCTCATCACTACTTCTTGACGGGCCAGTGTGGAGCTGACATGGGTGGAGGTGACCTGAAGCAGTAGGGCCACAACTATAGCTTTGAAACTGGAAAGTCAATAGAAATAGATGAATGTTTGGAAGGAGAAACATCTTTGCAGCTGCCATCATCCTTCTATGTGGGTGAAACTTGAGTTGATGCTGCAGGGTCTATTCAGGGTGAGATGTTGAATAGAGGACACAGTAGATATGAAGGGGTAAGCAAGGAGGAGGGATGCGCTGCCTGTCTGGGTAACAGCAACAATTTAGCCAAAGCACAGGGTTCAGTTCGGTTCAGTCGCTCAGTCGTGTCCGACTCTTTGTGACCCCATGAACCACAGCATGCCAGGCCTCCCTGTCCATCATCAACTCCCAGAGTTTACCCAAACTCATGTCCATCGAGTCAGTGATGCCATCTAGCCATCTCATCCTCTGTCGTCCCCTTCTCCTCCTGCCTTCACTCTCCTCTTTCACTTTCATCAAGAGGCTCCTTAGTTCCTCCTCACTTTCTGCCATAAGGGTGGTGTCATCTGCATATCTGAGGTTATTGATATTTCTTCTGGTAATCTTGACTCCAGCTTATGCTTCATCCAGCCCAGCATTTCTCATGATGTACTCTGCATATAAGTTAAATAAGCAGGGTGGCAAAATACAGCCTTGACAAACTCCTTTTCCTATTTGGAACCAGTCTGTTGTTCTATGTCCAGTTTCCAGTTCTAACTGTCACAGGGTACATGCTGAGAAATATGGGGATGTAAAGTTAAGCGTGGTTTGTAACTAAATTGTGCAAGGGTTCTTTCTACAAATGTTTTTAAGGGTATCATTAATAAGTGCATAATTTAATGGCAGGCTGTGTTGCACTTCAAGGACAAACTAATTTAGTAATGGTATTGAATCAGTGGCTCTGTCATTTTACTGAAATTGCATTAGGCAGCTAAAATTGGATGCTTACATTTCCACTCCAAATTGACACGTTTAGCAAAGCCCAGAATTAGACATTACTTAGTGTCATGGCTTTAATCACGTGTTACAACTTTGCCTCCCATTTTAAAAATTTATTTAATATACTCATCTTTTTCTTTATAGATTTGGAGACATTGAACAAATTTTATACATTTATCGATTTTAGATCATTAATTGTACACATAAGGAAAGTGGATTTAGAAGAGAAAAAATAAGTAAAGCGCCCCCAGTACTGAACTAACTAATAAAAGAGACAACGAAACAGATAGTTCTGGAGTTCCAGCTATGCCCTCCTCTGTGTGGATATTAGGAGGAAGTATGAAGATGATGGATAAACCTAAAATTCTTGGCTTAGGATAAGGTTTGGACAAATAGAAGTTTGAGAGCAGGATTGTGCAGCAGGCAACAGATATGAGTGTGATACTGTGATGCCTGTCTCGTTCTTTCTGTGGAGTTTCCTGCTCTAAAGATGTACCTAATTATTTCTCTTTTGAAGCAAGTAACTAAAATGGAGACCTTGGCAGTCAATCTGCTTCCTGAGAAGGGTTATTAACTGCCTTCATGGCCACTTAGACCCCAAGGGCCACAGCCCAGCTTGCGAGAACAACCCCATGAAGCTGGGAAAATTGATTAGCTGAAATATCTTTGCCTCCACTCACTTCTATGAAGCTAACTTCACTGTGTGTGCCACAGTCTCCAGTTTAACTGACCCATGTGGGTAGGTTAGAGGAGGGGGTCATTTTCCTCCTATTAACTGTTTCTTCTGTTTAGATCCCCCAGCTAGTTTTGGAAAGTCATTCACAAATCCTCTGAGCCTCATATTTCCTCATACGTTATATGCTCCTTGTCACGACTACCTCAGAGTCAGGATTATCAAGAGGGCTAATTCCCATAAACAGATTTGTGCATTAGAAGAAAACATAAAAGTGTGCTTTATATCTCCTTAAAATATGGTATAATACCAATAGTTAAAAGTTATTATGCTTTTAAGCCTAATAAAACATGGAAAATGATACATTCTTGCCTATTAAATGTATTTTTAATCATTGATAAACTTATATAAGAGGAGTCCAGTGTATATGCCAGGCAGTGTGATTGCTGGGTCATGTGGTAGTTTTATTTCTAGTTTTTAAAGTAATCTTCATGCTGTTCTCCATAGTGGTTGCATCAATTTACATTCTCACCAACAGTGCAAAAGTGTTCCCTTTTCTCCATATCCTGTCTAGTATTTGTTGTTGTAGATTTTTTGTAAAATAGATGGCTAGTAGGAGGTTGATGTATACCATAGGGAGCCCAGCCTGGTGCTCTGTGAGAACCTACAAGGGTGGGATTGGAATTGGAGGTGAGAGGGAGGTTCAAGAGGAAGCAGATATATGTATAATTATGGCTGATTCATGTTGATGGGTGGCAGAAACTAACACAATACTGTAAAGCAATTATCCTATTAAAAATAATTTTTTTTAAAAAAGGACTCCATAAGGAACAATTTAAAATATTTATTATAAAAACCTGGAATTCATTTTGAGATTTGTATAGCTCACTGACGTAAAACACATTGCATTTTAAATGGACCATGATTAAATTTTAATATCGTTAATCATATCTCCAAAATGACACTTTGTTGGGCACCTTGGCACTTATAGATAGTGGGGCACCAGCGGCGTTTCTTCAAGAAGCACTTAGAGGCAGAAGGACAAGAGTACACTGGTGCTCAGACGTTGCCCAAAGTACCTTCTAGATGCTTGGAAGATCAAACAAGAAAGACAGGTCTTCAAAAACTGTAATCTAATCAGCTATAACATTTGAGACAGAGTCTAAACAACAGACTTCTGAAGGAAGTGAAGGACCCATTGAGATTAGAAATGTAATTAATCTTTTAACATAGCTGATTATTCAAAGCTCTTTCCCCACCATAAATTTTCCCTCACAGCAGATTCCCAATCTGGTTTTTCCAGATAATGCCACTGTAGAAAGTCACCTCTTCTTTTCTCCAATCACACACTGATTTTCAGATGAGTAAGTTACTTGTCAGGGCACAACCTCAATGGAAACCTTTCAGGACTAACTAGTGTCTTGCTCAGCACTGCTACACTAGACAGGTTTCAGCAAAAGGATGTTATGCCTTTAAAGTAATTCTTTTGCTTAAGTTGAATTTTCCTTTCAGAAAATCAATGGGATGTCTCTTGTGGGAAAATCTCTTTTCTACTCTTGGCCATAGAAAGTTTACAGATAAAATATTATTTGACAGGTGCTGCTTTTGAATCATTGGTAATGTATATAAAACAGCTACACTAACCCACAACAGATGCTCTTGTTTTAAGGGTTCAATATTTTTGCATATCATATTTGATTTGGGTTGAAGTACCTTATTCAGGTGATACAATTGCCCAAAGTTAGGAATAGAGATAATTCTTTTAGAGTATTTGAAAAAGTTGTTTCTATAAGAAGTATTTCCTGTCAGGAAGTTACATCTTTCTTAAGCAATAATACAAGGCATGTGACCCCCAAAAATGATTCACTTCTTTGGCAGAAAAGGCTATGGTCACAGTCTGTCTCTTTGAAATGATGTAGTTCAGTTGCTCAGTCATGTCTGACTCTTTGCACCCCCATGCAATGCAGCATGCCAGGCCTCCCTGCCCCTGACCAGCTCCCAGTACTTGCTCAAACTCATGTTCATCAATTCGGTGATGCCATCCAACCATCTCATCCTCTGTCATCCCCTTCTCCTCCTGTGTTCAATATTTCCCAGCATCAGGGTCTTTTCCAATGAGTCAGTTCTTCGCATCAGGTGGCCAAAGTATTGAAATGATTACCCCACCTTTAATAAACTTATGCTAATGAAAATGTATTTTGTGGCTATACTTTGGCTCAACACAAACACTTATCTATCAAAGTGAAAACTGCATTTGTGTATGTGATTTGATAAATTTCCAGTTGGAATTGCACTTAAAAACTCCCACTGCATTATAAAGAAATCATGAGACTTACCCCACAGCATCTTCTGCAGGAGATTAATTTCTGCCTGTATTGCTTCAAAATAAAGAGAAAAAGAAAACAATATCCTAAACAGACTTGAAAACAAAAATTTAATTTTCTATTTGTATATTCAAGAGTAAAAACATATCAGTCAAGGACAGAAATCTTGGGCAGAACATGCCTTTATTCTGTAGGACACTTGTCTAGATAATAGGTCAATCTCTCTTTTTACACCTGTTATTATCAGAAAGATAAGAGTTTTTTTTTTTCCCCTAATGGTGGTGATTTTTTAAATCATGCATGATTTCTTGCCAGTGTTCCATAAGAGGCCAGAAACAAGATGTTTAGCCAATGTTGAAAGCTAATTTATGGTCTCCGGGAAGGATATTTCATATAGGTTTTGCAATGGTAAAGATTTCCTATAACCTTATTTTCTTGAAACACTATCAAAGACTAGCTATCAGAAAGTGCAATTCATTTCAATCTGCCTACCATGTGGGTGGTACATCTAACAGAGGAAATAAAAAATACAAGGCTGAAAGAAAGATAAAGCAAGAATGCAACAGGAGGAAGAGAAAAAGTTGGGTTAGCCCTGGATGTGAGGTACTCAAATTGGGAGGGGAAAAAAAGCCAGAATACAAGTTTATATCTTGGGAGTAAAACTAGACCTAGAAGTCAAAAGTGATTTATAACCTAGTCATATGTTAATGGGATCTTCTCTAAACATTGAAATTTATCTAGAGTTGCTTCAAAGCCTCAAGTCCAAAAGCTGAGAAAGACCACAACTCCTCCAAATTTTCTACTTATTCTTGGGGTTCAAGTTATATAGACAATATGTGCTACTGTCTAATTTTTATTTTCTAGTTTGCAGGAAGGAAGAGAGGAAGGAAAGGAAGGAGGGAGGCAGTGAGGGAAGGAGGGAAACTTTAGGAGACTAGGAGGCAAGGAGTCTAAGGACACTAGAGGCTGCTTAATGAGGTCTGATTGTCTGCAGATAATCCAGGAAAGAATTCTGATATTGTGATATCTGGTTAGCAATCTGAATGAAATATCAGAATAAATTGTGTGTCTGTTGGAAGAAAGAGCATCCTAGTCAAAGGAGGAAAGAGTCATGTGCTCTGAAACCCAGTGTGTCTGTTCTTGTGCTGTGTCCTTCTTAGAGGATTGCACATGGCGTGTGAAAACAAAGAATCAAGGGCTCTGTAAACAATTTTTTGTCTGAGCAAATGGCAGAACATCTCCCTTTTTGGAGGTGAGGAAGACCAAGAAAGGAGCTACTTTATGAGTTAATGGGGATCCAAACCAAGAAGTTGCTTTTGTGTATTTTGCATGTGAAATCTTGAATATTGCTTAGATATCCAAAGGTCTTGTAGAAGTTTGGTGTTAAGTTTTAAGTAGAAGTTCAACTGTTCATTTAATTTTAGTCATTAGCAATTCATGGAATATAAAATCATGAAGCACAAGAAGTTGTGTTTAGGGTAAATTGACTAAAGAAGAGACCCAAGACAACCCCAGTCTTCTCAGACATACAGAGTTGAGGAGAGTGAAGTCAAGAACATAAGAGGAGGGTTAGGAGAAAGTGAATCCTGGAGGACATATGAAAAACACATTTAACAAATAAAGTGTGATAAACTGTCAAGTGCTGATTGATACATAGAATGTGTGCATGCTGAGTCGCTTCAGTTGTGTCCGACTCTTTGTGACCCTATGGACTGTAGCCCACTAAGCTCCTCTGTCCATGAGATTCCCCAGGCAAGGATACTGGAGTGGGTTTCCATGCTCTCTTCCAGGGAATCTTCTCAATGCTTTGATCTAACCGTGTCTCTTTCGTCTCCTGCATTAGCAGTCAGGTTCTTTATACCACTAGCGTCACCTGGGAAGTCCAATTACCATTGCTTTTGGCAGTCAAAAATGCGTGACCTGGATGAGAGAAGTATTAGGGTAAATTCAAGAATAGTTGTAGAAAATAGTTGGTTAGAAAATAGAAATAGAGCAAATGAAGACAGAAAACATTCACAACTCTTACAAGACATGTTGCTGTAAAAAGAATAGTGAAATTAAGCAAGACCCGTAGACGTTTTCTATGGTATGATACTTATAACTATCCTACCAATATAAATATCCTTAATGGAAGGATATTTAAAATGCAGTTACTGCATACTTGAATGATGATGGAAATGAACTGCTAAGTTGCTTCAGTCGTGTCCGACTCTGTGTGACCCCATGGACAGCAGCCCATCAGGCTCCCCCGTCCCTGGGTTTCTCCAGTCAAGAACACTGGAGTGGGTTGCCATTTCCTTCTCCAATGCATGAAAGTGAAAAGTGAAAGTGAAGTCACTCAGTCGTGTCCGACTCCTAGCGACCCCACGGACTACAGCCTACCAGGCTCCTCCATCCATGGGATTTTCCAGGCAATAGTACTGGAGTGGGGTGAAATGAACTAATTCAGGGCAAAAAAGTGAGTTAGAGTATCAAAACACTGGGTAAATACAATAAAATTGAACGTAGCACTCCTGGACCCTGGGAGTTAGTGATCATGTATTTAAATTTAGATCAATTGACAAGGGTGTGAATATTTTTCAACCATGTTGTACAGACAATATGGAAGAATTGTAGTAAATCATGGAATGTGAGATTTTTTTGTTTGCTGTCTTATTATAGACATAGATAAATAGCCTTGGTGAGAAAATGTCTAATAAAAACTTGGTTTTCATTGTTTACTAGAATTTCCTGGAGACTGTAAACTACCAAGGATTCTCATGGGCAAAACCTAGAAGGACACTGTTGTGACAAAAAAAAGAAAAATTCTGCTTATTGACATATTTATTCTTAATGATGTGTACCTTTTATTCTTTACCTGTGTTTGCAAGTTGTTTTGTGTTGGGAGGAGAATGGTATTGACAGCAGAATGGGGATATTTGGCTAATTAATTTTTAGTAAAATTCTGTTCTCTCTGATTAAGGCTTAAACCAAGGCATTGTTTGACACATAGTAAAATTTTACATATAAAATTATGTATGTATTCTAAAGTGTGCTAAAATTTTGCTGGCAATGGTCTTAGTCTATATGACCTCAGAGGCTATGACTACAGCGTGAATTATTTTCAAACATTTCAGATTTTGTTGACTTATCTAGATTTTTATATTTCTCCAACATTCCTACTTTGGTATTAGAAGACTGGAATTCCAATAACTTTTCCAGAAATGATTTACAGAGCATACTTCTTGTCACCCAGCTCAGATATTCCTTCTGGAGTTATTAACTCTGAAAGGCACCCCTCCACCACCACCACTGTGAACTTTCAAGTTTGTATGTGGTGTATATTCCAATGTGTTTCACATTTTAGAAAAGAGGGGATTCTCTGTGACTAACCATGACTAAAATGGCAAATCTAGAAATAAACAATTCTCTCTATTCAAGACAGAGAATGAGCTACTTACATTTAAATGCAAAAAACATGCCACAGAGCCAAATGATGCAATTCTTTGTCCCAGTTCACAGCCCCCCAAGTGCCTACACACTTACTATCACCTCCTACTCTCCATCACGGCTGACCCTCTCCAGCATGCTTGTCCATCTGGGGCTCCAGCTCACAGAGAACACAACAGCCTGTTAACTTCAGGATGATGCTTTCGGAGGGAGCGTTTTCTTTTGTAATTCACTCATCATTTGCATTTTCGTCATGTCTGTATCCTTAAAATATGACAAACATTTGGTTCTCATAATCCATGGGGTTAATAAAAAACCCAGGTTTTCCAAAATATGAAGATTTATTCACAAGTAAAATCTAATCTAATCTGAACAGTGTCTAGAAGCAGGCAGCAAGTTCAACAGGAACATTTGTTTACAAAAGGATATGAAAAGAACGCTTCTACAAATTCTTGCTTCTTGTTGCCATTTCTTCCTTCATTCAAGTTTTGATTTTTGATGTGATATCACCCATCTCAATTAATCTTGAAGAACGGTTTCATTTTAAATTTTGAATTGGCCATAAACATTCACAAATTTTGAGCATCAACAATTATGGAATGGTGTGCAGTGAAATGTTTTCTTCTTCTATGGACTGAATATTTGTGTCCATCAAAGTTCATGTTAATGTGGAGGTGCTTTGTTGTGGGATATTTGGGAGGTGACTGGGTTTAGATGAGGTCATGGGGGTGGAGCCCCAAAGATAAGATTCAGTTCAGTTCAGTCGCTCAGTCATGTACAACTCTTTGCGACCCCATGAATCACAGCATGCCAGGCCTCCCTGTCCATCACCAACTCCCGGAGTTCACTCAGACTCATGTCCATTGAGTCAGTGATGCCATCCAGCCATCTCATCCTCTGTCGTCCCCTTCTCCTCCTGTCCCCAATCCCTCCTAGCATCAGAGTCTTTTCCAATGAGTCAACTCTTTGAATGAGGTGGCCAAAGTACTGGAGTTTCAGCTTTAGCATCATTCCTTCCAAAGAATTCCCAGGACTGATCTCCTTCAGAATGGACTGGTTGGATCTCCTTGCAGTCCAAGGGACTCTCAAGAGTCTTCTCCAACACCACAGTTCAAAAGCATCAATTCTTCGGCACTCAGCTTTCTTCACAGCCCAACTCTCACATCCATGCATGACCACTGGAAAAACCATAGCCTTGACTAGATGAGCCTTTGTTGGCAAAGTAATGTCTCTGCTTTTCAATATGCTATCTGGGTTGGTCATAACTTTTCTTCCAAGGAGTAAGTGTCTTTTAATGTCATGGCTGTAGTCACCATCTGCAGTGATTTTGGAGCCCAGAAAAATAAAGTCTGACACTGTTTCCACTGTTTCCCCAATCTATTTCCCATGAAGTGATGGGACCAGATGCCATGATCTTCATTTTCTGAATGTTGAGCTTTAAGCCAACTTTTTCACTCTCCTCTTTCACCTTCATCAAGAGGCTTTTTAGTTCCTCTTCACATTCTGCCATAAGGGTGGTGTTGCATATCTGAGGTTATTGATATTTCTCCCGGCAATCTTGATTCCAGCTTGTGCTTCTTCCAGCCCAGCATTTCTCATGATGTACTGTGGTGCCCTTATATATGGAAGAACAGATAAGTTCTCTCTCTCTTTCTCTGCCATGTGAGGATATAAGAAGAGTATTTCCTGCAACCAGGAAAAGTGTCCTCATCTGACACCAGATCTACAAGAGCCTTGATTTTGGACTTCTAGCCTTCAGAACTGTGAGAACAATGGGTATTTGTTGTTCAAGGCCCCCAGTCTGTGGTATTCTGCTACAACAATATAAACTAACTACCCTAAACAGCTTTCTACCCTCTATCCCTGCTGCTTGCTTAGCACCTCCACCCAACAGGTCAACCAATATTACTTTTTAAAAAAATTTGCCTGGTTCTTGGTAGTTTTTATATATTTTTTAAATTAATTTTTTAATTGGAGGATAATTGCTTTACAATATTGTACTGGTTTCTATTGTAAAGCAATGTGAATCAGTTATAACTGTATATAAACCCCTCCCTCTTGAGCCTCCTTTCCCTGCCATCCTAGCCCTCTAGGTCATCACAGAGCACCAGACTGGGTTCCCTATGTTATATAGCAGCTTCCCATTAGCTATCTATTTCATATACAGTAGAATAGAAGAGGGCATGGCAATCCACTCCACTGTTCTTACCCGGAGAATCCCATGGCCAGAGGAGCTTGGCAGGCTACAGTCCGTGTGGTTGCACAGAGTCAAACACAACTAAAGTGACTTAGCATGTACAGTGTATACATATCAATGCTACTTTCTCAATCCATCCCACCCTTTCCTCCCTCACTGTGTCCACAAGTGCATTCTCTATGTCTATGTCTCCATTCATTCCCTGCAAATAGGTTCATCAATACTATTTTCTAGATTTCATATATATGTGTTAACATATGGTCTATGTAGGTTTTTCTCTTTCTGATTTGCTTTACTCTGTATAACAGGCTCTAGGTTCATCCACCTCACTAGAACTGACTCAAATTTATTATTTTTAATGGCTGAGTAATATCCATTGTATATATGTATCACATCTTCTTTATCCATTCATCTGTGGATGGAAATCTAGGTAGATTCCATGTGCTTACTATTGTAAATAGTGCTGCAATGAATATTGAGGCATGCATGTCTTTTTGAATTGTGGCTTTATCAGGGTATATGCACAGTTGTGGGATTGTTGGGTCATATGTTAGATTTATTCCTCATTTTTTAAGGAATCTCCATATTGTTCTCTATAATGACTGTAGAAGCTTATATTAACACCAACAGGGTAGAAGAATTCCCTTTTCTCCACATCGTCTCTAGAATATTTTGTTCGTAGATTTTTTTGATGCTGGTAATTCTAATTTGTGTGAGGTGATACCTCATTGTAGTTTTGATTTATATTTCTTAATAATGAGCCATGTTGAGGATCTTTTCAAGTGCATATTGGCCATCTGTATATTTTATTTATCTGTTTCTTTCTGATTATTTTTTGTGTGTATGTGTGTTTGAGCCAGTACAGATTATATATTATGTTCCCCTCCCTTTTCTACAAATGGTAACTCAGTCATGTCTGATTCTTTATGACCCCATGGACTGCAGCATGCCAGGCTTCCCTGTCCTTCACTATGTCCCAGAATTTGCTCAAACTCATATCCATTGAGTCAGTGATGCCACCCAATCATCTCATCCTCTGTTGCCCCCTTCTCCTCCTGCCCTGTCTTTCCCAACTTCAGGGTCTTTTCCAATGAGTCAGCTCTTTGCATCAGGTGGGCAAAGGATTGGAGCTTCAGCTTCAGCATCAGTCCTTCCACTGAATATTCAGAGTTGATTTTCTTTAGGATTGACTGGTTTGATCTCTATGCTGTCCAAAGGACACTCAAGGGTCTTCTCCAACACCACAGTTCAAAAGCATCAATTCACATGCTTCTCATTATATATGAAATTGAAAGTGAAAGTCCCTCAGTCATGTCCAACTCTTTGGGATCCCATGGACTATACAGTCCATGGAATTCTCCAGGCCAGAATACTGGAGGGGGTAGCCTTTCCCTTCTCCAGGGGATCTTCCCAACTCAGGGATCGAACCAGGGTCTCCTCCATTGCAGGCAGATACTTTACCCTCTGGGCTAACCAGGGAAGCCCCTCATTATATATTCTTAGGAATCTTAGTTTTGTTGATTTGTTTTTTCATTGTATTTCATCTATCCTGAATTACTGAATATTACAAGGATTTTTGAGCTGATTCTCTTATCTGAAAATAGTATTATCTCCTCATTTTTCATTTTAAAGTTCTTATTTCTTTTCCTTGCCTAGTTGGGCAGGCTAACTTTGGTACTATAAACAATTAGTATCAATAATAACAATATCTTTGTTCAGTGCTAATTTTAGTAGTTATGAAGTGTTATTTCTTGTTTCTCACTGTAGAAAAGATGTTTTGTGTGTTTCACTAGTAAGTCTAGTATCAGTCTCAGTAAGAAAAGTTTTTATCACACTGAGAATTTTCATAATCTTTTAAACTGAATATTTTAAAATAAAAAATTAATGTCAAATTTTAAAATTCTCAGAATATACAAAGAGATTATATTTTTCTTAACTTATTAATAAATATGTTTAATGTTCTCCTTACTTTTAATGCTGCTCATCTATCTGTCATTCAGGAGAAACTACTCTAAAAAGTTCTCCTTTATTTATAGATATTTAAAAATTCCTTACATTTTTATTCTCTATATCAAAATAAGATAAAACATGGTTAAAGAGTCATACCCTAATGGGTATGAAATATATGTATTCCTGAATATATATGTGTTCTTTTATTTATTTTTTTGCTTACTTTGCTTTGAACTCTAGTAGTACCTAGTCTGGAGAAGGCAATGGCACCCCAACTCCAGTACTTGTGCCTGGAAAATCCCATGGATGGAGGAACCTGGTAGGCTGCAGTCCATGGGGTCGTGAAGAGTTGGACACGACTGAGTGACTTCCCTTTCACTTTTCTATTTCATGCATTGGAGAAGGAAATGGCAACCCACTCCAGTGTTCTTGCCTGGAGAATCCCAGGGACGGGGGAGCTTGGTAGGCTGCCATCTATGGGGTCGCACAGAGTCAGAGACGACTGAAGTGACTTAGCAGCAGCAGCAGCAGCAGAAGCAGTACCTAGTCTAAAATTCTAAACAAACAGAAGTGAAGAATTACACTAGAGAAGCGGAAGAAATTTCTTAATCAGAAGGAAGAAAACACCTTCATATCAGTCTAGTCTCAGTGTGAGGGGTTAGGACGTGGTAAGGGCAGTAGAAGAGCATAGATACATTTGGAGGGAAAGGTTCAGTTTTACATTAATACCACCTATGAGCCTTAGCTTTTCCTCTAGAACCATCATATTTACAAGGTATGAACAGCTTTTGGAGCCACACTATAGCAAACACGCACCACCATCAACATCATCAAAATGGTCTGTGAGATATGTACCATATGCTCTCCCAGTAAAGACTAGAACTTAGAAAAGAAGATATACATCTTAGCGTAAACTTGGAAGAGTTTAAAATGGTGGTCAAAATGCCATTAGGCAGTAGAAATGTACACGGTGCTCGGTGTTCTCTGAGAGTACCCACTGGACAGTACTTGGTTTTTCTACCTTCTACCTCCACATCCTCATCTCCATCTGCAAAAACTTTGTTGCTTCTCACCTCTCACTACATACACTCACTGACTATGGCACTGACAGCATCTTACTGGAGCACTCACTGACTAAAGTTGAATTGAACAAACCTTACCTGTAGATATCTAGGCTATTACTTTTTATTTTTTTAGTTACCAAGCCATGTCTGACTCTTTGTGACCCCATGGACTGTAGCCTGTCAAGCTAGTCTGTCCATGTGATTTCTTAGGCAAGAATATTGGAGTGTGTTGCCATTTCCTTCTCCAGAAGATCTTCCTGACCCAGGGATGGAACCCACGTCTCCTGCATCTCCTGCATTGTAGGTAGATTCTTGACTGCTGCACCACCAGGAAAGAGATACCTTTTTGTTTGTTTCTTAATCAAGTTTGGCAGGAAACAAATGTTACACTCTAATATAAATCCTCTGAGAATATTTAATAAAAGAACCACATATAAAGGCATAAATAGGACAGGATGAAACCACAAAGTATATTTCATCTCTGCAGTGCTGGCAATAGAGAAAATCCAACCCCAGGTACAAACCACAAGAATAAAGGATGGTCACTATAAATTGAAAACCAGAATCCAGTAGAAAAGAACAGTTGAAATAAAGAAACCCAAGTTGGTGAACAAAGTTAACCTATGTGGGCTAGGAGCCATGGAAATAGATGATCAACCTCATTTAATAACTTTGTAATCATTGTTGCTCTTTAGTCACTAAGCCTTGTTCAACTCATTTGTGACCCCGTGGATGATAGCCCACTAGACTCCTCTGTCCATGGGATTTTGTAATAGGGAAGAACAAATCTGACTGCATATTAGATCTATTTATTTTGCTTTAACATTTGTATTCTATTGCTTATGCTACAAGTTAAGAATGTTGCTTATACCCTGAAATACACAGAATTCTTATTCACAAGACTCTGGCCTTTAAAGGTATAACACTTTTCATCCATGTAGTGATAAAATGTTGCAGATCAGAGAATAATATTTGCCTGGTTCCAGGTTTACAGGGATGTCCTGACCTGACCTACACAGACAGCTACAAGAAGAAAGGATTCTGCTTGAAGACTTTAGTAACAATGAGCCACTCCCCTCTCCTTTTGGTATAAAAGAAGCCTAAATTCTAACTCAGATAAGATGGTCCTTCGGGATATGGTTTTACCATCTTCTCAGTCTGCTGACTTTCTGAATAAAGTCACCATTCCTTGCCCTAATGACTGGTCTCTCAATTTATTGGTCTGTCATGTGGTGAGCAATATGAACTTGGATTCAGTAACAATGTCATTCTTATTCTGGACCACTTTATTGACTAAACCCAACTGGAAGTGAGAAATCAAAGGAGCACCTTGTTAAGTCCACAGGTCAACCTCCAAAGCAGAAAGGGGGGTGAACCAGGGAAAATAGATCTAAAGGTGTTCACAGAATATATCCTGCACATCCGGTGTCCCCCAACTGTGTTCTCAGCCAAGGAAAATAAGGGCTAGGCACATAACAAGGATAATAAATACAATAGGTGAGAAAAAAGACCCCCTTACAACAGTCTGCTGTAGAACAGATGTTTTTTCTTCAGAAAGACAAACATGTCAGTAATTTTAATGTCCTATATTATATGTTATCTTACGTAGCCTTTGTGAAACAAAATGAAGCATACTGCTTAGAAGAATGCATTTTCTTTAGTTATCTTCAAATATGAAACATTGCTTTCTAATGCATTCATATTTTAAAAAGGTTTGTGGATTGCTTATGATAATGTGGTTTAAGATGTTCGAGAAAGTATAAATGAAATATTCAGAAACTGGTCATTGAAAGGTTTCACTGCAGCATTTTTTCTTTAAAAGTTTTTTTTGTTGTTGTTGTTACTTGTAAAATCTCTGGTTTATCTCATACCTCAGCTAGCCTGAAACATACAACCACAAACAGAAAAATTAATTTCCTTTAGGTCATCTCCAATGCTACTTCTGCATACATCATGCAACCAAAACATGTAACTGAAAATAAACTTTGCAAACTGTTGTCCTTAGCATATACCTGGTACGAGACATAATTCCTCTAAATGGTAACAAAAATAATTTGCCTTTTCAAGGAAACAGATAAGCTAATGATATATTTAGTTATCCTTTTGAATACTGTGTTATACAAAAAGAAGTCACATTTCTTCTTTGAAGTTTGTCTCTAGTCCCAAGAAAATGTTATGTAAATGGAACCAATTTTAAATGTCAACCAAGTACTCTTTGCAGTATGCAAATGTGCTTCCTGGAGGAAAAAAAAAAACAACAACAAGTATCTTCATAATAAGATATTGAAAAGGCATTGTAATGAGTCAAACCAACAGAGACTCAGTTGCTAAGTCAAAAACTTACATTCTTAAGAATAAAAATGTTTCCCCATATTCTGGTATTATTAAAATATTCAAAGAATTTTTTATCTTTATCTTTTCAAAATCCATTGACTTTGTCCCTCATAGCTCCTTGCAATATTGATCTTGAAAGATATACAAATAGAAAGTTCTTTGCTCTTTGCACTGTACTTATCTTAGTGTTTGGTGGCAGCAGCCAAGAGAAAGGAGACGTCGCACATCAGTGTGTGGCTGGGGTTCTGTGGCTCACAGATCAGTTACCTAATCAATATCTGCTGCTACTGCTAAGTCGCCTCAGTCATGTGCGAGTCTGTGTGACCCCATAGATGGCCTCCCATCATGCTCCGCCATTCCTGGGATTCTCCAGGCAAGAACCCTGGAGTGGGTTGCCATTTCCTTCTCCAATGCATGAAAGTGAAAAGTGAAAGGGAAGTCGCTCAGTCATGTCCGACTCTTAGCGACGTCATGGACTGCAGCCTACCAGGCTTCTCTGTCCATGGGATTTTCCAAGTGAGAGTACTGTAGTGGGGTGCCATTGCCTTCTCTGAATCAATATCTAGTCTCCTCTTTTTCAATATGTGAACTTCTATATCATTCCAAGTAAGAATCTGCTGAGTAAATAAACTATCTTTTTTATTCAGATCAGGAAAGCTAAAACAATGAAAAATAAAGACAACTGCCTATGGGCTCCAGAAAATTTCATAAACATTGGATTGATGAAAACTGGAAGACATTTCTACCAATAATGTTCCTTCTTCCTGTGCAGCATATGGACCTGACAGGTGGATCAGAAAAGATGATGGAGCTATTGACATTAGTAAAATGGCATAACAGTCATACCATCCTGAACTACCTCTGAATTTCATGAGAGAAGAATAAATCTTTGTATAATTTGTGTGTGTGCTTAATCGCTCAGTCTTGTCTGACTTTTTGCAGCCCCATGGACTGTAGCCTACCTGGCCCCCTCATCCATGGAGATTTTCCAGGCAAGAATATTGGAGTGGGTTGCCATGCCCTTCTCCAGGGGATCTTGCCAACCCAGGATCGAACCCAGGTCTCCCACATTGCAGGAGGATTCATTAAAGTCTGAACCACCAGGGAAGCTCCTAATATTATTTAAGACAGTGTCATTTTGGCCTTGTGTTAGTAACAGCTATAAGTAATTATAAACTGATCCATGCCCACATTTCTTTAAGCTATTCTGAGTCATCCACATTGAATCATTTTATCATCACATATCAACCACTTTTTAGAACAGAAATTCCATCATATTCTAATGTGCAAAATATTGGATGTAGAAACTAAACAGATGGGTAGGGGAAGTGACAGATATTTGGAACTTTTCCTGAATATAACTTGGCTATGTTATATTTGTAAATAAGTTTTCTCACTCTCACAGGCAACTTGGCCAATGTTCCTGTTGTTGTTGATTCAATTCATGGTCTAAAGTGAAATTCTAGGCTCTACAGAGATGTCATGTGAAATGTTAACCAACAATTTCTCAATAAGCTCCTTTCTATAGGATCTTCAGCATGATTTATTTTTTTTTCTCATTCTCCTCTTTTTAAATTTTTAATTCCAGAAAATTTCAGGCATAAAGAAAGTGGTATAAAGAACCATCATATAAGTGTTAGGTACTTAGAATAAGAGAAAGGAGTCCAAGATGGCGGTGGCTAAAAGACAAAGAAAGGGAAAATCCCACAAAATTGGAACAAAAGAAAATCTGCAGACCAGAGTTAAAACCTCAGGTAAAACAAACAGCCTTCCCGGCTAGCCTAGTTTGCATAGGGCAGGCTCAGAGGGGGAGGAGACAAAACTTATAAAAAGAGGAAGCCAAGAGGATTGATGCCTCTCCTTTGGGGTTGGCCCACCCTCACACCTCAAGGGTGTACTATCCTTTGCCAAATAAAAATGTGAGCTGTAACTGAGCTGTAACATTCGTCTGCCATTTCAAATCTTTGCTGTGGCCAGACAGAACAGAGGAAATTACACACTCCCCTGACATAAATATCCCACTCAGCAAGTATTTTAAGATTTCCTGTTGGCTCAGATGGTAAAGAATCTGCCTGCAGTGCAGGAGACCCAGGTTTGATCCTTGGGTTGGGAAGATCCCCTAGATAAGGAAATGGCAACCCACTCCAATATTCTTGCCTTGAGAATCATATGGACAGAGGAGTCCATGGGGTCACAGAGTCAGACATGACTGAGCTACTAACACACACATGCAAATATCAATATTGCATTTTCTATATGTTTCGCCACTTCATCACTTCTCAGAGTCACTTTGAAGCAAATTTCAGTTATCACTTTATTTCATCCATACATATTTTATCATAAATCTTTGAAATACAAAAATTCTTTCTCTCTTTTTTAAACTGCTTCCACCTAACATTTAAGCAATACTTCTTTAATATTCTTTCATTATTTTTCTTAATTTTTTTTAAAGTGAATAGTCAGAGCACAGAAGATATGCAGACAGGGAAAATATTGTTTATAATACTATGCAGATGGATACACATTAGTATACATTTGCTCAAATTGCTAGAATATACAACACCAAGAATGAACCCAAGATTTTAAAACTAAAATCCATAGTTTTAATGTAAACTATGGATTTTAGGTGGTAAAGATGTGTCAGTGTAGGTTCATCAGTTGTAACAAATGTACCACTCTTATGGGGGATGTTGATAACAGGAGTGCCTATGCATGTATAGTGGCAGCAGATATGTGGACAATTTCTGTGCTTTCCTCTCCTTTTTTCTGTGAACCTTTATTAAAAAAAAATAAGTGTTAAAAATAGTAGTACCTACAATGGAATGAAACAGTTTAAGTTAAAATCTCTGGGATGCTAATGACAAAATACAAGCCAAAATAAATCAAAACCCATTGGTTATTTCTGGAGACTCTAAGTCAATGGTTTTTAAACTATCAGCCATGAGTCTTGTCTGCCATAATGGCTGATTTTGTTAATAAGGTTTTATTGGGACATAGCACACCTGTTTGTTGACGTACTGTCTATGACTTCACTCCGTTTATAAGAGAAGAGTTGAATAGTACTGATTAAGAATGTATGGATTGCACAGCCTAAAATGTTTACTCTCTGGCCCTTCGTAAGAAAAGTTTGCTCATTACTTTCCTAAGCAGTCAAGTCATTCATTCCTTTCAAAATTAACAACTAAGGGGGAAAAGTGAGCACTTATTCTGCCTTTCCTTCATGAATGTGCTCAATACTGATGAAGGGATGTTTTCTTTATAGATGGTTTCTAGTTTATAAAAGAAAATTAAAATATCTCCAATTTTCCACTTCTAATGAAATAATGACACGACTGAGTGACTGAACTGAACTGAATGAAATAATAGGTCAAATGATATAAACATATCAGGGCTGAGACCATAAAGAGACAACTACTCATTACATGCTTTCTTATAGAATTTAAAGTACCATCTATTATGTAGACAAAGAAATCAAACCTATATTTGATCAAATCTCTAGACATGAAAACCAAACTTCTTAGAGAAGGAGAATGTGAAGCCACACCAAGTGGATTCAATCAGCAACATCCAGACCATGGGAAATGCTACAGGAAGAACAACCTATTATATATACATGTATATTTATTTTACTATTTATGTACATATGTTACATAATTACACTCTCACATTTCATGTATCACTTTTTAAATAATAAATCACCATAATTTTGCTAATAGTCATAGGATGTTCTTAATATGTCAGATGTCCTTTTTAGTGATATCATTGGAAAGCACATTTGACATATTAAAAACAGTCAATATATATTAGAAAAATTATTATGTTGTATTAAGTTAAAGAAAAAGATATATAGGATGAAAAAGTGAGTTGATTCTTTTATGATTATAAATTAATGAAATAAAATGAAAATTTCCTTCTATGTATTAGATTCAATTTTAAAATATGTGGTCAGATTTCTCCAGTAACACTAATTACTTATATGCTTTAAAGTATTTGAATTATTTATTGTTGAGAGAGCATAAATTTTAAGTCAGACATCTAATTAACATTATATTTTGTGCAAATCAAATCGATAGCTGATGTTTCGAAGAGCTAGTGCATTTAACATATTAGGCATAAGCATAATAGACTTGTAGCAATATATCTTTTCACATATAAGTAAGCTATTGGAGTCCAAGACAATGTTTTATGGTTATATTGCAGAAATAATAATATCAACAAACATTCTAATGGCCATTTCTCTAACCCCTTTTGTGATATACCAGATGCAATAAGCTAAATCTCGCTTGTTCTCTGATATCTTAGAAACTTTTTCAATTTTACATGTATTCTGGGAGATATAACACATGTCCTTTGTTACAGATACCTGCTTGCCCCCAAACACCAGTCCCAGCATATATGGTTGTTTTAGAAACATCATTAGAACCATATTGCACAAACTATTTTAAAGATACCCAGTTTAGGAACAGAAAGTTGATTACTGTAGAAACAAACATTACTCTCCTGGAAGTTTAGATTGGGATCACAAAAAGCTGAGCTAATTAACTGAATCACAACTGCAAATAAACTCTGGACTAAGTGTTTATGAATAAGCTTAGTAATCTAATTCAAGATATTTAGGGAGAAGACATGGCTCTTGTTACTAACATTTATTACATTCTTACCATGTACCTATAGTACATTTTGTTGACTTATTCAACACTCAGTCTGAATATAGCCTACTTATTTCTCTTTCTCTCCCGTGGAAGCTATAAAACTAAAACATTTATTACTCAGCCGCTCTGTAGCTAGGCTACACATTTAAATCTGTTCTTACTGATGAGATATAAACTTTATTCTTCTCTAGAGGACCTCTTTTTGCTTCTTGGCTAACTCTCTTCTTTCTGTGGGGAAAGTCATATATGTAGGCATGCATATTAATTGGCAGTGCTCATCCTGCACTGATGATAACAGAAGTCACGTGCAAAGAATGGTCCAACAAACATGTATATTGGATCTTTTATAGCACCATTATCCACCTCTAATGACTTACTGGGCAAAATCAGTCAAGTTCTCTGTTATCGTCAGTCTTAATTTACAGCCAGTCCCCTACATATGAACAGGTTCCATTCTGAGAGAGCTTTCATAAGTCTAATTTGTTTTTAAGTCCAACAGAGTTAGCCTAGACATGCAGCTAACACAATAGGGTATGTTGTAGTGTACTGTAATAGGTTTATAATACTTTTCATACAAATAATACATGAAAAGCAAACAAACACAAAAAATAGCACTGCATAGTTAAGTACACAGAAGCACGACTTCTTGTAGAGAAAGCACGCACATGACAATATATACAAGATACATGAACTAACATGTGATTGGATATGTGAACATGTATTACAGTCTTTGATAATTCACAACTTGAAGGTTCGTATATAGGAAAATTACTATGTATGGATCTCAGTGCACTACTTGTGTGAATTTAACTTAATTGTCTCAACCACTGTTACTTGTTAGGAGTTGTTGTTTTCTGTATTTCACAGGTAAAGAAACATATGCATGGAATAGTTAAATCACTGTATTAAACTCACAGTTCTAGTATGTAAATGGCCAAGAGTTGGAACCTATACAATCTGATTCTAGAGCCTTCAGTCTAACCATTTCATTGGGCTTCCACTTACTATGAAAATTCAGGAGAAATGGAGAAACAAGGACATATCTAGGATCTTCTGTGAGGCAAAATGGGGTGGACTTAATTCTACATTTCATGAAGCCCACTGGAGTTTGCTTCTTTTAGATGTATGGAATCTATGAGAGAAATACCTCAATTCGTGAAATACTTTTCTTCATTCGAAAATGAAAGATATGACTATAGATCAATTGGTATTGTAAATGAGATAACGTGTATGGTGGTTAAACTAGTATATGTCAAAAGCAATGTAGTCCCAATGCAATTTCATCCAATTCTCAGTGGAAATGAAAATTTTAAGGAAGAATTAAAATATATTATTTTTAATCTATTAAATTTTTACTAGTCAAAGTTACAGGGATCATAGATTCTGGCATCACTATTGGATTGCTGCTAGCTATATTAAGATACTTTGAATCCTTGGTCTATCCTTCAGATTGGAATTTAAAAGAAAAGATCTGCATTTTCAGTCTTGAGTTAGTGTTTCTCAACTTAAAGTCCCAAAGAATATAATCCTAGAGAAAGGAATCTGGTTTTTCAAATTGTCCCTTTGCCAGTTCAGGACACGATGAAGCAAATTAAGTTGTGTTTTGATAGATAGAGATGCAGTTAATAGAAATATTTCAGAGCCATTGACCATCTCCACTGGGGCAAGCACTGAAGACCTGCTCACTTTGTGTGGGCTGGTTGCAAGCAGTACACAGTCAGTGGTGCATATGCTGTTTTCTTCCTTTGAGTGGACCCCTACCATTTTGGAATCTCTTCAATATGTGATAGGGCTTGATCAATTTACCAATTTTTGGCACTCCTATAAACACGTGCAATTAAGTCTGTGAGTTAGGTTCTTGAACAAACTCTAATGAAACTTACAGCTTAGCATCTTGCTTCAAATTTATGGAAAATTATAATTATATTAATTACAAATCAATTAACATAATTGCTACATTTAACTTTGTTGTTGTTTAATTGCTAAATCCTGTCCATCTGCCAATGTCTCCTGCATTGGCGGTTGGATTCTAAATATGAGTCTTCCCTGGTGGCTGAGCAGTAAAGAATCTGCCTGCTAATACCCGCCAATGTAAGGGATGGGGGTTCAATCCTTGCCTCGGGAAGATCTCCTGGAAAAAGAAATGTCAACCCACTCCAGTAATCTTGCCTGGAGAATCCCAAGGACAGAAGAGCCTGGCATGCCACAGTCCACAGGGTCATAAAAGAGTCAGATACAACCTAGCAACTAAACAACAACAATATTTTATTATATTATATTAATTAATGCAATCATAATATCAATTATAGAATACTCACCACTGACTAAAGATGCACATTCTACAAAGAAATCTTCAAAGAGAGAGTCTCATATTGAGTTTCTGGGCTAATACAGAACCATATCAAATCAAGTGTAATCTTAAATGAAAGGCCTATGTATAAGTTGTGATTCCTTGATTTAGAGGGTTCAATTGTTTGCATGTGATGATCTTAAGAGCAAAATGTAATATAATATACTAAACAAATCATGCTCAAATTAAAGTAAAATGCTCAATAAAGTAATTCAATAATACCATGTTAAGGCCCTTAATGGCTTATATAATTCTTAGTAATATGCTCACCAGGTAATAGCAAAGCCATAAAAGTAGTAGTCATTTGCAAATGTGATTTTCCAGGGGAATCAGCAAAAAAGGCTGATTTAACAAACAGATATTCAGAGCTCTGATATCTTTTATGTTAATAACACCAGTGGCTAAGCTTGATTTGCAAGGAAATTCTTCTCACACATAGTGGCCTGCTCCTTTTCCCTACAGGATAGTCTTACAAGCATTTTTACCTGGAAGAAATTAAGATAGCACATCACTTTTAGAATTTCAATTGCTTATGATCATATTATTAAAAAATCCAAGATGACTAATTTTAGATTCAATAATTAAATGCCACAAAACTTACAGACAGCTAATATACAGGCTCAATTATTTTATGAGTCCTTTATATGAAGAAATACTACACATGTGTAACAACCATCCATAGGTTGGAAGTTTTTGCTATATGATACTTTCCTCCTATGACATCTTACATGGAGACTGTTAAAGAAAACCAAAGCCTAAAACCAGTTAAAGTGATAAGAACAGATTTTGTAACAGAACCATTTTAAAAGAGGAAAGGACACATCATTGTAGAACTTGGCTCAATTCTGAATACAGGGTGGGCAGTGGGAATTTATAGGGAAGGAGCAAGGTGGGGTTCAGTAGATGAGAAGTCACTAAGAGGAAACATCAGGGGTGAGGGGCCATCTGGCTAAACTGAACTAAGGGGATTGAAGGTGACCAGAGTGATCAGATATCAAGGATGGGGATTCTCACTTAATGACTTAGCAGAATTTTTGCTAAAAGTGAGTGATGCGAAGACAAGCACAGAAGTCCAAAGTCAAGGTCTTGTTGAAAATGAGGTTCAGAGAAGGCTAACTGATGTTTGATCAAGAGAAGAATCTTTGTCAAAATCCAGTATTTGAAATAGATTTTTAAAAGTATAGCTGTATGAGCTAGGATGCCGGGAGATGTGTTTCACCACACATTACAGCTCCCCTTCCTCCTTGGTAATTACTGAGATCCATCTGTAGAAATTCCAGAGATTCATCTGTATGAGAAATTTTGATATATTGATAATGCTGATTTTAGAGTTAGTTGGACCTAATTTCAATTTTCTTCTTCAGATCTTACTGAGTACTGACAAAATTAATGAGGTTCCCTCCAGAAACTTCAATTTCTTCATATAAAATGTTAATAATACAAAATGTGAATAGCTCGACTTATGGCATAGGACTTATAAGTAAATCAGGTTCTCACAGTATCTACTACTTACTATGGTAATTTCAATTTGTGAATTTCAATCAACACAACGATTTTAAATATTAGAGAAGAAATTTGTACTGAAAGTATAAGCAAACATCTTACAGTATGAAGTGATTATTTCAAATGGTTTTTCCCTATAAGTCTGAATGCATTATATTTTTAAAAATTGAGGAATGAGGTGAAATGAGGGATAGAGTTAGTGTTTGACTGTAAATTAATAAAATATAATGGATGAAAAAAAGAGGCAAAGTGAAAGCAATGCCAGTAGATCAGGACCTTGTACCACAGAAGGATTCCTTGTGTGTTTATTTTAAACTATTTCCCTAATATTAATCTGAAATTGAAATCACTAGGTGGTGTTTCAGGGACCTCTGCGAGATCTGATTTTTTACTTGATAGTGCCGATGGAATTTGTCAAGAGGCAAAGTGATAGGTAAGAATTGATTTATTATAATAGGATGCTTGTGAGGCTTACATGTGGGTGGGTAAAATGGTGTCACAGCCCAGGTACTTAGTGGGCTACAGTTTTATATCAAAGAAAAAGTGGAGAGAGAGAAAGGATCACTTTTTTCCTCATTCATGGGTAGACATCAGGCTTCCATCATCAGCTCCTCCTCCAGGTTGGATAGCTGAGTTTTCTTGTCCCTACATGGTCCAGTCAGGACTATAATGCACTATGGACAAATAATTTCAGGTCTCAGTACAATAAGGGTATTCACTTTGAGATGCCACCTTTCCATAAATTAATAGTTTTTTATATGTGCAGAGAGCATGTCCCAAGGATCATAGGTAGGATGTGGGTCTTGGGTCATTATTTTATTGTTTGGGGGTATATCTCATGCTTCTGCTGCATGATTTTATTGCTAAGCAAGCATGCTTGGTTTTGTGGATAAGCAAAGCTGCTTTCTTGAGTGATCATTAATTTATAGGGGTCTCCCAAAGACCTTTAAAATTCCATGTCTGTTTACAATCCTCTAATTGGATTTCTGAGCTAACTATTTGATTATCCTATTCTATCCTTATAATTATGGAGTATAGTTTCAAGGAGTTTAGAGTCAGATGGGGGAAACAGGTTTATACTCAGCAATCACACTGTTAACACAGCATGGCTTTCTGCGGAGGACTTACAAAAAAAGTAGTAAAATAATGTGCTGAAATATTGATGAGATGAGACATTACCTGAGCCAAATTTTAAAGCATAGGTATGCCAATTTGGGTTTTTATTCAAAGAATGTAATTCTCTCTAAATTGTTCAAAGAAAAAAGGATTTGTCATGGGCCATTAAATGATATTTAATCATTGGGACTACTGATGAAATAGACTCTAGTCTAAGCTTCCAGAAAATTTTTCTGAAACCGTACTATAAGACTGCATTGTTAATTGAGTTGCTATACCTGTTATAATCAGGAAGCCATCTGCTGCTCTGAGAAATTATCACACAAGTATTCACTCTAGAACCATACTATTCTACTACCATCAGGAAGCTGCCTGATTCAGAAGCTAAATCTGTCTTTGTATTATAACAAAATCGGTGTCTTATAATCTGCCATTTTTCTCAGTTATTAAGTTCTGATCTCAAGGTTAACAAGATTAACAGACTTGCTTGCTAAGTCACTTAAGTCGTGTCCAACTCTTTGTGACCCCCTGGACTGTAGAGCACCAGGCTCCTTTGTCCATGAGATTCTCCAGACAAGAATCCTGGAGTGGGTTGCCATGCCTTCCTGCAGGGTATATTCCTGAACCAGGGATCGGACTTGCATCTCCTGTGGCTCCGGCATTGCAGGCAGGCTCTTTACTGCTGAGCCACCAAGGAAGCCCCATTAATAGACTTAAATGAGAGGCAAAAAAGTTAGGGAAATGTCCTGTTAACTTTCTGGCTTCCACAATTCAAGAAGGCATAAATGTTAAGCAATCGCATACACAGCATGAATTAGCTGTAAGAAATAGGGAAAGAGAATTATCAGACTGAAGAAACAGCAAGCAAAGGTATTGGGATACGGAAGAGCATGAAGTATGTAAAAATATGAACAGTGATATTACTGCATTAAGTACATGAAAACTGACTAGAAAGCTGGAATAGCTAGATAGGGCTACAGGGATTTTTAATTATAAAACCAAAAGATTTTGTTTCATGGGTGATGAAAATGTTTTATTCAAGAGGATGGCATATGAAAGACACTGGATCTCTGAATACATTGTTTCAGGATTGTAAAACATTTTCCCTCTTATTCAATTCACTTTTCACACGCTCTTTTCTTGAAGATATTTTCTACTTGTAATTGATACAATACAGTGTAAGTTATTAAAACATAAATTGTGATGCCATTTTTAAGAAAAAGCCAAGCTTAGGCTTATAGATGGGCTTCCCTGGTGGATCAGACAGTAAAGAATCCATCTGCAATGTGGGAGACCTGGATCTTATCCCTGGTTGGGAAGATCCCCTGGAGGAGGGCATGGCAATCCACTCCAGTATTCTTGTCTGGAGAATCCCTGTGGACAGAGGAGCCTGGCAGGCTACTGTCCATGGGGTCACAAAGAGTCAGACACGGCTGAGCGACTAACCACAGCATAGCTCAGCATGGGGTTATATATACCTTTATGAATTCCTGCTTTCATTTAATATTTAACCTCTGAAGATTATTACTTTTTTACAGATATATTAAAGTCTAAGATTTATTATTTCCCTCAACTCTCTAAAAAAATATGTATTTATTTATATTTGGCGGTGCTAGGTCTTCATTGCTGTGAGAGGGTTTTCTCCAGCTGAGTGAGCAGGGTCTACTCTGTAGTTGTGGTGAGAGGGCTACTCGCTGCAGTGACTTCTCTTATTGTGGAACATGGGCTATAGGCACAAGGACTTGTAATTGTGGCACATGGGTTCAGTTGCTCTGTGGCATGTGGGGTCTTCCTGGACCAGGGTCAAACAGGTGTCCCTTGTATTGCAAGGCAGATTCTTAACCACTAGACTAAGAGGGAAGCCCTTCCTCACCAATCCTTTTAAGCATATTTTATCAACAGAGTTTTCAGAATATATCATCTTTTCTGAAATAGGAGAAAATCGAAAATATAATTAAGGAGAAAATGACTCCTAAAAATGAACAATGAATTTTGAAATGGAACCAAACTGAACCTGTAGAATGAAGAATATATTAAGATAAAACATTTTATTTCTGCTAGGAGCCTGGTAGGCTGCAGTCCATGGGGTCGCTAAGAGTCGGACACGACTGAGCGACTTCACTTTCACTTTTCACTTTCATGCATTGGAGAAGGACATGGCAACCCACTCCAGTGTTCTTGCCTGGAGAATCCCAGGGACGGGGGAGCCTGTTGGGCTGCCGTCTATGGAGTCACACAGAGTCGGACAGGACTGAAGCGACTTAGCAGCAGCAGCAGCAGCATGATATAGTAGGAAATGACAACTATTGCTCTCAGTGCAACAACTGGAAAACATTGATGCACTACAGAACATCAGAAGACATCAGGAGTCTGGAGAAGCCATGAAGATAGATGAGTTAAAATTGTAGAGAGTAAGAGACCTTCTGAGGTGAGCTGGCTATTTCCTTCCCTAATGGCATTTACTTACACTGCATTCAAGATGAAGACCAAGCTTGCAGCCTTTAAGATGGTCTCCAGGCATCACTATTCCTGGTATTCAAGCCTTTGTGTAATTACTTCCCCTGGACTGTGGGCTGGTCTTAGAGTCTGGTTTCTATCAAACAGAACATATCAGACTGATGTGACATGGCTTCTGTGACTGGGATTTAAAAGGAGAGTTGCTTATGTTTCAGATTCCTGCTCAATCATCTGTGGGGAAGCCAGAAGCTCTGTCATGAGGTATTCCTAAGGAAAGACTTACCCGGTGAGGGGCCAAGGCCTGCCAATATGAGTAGACTTGGATGTGGATCCCATCACAGTCAAGCCTTCACATGTGACCGCTACCATAGATGTGTTAACATATGACTGAAAATTCATGTCAGATCTTGAGACAGAGGTACCAACTGAGAGATGCCCAGGCTTATGACTTACATACTGTTGAGATAATATTTTTTTGTTTTTTAAGATGCTAAATTCTGGATGTATTTGTTATGCACCAGAAAGCAACTAATAGATACAATGATTAATACATCAAAAGGATATGACAATCCTAAAGGTGTATGCAATTTATAAATTGCAAAATAAAGTCTCAAATGAAACAAATATTATAGAAATATGAGGAAAATAGATGAAGACAAAACTATAGTCGGAGGCTTCAATACTCTGCTCTTAATACTTTAAAGAATAACAATTTAGAAAACTAGCAATGATTTATAAGACTTGAACAACGTTGTCAAACAAACTGGACCTAAGTGACATTTATGGAACAATCTACTCCAAAACAGAAGAATGCACATCTTTTTAAAGTTAACATGGAATATTTAACAAGATAGAAAGTATTTTTGCTGTAAAACAAGTTTAAAGGATTCACATTATACAAGATATCTTATCTTACCAAAGTAATTGATACCAAAAAAATCAGAAAAGTAATTTTAAAAATGTCCTAATATTTAGAAACTAGAAAATACTTCTAAATAACCTCTATGTAAAAGACAATATTAAAAAGAATTATTAGAAGTATTTCTAAGAGAATGAAAATAAACACAACAAATTTGTGGGAAAAAATGTGTGCAAAATAATTAAAGTACTTCTTAAATGAATGTGTAGAGCATTAAAATGCCTGAAGAAAAGAAATTTAATTATGGAACTAATGTTCTGAACTTTCTCCTTAAGATGTAGACAATGAAGAACAAATTGTACATTAATTAAGCAGAAGACAGAAAGTAACAAATGTAAGAATAAAATTCATGAAATAGAAAATCGATAGATGACATATAAAATTTTGCCTGCAACAATTGAAAAGTGCTTAGCATTTTCAAATATCCTGAGAGCTTATTCAACACAGTTTTAAGTAGTTGTGAAAGCCATCTTTAAAGTATTAAATTTCTTACTGTATTGCTTCATTTTAGGTATGTGGGTTTTTTTTTTTTTTTTTCTGGCTGCAATGTATGTGGAATCTTAGCTCTATGACTAGAGATCAAACTTGTACTCCCTGCACTGGAAGGTGAAGTCCTGACCACTGGACCACCAGGGGAGTCCCTGGATTTTTTTTACCAGTGAGTAAACCTTGCCAAATTTCAAGACTGCTTTCCTTCAGATAATGTAACTGACAATAATAAACTTAAGATGATTAAATAATAAAATGAAGTAAAACAAATACCACATCATTAAAAAAAAGAAAACAATATATTAGGAAATAATTTCTTATTGAGTTTAAAATCATAATGGAAATTAAGATAGATTTAGAGAGTTGATAAATAACAAAAGCACTCCATATCAATATTTATTAATGCAGTTAAAGTAATACTAAAAGGAAATGTATAAATTTAATATGAAAAAGGGTGAAGATTGATAAAAATAGGAAAATAAAAGGAAAACAAAAGTACAGAAAAAATAATGAAGCAAATATATAATATTTAGGATCATATTAGCCAAAGCTTATTAAGTGTAACATAAAATCAGTAGGATCAGCTTCTATAAGAGTTCATCAGGGTAAAAAAAGTGATAACACAATGAAACTCCATTAGGACTGAAAAAGAGGATATAGTGCCAGATGCTGCAGAAATAAATGTGATAAGATATTATTAACCTGATGTCAGTGCATTTTGAAACTTAGATGAAGTGGGCAATTACATTACCAAAATTAACTGAAGAAGAAATATGAAACCTGAAGTAGATAACCATCAGAATAATCGAGTCAGTAGTTTAAAAATCTTCCAACAACTGTAAAACAACTCAGAAATGGCATTAGCACTGGGTTCTAAAAACATTTAGGGAACAAATTGTGATATTAAATGTATTATCCACAGAAAAGGAAAACTGAGGAATCCACAGCTATTTTATGGGACTAGGGTAGCCCTGATGTCAAAATCAGCTCAAAATATTGAAATAAAAGTACTATCCATTAAGCTCAATTATAAATATGGGTCAAAATTCTAAGCAGAATATTAGCTACTAAATGTAGCAATTTATGGAGAAATATATATACCTCATGGCCAAATGAGGTTTAACTGAATAAGTGAATTATTAAGTAAATTACTAAATATTGAAAAATTGGAAACTAAATCAAGTTGCTATTTTCACATGGCATAATGATTTCAGTAGAAATCTAGATAAAAATATGGTTAAAAAGTTGGGATTGGAGAGTTTAGCAAAATTTTAGACATTCAGTGTACAGAATCAGTTTAGTTACATTTTCTCTACCAGAAAAAAAAAAGAGAACATACTTTTTTAAAAGACAATATGTTAACTCCCAATTTTTAAAAAAATCTGAGGTCTTAATCTAACAAAATATATACAATATTCTGGTGTATAAAATTATTGGAAAACGTTGAAGAAGCCCTAAATAGATATGTCTGTGTATCTTATAAATTCAAAGGAAAATGACACAAATTATAGAAAAAGAATGGGTCATCTTTAGTAGAAATTAGGAAATATTTCCCTGGTAGCTCAGATGGTAAAAAAATCTGCCTGAAATGCAGGAAACCGGAGTTCAACCTTGGATTGGGAAGATTCCCTGGAGAAGGAAATGGCAACCCACTCCAGTATTCTTGCCTGGAAAATCCATGGACAGAGGAGACTGGTGGGCTACAGTCCATGGGGTTGCAAGAGTCAGACATGACTTGGTGCCTAAACCACTAGGGGATCAAAACTTAAAAACACAATGAAGAACTTCCCTGGTTGTCTAGTGGCTAAGTCTCAGGACCCCAATGCAGGGGTCCTGAGTTCGATCCCTGGTCAGGGAACTCGTTCCCACATGCCACATCTAAGTGTTAGCATGCAGCAAGTAAAGATCCTGCATTCTGCAACTAAGACCTGGCACTGCCAAATAAATGAGTGAAATAAAGAAATATTTTTAAAAACCTTCAATAAGATATCCTTTACCACTATACTGGCAGAAATTCAAAAGTCTGACAAACATAAGGATGTGGAGAAAAGTCATGCTTACTCTTACTGGTTTGTAAATTTGTAGAAACATTGTGAGAAAATCATTAATATTATCTATAAATGTTGAAATAGTCTCATTATTTACGGTTCAGGAGCTAGGTGGACACCCAAAGAGATTCTTGCAAATGTCCAGAAGACACCAGACATTCATGGTTAATGCAACTATATAAATATATATATATATATATATACATATACATACATACAGAGAGAGAGAGAGAGCCAAATGTTTATATGACATGCTCACAACTTGTGTGTGTATATTTAAAAAGGGTTTTATGGCTTAAATTTTTTAGTACTTTTTATCATACTTTGTTTTATGTGTTTTAAAATTTTTGGCAATTGCATCTGTATCTTATCCAAACATTTATTTGTAAACACTCAGCATATCTAACATAAATGGAGTATTTTTAAAAAATGTCTTTTTTCTTTTAGAAGCTCAACTATTACATCACTTTGTGTTTGTTTTTATTCCCAACTTAATCATTCAGTTTTTAATGATTTTTTAAGTTTATGTTTTTCTTAAATTTTTGAACATTTTGTAGTTTTTTTTTTCTTATAGTAATAAGGACTACGTCAAGCCTGTGTATTGTCACCCTGCTTATTTAATTTCTATGCAGAGTACATCACAAGAAACACTGGGCTGGAAGAAGCACAAGCTGGAATCAAGATTGCCCGGAAAAGTATCAATCACCTCAGATATGCAGATGACACCACCCTTATGGCAGAAAGTGAAGAGGAACTAAAACGCCTCTTGATGAAAGAGGAGAGTAAAAAAGTTGGCTTAAAGCTCAACATTCAGAAAACGAAGATCATGGCATCTGGTCCCATCACTTCATGGGAAATAGATGGGGAAACAGTGGAAACAGTGTCAGACTTTATTTTTTGGGCTCCAAAATCACTGCAGATGGTGATTGCAGCCATGAAATCAAAAGACACTTACTCCTTGGAAGGAAAGTTATGACCAACCTAGATAGCATATTCGAAAGCAGAGACGTTACTTTGCCAACAAAGGTCAGTCTAGTCAAGGCTATGGTTTTTCCAGTAGTCATGTATGGCTGAGAGAGTTGGACTGTGAAGAAAGCTGAGCACCGAAGAACTGATGCTTTTGAACTGTGGTGTTGGAGAAGACTCTTGAGAGTCCCTTGGACTTCAAGGAGATCCAATCAGTCCATCCTAAAGGAGATCAGTCCTGGGTGTTCGTTGGAAGGAATGATGCTAAAGCTGAAACTCCAATACTTTGGTCACCTCATGCGAAGAGTTGACTCATTGGAAAAGTCTCTGATGCTGGGAGGGATTGGGGGCAGGAGGAGAAGGGGATGACAGAGGACGAGATAGCTGGATGGCATCACCAACTCGATGGACGTTAATTTGGGTGAACTCCGGGAGTTGGTGATGGACAGGGAGGCCTGGCGTGCTCCAATTCCTGGGGTCACAAAGAATTGGACACGACTGAGGGACTGAACTGAACTGAATCTATAATTAAAGAATTTGCAAAATAATTTGTTCATTAATTTTTGTTCTCAATTTTCATTTTAAGCACTGACAACTGTTCAGTAATATTCCTTTTGCTTATTCAAGACTCTCTTTGCCTTTGAAATAGCTTTCTCATTTCTTATCATCATGTTTCTCTTTCTCTGGTTCCTGTCCTAATGATCTCTCTTTAAGAATCTACCTACTTCCATCCTTTCCCCTGTACTCCTTCAGTACAGTTCTATATATTTATTTATTTTTTTCACTGATATCATAATTATTTATTGATAATTATGTACTGGGACCATCCCCATCCCTGATTTGGAGTTAATAAGTATATAGTACACACAGCAAATAGTAATATTTTAACTATATTTATTTTTATCTAGTCAAAAACCTGCAAAGTTTTCCAATTTCCTGTGAAGTAAACATATCACAGCAGCATTCAAAGATATTTTGATGTGGGCAAAAATTACTTTTTCAAACATCTACCACTGTGCTTTTCTTAATGTATTCTATATCCAACTAGAGAAGAACACTCATTACTACCTACATCATCCCTAAAATTTCCTGGTTTCAGATCAACTCATGTCCTTCTGAACCAATATTCCCTCTCTTCTTTCTATTCTCCATGTTCAGTTTTCACTCTTCTTTCAAAATAATTCATTTATTATCTTCTTTATAAACTGTAATAGGTGAAAGTACATAATGTTTGAAATAGTACAACTGTTCGGAGTTTTGCATATCTCATTTATTAGCTAAGAAGATTAGGACTAAAAACTGATTTAAACATCTTATTAATAAAGTAAATCTAACATCTCTCTTTTCTTAAAGTGTTTGTGCATGCTAAGTCTCTGGAAATGTATGTAATATCAATGAATCTTCATGTCTGAAAGAACTACCTTACTCCTGATAACACCTCATACTCCAGACAATCTTTTTATTTTATTAAACATACATGTGTATTTATTTCCTCTACAAAACCTAATTCAATAACTGAGTTTCATATTCCAAACAGTACCCAAAATAATTCCCTGTACATAGTATATTCTCAAAAACTGTATTGACGGGAAGTGTATTGATTCTTACCATGGTTATTAAAGAACAATTTTGATCAAAATATATACTAAATTATTTTCCCATTTAGGTTGCTGCATTATCTTGAGCAGATTATTCCTTGGGATTGGGATTGACATACATCTACTATATGCCTGTGGGCATGCTAAGTGGCTTCAGTTTTGTCCGACTCCTTGTGAGTCTATGGACTCTGTAGCCTGCCAGGTTCCTCTGTTCATGGGATTCTCCAAGCAAGAATACTGGAATGGGTTGCCATGCCCTATTTCAAAGGATCTTCCCAACCCAGGGACTCACACTAGCATCACCAGGGAAGACTCAACAGTGGAGTACAAGCTGGGACTGGAGGACCAGATGCCATTGTGGAACTGGCACTGGACAGAAGGCATGAGTGGAAACAGGTATGATGACTGTGAGAAGAAAGAGATGTACAGTGGGAATCAACAGTTTTGAATAAAGACACAGGGAAGAGACTGAAGGTGGGGCAGAAAGTCTGACATAATAAAAGTACAGGAGAAAGACACAAGGTGTACAACAAAACAGGGGCTTTTAGCTCTGAGGCTCTGATCCTAACCTCCAAGCTTGCTATTTATGTCTCACATTGCTGGCAGAAAAAAAGTGTTAGTAACCTACATCACAGTACAAGTTGACCTAGAATTTAAGTTCTGCTTTATTCTTCTTTAATAAATGTAACTGCTCCTATTCTACAAGTGAGACTGTACACTGCTTCAATGCATAACTGGTCTTTAAAGCATAGACTTTTACTAGAGAAATCATCCCTTCCTTTCAAAGAATCAAAGTATAGAGGATGAGAACCCTGAATTTTAGGACAATGTTTCAGCTTAAAAAGAAATAAGCCTCTTAGACCATTATTTAGATACATTGTACTTTTGGTATTTGCTATTTATATTATTTTAAACAATAATTATCTCTTTTCTCATTCCCAATATCTTCACATCATTTATATTTTCCCCTTCTTTTTCTTACATAGATTTTACCTTTTTGACTTGTAAAATTGACAAAAAATTAACAAAAGCCCTGATAATAATGCTTTAACTGGGAAATAATGCACTGTAATATGGATTCTGATAATGGCTGAATGTTCCTAGTTGTATAACAAAATGCTTCCAATAATTTAATGTAATATATGGAACCCTTAGAAGGAATTAAGCTTTATTCATTTGAATTCACAAGGGCAAGCTACTTAGATTTTTTTCTTTTGATGATAATCAGATGATTATCAAATATTTAAATACAAGAATGCTTAGTAACTATAACTCAGGGCTTGATGACTATAAGAATTAGATTAAAAAAGATTATCAGAAGTATACAATTTTGCAGTACATAGAACGATTATAGTGGAAAGTCCTCTTTATTAAGGAACTGTAATGATTCTTACCAATGGAAAAATGATCCACCTACTTCATATTAGCTCTTTGCTTAAACATTTTCCTGACATTTTTTGAGTTTGTAGCAAACAAAGAAAAGCATTACTTCTTTCTCATGTTTTTGTAAATGCTAGGTCTATATCCTCTATTATCTGCTTTTCCATGTTCATTGGATTAGAGAAATCTTTTTTGTTCTCTTCGCATTAATTGCTTTATTTTGACTTTTTAAAATGATTTCTCCTCATGTGGTTATTATCAGTTCAGTTCAGTTGCTCAGTCGTGTCCAACTCTTTGCGACCCCATGATCGATCGCAGCATGCCAGGCCTCCCTGTCCATCACCAACTCCTGGAGTTCACCCAGACTCACGTCCATTGAGTCAGTGATGCCATCCAGCCATCTCATCCTCTGTCGTCCCCTTTTCCTCTTGCCCCCAATCCCTCCCAGCATCAGAGTCTTTTCCAATGAGTCAACTCTTCGCATGAGGTGGCCAAAGTACTGGAGTTTCAGCTTTAGCATCATTCCTTCCAAAGAAATCCCAGGGCTGATGTCCTTCAGATGGACTAGTTGGATCTCCTTGAAGTCCAAGGGACTCTCAAGAGTCTTCTCCAACACCACAGTTCAAAAGCATCAATTCTTTGGCACTCAGCTTTCTTCACAGTCCAACTCTCTCAGCCATACATGACTACTGGAAAAACCATACATAGCCTTGACTAGACTGACTTTTGTTGGCAAAGTAATGTCTCTGCTTTCGAATATGCTATCTAGGTTGGTCATAACTTTCCTTCCAAGCAGTAAGCATCTTTTAATTTCATGGTTGCAATCACCATCTGCAATGATTTTGGAGCCCAAAAAATAAAGTCTGACTCTGCTTCCACTGTTTCTCCATCTATTTCCCATGAAGTGATGGGACCGGATGCCATGATCTTTGTTTTCTGAATGCTGAGCTTTAAGCCAACCTTTGCACTCTCCTCTTTCACTTTCATCAAGAGGCTCTTTAGCTCCTCTTCACTTTCTGCCATAAGGGTGGTGTCATCTGCATATCTGGTGATCATAAGAGCCATTTAAAGACTCTATGGTGGACAGCTTGTTCATATTGGAAACCTGAAAAAAAGGAAAGATCACTAAAGTAGCTTTGCAACAACAGCAGCTTGTAAACTACTGTTAAGAGCATTTCTTAAATCTCTTATCATGATTACCTATTTTAGAGAAGGAGAAAGAAGATCTTGAATCCAGTTTTATGAAAATCTTCCTTTGCCAATAACAATTTTCATGTCCCATCTACTGATCTTGACCCCTACAACCCTTTCCCTGGCCCATCCTAGGGGAGGAAGGTGGAAATAGACTCCAGTGGCACACCTGAATAGGGGCTCTAGCTCATACTGTATCATGAAGGAAAATTAAAAAGATTTTGAAATTAATCTATCCATCCAAAAGGATAGTCTTGTTCATAAAAAGTTTTTCTAAATAAAGTCTTTGATCAGTGAGTGCATTCCCACTTGTGGATGGGTCCTTTCTGAAAAGAAGTCAAGGAGATACACCTAATACTCCTCCTCATCCTGGTTTCTTACATACTTGCTTCAAGGGTGAAGACTGTTGATCACAGGAGCTGGGAGAGGCACTGTGGCCATAGCAAGCACTTGAGTGTTTTATGTTGACCTCATTAGGAATTTGTCTGGAAGATAAATCCTCCACCCTCAGTTATCTTTGGCTTGGAGATATGGGTGCTAACAATGCCTAGCCATGCTAAAAGGAGCCATTAACTTGGCATTTCCCATAGCCCATATGCATACAGAGGCGAAGTAAGCTGAGGTTCAAGTAGCTTTCTGTCCAGGCACCCTGTCAACTGCTGTTTCTTAAATTGTGAATCTGAATTGCTTCAATTTTTTTTTTTTTTTTTTTTTGCTGGTTGAATTTATTTATTTTTATTTATTTTTAATTTTATTTTATTTTTAAACTTTACAATATTGTATTGGCTTTGCCAAATATTGAAATGAATCTGCCACAGGTATACATGTGTTCCCCATCCTGAACCCTCCTCCCTTCCTCCCTCCCCATACCATCCCTCTGGGTCGTCCCAGTGCACCAGCCCCAAGCATCCAGTATCGTGCATTGAACCTGGACTGGCGACTTGTTTCATACATGATATTATACATGTTTCAATGCCATTCTCCCAAATCATCCCACCCTCTCCCTCTCCCACAGAGTCCAAAAGACTGTTCTATACATCAGTGTCTTTTTTCTGTCTTGTATACAGGGTTATTGTTACCATCTTTCTAAATTCCATATATATGCATTAGTATACTGTATTGGTGTTTTTCTTTCTGGCTTACTTCACTCTGTATTAAGATGTGGAAGCCGCAAAGCAAAGATGGCCTCACCTGCATCTCCAACAAGCTTCTGGGTAATGCCAATACTGCTGGCTAGTCAACATGATGTAACTAACAAGGTTCACAGTGGACTCGAGATAACTTCTTGTTTCTCCAATAACGGGCTTCTTTTCCTTAAGTGATGTGAAGGAAAAAGTCATGCATGTGCCTTAAATATACAGGTGGGTTAAGGAGAATGGTATTAGGATATCTGTCAATTAGTTTTTGTCATTTTTCAATACTGATAAGTCACTGGATGCCCTGTAGTGTGTGTTGGACGTCATATAACTAAACTTGGGCATTTAATAACTGGGCTAGGACTACAAGCAACACAGAAAATACAGATAGTTCACCCTACTAAGTGTGACAAATGCTAAAGAACTCTGGGTAATTTATTTTGGCTTTACCAAACAGAAAATCAACGTTTAAAAATGATCTCTGTAACTACCATCCTTCCCCAAACAGCTTATGGACATTGTTGCTTTCTTCCAGCATATGACTGTTGTAGATGTCAACTGTTCTATTTATTTTTAAAATTTTGTTATTTATTTTCTATTGGGATATAATTGCCTTACAATGGAGTGTTAGTTTCTACCGTACAACAATGTGAATCAACTATACCTATACATATAGCCATTTCTTCTTGAATCTCCCTCCTACCAACCCCCACATCCCACTCCTCTAGGTCATCACAGAGGACCCAACTGAGCTCTCTGTGCTATATAGAAGCTTCCCACTAGCTATCTATTTTACACATAGTAATGTATATATGTCAATGCTGCTATGTTTTTAAATATGTATCCTAAGATAGAAAGGACTTTTTAAAAATACATCCCTTTATAAGCCTATCCTCCTGAAAACATGTAAAAAACATGATTTGACCAAGACTTCATTTGGGTTATGATCATGAGATTATTTCAGTTTTCCTAATAGTTGATTAAAATAATTTTCCTGAAGACCTGGGTTGACATTGCTCTATATTCACTAAGACAAATATGAATATCATTCTCCATATTCAAGCTAAAATACGATGTGTTTTGATGAACCCTTGGCAGGTGTTCTTCAGCCTTGATCCTGATAATTATTGCTGATGATAATGACCTGCTGTTGTCTTTCTTAACAGGCAGGTAGATGATGTCCTGGTTATATGACTAGCATTTCTGATGTATTCAATGTATTTTATGGACTGTCATTGTTTGTTTTGCATGAGAAGTTTGCCACATTTAGGGAATATCTCTTAATTCCATGATAAATATTGACCTAAAGCCTGCCAATTTTAAAAGCTTGGCCTTATAGACAATGTGCTCATATTTTGCATTGGGCATTGAGGATTTTACTGTATGCTCATGGTCCTTAAACAAAATTTGTTTAAAAATTGTTTCATTTTATCTCAAGTGATTTATTTTTATATCCTCTGACTGAACTGTGTGTATGGGGAATTGCAGTGCATCAAGTTTAATACTGCACTATAATGCATGGTTTTAAAATCCTTTGAATTTAAGAGAAACAGTATAAGCCAAACTCAATTGCCTGCAGGTGGATTGCAAGTATAAATGAGATAAAGCCTTTTTTCCCAGTATAATTAACTAGATTGAAGGTGGCATACAGTAATGTGTCAGCTAGTTCAGTTCAGTTGCTCAGTCATGTCTGACTCTGCGACCCCATGTACTGCAGCACTCCAGGCTTCCCTATCCTTCACCAACTCCGGGAGCTTGCTCAAAATCATGTCCATCAAGGTGGTGATGCCACCCAACCATCTCATCCTCTGTTGTCCCCTTCTCCTCCCATGTTCAATCTTTCCCAGCATCACGGTCTGTTCCAGTGAGTCTGTTCTTCACATCAGGTGGCCAAAGTACTGGAGTTTCAGCTTCAGCATTATTCCTTCTAATTCAGGACTGGTTTCCTTTAGGATGGACTGGTTGGATCTCCTTGCAGTCCAAGGAACTCTCAAGAGTCTTCTCCAACACCACAATTCAAAAGCATCAATTCTTTCACACTCAGCTTTCTTTATAGTCCAACTCTCACATCCATAAATGACTACTGGAAAACCCATAGTTTTGACGAGACAGACCTTTGTCAGCTAGAGACAACCCTTTATTAATGCTTTTTAAAATATAGATTTCAAATATAAACTTAAGATGCTTTGCTCCTTAAGTTGGTAGTTCACAATGTGTTTGTGGGTTTAGAACTATATAGTTTTCATAAATTCACAATGAATAGTTTAAATAAAGCTTCCTAGGGTACAACTGCCACCAAGAACATATTCCTTTTCACCTTTATTATGTTTCTTGTATAGGAAACCAAGTAATTAAAACTTTTTATCATGCCTTCAATTTATCTATTCTTTTTCCATAAATTACAAAAAAAATACAAAAAATTTGAAGTAATATTTTGTTAAGACTTTTGTCCTTTTTAATGCAAAGCTATCATATAAACACATATCATATGTGTTTTTTAAACAATAATGTAAAATAAGTATTGGGCTGACCAAAAAGTCTATTTGGATTTCTTCATAACATCTAACAAAAATCCAAATGAAATTTTTGGCCAATCAATAGCTAAAAATGGATGACCTGTTCCTTCCCTGCAAACAGATTCCTCAATACTATTTTTTCTAGATATCATATAACCATGCAATATACACTATTTGTTTTTCTCTTTCTGACTTAACTTCACTCTGTATAACAATCTCTAGGTTCATCCACCTCAGGACAACTGACTCAATTTGTCTCTATTTATGGCTGAGTAATATTCCATTGCATATATGTACCACATCTTCTTTATCCATTCATCTGTCGATGGACATCTAGGTTGCCTCCATGTACAGATGTAGAGAACAGACCTGTTGACACAGCAGGGGAAGGAGAGGGTAGAACAAATTGAGAAAGTAACATTGACATATATAAACTCCTATGTGTAAAATATATAACTAGAGGGAAGCTGCTGTACAGCACAGGGAGCCCAGCCTGGCACTCTGTGATGACCTGAGGATCTAGAGTGGGGGATGGTAGGAGGGGAGGGAGGCTCAAGAGGGACAGGATGTACATATATCAGAAACCTACACAACATTGTAAAGCAATTTCCTTCAATTACAAAAAAATTAAATGGATGACCTAAACTGCTATTGGCCAGCCAGCGAAAAAAATCCAATTTTTATTTAGTTATTTGAAATGCACCTACCACGTAGTTTCACTTTTTCCTCAGGTGAATTATTTTTATATCTCCTGAAAGTATGTTATGCTTATGTCAAGTTATTGCCCTATATCTATATATTAACAAATTCTCATTCTTAAATTATTTTTCCTTTTGACTTTTAATCTAGAAATAAAAATGTATTCGTTGCCATATCAATATTCATGTTAACCTAGTCATTAAATTGTGGGTGGGCAAGATTCCCCAGAGAAAGAAATAGCAACCCACTGCAGTATTCTTGCCTGGGAAATCCCATGGACTGAGGAGCCAGGTGGGCTACAATCCATGGGGTCACAAAGAGTTGGACATAGTTTAGTGCATATACACACACACTCACAATCATTAAATTGCTCAATTCTTTAATTTATCTAGAAAAAAAAAAGTCTGCTCAAATGCATAATTTATTGTTTTTAAGAGATTCTACATTTTTAATGATTTAACAAAGATTTTCTTTCCTTAAGTTCACTTTTCTAATCTGCTTTTAGTCTTTAACTTTTTGTTTGGAAATGAAATCAGACACAGTAAATTTGCAAAAGCTAATAACAAAGGTCTCCATTATACGAGCCCACAATCCCCAAATATAAACACCTTCCTGAATCATAATTCAATTTTCAAAACCAGAAAGTTAATAATGGTATATCTCTAAACTACTTTTACAGAAGCTATTCAAATTTCATCAATTGTCCTTTCAGTTTTCTTCTTATAGATCAGAATACACTCTAGAATAACACTGCTCTAAGCCGTTATGTCTGTTTTCAATCTAGGATAGTTTCTTATCTTTGTCTATCAGGACTATCTTAGTTTTGTAATTCTGAAGAATTATTTTATGGAATGTCTATCAATCTGCCTTGTCTGACGTTTCCTCATGACTAAATTCAAGTGGTGTCCTCTGACAAGAGTACTACAAAAGCGATGACCCCCGTTTCTCAGTGCATCATGATGCTGATTTGTTTCATTTTGGTGCTAATTTGTATTGCTTTGACTAATGGGTGTGACTCAGTTTCTTCACTATAAAGTTACACTATCCTCTTTACAATTAGAAACTATATAAATATCCTTTTTCATCTCATTTAACCTACAAAGTTCATCATGAATCTGTGATCCTTGCCTGAAACAATTATTGTTGTGGTGTTTACCAAATGGTGATGTTTATTTAATCATTCATTGAAAATTATTTGTAAAGTGTGTTGGAAAGTAGTCTTTTATGATTTTTTAAAATAGTTTCTTTTCAAATGACTATCTCTCCTTTGACATTTCTCATTTTTGTATTTGTACTTTCTCATTTTTTCTTGGGAAAATCATGATAATTTGTTTCATTGGTTACTTTAAAAACAACAAAGGAAACAAAACCCAAAACAGAATTTTAATGTATTAAATAGGTCTATTATTTTTCTTTCTCTATTTCATTAGATTTTATTTTAAATTTTCAATTATTTCTTCCATTTTGCTTTCTTATGATTTACTTATTCCTTTCTTATTTTTGAGTTAACAATTCTATTCAATTTATTACAAATTAAAATTTTAATTAAGATTTTTATAAAATACTAAAACGTCATTGTTTATTTAACATTTTAATTTTTACTAAAAATGTGTTTAGTACCATGAATTTTCTTATCATTGCCTTGACATATATCATAAATATAGGCAATTTAGTTTACTTTCATTTTACCTTAGTAGTTTAGTATTAGGCTTTTAAATTTCCTTTTTAATTTTGATTTGGCTGATGGTTTCCAGGTTTGTTAATAATTACTAGTTTTATTCCATTTTGATGAGATATTGTTATTTGACATGCTTACTTTATGGAATTCAATAATTTCTTAATGTCTTTGTATGGCAGTATATGATGAATTTCTGAATGTAATGATTAGTTAAGGAGAAGGTATCTTTTTAATTATCAGAGTGCAAAGTTTGATCGATGTCAGTAAAATCCACTGTACTGAGTGTGTTACATAGGTCTTCTATATAGTTATTTATTTTTGTTTACTCATTTTGTCTTATTTTGAGAAAGGAATATGAAAAGAAATATATTAGTTATATTTTTGTATCTGTCTCCTTACCTTTCTTGTAGTTTCTGTGATATATTTTCACTGCAAATGGTGACTTTTAACATTAAAATATGCCTTTTGGTATCAACTTTAGTGTATATTTTGCCTTGATTTCTAGTCTGAATCACTATACCTCCTTTTTTACGTTTCCATTTGCCTTAAGCCTTTGTCCTCTATAATTTTAGCGTTTCAGAATTCATTTGTTTTAAGCAACAGCAGCAAACCAGTCAATCCTAAAAGAAATCATCTGAACATTCATTGCAAGGACTGATGCTGAAGCTGAAGTTCCAGAACTTTGGCCACCTGATGCAAAAAACTGATCCATTAGAAAAGACGCTGATGCTGGGAAAGCTTGAGGGAAATAGGAGAAGGGGGCGGCAGAGATGAGATGTTTAGATAGTATCACTGACTCAATGGACATGAGTTTGAGCAAACTCCAGGGAGACAGTAAAGAACAGGGAAGCCTGGTGTGCCATAGTTCATGGGGTTGCAAAGAGTCAGACATGACTTAGTGACTGAACAACAACAAAATATGCTTTTAGTGCACACAGTAAGAGAGTGTTACATTATGAACTAAATTGAAAACCTTTTTTTTTTTTTTAGTAGATGAGTTACTATGTTATCAGTTCTGTCAAGGTATTTTATAATCATCTGTGCTATATTTGCTGTTTCTTTTTTATGTGTATTTTGTTCTCAACTTACATAACTTTTGATAATTAAAGTTTGTATTGTATTTACATGATTTTTGTTAGTAGTTTATAAACTCTAGTATTCTAGTATTTTTACTGCTCAGTTCAGTTCAGTTGCTCAGTCGTGTCCGACTCTTTGCAATCCCATGGACTGCAGCACGCCAGGTCTCCCTGTCCATCACCAACTCCCAGAGTTTACTCAAACTCATGTCCGTTGAATCGGTGATGCCATCCAACCATCTCATCCTTTGTCGTCCGCTTCTCCTCCTGTCTTCAATCTTTCCCAGCATCAGGGTCTTCTTAAATGAGTCAGTTCTTCATATCAGGTCTTCAAAGTATTGGAGTTTCAGCTTCAGCATCAGTCCTTTCAATGAATATTCAGGACCGATTTCCTTTAGGATGAACTGGTTGGATCTCCTTGCAATCCGAGGGACTCTCAAGAGTCTTCTCCAACACCATCGTTCAAAAGTATCAATTCTTCAGTGCTCAACTTTCTTTATAGCCCAACTCTCACATCCATACATGACCACTGGAAAAACCATAGCTTTGACTAGATGGACATTTGTTGGCAAAGTAATGTCTCTGCTTTTTAATAAGCTGTCTAGGTTGGTAAGCATCTGAATGCAGAGTTCCAAAGAATAGCAAGAAGAGATAAGAAAGCCTTCCTCAGTGATCAATGCAAAGAAATAGAGGAAAACAACAGGATGGGAAAGACTAGAGATCTCTTCAAGAAAATTAGAGATACCAAGGGAATATTTCATGCAAAGATGGGCTTGATAAAGGACAGAAATGGTATGGACCTAACAGAAGCAGAAGATATTAAGAAGAGGTGGCAAAAATACACAGAAGAACTATACAAAAAAGATCTTCATGACCCAGATAATCACGATGGTGTGATCGCTGACCTAGAGCCAGACATCCTGGAATGTGAAGTCAAGTGGGCCTTAGAAAGCATAACTACGAACAAAGCTGGTGGAGGTGATGGAATTCCAGTTGAGCTCTTTCAAATCCTGAAAGATGATGCTGTGAAAGTGCTGCACTCAAAATGCCAGCAAATTTGGAAAACTCAGCAATGGCCACAGAACTGGAAAAGGTCAGTTTTCATTCCAATCCCAAAGAAAGGCAATGCCAAAGAATGCTCAAACTACCGCACAATTGTACTCATCTCACATGCTAGTAAAGTAATACTCAAAATTCTCCCAGCCAGGCTTCAGCTATACATGAACCATGAACTTCCAGATGTTCAAGCTGGTTTTAGAAAAGGCAGAGGAACCAGAGATCAAATTGCCAACATCCGCTGGATCATGGAAAAAGCAAGAGAGTTCCAGAAAAACATCGATTTATGCTTTATTGACTATGCTAAAGCCTTTGACTGTGTGGATCACAAGAAACTGTGGAAAATTCTGAAAGAGATGGAAATATCAGACCACCTAACATGCCTCTTGAGAAATCTGTATGCAGGTCAGGAAGCAACAGTTAGAACTGGACATGGAACAACAGACCGGTTCCAAATACGAAAAGGACAAGGCTGTATATTGTCACCCTGCTTATTTAACTTCTATGCAGAGTACATCAGGAGAAATGCTGGACTGGAAGAAACACAAGCTGGAATCAAGATTGCTGGGAGAAATATCAATAACCTCAGATATGCAGATGACACCACCCTTATGGCAGAAAGTGAAGAGGAACACAAAAGCCTCTTGATGAAAGTGAAAGTGGAGAGTGAAAAAGTTGGCTTAAAACTCAACATTCAGAAAACTAAGATCATGGCATCCAGTCCCATCACTTCATGGGAAATAGTTGGGGAAACAGTGTCAGACTTTATATTTTGGGGCTCCAAAATCACTGCAGATGATGACTGCAGCTATGAAATTAAAAGACACTTACTCCTTGGAAGGAAAGTTATGACCAACCTAGATAGCATATTCAAAAGCAGAGACATTACTTTGCCAACAAAGGTCCGTCTAGTCAAGGCTATGGTTTTTCCAGTGGTCATGTATGGATGTGAGAATTGGACTGTGAAGAAGGCTAAGTGCCGAAGAATTGATGCTTTTGAACTGTGGTGTTGGAGAAGACTCTTGAGAGTCCCTTGGACTGCAAGGAGATCCAACCAGTCCATTCTGAAGGAGATCAGCCCTGGGATTTCTTTGGAAGGAATGATGCTGAAGTTGAAACTCCAGTACTTTGGCCACCTCTTGCGAAGAGGTGACTCATTGGAAAAGACTCTGATGCTGGGAGGGATTGGGGGCAGGAGGAGAAGGGGAGGACAGAAGATGAGATGGCTGGATGGCATCACTGACTCGATGGACGTGAGTCTGGGTGAACTCCAGGAATTGGTGATGGACAGGAAGGCCTGGTGTGCTGTGATTCATGGGGTCGCAAAGAGTCGGACATGACTGAGCAACTGAACTGAACTGAACTGAGGTTAGTCATAACTTTTCTTCCAAGGAGCAAGAGTCTTTTAATTTCATGGCTGCAGTCACCATCTTCAGTGATTTTGGACTCCCCAAAAATAAAGTCTCTCTTGGTTTCCACTGTAGTATGTACATAATTTTAATATTTTTAGTTCATTGTTTTATTATCCAATATTTTATGATTTTTTGTCTATTTTTAATATTATCCTTTATTCAAACCTGTTGCCTACACAGCAACAATGAGATTCTTCTACTCTGTTCTTTACTTCTCTCATTTTCCATTTTTAATTGCAATATTTCTATAATGTCACATATATTGTTCATAATAGTATTCTACCCTTTTTCCCATCTTTTACTGTGCTGTGCTTAGTCACTCAGTTTTGTTTGATTCTGCGACCCCATGGACTGTAGCCCATGAGGCTTCTCTGCCCATGGGGATTCTCCAGACAAGAATACTGGAGTATGCTGCCATTCCCTACATCTTTTCTAGTCTTATAATTACACACATGTACACACACATTTCTGGGCGCACTGAAAATTTGTTCTTCATTGTTGAAGTCGAGTCATTTTTTAGAATATGTGTTAGGATTGATAGTTTGGGGTTAATTTGCTTATTTACTCAGTGGGGGTCTTTCCATAGTTATATTCAGTTTTTTTTTCTATTATTGCAAAGCTTTCTTGGATTATAGTTTTAAAAGGTTGTTTTTTCTTCATGGACTAGTCTTATACAAATATTATTCCTTCTTTGTTATCTTATATTTCCATCCCATTTTAGTCTTTTCTTTATCTAGATTTCATTCTCTTGGGTATTTTCTTAACTTTTTTCAGTTATTTTATTCCATTTTCATCTGAGTTAAATATCACTTGGTCCCCATGCACTTGAGGAATTATTTCTAAGATAATTTTGTCCTTTACTGCAATTTTCTTTTTCATATCTTATGTTTTGTTCATTTCTCTTTTTAGATTTTTAATTTTTCATTAAGTAAAGGCTCATAAATTTAAAAATCACTTCTATTTGTGAGGGGTGATGGGTAAAATTAATTTAAAATGTATAAATATGCAGACCTACTGATGGTTATGTTATAGGCAAACTAATCTTTGTTCTTTCAATAAAGCAAACTTTCTTAGAATATCCAGTTAAAATAATTCTACAGAATTAATTGAGTAACAAATTGTATTCAAAATTTTTTTCTTTATATAAATTTAGGCTGGAGGATGAAATCAGTTCAGTTCAGTCACTAAGGCCTGTCCGACTCTTTGTGACCCCATGAACTGCAGCATGCCAGGTCTCCTTGCCCATCACCAACACCTGGAGTCCACCCAAACTCATGTTCATTAAGTCGGTGATGCCATCCAACCATCTCATCCTCTGTCAACCCCTTCTCCTTCTGCCCTCAGTCTTTCCCAGCATCAGGATGTTTTCAAATGAGTCAGCTCTTCACATCAGGTGGCCAAAGTATTGGAATTTCAGCTCCACCATCAGTCTTTCCAATGAATATTCAGGGCTGATTTTCTTTAGGACGGACTGGTTGGATCTCCTTACAGTCCAAGGGACTCTCAAGAGTCTTCTCCAACACCACAGTTCAAAAGCATCAATTCTTCTGTGCTCAGCTTTCTTTATAGTCCAACTCTCACATCCATACATGACCACAGGAAAAACCATAGCCTTGACTAGACGGACCTTTGTTGGCAAAGTAATGTCTCTGCTTTTTAATATGCTGTTTAGGTTGGTCATAACTTTCCTTCCAAGGAGTAAGCGTCTTTTAATTTCATGGCTGCAGTCTGCAGTCATTTTGGAGCCCCCAAAAATAAAGTTTGACACTGTTTCCACTGTTTCCCATCTATTTGTCATGAAGTGATGGGGCCAGATGCCATGATCTTCGTTTTCCGAATGTTGAGTTTTAAGCCAACTTTTTCACTCTCTTCTTTCACTTTCATCAAGAGGCTCTTTAGTTCTTCTTCACTTTCTGCCATAAGGGTGGTGTCATCTGCATATCTGAGGTTATTGATATTTCTCCCGGCAATCTTGATTCCAGCTTGTGCTTCTTCCAGCCCAGTGTTTCTCATAATGTACTCTGCATATAAGTTAAATAAGTAGGGTGATAATATACAGCCTTGACATACTCCTTTTTCTATTTGGAACCAGTCTGTTTTTCTATGTCCAGTTCTAACTGTGGCTTCCTGACCTGCATACAGATTTCTCAAGAGCAAGTCGGGTGGTCTTGTAGTACAAAGCATTTATAAAGATGCATGGAGCCTATTATATAGAGTGAAGTAAGCCAGAAAGAAAAACGCCAATACAGTATACTAAGGAGATCCAACCAGTCCATTCTGAAGGAGATCAGCCCTGGGATTTCTTTGGACGGAATGATGCTGAAGCTAAAACTCCAGTGCTTTGGCCACCTCATGCGAAGAGTGACTCATTGAAAAAGACCGATGCTGGGAGGGATTGGGGGCAGGAGGAGCAGGGGACGACAGAGGATGAGATGGCTGGATGGCATCACTGACTCAATGGACATGAGTCTGAGTGAACTCCGGGAGTTGGTGATGGACAGGGAGACCTGGCGTGCTGCGATTCATGGGTCGCAAAGAGTTGGACATGACTGAACGACTAAACTGAACTGAACTGAATGCATATATATGGAATTTAGAAAGATGGTAATGATAACCCTGTATGCCATACAGCAAAAGACACAGATGTATATAGAACAGTCTTTTGGACTCTGTGGGAGAGGGCGAGGGTGTGATGATTTGGGAGAATGGCATTAAAACATGTATATTATCATATGTGAAATAAATAGCCAGTCCAGGTTTGATTCATGAGACAGGTTGTTCAGGGCTGGTGCCTTGGGATAACCCAGAGGGATGGGAATGGGGAGGGAGGTGGGATGGGGGTTCAGGATGGGAAACACATATACACCCGTGGCAGATTCATGTCAATGTGTGGCAAAACCAATACAATATTGTAAAGTAATTAGCCTCCAATTAAAATAAATACATTTATATTAAAAAAATTCTCAAAGAACTTCCCTTAATTCCTTCTTAGGAAGCTGTGTTGTATTTATGAGATAGAGGTTTGAAAATGCCTATGTGTTTCTAGAGAAGTACAGATGAAAGCTACCAAAGAATATCTGTCACAATGAGATTTAAAAAATAATCATTTGAATTAATCAAGTATGATTTCCTGACTCTGGAGTTTGGTTCTCCTTTCAAAAGAATTCCTTGAATTTTGCATATTTTCTAATATAAAGAATACATGGGAAATGTGGAGAAAATATTTCATACACTTGAACTTGCATGTATGTATGTAATTAACATGGTTAGTTATAAACAACATGCAAAGAATGCATCAGATGATATGTAAGAATACAACAATAACCACAGTTATTTAGAGCTTATCCTAACAAAAGCATTTGGGCTGCAGAATACTATTTTTGACATTATTTAGAATAGCCAATGCATGGTGATGATAAAAAGTAGGCTGATTTTGGTTGCCATTATTGTTTTTTAATTCTCTTTTGACAATTTCTCTGCTTACTGCCTGCCTTCTGGGTGGACCAGTTTCCATCACTTCACCATTGTACATTCCTGATGATGTAATAATGAAAAAAAAGTTTGATCTTATTTGCTAGGGATGCAGATTCCTTGGAAGGCAGACAGGGAATGTATGCATTCAGTTTCCAACTATTATGGAGAAACTTGAGTGTCCTACATCTCACAAGTGTGCTACTTTAAAACCCCAAATCATTTCAGGAACATTAATAAATGTACAGTTTAAGAGAATAAATGAATACTTTTTTCCTGATTATCATACAGGTGACACAAACATTCATGTTAGTTCATTTAATGGTAATGTTGAAATAGATACTCAGAGCTCTGCTAACAAACAATGCCGATTTCCCCTCTTAGGTATTGAAGAGGCAATCTGCATAGACACAGTGGGAATATTCATCATGTGGGTGTTACAGCCTGTAGAGGAGGATCAAAATATTCAGTGCATGACAGTTCTGCAGAATGAGACATCACAGCCTGGAAAATTGTACCATGCCTAACACCAGGATATAACAGGATCTATTTCTAATCAGTTAACATTTTACCCAAATTGCCCTTAATCATGATGATTTTCTGTCCTTTCAGGACCACTTTTATTTTACTGTGACAATGAATTATTATAAGGCTTTAAAATGTTACTGGTTATCTGAGCTAATGATTAAGCTGGTATTTGCTCTTTTATCTAACTTAATATTATATTTACTAAAGAACTATTGACTGTTGCTTAGCAGAATGGTGCAGAAATGCAAAACAAAACAAAAACTCCACTATTTCAACATTGTTTATTTTAGCTGGTGCATGATAGTAAATCGCAACTGATAAAGGCCATACCAGCAAAATTTCATGATCTCATTGTAAATAGTAACTTTCCTCAGAAATAGCTGGAATTTTAAGTATAAAGTTCATGTTTATTTGGAAGGCATCAAGAAAACAAGCCATAATTCCCTCTCATTACTATGGATATCAATCTTTATCACTATTCTCTAAAATCCATGAGAGCAGGGGCTTCCCATATCTTGACAAGCACTGTAATTCATAAGATTATTCAACAAATAGTTGTGGAATAAACCTAATAATTCAGTCTGATTTTTGTTGTCAGCCATCTGGGCAATAACAATAAACCAGGACTACCAAAATTACTTTGGAGGAGCTAACATTGTAAATAATATTGATAGATAATAATTAAGCTCTTGCCATGTACCAGACTCTACATGTTTTACACTGTTGACTCATTTGCTCTTTATCACAGTCTTAGGAACTATGTTCTAATCTTGATCTCATTTTCCATAAGAGAAAACACACATGAAGAGATGGAGTAAATTGACTGTAAGTACATTTTTTTTTTTTTTGCTCTGAGTCGGTTTGCTGATCCAGAATAGAGTTCAGAGGCTGAACCACACTTGTCATAGTTTCACTTTGGTAGAGGAAACACAAATTTAGGTTCAGATTCTTCCCAGAGAGAAACTCTGGTAAACTTCCCAGGGTGTTTACTGGAAACCTTGAGAGCTTCACTCTAGAAGAATGGGAAAACTACAAATATGTCCTCCTTTGCCACATAGCCCACCAGATTTAAATCATCTGAGGGGCCTGGTAAATTTCAAAGCTGACATTAGACTATGATGATGCCAGATTTAGACTTCAGGCATCTGGCAGAAACAGACACAAATCCTCTAGGAGATAACACTATTTCAGGCCTAAGGTGTTTTTTTTTTTTTTTTTTTTTTTTTTCCCTCTCTTTTCAAATAATGACTTTTTAATACAAAGTCTAGAACACAATAAAAAATTATCTAGGCATATGATGACATAAAATGATGTGAAGAAGAGTAAAGTAAATGTTAGGTAGGAGAAATAGATCACAACCCCTCCAAATAATAGAATCATCATATGCAGCCAAAGATACTCATGTGTAAAAATGTTAAACTTTCCTTTTCAGCAAAGAAACAGAAAGTATAAGTTATTTTTGAAGTGGAAAATATGTTATTTAGGAATGATTCCAAATAATGTGCAATAATAGAACTGGAAAATACGCACTTCAGTTCAGTTCAGTCGCTCAGTTGTGTCTGACTCTTTGTGACCCCATGAACTGCAGCATGCCAGGCCTCCCTATCCATCACCAACTTCCAGAATCCACCCAAACCCATGTCCATAGAGTCAATGATGCCATCCAACCATCTGATCCTCTGTCGTCCCCTTCTCCTCCTGCCCTCAATCTTTCCCAGTATCAGGGTCTTTTCAAATGAGTCAGCTCTTTGTATCAGGTGGCCAAAGTATTGGAGTTTCAGCTTCAGCATCAGTCCTTCCAATGAACACCCAGGACTGATCTCCTTTAGGTCGGACTGGTTGGATCTCCTTGCAGTCCAAGGGACTCTCAAGAGTCTTATCCAACACCACAGTTCAAAAGCATCAGTTCTTCAGTGCTCAGCTTTCTTTATACTCCAACTCTCACATCCATACATGACCACTGGAAAAACCATAGCCTTGACTAGACGGACCTTTGTTGGCAAAGTAATGTCTCTGCTTTTAATATGCTGTCTAGGTTGGTCATAACTTTCCTTCCAAGTAGTAAGTATCTTTTAATTTCATGGATGCAGTCGCGATCTACAGTGATTTTGGAGCCAGAAAAGTAAAGTCAGCCACTGTTTCCACTATTTCCCCATCTATCTGCCATGAAGTGATGGGACCGGATGCCATGATTTTATAGTTGTGATGAAACGTTAGTAGTTATAAAAGGGTCACTTTCTATCAGCAAAAAGTTATCATTTAGCAAGAATACATGAGTGCCAAGTATATTAATTACACAGTTAATATGGTGGTGTCAAAATATATGACAAAAAATGTCACATTTATAAGAGAAAATGAAAAATCCACAATATTTGTATAATATTTGATACAACAAACATAAATATTTTGTTATATCACTGTAGATATAAACTGTAGGTGATGCATTCTTTTCAGTCAGATGTAAATGTTAAAAATACTGATTTCAAAAGTCTCTATAGCCACATGTAGCTTATGGTCACCATATTAGACATTGTTGATTCTGCACAATTCACATGTGACTCTTCATACTTCATTTTAATTTTCTGTGTTAACTGGGTTTCTTAACTCTTTTGCCATTATTTTTAAATGGCACTGGGAAATATATATCCTTATTAACTAAAGATGGTAAAGATCATGATTATATTTGTAGTGTTTTAAAAGTAGGTGCTTTTTATACCATCTATCCCCAGGTGTTACTGTGGTTTGCTATATTGCATTTCAAAGGTATTATTTTCTTTTTTTACAAGTTGAAGTTTGTGGCAACCCTGAACTGTCAGATGATCAGTTCAGTCACTCAGTCATTTTCAACTCTTTTCAACCCCATGGACTACAGCATGCCGGTATTCCCTGTCTATCACCAACACCCAGAGACTTCCTCAATCAATGAAAAGAAATAGAGGAAAACAACAGAATGGGAAAGACTAGAGATCTCTTCAGGAAAATTAGAGATACCAAGGGAATATTTCATGCAAAGATGGGCACAATAAAGGCAGAAACAGTATGGACCTAACAGAAGCAGAAAATATTAAGAAGAGGTTGCAAGAATACATAGAAGAACTAAACAAAAAAGATCTTCATGACCCAGATAACCACGATGGTGTGATTACTCTCCTAGAGCCTAACATCCTGGAAGGTGAAGTCAGGTGGGCCTTAGGAAGCATCACTATGAACAAAGCTAGTGGAGGTGATGGAATTCCAGTGGAGCTATTTCAAATCCTGAGAGATGATGCTGTGAAAGTGCTGCACTCAATATGTCAGCAAATTTGGAAAACTCAGCAGTGGCCACAGGACTGGAAAAGGTCCTTTTTCATTCCAATCTCAAAGAAAGTTAATCCCAAAGACTGTTCGTACTACTGCACAATTGCATTCCTATCACACGTTAGCAAAGTAATGCTCAAAATTCTCCAAGTGAGGCTTCAACAGTACGTGAACCGTGAACTTCTAGATGTTCAAACTGGATTTAGAAAAGGCAGAGGAACCAGAGATCAAATGCCAACATCCGCTGGATCACTGAAAAAGCAAGAGAGTTCCAGAAAAGTATCTAACTTCTGCTTTATTGACTACACCAAAGCCTTTGACTATGTGGATCACAACAAACTGGAAAATTCTTAAAGAGATGGGCACACCAAACCATCTTATCTGCCTCCTGAGAATTAGGTCAAGAAGCAACAGTTAGAACCAGACATGGAACAACGGACTGGTTCCAAATCAGGAAAGGAGTATGTCAAGGCTGTATATCGTCAGCCTGCTTATTTAACTTTTATGCAGAGTGCATCATGCAAAATGCCAGGCTGGATGAAGCACAAGCTGAATTCAAGATTGCTGGAGGAAATATCAATAGCCTCAAATATGCAGATGATATCTGCACTTATGGCAGAAAGCAAAGAGGAACTAAAGAGCTTCTTGATGAAAGTGAAAGAGGAGAGTGAAAAGGCTGGCTTAAAACTCAACATTCAAAAAAATGAAGATCATGGCATCCAGTCCCATCACTTCAGGGCAAATAGATGGGGAAACAATGGAAACAGTGACAGACTTTATTTTCTTGGGTTTCAAAATCACTGCAGATGGTGGCAGCACCCATGAAATTAAAATATGCCTGCTCCTTGGAAGAAAATCTATGATCAATCTAACCAGCATCTTAAAAAGCAGAGACATTACTTTGTCGATAGAGGTCCATCTAGCCAAAGCTATTGTTTTCCCAGGAGTCATGTATGGATGTGAGAGTTGGACCATAAAGAAAGCTGAGCGCTGAAGAATCGATGCTTTTGAACTGTGGTGTTGGGGAAGACACTTGAGAGTCTCTTGGACTGCAAGGAAATCCAACCAGTCCATCCTAAAGGAAATCAGTCCTGAATATTCATTGGAAGGAATGATCCTGAAGCTGAAGCTCCAATACTTTGGTCACCTGATAGGAAGAACTGACTCAATGAAAAATACCTTGATGCTGGGAAAGATTGAAGGCGGGAGGAGAAAGAGATGACAGAGGATGCGATGTTTGGATGGTATCACCGACTCGATGGACATGAATTCGAGCAAGCTCCGGGAGTTGATGATGAACAGGGGAGCCTGGCATGCTGCAGTCCATGGGGTCACAAAGAGTCCAACACGACTGAGGGACTGAACTGAACTGAACTGAACTGAGCTATTAAACACACTCAATTCTTATTTTCAGATACTATATCATCAGTCCCAGAATGTTGATTTTGTTATTGTTGAAATAACTTTTCTTTTGAAATACTTTGTGTTTTAACTAAATTTTAACTATTTCTTTAGCTACTTTGAAGTCCTTGATTGCTACTTGATTACTACATCTTTAGGTCCTCTGTATTGATTTATTCCTCTCTTTTTTTTTTTTTTTTTTTTTGAAATTTTTCCTTCCAGGCACCCATTTATTCATTGTTTAATTCATTTAACAAACTTTTAGTGATCACCTACTCTTCCATGCACTGGGTCAATATATTCCTCTCTTTAATTATCAGTAAACATTTCTTCTTATGCTGCTAAATAAAGTTTTTCTGTTATGTCTAACATTACAGATAAAAGTCTCTGGAGGGCGTTGTTTATGTCCAACATTGCAGATGAAAGGCTCTAGAGAGCATCGGTTAAGGTGTCTTCTACAGAAGACCAGTAGTTAAATTGTTAGAACTACTGAATCTTGGTTTTAGGCCTCATTAAGTCATGTGTCATTTAGTTTTCCCCATTCTTCATGAAATCATTTTTTCTTCTACAGCACAGCTGTAATTCTCAGCTTTAGTCTTTTAGAAGTCTCATCTAAAAGATATGTATATTCTGGCTATACCTAAAATCTAAAACTTTCTTGAAACCTCTGCTTCTAAGATTTTTTAGCTAGATCTTTTAGAATCTCAGTATATGTCAGTATAATGTAGAAGTTGACCAAAGATACTTGGAGCATTTTTGCATAGTTTTTTTTTTTTGGGGGGGGGGGCGGGCAGGGAGGGTACTCCTTCCTCACTGGCATCATGCTGTCCACATCCCAGCTGCCTTGGAATCCTTACCTTCTGGTCACTCTTTCACTTAGCCACTGTCAGTCTCATTCCTTGGGCCATGATTTTGAAAAATGCCATCAGGGATATATTCTGTGTAAATGCAGGGTTCATTTTATGTGTTCTTTTCTTGAGTGTTTAAGCTTTCCTGGTGGCCCAGAGGGTAAAGAATCTGCTTGCAATGTGGGAGACCCAGGTTTGATCCTTGGGTTGGGAAGTTCCATTGAAAAAGTGAATGGCTACCCGCTCCAGTATTCTTACCTGGAGAATTCCATGAACAGAGGAGCCTGGAGAGCTACAGTCCGTGGGGTCACGAGCAGCCAGACACAATTCAGTGACTAACACTTGCACTTCTTTTCTTGAGTATTGGGTCAATATTGGCTGCTGTCCAAAAATTACTAACATTATTTTTAAACCATGTTCAGCTTTTAAATAGCTCCTAAAAATAGGAAGGAAAAGCTGATCCAGCTACTCTGTGACAGTTACTCCAAAGATCTTTGTCATGCATTTTAATTAAACTGATTTTTTCTTAATTTTGAACTTATATAAAAAATACAGGTTTGTATTTGTACACAGTTTATGTTCCCTCTGATTAATTTAATACCTGTCATGCATTTGACACTGTATATGAGTGTGTGTGTGCACATTTTTGCATGTATGTGTATGGAGAGAAAGACTCTGGTAGGCATATGAATGTATACATACAACTATACTTATATATTTTTTTCTGCTTGGACAAAATCATTTGAAGAATTGAATGTTATCACAAGACTATTAAATAAGCTAAGAAAATATTTCACCCTAACTTTAAAAGAAAAACTGTTTATGTATTTTTGGCTGCACTGGGTCTTTGTTGCTCCACAGGCTCTTTCTCCAGTCGCAGAGAGCGGGACTATTCTCTACTTGCAGTGCATAGGCTTCTCTTTGCAATGGCTTCTCCTACTGTGGAACGCAGGATCTTGGTGCAGGCTTCCGTAATTGCAGCATGCAGGCCCAACAGTTGTGGCACTTGGGCTCTAGAGCATAGGCTCAGTAATTGCGGTGCATGAGCTCAGTTGCTCCACAGCACCTGGGATCTTCCTGGGCCAGAGATCAAACCCATGTCTCCCGCATTGGAAGGCAGATTCTTAAGCACTGGACCATCAGGGAAGCTCCTTACCCTAGCTTTCAGGGTACTTTTGTATAAATACTTATTTAATGCAATCATTTTTAAGAAACCACACAACTTCTGCAGGTAATCTGTAGCATCAAGAGCTGATTTCCAGGAGACATTAAATGTCAGTTTTCCAAATGTTTCACTTTTCAGTGATGTTGTAGATTTGACTTAAAATAACTGTATTTTGGATACACAAAATGATGAAGGAATAATTTGCCATCATAATCAAATTTAATTATGACTCCTTGAAACCAGTTTTGATTTGCTTGGCAACATTATAGTGACTGTCATTGCTGACAATGGAATCCTATGTATTCAGAGCAGACATTCTTAAAACCTTTTGTACATTTGAGTACCAATTTCACAAATGCTATCAGATAAAAACAAGCACCTCAAAACCTTATATTTTGCTAATGATTGAAATAAAACCCTAAGAATTCTGAAGTCCTTGTTTTGTCTGTTGTGAATACTAAATGTTTGTCATTCAATAAAGGTTGCTGAGTGCCTAAGAAATGAAATGGAAAAAAATTCTGAGAATTAAATTGTTTATATGTTTAGAAGAAAAATATAATAATTTTTTCTAATATCTTATGTGCTAATTTTATAATATTATAATATAAAAGTCATAGTCAAGAATGATTGTTTAGACATTCTACTTAGTAATTTTTTTCACTGCAATGCACCAGATGTCAGAATCCATTATATTCATTTTGTCATGTCAATAATGTTAATGACTGAGCTTCTGTGACAGAAACACTGTCAATATTTCCCAAGGATTTAAGTCCCTTTCAAGTTTTTTTCTTTTAATACATGTGCTTTTAGAAAGCATTAAACTTATATTTTTAATCTAAAAAATCTTTACTGAGCCAAACAATTAACTGACATTAAGCTTCATTATTCTATATTAGTATACAAAGTTTTGGGTTTGTGAATTGCTGATTTGATCTATTTGAACACTGAAGCTAATATTTTATTAAGATTCCCAAACTAACTGTTTTGTTTTGCTTTTTCTTCTGAGAGGACCTGATAGATACTTGAATATTTTATAAGTAACTAAAAAAAATTCTGACAGCTTTTAGTTAATACTTTAGTACATGATAGCTAATGCTTAACCCTAGAGACGATTGTTAGGGTGAAGGTAAAGTACTCATTCTATCCATCAAGGGTTGTTTCTAAGGGCAGCAGGTCAGGGCAGGAGAAATGCAATACAGATGAGGGAGACAGAATGAGTCATAGAAGGTGGAAAAAAGGCAAGAATAAAATTACCTGATACGTGCTCTCATCTGCAGGGCCAGCTCCTGAAGTTCAGAACTACCAAGTTGAAACACATCTGGTGGGGCAAGTTATCTCATGAACCTTGTTATTCTACTTGGATGGAATCACAAACTGTGCTCTCCCTCAGGTTAACTGATGCATGTCTTCTAGTTTCCTTTCTCCAAATTAATTATGCTGTCCTGATCAACAATGAAAAAAGCCTCCCTCTCCCTCAAAATAAATTCCATTAAAAATCAAACGGTATAATCAATATAAAGCACTTAGCACATGATCACATGATCTGGTCCAGAATTAGTTTTCAAAAGAAAGTTATTTCACTCTTCTAATGGCTATTGCTCACATAATGTGGGGCCGTGGGGTAAATGGGAAAGTAGGGGGTGACTCATCCCAGTTCCCTTTTCTCTCTTGCTGTTCACTTGGAAACCCACTAAAAGCCCTTCACATCTTCTGCCTGCTTGCTATTGGCTAGTGCCACTTCCTTCAGATATTCAGATTTGACTCTGTCATCGGTTCTTTTCCTCTGAGGAACACTTACCCTAAATAGATTAAGTATATTGTTTGTGCATAGTCTAACATTAGTATCATCGTAAAACAATCCTACCAAGAAGTGTTTTCCCCATGTGGGTGCTTAAGGAAAAAGCTTTGTAAAAGGACAATAATTCAGGAAGCATTTATCAGATACAAGACCCCCAGTTTGTATTTATCATGAGAAACACCTCCAGTAGGAACAGTGCAGTGTTCTCTGGCTGGTTCCTGCTGCTGCTTTGTCTGTGGTAGGCACTCAGCTAATGAAAGCAGACCCAATGTCTCTTGAGGTGATGAAAATTTCAATAAAGATTTCTCATAACTCTTCAGAGTTACAGACTTTACTCAAATTATGGGAATACTGTCCAGTGGGAAATACTTCCTGTTTTATGTTTCTTTCCTTGGCAATTAAAAGCAGTTATAATTTTAGTACAAATATAAATCCCAGGCCAGTCCTGCCACATTTCAGTAGGAGAAGGTTTCTCTTGTTAAATAAGAGTATGTAAGAAATAAGGGTAAAGCAAAACACCATAAAACAAAACAAAGGACTGAAATTGAGCACAGAAAATAAAATATGTGGAAAGATCATAAAATGTACATTTAGCCCTGGCGATGTAGAATTCTTCCATTCTCTGTGGCATTATGCAGTATTAAATATATTTCAGCACTTCCTGGCCAAGTATTCATAGAAAAAAGGAAACAGAGCTTAATGACTTAAAAATTTCTTTTGCTTTGAATTGTTGAGATTGTTATGTGAATTTCTCAGTCTCTCTGGATAATAAAGTCAGTCATATAATTATGGCTTACAAATAAAAATTTAATTCATATTCATCCTATTATCCATCAACTTCTCTCTATGTTAGTGTTACTTTGTCTTAATATTCACTGGTAAATTTGCAAAGGATTCAATTACACTGTCAGAAATGTATCTATTTGTTTGGAGGTGGCAGCGGTTCAGTCACTAAGTCATGTCTGACTCTTGCAACCCCATGAACTATAGCCCGCCAGTCTCCTCTGTCCATAGGGTGTCCTGGGCAAGGATGCTGGAGTGGGTTGCAATTTCCTTCTCCAGGGGATCTTCCCAACCCAGGGATTGAATCTGGGTCTCCTGCATTGCAAACAAATTCTTTATCAACTGAGCCACCTACCTAAAAGCTACAGAAAGCCAAAGGAAAGATGAATGAATAACTCAAAAATGTTCTCATCAACTTTAATATCATTGATGTAGAAAATAAGCATAAAAATCAATGAAACTTTATTATCATATAATTTCCAGTACCTCCTATTTTCAAGGAGGCCACAAGTACTTTTAAAAAATTATTGACTTTCCAAAAATGAATCTGGACATATCCAAAATCATTTCTAAATTGTTTCCTAAATTAAAACAAAACCTTCAAAGATATTTACCTTTAAAAATTTGAGATTGACTCACAATGCATTTTTAGAAGATCTACAAGCCCCTCAAAGTGACCACGCATATATCTCTACCACACAGGCTGAGACGATATTCACTTATACTCTACCTCTGGATGCACTTGGCTTTTCTAATCTAATACATATACCTGTGTAAATATTTAGGTCCTAAAAATAAATAAAAAAGGAAATATATGTTTTATGTAAAGATTTTGGGGAAAAAAGAAGAAGAAATGTCTAAATAAAGGACTTACAAGTTGTAGGGTTTCATTCCATTAAACTTTTTTTTTTAATTTAATTTAATTTAATTTTTTAACTTTACAATATTGTATTGGTTTTGCCAAATATCAACATGAATCCGCCACAGGTATACACGTGTTCCCCATCCTGAACCCTCCTCCCTCTTCCCTCCCCGTACCATCCCTCTGGGTCGTCCCAGTGCACCAGCCCCAAGCATCCAGTATCGTGCATCAAACCTGGACTGGCGACTCGTTTCATTAAACTTTATGCCCAACACATGACAGGGACCTGACATCAGGTGAATGTCAGTTTGGACCTGGTTTTCCCTTTATACTCTGAAAAGTCTTCAGGGGACCCCTGAAAAGTCTGCTTAAAATATAAACTTCAGTTTCTTGTTAACAAAATAAACATTATAACAACCCAGATTTACTGCTGTGAGAATTAGATAGTAATAATAATAACAACAGAATTGCAATTTTATAGTCAAAATTTAAAGGATTAAAGGATATGATGTGCCAGATTCTTTGATAAACATTTAAAATATACAGTCTCATTGAATTGTCAAGAAATTTATGTGTCGATATTTTAAAACCTATTTTATAGGTTAAGAAGTTTAGACCCCCAAAACAGTGAAAATGTTATATAATTTTCACCAGATAATTGCCTCCATAGATATTTAATAATACATGAAGCTACAATAACAAAAATAATTTTGAAAATGGTTTCTGCTCCACAGCACGTACTCAAGGAATGCTATTGCTGCTCTGTTGTTTTTTTTTTTTTTAATCAATAAATTCCTCTTTTTTGATTTATGGGGAAAGAATTATGGCAGTGGATATTGGAGACACTGAGAACAGATTTAGTCCCTATTTTTACATTTAAACTATGAATCCTCGGGCAAGTCATCTGAGGCTGTTGCTGGTCAGTAGTTAACTCATGTCTGAATTTTTCCACCTGCGGCATGACAGGCTTCCCTGTCCTTCACCACCTCCCAGAGATTGTTCAAACTCAGGCCCATTGGAGTTTGTGATGCTATCCAACAATTTCATCCTCTGTTGTCCCCTTCTCCTGCCTTCAATCTTTCCAGCATCAGGTCTTTTCCAATGAGTTGGTCTTTTGCATCAGGTGGCCAGCATATTGGAGTTTCAGCTTCAGCATCAGTCCTTCCAGTGAATATTCAGTTACAAGTAATAAGAGAATTACTAATTGTTACTATGGGGAACACACCTACCTTCAAAATATTAGAGTTTTGACTCTTTTCCAAAACATTAAAAATAATTTGGTTCTTTTTTTCACTTATTTCCATTTCTGTCATATTCCAAAATCTCCAGATGTATTTCTGAATTTGAAATATCTTTATCCTCAAATGTACAATGATTAAAAGGAAAAAAAAAAAAAAAAGTAAAAAGGTTCAGCCACATCTCCAGTATCTTCTGGGTGCATCCTCTTGCTTTTTTAAACTACAGCTTGGAATTCACTATTGATTGCCAAAGGTCTTGCTGATTTGATGGTAAAGCTGGAGCTACAGTCTTTGTTAAGAGGTATGTAATTATATTATGTTTTGATTTAACAGAAATAGGCATCAGGATGAACCACAAGCTCATCAATTATATATACATATAGTAATGGTCTTCTTAGTTTTCCATTACTTCAAAGATTTTTCTCAAGATGCCTTCTTAAGTATAGACGTCTTTAGAAAACTACAGAGTTTGAATGTCATCTGCCTAATCCCCCAAATTTGTCATCTTAAATAAAAAGACCCATTCATCTGTGTAATAAAGGATTGGAACTAAAAGACCCAGGAAATTGCAAATCTCATAATAATTTACTCATTGTTACTGAAAGGGTGGTCCATGGACCTACAGTAATGATGTTACTTGAACTTGTTAGAATTGCAGAGTCTCATCTACACTCCAGACTGACTGAATCAGAATCTGCATTTTCACAATATATCCAGGTGGTTGGAATGCATATTGCATGTGGAGGATAATGCAAAGTCCTTCCTTTATTTGTGCTCAAGTTTTTCTGAGCTCAGTTATGCAGTCCCGGAATACAGCTTGCCAGGGATGGATTCTGGAGCCTCTGAGCCAAATGTGTGTAGGCTGGGCTTCACCCACTGTCAGATGTTTAAATTGCATAGAGAAAAGAGTTCTGCTACAGAAGGTGAAAGAAAGTAAAGCGAGTTTTCAGCAATGTCAACATTATGTTCAAATTGTTATGTGGTCAATAAGCCTTTCCTAGCACTTCATTCAGAGACCATATAGTGTGGATTAAATAAACATATGCGTAGGATTTTCAGTGTTCACATCCTTGGAACCCGAACACAATTTGAAACCTAAGTATTTTTGTTGTTGTTGTTGTTTTTATTTTTTTATTTTTTTTAATTTTATTTTTTAACTTCCAACAGTAACAGTAGTACCTAAATCAAGAAGATAACATTAAGAAAAAAAAGAAAGAAAGAAATAGCTTCTACAGCTGACAGATTGGCTGACTGAAATCCCCAAATCTTTCCTTCCTTTTCTTTAATGCTCTGTTGCTGTTGTTTAGTCGCTAAGTTGTATCCAACTCTTTTGTGACCTTATGGACTGTAGCCTGCCAGACTCCTCTGTCCATGGGATTTCCAGGCAAGAATACTGGAGTAGGTTGCCATTTCCTTTTCCAAGGGATTGTCCCGATCCAGGTATTGAACCCACGTCTCCTGCATTGGCAGGCAGATTCTTAACCACTGAGCCACCTAGAAAGCCCTTTAATGTTTTAAGCATAGGTAAGCAAAATAGTTGCATGAAAGTTGCAAATAAGTGTTAAGTTTTAGCCTTGAAACTTGTGTAAATCATTTAGCACTTCTTTTCACTTTTCCAATTTTCTCAGGATGTTTGGTCCCAGTTACACTCTGTCTTTCAATTTTAGATTTCTCTGGTCTATCTTTAGAAAATTTCATTTGGACAATATAAACTAGTTTATCACAACCCATTTTCTAATTGTACATTATTCATCCAAGTTTTGTGACATGTAAAAATTAATTCTGTTTCAAATCTTCAACTGAATGTGGAAAACATAGGAAAATTGGATACTGATCAGTAAATGAAGAAATTCAAAATACAAAGGAAATTTGAGATAATAAAATAGCTTCATTTTTTAAATTTCTTAGAATTTGCAAGTTTTTATAAATAGCAATATGAAGATTAAAAAAATAATCAGAATTATACTAATAAATTGCTATAAATAATAGCTATATTTTCTATCAAAATAATGACATGGAAATTATCCCTTAAAATGGATACAGTATATTAAATTAAAACCAAGATCTAGAGCTCTAATATTTTTCAAATGTCAAGGATTGAAATTGAACTCTGTTATGTTGAATTAAATATATGTATAACCTAAAATATTATTATAACATTAACAAAATGAATGATCTAGAACCTATGCATAAGAAACTCCAACTTTCCTTGTTTTGTCCTAACAATAATACAACCATCTGTAACATTTTCAGTGACTCTTCAAATGCAGACTAAAATTTAAATAACAAGCAGTGCTAAAAAATGAGCACGTATTTGAACTTTGAAATACCATTAAGATGTTTCAGTGACTACAGTCTTAATTGGAAACTTTGATGCATATAAGAGATTTAAGAGAAGGAATTTTTATTTTTTTTTTTAAATTTATTATTTACCCAGAATTTTTTTTTTTTTTTTTTTTTTTTTGCCATGACCCAAATGGAAGTTAGGACATTTAAGGACTGACATCTTTACAACCTAATTCTGCAGCTAAATAAAATCCTGCAGGCACAGATGTGCTCAACTCATCTAGGTTACCTGATGGAAGCAAAAATAACCTCCAAGTTGGTAGGGTAATAAAACTACCTAGAATTATTGGAAAGTTGATTAATAGCATCTAAAACTCCATAGGCTTTTAAAGGTTTATCATTAGTTAGAATCTCTTAAAAGTATACCACCACGTGTAGGAATTTAGATTTAGAGGCTTTTAGATTTTTCTTTGCAAATATTCTTATGAACTGAATGGTAAATAAACTATTCTAGACCAGGATTCTCAATTAAGGTGTTTCAATGGAGTCAAAAATTTGTATGTCTATATATATATATGTATATATATATAAATTTTAAAAAGACCCTAATTCTGGGAAAGACTGAGGGCAGGAGGAGAAGGGGGAGACAGAGGATGAGATGGTTGGATAACATCATCGACTCAGTGGACATGAGTTTGATCAAACTGCAGAAGATAATGAAGGACAAGGAAGCCTGGGTGATGCAACCCATGGAGTCACAGAGTCAGACACGACTGAGTGACTGAACCACAATTGATGTCTGGGAGCCACCTCTCAGGGAATCTGGTCATTAAAATGGTGGTTCTAAGCATTGGTATTTTAAACCTAGAGGGCCTGATGTACAGTCACACTTGAGAACGACTGGTCTAGATGTGGAAGAGAGTATCTCTCAGAAAAAGAAACAGCGGAACTTTTTGTATCAGTTGATAACTCTGATTATTCATTTATTTAGCATTTGTTGAACATCTAAAATATTATTGAAGTTATTGAGCTAGGTTCAGAGGGCAAAAGTGTAAAAAAATAAAACATAGCTCCTGCCCCAAAGCTTTTTAAGACCTAGTGGAAGTGCCAGCCTGACAAAGATCTGATTTCAATATGCAGTCCCTTAGTATCAGTGGGGGATTGGTTCCATGACTCCTGTGGACACCAAAATCCCCAGGTGCTCAAGTCTCATATGTAAAATGGCATACTTGCATCCAACCTACACTCATCCTCCGTATACTCTAAACCATGTGTAGATTACTTATAACATCTAATACAATGTAAATGTTATGTAAATAGTCATAGTCGCCAGGGTGGCAAATCCAAATTTTGCCTGAATCTTGGGGAAATGTCTTTTTTTTTTTTCTTCCTGAATATTTACCACCAGTGGTTGGTTGAATCAGCAGCTGTGGAAACTTGCAGACACAGGATGCCAACTGTAGTGATACCACCGGGTTAAGAAAGTGCCCCGGGGGACCTGGTGCTTTGCAGAAACTTTACTCTTTCATCTCAGGTGCAAAGGATTTGTTAACAAAATAAGCCATTCACTATATACAAATAAATAATACAGATATTTATTAGAGAATTATCTATCTTACTTCAATATACTAACATTAAAAGAAAAGAGAAATAGAGCAGAAAATACATAATCAAATTGGATTTTAACCAACACCCAGACTTAAACAGCACTGGGAAGTCCCATGCCACAGCACATTTGGAGTCCCAATTGGGAAAGGGTCCCAGGCAGGGCTCTGCTCTGTGGGTGAGACTTCGAAGATTGCAGTTTGGTGTTCCCACTTATAATCCCAGGATGGTTGCAAACTGATATCATCCTCAATCTGTGACCAAATTGAAGCTCTGGTTTCATGTTAATGCTGTTTGTTTTGTTGTATAAAACTTGGAATGTAGTTATGCCTGGGGTTTGGTTGGCCAGGCCACCTCCAGGGTCTCAACAATCTCAAGACTTCTCCGCCATTTTATCTCTGGTGTGGTAAGTCTTGCACTTATACCAGGCAGTCACTCCCAGTTACTCCCAGTCAGGGCAGTGTCCCAGGCAGGTTAGAAGCAAGGTCAGAGGTCTGCTCTGCTTTGTCCCTAAAATCTAAACGAGACTATTTATGTAAGTTCCCTAACACCTGGGGGATTTCCCCTGAAGCTCAGCTGGTAAGAATCTGCCTGCAGTGCAGGAGACCCCAATTCAAGTCCTGGGTTGGGATGATCTGCTGGAGAAGTGGTAGGCTACCCACCCCAGTATTCTTGGGCTTCCCTGGTTGTTCAGTTGGTAAAGAAAGAAAAGAAAGTGAAATTGCTCAGTCATGTCAGACTCTTTGCGGCCCCATGGACTGTAGCCCACCAGACTCCTCCATCCGTGGAATTTTCCAGGCAAGAGTACTGGAGTGGGTTGCCATTTCCTTTTCCAGGGGACCTTCCTGACCCAGGGATCAAATCTAGGTCTACCACAATGCAGGTAGATGCTTTACTGTCTGAGTTAGTAAAGAATCTGCCTGCAATGCGGGAGACCTGGGTTTGATCCCTGGGTTGGGAAAATCCCTTGGAGAAGAGAATGGCTACCCACTCCAGTATTCTGGCCTGGAGCATTCCATGTATTGAATAGTCCATGGGGTTGCAAAGAGTCGGACATGACTGAGCGACTTTCTCTTTCACTTTCACTGGGACCTAGAACGAGGGAAAAGGAGAGGGTTAAGGATGCTGGAAATGAGGACATCCAGGACCTAAAGCAAATGAGCAAAACCTTGGAGCAAGAAAGGTCATGAGAGGGCATGTGAGAACTGCAAAGTGAAGCTAAACCATGAGCTTTTCTGCAGGGACTTTCAGGAGTATCAACATTAACCAGGAAACAGTAGGTACCATTAAGTAATCTTAACAGTAAGGAATGAAATACAGTGAAGAATCAAGCAGTGTTATCCAGACTGCTCTTACTATGCCACTTAATAAGAAAAGTCCCAAATGAATGCAGAGTTCCAGAGAATAGCAAGGAGAAAAAAGAAGTCCTTCTTAAATAAACAAAGCAAGGAGATAGAGGAAAACAATAGAACGGGAAACCCTAGAGATCTTCTCAAGAAAATTGAAGCTATCAAGCGACCATTTCATGAAAGGATGAGCACCACAAAGGATAGAAATGATAGGGACCTAACAGAAGCAGAAGAGATTAAGAACTAGCAAGAATACACAGGAGAAATATATATATAGTGTTAATGACTTGGATAACCACAATGATGTGGCCACTCAGCTAGAGTCAGACATCCTGGAATATGAAGTTAAGTGGGCCCTAGGAAGACTTACTATGAACAAAGCTAGTGGAGATGACAGAATTCCACCTGAGACTTTTAAAAATCATAAAAAATGATGCTGTTCAAGCGCTGCACTCCATATATCAGCAAATTTGGAAAACTCAGCAGAGGCCACAGACTGGAAAATGTGTTTTCATTCCAATTCCAAAGAAGGACAATGCCAAAGAATGCTTCATCTACCATCCAATTGTGCTCATTTCACATGCTAGCAAGGTTATACTCAAAATCCTTCAAGCTAGACGTCATCAGTATGTAAACTCAAGAACTTCCAGATATACAAACTAGATTTAGAAGAGGCAGAGGAACCAGAGATCAAATCACCAACATTTGCTGGATCCTAAAGAAATCAAGGGAATTCCAGGACAACATCTACTTCTGCCCCATTGACTATGTTAAAGCCTTTGACTCTGTGCATCACAAGAAATGATGGGAAATTCTTAAAGAAATGGGAATACTAGACCACCTTACCTGTCTCTTAAGAAACCTATATGTAGGTCAAGAAACAACAATTAGAACCTCACATGGAACAACTGACTGGTTCCAAATTGGGAAAGGAGTACATCAAGTCTGTATATTGACCCCCTGCTTATTTAACCTATATGCAGTGTACCTCAGGTGAAATGTTAGGCTGGATGAATTGCAAGCTGGAATCAAGATTTGTAAGAGAAATATCAGCACCTCAGATATGCAGAGGATACCATACTAATGGCAGAAAGGGAATAGGAAGTAAATAGACTTTTGATGAGGATGAAAGAGGAGAGTAAAAAAGTTGGCCTGAAACTTAACATTAAAAACTAAGATCATAGCATTTGGTCCCTTAACTTCATGGAAAATAGAAGAGGGGAGAGCAGAAGCAGTGAGAGATTTTCTTTTCTGGGTCTCCAAAATCACTGCAGATGATTACTCTAGCCATTAAAATTAAAAGACGCTTGCTCCTTGGAAGTAAAGCTACGACAAACCTAGACAGCATATTTAAAAGCAGAGACATCACTTTTCTGACAAAGGTCCATATAGTCAATGCTATTTTTTTTCCATTATCCATGCACAGATGTGAAAATAGGATTACAAGGAAGACTAATCAGCAAAGAATTGATGCTTCAAGTTGTGGTGCTAGAGAAGACCCTTGAAAGTCACTAGGACAGCAAGATTAAAGCAGTCAATTCTAAAGGAAATCAACCTTGAATATTCATTGGAAGGACTGATGTTGAAGCTGAAGATCCAATCCTTTGGCCACCTGATATGAAGAGCTGACTCATTAGAAAATACTCTGATGCTGGGAAAGATTAAGGGCAGAGGAGAAGGGGATGACAGAGGATGAGATGGTTAGAGAGCATCACTGACACAATGGGCATGAATTTGAGCAAACTTTGAGAGATGATGGAGAACAGAGGAGCCTGGCATGCTGCAGTCCATGGGGTCACAAAGAGTCAGACAGCAACAACAAATAAGAAGAGTGGTCATTCACATACTTTTAATAGCAATGATAGATTGCCTGTAAGGAGTGCAGATATTCTTCAAAACAATTTTCATGAATTAGGTCATTTAGCATTTTCCCATTTTACAGATGAAGAAATAGAGACATAGAGAAATTAAGTAACCATTCAAAGTTCACACAGTATGTGTCAGAGCCAGGACTCAAATCAGAAATCTGACTTGAGAGTCTGAATTAAGCACTGTGCTAAATGACTCACATTTAAGAAATTCCATTTAATGTAGCAAAAGAAACACAGATGTAAAGAACAGACTTTTGGACTATGTGGGAGAAATCAAGGGTGGGATGATTTGAGAGAATAGCATTGAGACACATAAAAAAATTTCCATTTTGTGATTTATTTTACAAAACACTTTTATTATAATTTTATTTATTGATATACACAATATCAACTATTATCTGCAATTTCTTTCTATATTAGGAAAGAGGATTTTAAATTTTAAATTAGTTAATGTTATTTTGATTTCTTTGAAACATTTATTTCAAATTTATTTGTTTTCACCATATAAAATTTCCCTCATCACAGTGAACAGTAGAAATAGGTTTTTTTAGTATCCAAAACCCTCTTAACATTACAATATTTTCCTGGAGAAATGGGTAGTAGACTTTTCAAAATTTTGCTCTTTCCTCTTTCATGTTTCATTTCATTTCATTCATTCTTTACCATAGGTCAATTTTATTAAGCTCTCTCTTTTTTAAACTATTTTTAAAATTGAAGTCTAGTTAATTTATAGTGTGTTATTTTTAGTTATACAGCAAAGTGATTTAGTGATTCAGATAAACATATGCATATATATGGGCTTCCCTGGTGGTTCAGTTGGTAAAGAATCCACCTGAAATGCAAGAGACCTGAGTTCAATCCCTGGGTCGCAAAGATCCCTTGGAGAAATGAATGGCAACCCACTCCAGTATTCCTGCTGGGAGAATCACATGGACAGCGGAGCCTGATGGGCTACAATCCATGGGGTCACAAAGAGTTGGACACTGCTTAGTGACAAAACGATCACCCCTGTGTGTGTGTATATATATATATATATTTTTTTTTCTTTTTTTTCTTAGACATCAGTTCAGTTCAGTTCAGTTCAGTCAGTCATGTCTGAGTCTTTGCAATCCCATGGACTGCAGCACGCCAGGCCTCCCTGTCCATCACCAACTCCCAGAGTTTATTCAAACCATGTCCATTGAGTCAGTGATGCCATCCAACCATCTCATCTTCTGTCATCCCCTTCTACTCCCACCTTCAGTCTTTCCCAGCATATGGTCTTTTCTGATGAGTCAGTTCTTTGCATCAGGTACCCACAGTATTGGAGTTTCAGCTTCAGCATCAGTCCTTCCAATGAATATTTGGGACTGATTTCCTTCAGGATTAACTGGCTGGATCTCCTTGCAGTCTGAGGGACTCTCAAGAGTCTTCTCCAACACCACCGTTCAAAAGCATCAATTCTTCGGCACTCAGCTTTCTTAGCCCAACTCTCACATCCATACACGACTACTGGAAAAACCATAGCCTTGACTCAGTTCAGTTCAGTCACTCAGTCATGTATGACTCTTTGTGACCCCATGAGCCGCAGCACACCAGGCCTCCCTGTCCATCACCAACTCTCGGAGTCCACCCAAGCCCATGTCCATTGAGTCAGTGATGCCATCCAACCATCTCATCCTCTCTCATCCCCTTCTCCTCATGCCCTCAATCTTTCCCAGCATCAGGATCTTTTCAAATGAGTCAGCTCTTCACACGAGGTGGCCAAAGTATTGGAGTTTCAGCTTCAACATCAGTCCTTCCAATGAACAACCAGGACTGATGTCATTTAGGATGGGCTGGTTGGATCTCCTTGCAGTCCAAGGGACTCTCAAGAGTCTTCTCCAACACCACAGTTCAAAAGCATCAATTCTTCTGTGCTCAGCTTTCTTTATAGTCCAACTCTCACATCCATCCATGCATGACAACTGGAAAAACCATAACCTTGTCTAGATTGACCTTTGTTGACAAAGTAATGTCTCTGCTTTTGAATATGCTGTCTAGGTTGGTCATAACTTTCCTTCAGAGGAGTAAGTGTCTTTTAATTTCATGGCTGCAATCACCATCTGCAGTGATTTTGGAGCCCCCAAAAATAAAGTCAACCACTGTTTCCCCATCTATTTCCCATGAAGTGATGGGACCAGATGCCATGATCTTTGTTTTCTGAATGTTGAGCTTTAAGCCAACTTTTTCACTCTCCTCTTTCACTTTCATCAAGAGGCTCTTTCGTTCTTCTTCACTTTCTGCCATAAGGGTGGTGTTCTGCATATCTGAGGTTATTGAGATTTCTCCCAGTAGATGGACCTTTGTTGGACCTTTCTTCTTATATATATGTATACCCTTTTCCCTTGTGGAGTATTATAATATGTCGAATGTAGTTCCCTGTGCTATAAGTACGTCCTTGTTATTTATCTGTTTTATATCTATATGAATGTATATTTGTCAATCCAAAACTCCTAATTTATCCTTCCTTCCCTTTCCCCTTTGGTAACCGTAAGATTGTTTTCTTTGTCTATGAGTCTGTTTTGTAAATAATTTCATTTGTATCTTTTTTAAGAGTTCACATATAAGTGATATCATATGGTATTTGTCTTTCTCTGACTTTACTTACTATGATAATCTCTAGGTCCATCCATGTAGTTTCAAATGGCATTATAGTATTTAATTATTTTTTATGGTTAATATTCCATAAAAATATATCAAATCTTCTTTATCCATTCATCTATTGATGAACATTTAGGTTGCTTCCACATTTTGGCTATTTTAAATAATGCTTCTGTGAACACTAAGATGCATGTACATTTGAGTTAAGAATTTTATCTGGATATATACTCAGGATATGGGATTTTGGGGTCATATGGTAGCTCTACTTTTAGTTTTTAAGGGATCTCCACAATGGCTGCACCAGTATACAGTCTCACTAACACTGTTGGAGGGTTCCCTTCTCTCCACACCCTCTCCAGCCTTTGTTTTCTGTAGACTTTTTAATGATGGCCATTCTGACTAGTATGAGGTGAGACGTCATTGTGTGTAGTTTTGATTTGCATTTCTATGGTAATTAGTAATATTGAGCATATTTTCATGTGCCTGTTGATCATTTGTATGTTTTCTTTGGAGAAAAGCCTACTTAGGCTTTCTACCATTTTTTGATTAGGTTGTTTGTTTTTTAGATATTAAGCTGTATGAGCTATTAGTGTATTTTGCTATTAAGGAAAGTAATCCCTTGTCAATAACATGATTTGCAAATATTTTCTCCCAGTCTAAAGATTGTCTTTTAACTTTCATTTTATTAAACGTGAAGAATTAATACAATGGGTCTGGGTTGTCACTAAAAGTATCCTATGACCTCAGATGGTGAGGTCTGGGCAGGGCAGAGGGAGGCACCAAATCCTTGTGCTGTTGCCCACCTCGTCCCAGGGAGACTGCACAGGATGCCATGGCCGCTTCCAGTGGAGATGGATTCTCTCTCTTCCTCCAGAGACGCTTCCAGTGGAGATGGATTCTCTCTCTTCCTCCAGAGACGCTTCCAGTGGAGATGGATTCTCTCTCTTCCTCCAGAGACGCTTCCAGTGGAGATGGATTCTCTCTCTTCCTCCAGAGATGCTTCCAGCGGAGATGATGTAGCAGCACAGGCCTGGCACACCTAAGCTCGCTTTCCTCTGTGTCTGGGAGGGTGCCCTGCACATGAAGAATCCTTTTCAGTGCTGCACTTAAGGGCTGCTTTTATCAAACCGATAAACCAAAAATTTGCTTAAGAGATAAGATTGTTTCAACAGCCTGAAAAAGCAACACTTACTGGAAGTTGGTTTCAAGTGTCTCATTGTCTACACTTCAAGGCAGATATCCTAATTTGAATATTTTAGATCCCCAGTAATGAAAGTGTATTTATTACTCTAAAAATATCTGTACAAAGATTTTACCATGCAATTGGCAGTGAGGATACAAGGATTTGCAACAGTGGAGCCTGGTGAAGTCTCTGAGATGAGTAAGTGAGGCAGGCAAAGAAGAATACTAGAGGCAGAGAGAAAAGGTTTGGCAAATGCCCTGGGGTGAGGGACATGAGGAGGTACAAGGAGGAGATTAGGCACCAATACAAGCGCCTAAATTAAATACACTGTCAGATATAGCTGTCCCACTCCTGAAGTTTTTTGTCTATGATATGGTTTGGAAAGCTTCAATGCTCCCTTTTTTTGCTCGGATTGTGGAAAATTTTATACTCATGTCCCTAGTTCTCAGAAAGCGTTCACCATCTTGACTGATGAAGGCTCTTGATAGCTGCTACTTACACTGCCATATAGATAAGGGATGCAAATCTTGATTGTCCTGCACTCGATTTATTAGAATCATTCTTCATCAACAAACTTTCCTCCACCTCCCATAATTTATGTCAAAAAGAAAATACTTGAAACAGAGATGAACTTTGTGGATGAAAAAAAAAAATCACTGAGGAGTAATCACAGTATTTCTTGCATCTGTTGTGTTTTCTTTTTTCTCCAAAATATTAATTTACAGTATATTCTATTAACAGAATAACTAGTGGCAGATTTCCTCATCAGCTATATCACAGACTGACATAATTAACAATGGCACAGTTTGCTACCCTCCAAATCAACTTTAGTGTGATATTTTACATTATTTCAAAAGTACTTGCCTTCTTTACAAATACATTACTAGTGCCATCAACTTTCTCATTTTCACTTGTTATTTATTAGCTTTCAATTTTAGAAGTTTCCATTTTAAACATCTTAGAAGGTGACTGAACAAGCCAGTGAGAATTCAGAGAACATACACACTCAAGCATACTGATGCTAAAATCTATTTGTATACAGACACTGCCTATAGCCTGAGTGTTAAGCTCTTCTTAGGAAGCCATTCTAAATATGTGCTATCTTATAAATAGCACAAGCCTGTGGAAAATGTGAATACCACATGCTTATGAAAAGTTTTTGCAACACCTATCACCAGTATCAGATTTGTAACAAACAAAAATTACTGACGGGGGAAGGTTTGTTGTAAGCCTTAAATCAATTCAATGAATAGTTTAGCTTCTGTTACAATTTCTCAATATACCAAACAAAAAGCTTATTTCAAGGAGGCATTTATGGTAATAATTTACTGTCTGCACTTCTGACCTTTGAGCTCCCTCCCACCACAGCACTTCATAGGAAAGTCTTCAATCAATCTGGGAAGTTTGGACATTGACTAAGGCCACCAAGTCACTGTAACAGATGATCATCGATGTTTGTCACCTTGTGAGAATGACACCTGGTATTTATTTTTATGGATCTGATCGTTCCAGTTGGAGAAATTAACAAAACGACCTTGTGAGGTTCATTTCTCTCAGCTGAACAAGTCTCATTCCTCCAACAAAGGATGCAGAGGCAGCTTTGTGCAGAAGATGAAAGAGCAGGCGTGAGCTCTTGTCCTAATCATCCTATTTTTACTGTGAATATAATTAGGCCTTGCATTTGCATTCATCACAGAAAACCTGGGACAGGATCTCCTTCCATATTAGAAATGAAAGTCTCTGTACAGTACTTGGCAAAAGCATGCTTAATGTGCTGTTTATTTATAGAACATTCAATGTGCTACTTCCACTTACTTCTCATATGTAGAAACAACAAGACAGCCATCTGTTGTGAAAAACACAGAGTGCACATAAACTGTTCAGCATGTCTGGTTTGCACAGTGTCAGAAACTGGGACTGTAACTCAGAGGGACTGCAAGTGGAGTTTTTAGGTGGGAAGTATGAATCCTCCATGTATAGCAACAGACTTTAGCATTCACCTCATTCACCTTGCTGGTTGATGGGTTCCCTATCTAGCAGCATTTTATTGTCAATATTACATACTTTACAGCATTTGGCAGAGGAAAAAGTTAAGTGAGAACCAAAAAATGATCAACAATCTCAACTGAAATGTGATGTAAACAAAAAACATGGCTGTGTGACATAGGCAGATGTTTCTACAGAAGGGTCAAGGAAGTGATGGGCTGAACTACTGCCAGACATGAGATGACCCAGGAAAGAGCTCCGAGAACAGTGGTTTCCCAGATCCATGGAGGTGAACAACCACTGTGAAACCTGAAGCTCTGGTGAGGCAGACGAACTGTGGAAATGCAAATCTTTTGACCTAATTAGTTTGTCCCTGCAGTTCTTGGAATGATCATGCTGCTGCTGCTGCTGCTAAGTCGCTTCAGTCGTCTCCGACTCTGTGCGACGCCATAGACGGCAGCCCACCAGGCTCCCCCGTCCCTGGGATTCTCCAGGCAAGAACACTGGAGTGGGTTGCCATTTCCTTCTCCGATGCATGAAAGTGAAAAGTGAAAGTGAAGTCGCTCAGTCGTGTCCGACTCTTAGCGACCCCATGGACTGCAGCCCACAAGGCTCCTCTGTCCATGGGACTCTCCAGGCAAAAGTACTGGAGCGGGGTGCCATTGCCTTCTCCAATGGAATGATCATACAATGTCTAAAATTGGCCACAACAAAATTCACTGTGGAAAGAAATATTGGCTGGAGAATAATATCTTGGTAACATGTAGAACGGGCTTCCCAGGTGGCACTAGTGGGAAGGAACCTGCCTGCCAGTATAGGAGACATAGTTAGTGTTAGTCGCTCAGTCGTGCCTGACTCTTTGTGACCCCATGGACTGCAGTCCACCAGGCTCCTCTGTCCATTAGATTTTCCAGGCAAGGATACTGGAGTGAGTTGCCATTTCCTTCTCCAGGGTATCTTCCCAACCCAGGGATCGAACCCGGGTCTCCTTCACTGTAGGCAGATTCTTTAATGACTGAGCTACAAGGGAAACCCACACCCATTTGATCCCTGGGTGGAGAAGATACTCTGGAGGAGGGCATGGCAAACCACCCCAATATTCTTGCCTGGACAATCCCATGGACTGAGGAGCCTGGCAGGCTACTGTCTACAGGGTCTCACAGAGTCAGACACAACTGAAGTGACTTAACACATACACAGACTCAACATGTGAAAAATGAATAATTGCTCAGTATAATAAAATGTAAGCTCTGGGAGAGTTTGTTATCTTTTTGAATAGATTCTGGTCCTCTGTAAACATTCAATAATGAATGGACTGATGAATAATTGTGGTTAGTTTTTTCACTTTGCAGAATTTGAAGAATTCATTTTCTTATTAATAAATGAACACCAAGCAACTGGTTGGAGGGGAGTAATGATTATAAAGAAGTATCACCATAATTATGCACTCAGGTCATGAATGTGCCCATGGATGGATATTTGATTCGCACTGAATAATAACGTGTGGAGGAATGTCTTTGAAATCCACCAAGGTAATTTCTACTACTATCCATTTTTATTTGCATTTCTCTATCTTGAGTTCAAAAAGTTGGAGCAAGGTATATTTCTTAATTGTTAAATTATGTTCATGGCTTGATAGAGTCTATTTAAATTTCATTTTATTAGACAGGGGTAATGTCTTATTCAACATATATGTAGTAATTATGTTAAAATAAATGCAAAATTAGGGCTTTCCAGGTGGCTAAAGTGGTTAAGAAGCTGCCTGCCAATACAGGGGATGCGGAAGAAGTAGATTCAATCCCTGGGTGGGGAAGATCCACTGGAGGAGGAAATGGCAACCCACTCAAGTATTTTTGTCTGGAAAATCCCCCAGACGGAGGAGCCTGGTGGGCCACAGTCCATGTGGTTGCAAAGAGTCAGACATAGCTGAGCATGTATGCATATTTAAAATTATCAGATCAATGTTGACTAGGTAAAAAGTACTCAGTAAAGTTTAGCTATCATTGTTTTTTAATATTATTATTAGTTTATAGTGTCTTTTAAAAAGAGTTCCGGCCTACACATTTATATTTCTATTATATTATAGTTCTATTATATTTTTCATTACAACTCAGACTTCAACAAGCTTTATACATGTAGGTGGTTATATGCAAGATAAATGAAATATATGGATTAGTAAGTCAAATATCCATGTTTCTACCTCCAGCTTAAAAGAATAAAATACTACTTATAGAGCTGTCTTCCCTCCTTTTCATGTTTACTGGTGATTCCTATTGCCTCTTCATCAAAAACCTGTTAATGACATTTCAGGTTTTTAAAAACTGAGTTGTCTATCATTTTCTTATTGATTTCTGTTTTATACATTCTAAATATTAACATGTAAATGTGTATTTGATGCAAATATCTTCTCTCTTCTCTGCAAATACTTTGTGCTTCATGTTTTGATACTTTTTAACAGTGTCCTTTGATGAACAGAAATCTTTGCTTTAAGTTTTTGGAATTTATCAGTCATTTCTTTTATGTTTTATGATAAACACAAGTGTTTTATGGAATCATTCATTAATCTGATTTTTTATAGTTGTATGTATATTTATTCAAATAAATTATTGGTCATCAATTATGCACCTGAATGTTTTTCCTTTTTTGCCATGTAAGTGTCCAATCTTCCTGATATTCAATTTTGTTTATGGTGTGAAATATGAATCCATTTTGTTTATTTTTGATAAGGATAATCAGCAATCAGAAACAAAAGAAAACTGTTTCAAGAAAACTTTTCACTGGACTGCACTGAACTGCAATGCCATTACTGTAACAAATGATGTATTCATGCATATGTAGAAATATTTCTATGTTCACCCCTCTGTTCAGTTTATGTCTTTTTTATCCTTATGTCAATAGCATTTACTCTAAATTATTACAGCATTATAATAAGCATTCATATCATTAAGCACGTCTCTCCAATATGCTATTCTCCATGAATATTTTGTAGAGTCAGAGCCCTATAATTTTATAAATTTTAGATCAGTTTTATCAAATCCCACACAAATAATTTCAATCAAAATTGCATTTTATTTATGAAGCCATTTGAAGCAAATGACCTACTTAATGACAGTTTGGAAAATGCAAATTCCAAACATCCATTGGATCATAGAAACAGAAAGGCAATTCCAGACAAACATCTACTTCTTTTTTTTTTTAATTAAATGTATTTATTTTAATTAGAGGCTAATTACTTTACAACATTGTATTGGTTTTGCAATACATCAACATGAATCCACCACATCTACTTCTGTTTCATTGACCATGCTACAGCTTTTGACCATGTGGATCACAACAAACTAGAAAATTCTTAAAGAGATGGGAATACCAAACCACCTTATCAGTCTCCTGAGAAGCCTGTATACAGGTCAAGAAGCAACAGTTAGAACCAGATGTGGAAGAAGAAACTGGTTCAAAATTGGAAAAGGAATTTTTCAAGGCTGTATATTGTCACCCTGCTTATTTAACTTATATGCAGAGTACATCATGGGAAATGCCCAGCTGGATGAAGCTCAAGCTATAATTAAGATTCCCGGGAGAAATGTCAATAGCCAGAGAAATGCAGATGACACCATCCTTATGGCAGAAAGTGAAGAGGAATTAAAGAGTCTGTTGATCAAGGTGAAAGAAGACAGTGGAAAAGTTGACTTAAAACTCAACATTCAATAAATTAAGATCATAATATCTTGTCCCATTATTTCATGGGAAACAGATGGGGGAAAATGGAAAGAATGACAGACAATTTCTTGGGCTCCAAAATCACTGCAGATGGTGACTGCAGTCATGAAATTAAAAGGCACTTGGAAGAAAAGCTAAGACAAACCCAGATGGCATGTTAAAATGGAGAGACATCCCTTTGTTGATGCAGTCTGTATAGTTAAAGCTGTGGTTTTTCCAGTAGTCATGTATGGATGTGAGAGTTGGACCATGATGAAGGCTGGGCATCAAAGAATTGATGCTTTTGAACTGTGGTGTTGGTGAATACTCTTGAGAGTCCCTTGGACAGCAGGAGATCAAACCAGTCAATCCTAAAGGAAATCAGTCCTGAATATTCATTGGAAGGACTGGTGCTGAAGCTAAAGCTCCAATACTTTGGCCACCTGATGTGAAGTGCTAACACATTGCAAAATATCCCAATGCTGGGAAAGATTTAGAGCAGCAGGAGAAGGGGGTGACAGAGGATGAGATGATTGGATGGCATCATTGACTCAATGAACATTAGTTTGGGCAAACTCTGGGAGATAGTAAAGGACAGGGAAGCCTGGCATGTTGCAGTCTACTGGGTCACAAAGAGCCAGACATGACTGAGTGATTGAACCATGACATCATAATAAGCATTCTTTTCTCATTCCTGATGTTAAATGTAATGTTTCTAAAATTTTACCATTATTTCATTAATTTCTATTGCTTTTGGTAGGCTCTCCTAACTGGGGTAATAATGTTACCTTTTATTCTTATTTTCTTAATCATTAATAGGCATTGAATTTTATTGTTAGCTTTTACAGAACAATTACTGGTGGTGGCTCATTTAAATTTTCACGTTTAAGTTGTTAATGATATCATCACTAAATCAATCAAGATATGTTAGATTAAGCTGCAATAACAAATAACATCCAAGACTAAGTACCTTAAAACAATATAAACCTATTCTTTTTCATGCTAACTGCTCATCAGCAGATTGGCTACACTCCTAGCACACACTGACTTCAATCCAAGATCTATGTTGGTTGAGCAGCTTTTGTCTTAAACATCATTGGTTTTATGAAGGAAAGAAAAATAATCATGAGGAATCCCAATGGTCATCTTGAAGTTTCTGCCTGTCAGTGAACTTATATTTCATTATATACTGCAAACCATATGACTAAGGATGGGACAAGAAGGAATAATTATCTTCCAAGTTGAGGAGATGAATAGACAGGAAAAACAATACTGTCTAGCACACTCTATTAAGATGTTCTGTATTGCTGATCCAACATTGCAGCCTTGTAATAATTTCTTTAATTAACAGTATATTTTAATAAATTTCTAGATACACTATACTAATATTTGCTTGATAATTTTTTATGTATATCCCTAAGCTAAATTGTACTGTATTTTTAATTCTTTTGTTTTATCTTTCTCTTTTGAAGATCAAGGTAAAACTAACCTAATAAAATGGACTGAAAATTTTCTGGTATCTGGAAAGTTTGCTATGAAATTACAAAGATGGTTTACTTGAAAATATGCCAGTGCCAACTTTTATAAAAATTTTAATTTATTTTTCATCCTTTGTATGATTAAATGATTTTTAGGTATTATAGGTTTTTCTTGGAGTCATTTAAAAATTATATTTGCCTAGTTATTTGCATACATTTTAAAATTTATTGTGACAAAGTATTTTCTAGCATCCCCTTATTGCTTTTGTATTTTTTCATTATTTTATTGCCTTGTTGTTCAGTACCTAGTCAAGTCTGACTCTTTGTGACCCCATGAACTGCAGCACACCAGGCTTCCCTCTCCTTCACTATCTCCCACAATTTGCTCAAATTCATGTCCACTGAATCAGTAATGCTATCTGTCCATCTCATCCTCCACCACACACTTCTCCATTTGCCTTCAATTTCCCCAGGATCAGGGTCTTTTCCAATGAGTCGGCTCTTCCCATCAGATGGCCAAATCATTGGAGCTTCAGCTTTAACATTAGTCCCTCCAATGAATATTCAGGGTTGATTTCCTTTAGGATTGACTGGTTTGATCTCCTGGTTGTCCAAGGGACTCTCAAGAGTCTTCTCCAGCACCATAGTTCAAAAGCATCAATTCTGTGGGGCTAAGCTTTCTTTATGGTCCAACTCTCACATCCATAGATGACTATTGGAAAAGCCATAGTTTTGAGTACACAGACCTTTGTTAGCAAAGTAATGTCTTTGTTTTTTACTATGTTGTCTAGGTGTGTCATGGGGTTTGCAAAGAATTGGACACAACTGAGCAACTAACACTTACTTACTTATTTACTAGGTTTGTCATAGCTTTCCTTCCAAGGAGCAAGTGTCATTTAATCTCATGGCTGCAGTCACCATCCTCAGTGGTTTTGGAGCCCAAGAAATTAAGTGTCCTTGTTTCCACTTTTTCCCCTTCTATTTTCATGAAGTGATGGGACAAGATGCCATGATTTTAGTTTTTTTAATTTAATGGTATTCCACTCTTAATTCACATTTTGTTCATATTGAGAAAGTCAATTCCTAGGCAGGTTGATAAGAAGTCTGGGGGTCCCCAAGGAGAGAGGGGTCTGGAATTCTCAAGGAGGAGGAAAGGACAAAGGTGTTTTTTTTTTTTCCCCCCTTTACATTCCTTAGGATTATATAACAATAATGTATCCTGCTTGAGGACCGTTTCTGGAAAAAACCTTCTGGCTAATCCTGTTATCTTAAAATGTAAATTATGGGAGTGGATCTAGTAAGGTCTTTACAACCTCCAGACATTCTTTTGATTCACTGTACTAAGTAATTAAAAAGTATATAACTCCATTGCTAATACTAGTCAGGGGGCACTCTTTCTGCCCCCTTCTGATGTCTATGGCAGAAGCTTTCTCTATCTCTTTTATACTTTAATAAAACTCTATTACACAAAAGCTCTGAGCAATCAAGCCTCGTCTCTGGCCCCAGATTGAATTCTTCTCCTCCAGAGCCCAAGAATCCCGGCGTCTTTCATAGTTTAACAACAACCTTTCAGTATGTTCATTCTGCATCTTTGCTTGATTATTCTTGATAGAATTTTTAAAATGTACTAGAACTAAAAAAATCTTAATGGTTCTGGTTAATGATTTCTGCTTATTCTTTGTCTTCTATTTTTATTAGTGTCTGCTATTATAATCATTTCTATATTCTAGTTTTCTTGGATTCATATTCAACTATGTGCTTGGCTTCGTTGAGTTTTAGCCTTTATTGTCTTCTGACATTTAAAGTTACATATTGTTTTCAACTGGTTCAAAATTGGGAAAGGAATATATCAAAGTTGTATATTGTCACCCTGTTTATTTAACTTATACACAGAGTACATCATGCCAAACGTTGGTTGAATGAATCTCAAGCTGCAATCAAGATTGCCAGGAGAAACATGAACAACTTCAGATATGCAGATGATACCTCTAATGGCAGAAAACAAAGAGGAACTAAAGAGACTCTTGATGAAAGTGAAAGTGGAGAGTGAAAAAGCTGGCTTAAAACTCAACATTCAGAAAACTAAGATCTTGGTATCTGGTCCCATCACTTCATGGCAAACAGAAGGGGAGAAAGGGGTTACCTGTATCTGAAGAAAAGTAAAATCTACTTGCAGATGATATGATATTCATGACATCACTAGGAAAACTCTAAACAACCAATGTTCTCTTCTTAAAAAGAAACAATGAAAACTTAATAACAGAGCAAGATATAAAAGTAATGCACAGAAATAAATAGCCTTTGGATAATAACTGATTAGTAGATACAGAAAATAAAAGTTATAAAAGTCATACATTTATCTTTTCCTCAGCCTTTCCCCATGTTAATATGTAGCCTATGATACAATGATCAAAACTAGGAAATTAACATTGGTACATTATCATCAGCTGAAGATCTTATTCAAATCTCACCAGATTCTCCAGTGATGTCCTTCTATATTTACAAGTTCTCATTCAGACAACTACATTGGGTTTGGTCTTTATTTCCCCTTGTCTCCTGCAGTTCCATACATTATGGTTCTGAAGTATTTCTTGGCTTTCACAATTCTGATAACTTTGAAGAGTACTGGTCAGCTATTTTGCTAAACATGCCTCAGTTTGGGTTTGTCTCATGCTTTCTCATCAATGGAGGTTACACATTTTTGACAAGAGTAGATAAAATTAGTATAGTGTTCTCATTGTATTGTATTTTCATGTTCACTATGTGCACACTAAGTTGCTTCAATTGAACTCTTTTTGACCCCATGGTCTGTGGCCCACAAAGTTCCTCTGTCTGTGGGATTCTCCAAGCAAGAATACTGAAGTGAGTTGCTATGCCCTCCTCCAGGGGAACTTTCAGACCCAGGGATTGAACCTGCATGTATTATGTCTCCTTCATTAGTAGGTGAGTTCTCTATTACTAGAGCCACATGGTAAACCCCAAGTTCACTATATCAGTGTCTTATTTTTGCTGATGTTGACCTGATTTATCTGGCTCTCCCCACTGCCAATTTTCTGCCAGCTGTAGGAAAAGTCTGTTTTTAACTGTAAAGTGTTTTTGATCACTTCCATTGAACTCAGTGGATATGTTGGAGGAGATTCTGGTTCTTCTCAAATGTTTTCTCACTGGTTCTAGCCTTGTAAATGGTGTTAGGAAACTCTATAACCATGCAGAATTGAGAAAAATACTAAAAATCTTTTGAAAAATTGCACCAATTATGAATGAACAATTCATATAAAAGTATTAAGTTGTCCCAACTTCAAGCAAAATAAGAGAAATGCAAATTAAACCTTCTCTGACATATTGTTTATTGGCCTCCTATTGACAACAAAATTAAAAGCTTAATAATTCACTCTGTTGATGAGGCTCTGGGGAAATAGTGACTTTCAATCACTGATGGTGAAAAATTTAAAGTGTTACCACACTTGAGTTACAGTACATCACAGAATAGAATACTTCACAGCCATAAAATAGATTGAGGCAATTATTTGCAGAAATCATAAGTATAAAGATAAGGATAATTAAATGCAAAAGGTATATAGTAGGCTACATATCATGTGAAGAAAAAGAAGAAATAAAAACAAGCTTAAATGTATCTATCTGTATCTAAGCTTCCCTGGTGACTCAGCTGATAAAGAATCTGCCTGCTACACAGGAGACCTGGGTTCAATCCCTGGGTTGGGAAAATCCCCTAGAGAAGGGAAAGGCTACCCACTCTGGTATTCTGGCCTGGAGAATTTCATGGACTGTATAATCCATGGGGTTGCAAAGAGTCGTACATGACTGAGCAATTTTCACTTTCACTTTCAATATGATAGTATTAGAAGGTGGACCTCAGGGAGATAATTAGATTCCATGCTCTTACAGGAAAAGAGGAAGGAGTTTGTTCTCTGTCTGCTTTGTATGGTTATATCTGTGCTACTGCTGCTGCTGTTGCTGCTAAGTCACTTCAGTTGTCTCCGACTTTGTGTGACCCCATAGATGGCAGCCCATCGGGCTCCCCCTTCCCTGGGATTCTCCAGGCAAGAACACTGGAATGGGTTGCCATTTCCTTCTCCAATGCATGGAAGTGAAAAGTGAAAGGGAAGTCGCTCAGTTGTGTCCGAATCTTCACAACCCCACGGACTGCAGCCTACCAGGCTCCTCCGTCCATGGGATTTTCCAGGCAAGAGTACTGGAGTGGGTTGCCATTGCCTTCTCTGACATCTGTGCTAGAGAAATTAAATTGGAGGAAGTCTTATTCAGGTTTCAGAAATAGGAGAGAAGACCTCTAATTTTTGACCTGCCTGGACTATGTGCCTGCCTGCAAGCACACCAATTGTTACCAGCAAGTCAAGACACACTTCAGATAAGAAAGGGAGTGGGTCTTGGAATCTCTTAAGCCCCTGAAGGCCTGGCCAGATCTCCTGCCCCAGAGATCTAAGAAGTCTTATAACTCACAAGGTGAAACAAACATCATTGTAAAAGTTAAACCAGAGCTGCATTTTTGCCTGCAAACTGATGATGTGCGGTGTGCAACCTGGGTTTATAAGCAGGAACCCCCAAAGCTGCAATTTTAAGTCTCACCTGTGGGATTGATGCACTGTCCAGGATCCTTTCCCAATTGGAACTCCAAATTCTTGTCAGGACTTTCCAGAGCTGTTCAAGTCTGGATGTAAGTTTTCGGCCCAATTTGCTGATGTATATGCTGTTGCTTTTCTCTGTTGTTTCTTCTCTTTTAATGACTGTATATTGAAGTTAAGTCAAATAATCCTCTACTAAATATTGAAATTTTTATTGTGTGTGTGATGAGTGGTTTCTATTCTTAACAAATCCTTCAAACCTAAAATGAAAGTAAAACTTTGGGCAAAACAATCTGCAAGCCAAGTAGAAACAATCAACAAACTCAACAGTACTAGCATCTGGACCTCAACTTCCCAGCCTGCAGAACAGTAAGAAAATTCTGTTGTGTAAGCCTCCTGTGTGTGTGTGCACGTGAAAGCACTCAGTCATGTCCAACTTTGTGTGACCTTATAGACTCTAGCACAACAGGCTCCCCTGTTCATGGAATTTTTCAGGCAAGAACCCATTAGAGTGGGTTGCCATTGCCTACTACAAGTTATCTTACTAACCCAAGGATCCTAGTCTATTGTATTTTTTACAGCAGCCTGAGCTAACTAACACACCTACTAAAGAATTCATATATAGTTTCCTGTACCTGCACTTTTCATAAACTTGAAATAATGTCTTAAACATATCAATTATTTATAATTTATAAAATTGTATCTGAATAGCTTTTTTGAAACAATAAGCCATATAAAAATAACTATAATTGCAAACCAATAATTTCTTTTTAAATAATAGTTATTTTGTGTTCCCAAAGGCAGAATTGAATGTTAAATCAAATATTAAATTGAATATTGAATTAAATACAATCTCTTCCATTATATAAGTAAAAAATAATGAGGCCTCTTGACAGTTTAATGGCACTCAAGAAATTTTACAATCTATTCAGTCAAAAGATTTTGTATGTAAATGAAACTGATTCTTTGACATCTTGATGTCTATTGGAGCCTACACTTATAAAATGCTGATATATTCCTTTCTCCACAAAAGGAACCGTATTAATATTCCAGATGCCAACCATATGCTACTGGTCTGGATCTCCTGTGGCTTTTGAGACATGAATTCTTGCCCGGTGTTTTAGCACTCTGCCTTTTCAGCACTGTGCCAAATCACTCTTTGAGAAATACTGTGATATCTGCGACAGTCACCATACAACCTTCCAGTGTAGACACTGCAATGCTATTTTATTATCACAAATCTTCTAATGCTGAAGTGTAAAGTGTTTTTTAACTTCTACTGAAGATTCCAACTACATTTAATATTGAGGCCAGAGTTTTGGGGTTTTTTAGTAGAATTAAAGAGGAGTGTATATGTGTGTTTCTTAGAGTAGATGCATTACATTTACAAGAAACAGTAATTTCAAAACCTTAAGAATAGTAACATTAATAATATAATTGTTAAATATATATTAAAACATCAAGATTAATTGTTACTATCTTGATAATATCAATATTAGCTATTAAATACATATAAATATGGGCTTTGCAGGTGGTATAATAGTAAAGAATCTCCCTGCCAATGCAGGAGATGCAGATTTAATCCCTGGGTCAGGATGATCCCCTGGAGGAGGAAATGGCAACCCACTCCAGTAGCCTTGCTTGGAAAACTTCACGGACAAAGGAACCTGGTAGGCTATAGTCCATGGGGTTGCAAAGGGTTGGACAAAACTTAGTGACTGAGCACACACACACATATAGAATAATAGCATAAATTCTGTATTTTCTTAAGGATAAAAACTTGCCAGATGAAAGAAATGGAGCAAGCAAACATTTATTTCATCATATCCAACAGCAGTGGGCTAAAAATATTTGTGAATATGTGTGATTGCTATTATATTGTGAAGGAACTTCATTCTATTAAATAGGAATGTCTCTTAAAGTATTTGTCTTTGACCATGCAGTGATTTATAGAATTTTTCTGACATCTAATAATCTATTTTTCACTTTGAAGTTTAGAGAGAAGTTCCCTGTTTCACCATATGCATATGGCCAGGTGAATGATGTAGTCACGCAGGAGAAAAGAGCCCTATTCTCTGGAAAGTAGCCATCATAAGACAGAAGAAAGCATGAGGCTGAAAAAGGGTAATAAGAGAAAAAACGGACTCTAATGAACAGGATCACAAGGTGCTTCCCTGCCTTGATGGCTGAAGCTAAGTAAAATCTTGGACACGTTTTCAGGAGTGGCCTGTATCCAATAGCTAACTAGTATTCAATACCACTCTATTCAATAGCTAACTTAGAGGTACAAAGCCTAGACTGCTTATGCTAGAGGAAGATGAATCTGAAGGGCACCTTGGCCTCAGTTTAGATTATGAATTACTAGCTCAGAGGACTCTGAAAGATAGAGGGTTCATATGGAGAGTTTTTAAAATATTCTTCTCTACTGCAGACACAGGGCAATGTGAGCTGAAAATTAGTTCCAGAATCTCTTATCCTCTGTCCTTTTTTTTACAAAGGAATGCTAATCCAGTGTCATGAAAGAAAGAAAAGGAAGTCTCTGAGTCATGTCTGACTCTTTGTGACCCCAAGGACTGTAGCTTACCAGGCTCCTCCATCCATGGAATTTTCCAGGCAAGAGTACTGGAGTGCGTTGTCATTTCCTTCTCCAGGGGATCTTCCTGACCTGGGGATCAAACCTGGGTTTCCCACATTGCAGGCAGACGCTTTACCATCTGAGCCACCAGGTAATCCCAATGTCATAAGGATATCTTTTTGTATTTATTTTCTCTGGAAGCCTTAATGTTTCACCTATCACATTTAGATCTCTGACTCATTTAACACTAATGAGGGAAGAGTAAGTGTATGCTTCATTTTTATTTACATGGATTTCTTCTTTGACTTGTGCCATTTATTGTTGGACCTTTGCCAACAAAGGTCCACCTAATCAAAGCTATGGTTTTTCCAGCAGTCATGTATGGATGTGAGAGTTGGACTGTAAAGAAAGCTGAGAGCCAAAAAATAGATGCTTTTGAACTGTGGTGTTGGAGAAGACTCTTGAGAGTCCCTTGGATTGCAAAGAGATCCAACCAATCAATCCTAAAGGAAATCAGTCCTGAATATTCACTGGGAGGACTGATGCTGAAGCTGAAACTCCAATACTTTGGCCACCTGATTCGAAGAACTGACTCACTAAAAAAGACCCTGATGCTGAGAAAGATTGAAGGCAGGAGAAGACGGGGATGACAGACGATGAGATGATTGGACGGCATCACTGACTCTATGGACATGAGTTTGAGTAAGCTCCGGGAGTTGGTGATGGACAGGGAAGTCTGGAGTGCTGCAGTCTATGAGGTCACAAAGAGTAGGACACAACTAAGCGACTGAACTGATTTATTGAAGAGATCATTACATCTCCACTGCACTGTACTGTTGTATTTATGCTTATTAATACTATTACTAATACTATTATTTATGCTATTATCACTTTTTTCTAAGTGAGCAATGTGTGGGGCAGGAAGGTGAAGAACATACAACCAGTGAGGAAAAGTAAAACCACCACAACTTCTTGCCACAATGAAATCGATATTTTCCTACCTTGACTGATTTCTGGGATATTTTATTATCTCAAAAGCAGAAATGTGTTTGTTAAACAAATAAGTGTCAATGAGTGTACCATAGATACTAGGAACTTTCTGAATAAAATAAAGAGAAATAGTGTGACAACTTGTTTCTGCCACAGAATGGGAGCATGTCTTAAAATGGTGTACATCAGAAGTGTGTGTGTGTGTGTGTGTGCTCACATGTTTCAGATAACACTGGGAATAAGCATTTCAAGATAGCCTAGGAAGGTTCTTTTGTGACTAAAGTGTTATTTCATAGTAAATGTTTTCTCAAAGTGGGGGCATTGCCCTAGATGACAAAAAAGTATGGGAATGTATATCTTATGATGAATTGTCCTTAGTGGGTAAGGAAAAGTTAATAGTCTTTCAATCTCAGGACAAACATGTTGAAAAGTAAAACCTAGTTAATACATCATTCTGTAACATAACCATGCTGTAGAAAAACTAGATGGAATCTTTAATACAGAACTTCATGGAGATTATAAAACTATGTGTTAAAAATGCTTAAACATATATTGAGAACCAAAATTCACTGTACATATTTTATTCACCAATAAAGTTTTAATAATGGCAAGATTCTTCACAAAGCCTTATCATTTCAATTCTTTGTGTTCTCATGCCAGCTGTATATTGATGAGACTCTATTCCCAGAGCAGCTAAGGAACCATCTACTCTGGATTCCTCAGGAGTTGCTAATCTTCATCCCTGGATCCCATTGTTCTTGTTTCACACACTATAGCAAACTTCTGGCATCTCTTAGCGCTTGGAAACTTTTCATGTTATGCACTGAAATAATTTTTCAAAATTCACAACCAAACCAAGCCTTTAATCTTTTGCTTTTTCTATTTTTTATCTTCTATACTCTTCACCAAATGTGGGCTTCCTGGTTGATGTGTTAACCCCAAGAACCACATTAGCTGTTTGTGTGACCACTGTAGAATCTTTCTCTCTGAGAATCTGACACTAGACGCAGGATCTTTGGCTGTACAGGCATCATTCTCTACTGTAATCATCAGAGGTCATTTTTACTTTCTTTCAGAAACAGTTTCCTCTTCTTGGATTCTAAACTGAAAGTGTATTCCCTGTCATACAACTCAACAGTACTTTCTGTGTAATACTTCATTTGTTATGAGACTCGGATATATATTTGATGTTAATTAATGTTTATTTTCCAGTAGAAAGATTTCTAAATGTACAAGTTGCACACATCATTTGTTTTTGCAGTTCCAAGTCCAGCATCTCAATAATACTAATAGCAGCAACAATAATTAAAAAAAAAAAAAATGTGTTCTTAGTAATATCTCCAAGTCCAATGAGATATAGTATTTCTGAAGTCTTATGTTATTAAACCAATGCTCAGGGACAGTGATGGTTATGTTGTAAGCTCACTAAAATGCTCTATTTTTTTATTGTCATCTTCTCTGAAGAACCCTAAGCACTAAAGTAGAAATGATCAGATAGCTGAGGGTGTGCTGAAGAAAAGTAGCTCAGGCTGTTGGCATTGTATCTGCTCAGTGGGCTTGTAAAGCACACACTCAGGTAATAATGTTAGCAGTAAAGGAAATGAAAGTGTCAGAAAAGAATATGAAGGCAAGAGGATGTCAACTGATGTGTAATACTAATGGGAACAATTAAAGGAGAAAAGATCAGTTCAAATGAGAATAAACCTAAGTATTTCAAATAAAAATCCAATTAAAGAAGTGCTTACTAGAGAGAAAATGCATTCAGGAGAAAGATAACCATACTTCCTGTTCATTCTGGAAAAAAGATGCTAATTGCTAATGCTTACAGCTTGGAGCCAGTGCCTAAACAGACTCCCTGAATAAGCACACAGAGAGAAAAATAAAATGCTACATTATATCAAGAAAGTTACCAAAGCAAGATTTACCTTTCAAAGTACCTGCAACCATGGTTTGCCTCCTAATAATTCCAGACAATAGTTGAAATTAACACAGAGGTAAGGGAAGAACATAAAGTCATTCTTTGCATACTGGAACACTCAAAATTAGGTCCAAAAGCCAGATAGCTTTTCTTTCTTTCTTTCTTTCTTCCTGCCTGCCTCTCTGACTGTCTGCCTTTCTTCCTTCATTCCTTTCTGTCATTCTCTTTCTTTTTCAGATAAAATATACTTGATGTCTATCTGTAATTGCAACTTGAAAATTCAGATTTGACTTCAGTTCAAATTGTCTAAAAACATGTATCTAGATCTTTCTATATCTATACATCTTTTGGGCCAAAATTAAAGATAACTTGAATGGAAATGAGGGAGATGAAAGAGAAAGGAAAGTTGTTTAGATTGAGATCACCTGAGAAACTGTGATGAAGTATCTCTATTGATGTGTAGAAATTTATCTTCCTAGGAAGGGAAAAGAGCCAGGAGAAAGAGGAATTTTCTAGGCAATAATGTGGTTCAAAAATAACAAATAACCTAGAAGAATGTTTTCTGGGAATAAAGAGCCTGGCAATGAAAGTGTATTTGTTATTTGGTGAGACAGAAACAGGCAACATCTTAGAGGTGATCACAGTTGCCAGAAACCAGGCTTTCACGTATTTGCTTCCAGAGGTAGACATTTTCTTCTTGTGTCACTTTGTACAGCCCCCATCCCATCTGAAAGTAGAGCATTTCTAGGAAACCTTTTATAAACCAAAGTGGTATAAAGGAAAGCAAAGCAGAAATTACCTTAGGAGAATGGTTGGTCCATGTCCATGGGGTCACAAAGAGTTGGGCACGACTGAGCGACTGAACTGAACTGAACTGTTGGTAACAGAGCAACAAAATAAATGGAGAGAAAGCTCAGGTGCTCACACACACAGAGTTTGAGGCTAAGGTGGCTAGATGTTGAGATGCTGAATGTAGTCCTTCGGAAAGGTACTTGGGGTTGCGACTGCCACAGCCGGGAATGTGGTGCCTCTGTAACAGCTCAGCTGGCCACAAAACAAATGCCGTAGTTTTGCTTTCCACCTTTTTTTTTTTTTTAATCAAAAATCCTCTTTGGAACTCTTTCAGTTAGAAAAACAGGAACTAACCCAGGATTTTCATAAAAGTGCAATGGTGTGAAGAAACTTTTGAAAAGTGGAAGATAATCATATTTAGAATATCAGGTGGCTTGCTATTAGAGGTCATATCAAATGACAAGGTGGAGAAGAAGGAACAGGGAGAAATCCAACAATCCTGTTTTGAAATGGAGCAAGATCCTATGGGGCCTTCCCAGTACAGATACTTTCATGTCTTCCACATGCCTCTTCTCCATAGAAAAGCATTAGTCAAAGAATGAGTTTAATCAGAGAACTGAGAAAATGCAGGAACAAAGGGAAATAGTCAAGCAAAACAAAATAATAATAGTTTAATCACTAAACAAAGTCTGAGATCTTTAGTTCCTCCTCAAGATAATATTATGAGCTCATATCCTGTGAGCTGTCTTGACAATACTGAAATCCCCACCATATGGGAGAAGCTAACTGCATGATAATCAGACTGTAGCTCTGACATTTGTTGTGGTTCATTTGCTAAATCATGTCCAACTCATTCTGACCTCATGAACTGCAGCACACCAGGCTTCCCTGTCCCTCACTATCTCCTGCAGTTTGCTCAAATTCAGGTCCATTGAGTTAGTGATGCCATCCAACCATCTCATCCTCTGTCTCCCCCTTCTCCTCCTGCCTTCAGTTTTTCCCAGCATCAGGATATTTTTCAATGAGTCAGCTTTTCGCATCAGGTGCCCAAAGTCCTGGAGCTTCAGCTTTAGCACCAGTACTTCCAATGAATATTCAGGGTTGATTTCCTTTAGGATTGACAGGTTTGATTTCTTTGCTCTCCAAGGGACTCTCAAGAGTCTTCTCCAACACCACGATTAGAAAACATCAATTCTTTGTCACTCAGCCTTCTTTATGGTCCAGCTCTTACATCTCTACCTGACTACTTGAAAAACCGTAGCTTTGACTATATTGTCCTTTGTCAGTAAAGTGATGTCTCTGCTTTTTAATACACTGCCTAGGTTTGTCATAGCCTTTCTTCAAATGAGCAAGCATCTTTTAATTTCATTGCTTCTAATTTTAAAATCTGAGAACTGGCTCTAGGAGAGTGACTACACCATCATGTTTATACAAATCATTAAGACCTTTTTTCTATTTAAGACCCTGACATGAGCCACCACAGTTCTGAGAACTGGCTCCAAAAGCGATGCTGTAACTGAAGATTAACTGTACCTAAGACAAACAAGATGGTTGATCAGCCCCACAATGACCAATTTCAAGATGACTGTCATAACTGACTTTGCTGTTTCTGCATGGAGTCCCTTCCCTCTGCTTGCAGACTCCTGAAACTCCTCTTTAAAGCTCTTTCTTCTTGATCAGCACTGTGGAAACTGGCCTTTGAACATGAATCCACTCTCTCTCTCAGTTGCTGGCCTCTGGAATAAAGCAACTTTCCCCTCTACCAAGAGTTGCCTCCTGAGTATTGGTTTCCAAGCAGCAAATGGCCGTACTTGAGTTTCCAGTAATGCATGTACTCTGCTAGCTCAGTTACCAGCTCCATGAGGTCTGGATAGAATACTTACAACTGGCCAAACTGGGGTTCATATAGCTATACACCCAAAACTATTTTAAAATTCTGAGAAAGAAAATACATAAGGAGAAAGGCAATACAACGAATGAGTGAAATCTACTGTTCACTCTCCCACTGTACTTGTAAAACGGATGACTTAAGGATGAAGCTACATCTGCATTTGTAGTGTCACTTGCTCTCCTCTCAAGACACCTACAAGACTCTTATTTCATGCAAGCAGGTTGGTCTCAGGATTGTTATTCCAGAAAGTCACTGAAATCTATTAAGGACATTATATGCTAATCCTTCTTTGTTACAAATGAGGACATTTGAGTTTCATATAGTATACTTCATCCATAGGAAGCTACACAGCTTGTTAATGGCCAAACGTATACTAGAATATTGAATTTTTGCAAATATGTTGCCTTTTTCCTACCTTAGCTTTTAAAATGTGTATAAATGATTTTCAACTCCTCATTATTATTTATCCATTTTAGCAACACTTATGTATTTATTCATGACATGCCCTTTCATGGTGGAAAAATAAAACCAGTTTCTCATTAATTGGATTTTCTCTCTCCTTATTGAAAAATATAAACTTTAATTGTACATAGTTGTTCTACTAAAGAAACTGGTCAGTGGGTTCTTTACCAGCAGTGCCACCTGGAAAGCCCCATATATAAAGTCACTGCTTGAAATTGAAACAGGAAGGTTTGTAAAGGTAAAATGCAGTTTGTAAAGCACTTTTAATTTCCTTATGTATATTTTCATATATTTACATATTTATGTTAATTGGTTCTTGAGAGCTTTTATTTACGTAAGGAATCATAGCCTGGATATATAGAATAACAAGCTATCTATATTGAATTGTGAAATGCGGTTTCAGTTCAGTCACTCAGTCATGTCTGACTCTTTGCCTCCCCATGGACTGCAGCATGCCAGGCTTCCCTGTCCATCGCCGATTCCCAGAGCTTGCTCAAACTCATGTCCATTGAGTTGGTGATGCCGTCCAACCATCTCACCCTCTGTGATTTAGAGACTTAATGTATTTAAGATCTTGGATGTGTTGATTTTACCTCTTAGATTTTATGTTTGAAAGATGGCAAAATGGTACCTCCCTTAGATTTTGTAAGTAGTAAAAATCTTGATTTATATATATAAAGTACTTAGAATAGAACAGGTACAGTAAGCTCTGAAAAGATGTTTGCTATTGATATTAGTATTACCGTTAATAAGTTGTTAACATTTATCAGTGATATTCCAGATCTATTTCAAGTTGTACTTTCCATTCTTACATTTATTTGTTTCTCTCTCACTATTAACTTTTTTTTATTTTGCTATATAATATTCATTTTAGAAGTAATCTTATACCCCAGTGGAATAGATAGTACACATAAAAATAAAATAAATTTCTTAAGAATAAAAATACAGAAAATAATGGGTTAGAGATTATCATGACAGTACATACAAAAGTGACAAAAATCAGTGGGTGAGATGGGCTGTGGTCTAAAACATATCAAGGCATATCATGTAAAATCTACAATAACAGTATTATCTAAAATAGTATAAGAAAGCATTGAAGCACAGGAATCTTTTTTTGCAAATCTGGATTCTTCTCTGGAAATTCAGTAATTTATATTGAGAACCTAACATTCCATATCCCAGTGCAATATTGTTCTTCACAGCATTGGACTTTCACCACCAGACATATCCACAACTAACTCATTTCTGCTTCAACCCAGCCTTCATTCTTGCTGGGGCTATTTGTAATTGACCTTCAATACTCTCCAGTAGCATATTGGACACCTTCCAACTGGAGAGCTTATATTTCGATGTCATCTTTTTGCTTTTTCATATTGCTCATGGGGTTTTACAGGCAATAATATGGGAGTAGATTGTCATTTCCTCCTCCAGTGGATCACTCTTTGCCAGAACTCTTCACTATGACCTGTCCATCTTGAGTCATCTTCACATGAGTTATGCAAGCCCCTTTGCCAATACAAGGCTGTGATTCAGGAAAAGTCTTAATGACCCGGATAACCACAATGGTGTGGTCACTCATCTAGAGCCAGACATCCCAGAGTGTGTAGTCAAGCAGGCCCTAGAAAGCATTTATATGAATAAAGCAAGTGAAAGTGATGAAATTCCAGCTGAGTTACTTAAAATCCTAAGTGATGATCCTGATAAAGTGCTACACTCAATATACCAGCAAATTTGTAAAAATCATCAGTGACCACAGAACTGGAAAAGATCAGGTTCATTCCAATCCCAAAGAAAGACAATGTCAAAGAATGTTCAAAGTACCACACAACTGTACTCATTTCACATGCTAACAAGGTAAGGCTCAAAATCCTTCTAGGTAGACTTCAGCAGTACTTGAGTCAAGAAATTCTGGATGTAGAAGGTGGGTTTAGAAAAGGCAGAGGAACCAGAGATCAAATTGCCAACATCCATTGGCTCATAGAGAAAGCAAGAGAATTCCAGAAAAAACATCTACTTCTTCTTCATTGACTACACTAAAGATTTTGACTGTGTGGATCACAACAAACTGGAAAATTCTTAAAGAAATGGGAATACCAGATCACTTCATGAGAAACCTGTGTGCAGGACAAGAAGTAACAGTTAGAACCTTACATGGAACAACTGACTGATTCCAAAATTGGGAAAGGAGTATGACCAGGTTGTATATTGTCTCTCTGCTTATTTAACTTATATGCAGAATACATCATGCAAAAAGCTGGGCTGGATGAATCACAAGCTGGGATCAAGATTGCTGTGAGAAGTATCCACAATCTCAGATATGCAGATAACACCACCTTTGTGGCAGAAAGCAAAGAGGAGCTAAAGAGCCTCCTGATGAGGATGAAACAAGAGAGTGAAAAAAGCTGGCTTAAAACTCAGCATTCAAAAACTAAAATCATAGCATCTTGTCCAAGGACTTCACCGCCAATAGAAGGGGAAAAAATGAAAACAGTAGCAGACTTTATTTTCTTGGACTCCAAAACCACTGTGGATGGTGACCAAAGCCACGAAATGGAAAGATACTTACTCTTCAGAAGGATAGCTATGACAAACCTAGACAGTGTATTAAAAAGCAGATATCCCTTTGCTGACAAAGGTTCATATAGTCAAAGCTATGGTTTTTCTAGTAGTCATGTACTGATATAAGAGTTGGACCATAAAGAAAGCTGGGTGTGGAAGAATTGGTGCTTTCGAATGTGGTGCTGGAGAAGACTTGGTGGCTTCCCAGGTGGCTCAGTAATAAAGAATTTATCTGCCAATGCAGAAGATGCAGGAGACGTGGGTTCAATCTCTGGGTTGGGAAGACCCTCTGGGAGAGGAAATGGCCACCCACTCCAGTATTCATGTCTGGAAAAATCCAATGGAGAGAGGAGCCTGACAGACTCAAGTCCATAGGATTCAAGAAGAATCGGACACGACTGAATGAGCATAACTAGAAGACTCTTGAAATTTCTGAGGAGATCAAAACAGTTAATCCTAAAGGAAATCAACCCTGAACATTCATTGGAAGGACTGATGTTGAAGTTGAAGCTCCAATACTTTGGCCACATGATGCAAAAAGCAGACTCATTGGAAAAGACCTGGATGCTAGGAAAGTTTGAAGGCAAAAGTACAAGGGAGTGGCAGAGGATGAGACAGCTAGATAACACTATGAACTCAATATACATGAATTTGAGCAAACTCAGGGAGATAGTGGAGGACAGAGGAGCCTGTACATGGGGTCACAAAGAGTTGGACATGATGGTGATTGAGCAGCAACAATAGCAGCATATTAAGGACAAACAAAATGTCTTATATCTTTGCATATAAATATCCATATCGAAATGAGCAATTTGTTTTGGGCTGAGGGACGAAAGTGCAATTCTTAAATTTTACCATTGTCTCAATTTTATTATATATTTTAGTTTACTTCATTGGCTTTAGTGTATACTTAAATATAGTGAAAGATAATTAGCTTGATTTCCATGCACCTTAAAAATAAATTTAAATATGTGAACTAAGAAGTGGTATAAATAAAAGGATAAATCGGCACAGTTTCTATTATGTAGAAGATTCCAAGACAATTAGTAAGTCCAGTATACAAAAAATAAAAGATTAAAATTTATATACAATTTAATAAACCTAATAAGCTTGATTCACTAGACATAAAAGTATATAAATATTTTACATGTAATATATTTTTTTCCAACACACATAAAATATTTGTTCAAAGTTACATGAACTAAAATATAGAGAAAATTCTAAGTAATTAGTACAAGAGAACCATGAACTTGGATTATAAAACAATTCCATATAAATAACAATAACAACAAACCTAAGCTTTCAATGTCTTAAAAAAGCATAATAATGTATGAGTCAAATAAACAGTAATATGAAAGTTAAAAATAATTTATAACTACCAATAATAAAGAACATACAACATACCTAATATTTTGTGTTTTGGATAAATTAACAATTGATGGACATTTGTATCCTCAGATTTCATAGAAAAAAAATCTTTCATAATTAGTCATTAATGAACATTGGTATAACCTAAACGTCCTTCAACAGATGAATGGGTAAGGAACTCAGCCATAAAAACTCAGCCATAAAAAGAACACAATTTTGCAATTTGCCACAGCATGAATGGATTTGGAGGGCATTATGCTAAGTAAAATAAGTCAGAAAGAAAAAGATAAATACTTTATGATATCACTTATATGTGGAATCTAAAAAATACAACAATTTAGTGAATAAAACAAAATAGAAGCACACTCACAGAAATAGAAAGCAAACTACTGGTTACCAGTAGGGAGGTGGGGGAGAGGCAATTTGGAGTTGGGCAGCAGGAGGTACAAACTGTTGGATGTTAGATAAACTCAAGGATGTATTGCATGGGGAATATGGCCAATACTTTGTAATAACTATAAATGAAAAGTAACTTTTAAAATTGTATAAAAAACAAAGATTGCTAGGCATGCATGTGTGCAAAGTCACTTCAGTCATGTCTGATTCTGTGTGACCCCATGGACTGTAGCTCACCAGGTTCCTCTGTCCATGGGATTCTCCAGGGAAGAATACCAGAGTGGGTTGCCATGCCCTCCTCTATCTTCTTGATCAAACCCTTGTCTCTTATGTCTACCTGCATTGGCAGGTGGATATTTACTGCCAGCGCCACCTGGGAAACCCAGGGATCGATCCCAGGTTTCCCACATTGCAGTCAGATTCTTTTTTTTTTTTTTTTTACTTTACAATATTGTATTGGTTTTGCCATACATCAACATGCATCCGTACACGTGTTCCCCATCCTGAACCCCCCTCCCCATACCATTCCTCTGGGTCATCCCAGTGCACCAGCCCCAAGCTTCCTGTATCCTGCATCGAACCTGGACTGGAAATTCATTTCTTATATGATATTATACATGTTTTAATGCCATTCTCCCAAATCATCCCCCCCCCCAATCCCACAGAGTCCAAAAGACTGTTCTATACATCTGTGTCTCAGTCAGATTCTTTATCAGCCACAAGGGAAGCCCAAGAATACTGGAGTGGATAGCCTATCCCTTCTCCAGTGGATCTTCCCGACCCAGGAATAGAATCAGGGTCTCCTGCATTGCAGGCAGATTCTTTACCAACTGAGCTGTCAGGGAAGCCTTGCAGCTGATACCACCAATTAAAGCAATACCTTAATTTAAAAAAAAAATTGCAAAGAAAACAAAACTAGTAGTTTCATGAAACTTTCATCCTTTTTCTGAATCATAATCCAAAGTAGATTGTATGTTTATATAATATTGCAGATATATGCTGCATATGTATGTCTGTCTGTATGTATGTATATACACACCAACACACATATGTGTGGCTATGACAGGGCAAAGAACCTGGAGGTGAGTCTGTTCCTCAGCAACCATACCTTTCTCCATATAAATTGTTGAATTTTTACACATCTCTCCCAACTCTCCATGATTTCTAACTATAACATGCAGGCATGCTAAGTTGCTTCAGTAGTGTCCAACTCTGTGCAACCCTCTATGGACTGGAGCCCACCAGGCTCCTCTGTCCATGGGATTCTCCAGACAAGAATACTGGAATGGGTTGCCATGCCCTCCTCCAGGGGATATTCCTGACTCAGTGATTGAACCCATGTCTCTTACTTCTCCTGCATTGGCAGGCGGGTTCTTTACCACTAGAGTCACTTGGGAAGCCCCTCTAATTGTATAAAATTATATAATTTTGGACTTGGTTGCTCATAGAAAATAAATTCTGTGATTTTTAACATATCTAAAAAATGTATTTATGGCACCCTTTCTCAAAACAGAAATGTACATTGAAATCCATTATGTAAAAGGAAGATATTCTTCTCTGCAGTGGTTGAGAAGCAGCAGGAAGGCCAGAAGACCTAAAGGTGACACTTCACACGTAGCTGATATAATGTTTCATGTGCTCCTGACCGCACTGACCTCTCATTGCCCTGTGTACAGCAGTCACCTACATGGCAGCCCATAGGGCCAAATATGAGTTATTGCAGGGTGAACTGTAGGAAGACTCCACACAGCACAGCTCTTTAATGTGGAAATTCACTCCAGTGGACATTCCTCCCCCTTCCTCAGCCCTGTCATTGTCAGCCAACCATACCATCTCCTGCTGCTTGGTGCTCTTCGGTTGGGTCCAGCCAGGTTTCTCATGCTCAGCTGCTGTTCATGACCACTGAACCCATGGGGAACCATCAGTTGTCACCAGACCAGGCGTTGGGCAGGCAGAATGCCTCATACTGCCAGTGGATCTCTCTGCCCTGCTCTCTCCCGTTCTGTTTACTTTTTGTTACATAAACAAAAAGAAAACAGATCTTATTGCATGGAATAAGCACATAGCCAAAGGAAAATGTGGGGCCAAGCAGGGAGAACAGGCAGTTCATACTCAAAAGACCTGAACTCCTGGATAGCTTTCAGAGAGGGGGTTTTAAAGACGGTATGAGGGACAGGTTCATCTCATGCACATTCTCTGATTGGTTGGTACTGATACAGATGGCTGGTATTTCAGAAGTGAGCATTCTCAACCTTCTGGTTCTAACCAGTCTGGGATATAAGTGCATGCAGTTAGCTTCTTCCATATGGTGGGGGTTTTAGTATCTGCAAAACAACTCAAGGATATGGCTCAGGATGTTATCTACAGCTCTTAAGGCGGAACTAAACATCCTTGACTTTGTGTTATGGTTAAACCCTTACTGTGTCTGGCTTGACTGTTTTCCTGTTTCTGCATTTCCCCACTTCTCTGGTTAAGTTTGCCTTTTTGAACTTGGGAAGGCCTAGGAGACTAAAGCTTTTCTATAAAAAAGAAGTGGAGACACAGACACGGGAGCCATGAGAAGGATATTCGTCCTTCGGAAGACCCAGCAGAGTCCTGTTCGGTTTCAATGTCTACTCCCTGAAATTGGTTACATGACAACTTTTACTCCTCTTATTTTAGTACTTGACATTTTAATCTGAATATTCAGGAAAACACTTCTGGGAATGTATGTTTCCACATTTCTAAATAAGACTTTTTTCTAATAGCCAATGTTTATAAAAAATGTCTGTGCTATATTATTTTTGATTGTGCCAATGAGGACTTACAGAGAATAAACGGCTTTTTCCTTGAAATGAATTCTATATCACTTGATTTAGTGTGTGTGTTGTTTGTTTTAAGAATTCTATGTATTTAGCATGAGACTAATATTTATTTTGAAGATCATCCTTAAAATTAACTCCATGTTTACAGGGAGATAAAACATAATAAAATACAATGATTGATAATTTTAACAATGTGTTAGATTTTATAGATATTTTGCATTGTTTTATGTTTTAACTGCCTTCTACAGAAGTACAAAAGTACATCTTACATTTTAATTAAATGCATGTATCCTCTTATGCATGAAACAGCTATATATTTTCCGCCATGATTTTTTAAATCACTGTATAGTCTTTTCAGACAATTATTCTCAGTTAACTGAGAATACAGGCTTACTCTATGCAATCACCCAGGATCAATATGGCTGGCTTTTTAAAGTATATCAGATAAGTCATAAAGGGAAATATTTTATTTTTTATCGTTTAATCTGTTAGACATCTTGTACATCTGTATACTGTATCAGCCCAGTCTTCCTAGAGCACTGTGAAATATAACAAGTGGTAAAACAAAGGATGTTTTATTAAGGAATTTATGCTGCATAAAATAGAGTTTGTCACCTAAGAGAATGAAGAATATCAGAAAAAAAGACAAGCCAACATCTGCTTAAATAACTCTAGTGGCCCCAAACAAGGGAAATAATGCAAACTAGAGCAGGGCTGGTAGCCAACATGAAGTATAATTTAAGCAAAGCAGATAAACATAATATTTACAGGGATTAATGCATAGAAGGATTTTAAATATGTCATATTTTTGACATTTGTTAAAATGAATGTCAGAATATATTAAAACTATGTTCTAGAAAATTTATGGAAAAAAGAGAAGTCTCATTGACATTTCAAAAAGAGAACTTTTCCACAAACAGGATGTACAGTACCTAACTAGCAATTTCCTATCCCCCGCTTTCTATTTCTGCCAATCTCTCTATAGAAATAAAGGCTGCCTCCCCCACAAACCTCCTTCCCTTTCACACTCAGCCAGAATCGGAGCATAATAGGGTAGCCACCTCACTGGTAAATTACAAAACTGAAAATATTCAATTAAAGTGTTATTGTCAAACTGTAGGAAAATTTAAAGAACATGTTGCTTATTCATTACATAGTTTATTCACTTATTAATTTTGTAATATTATTTACTTTGGTTTATGGGTTTGATTATGTGGAACAACTAGAATTTCGTTCCATTACTGAAATTTTAGTGAGCTTAGCTTCATTATTTTCTTGGTAGTCAAAGAAACAGACTTTTTTTTTACTCCTAAAATCTATTATGCTTGAAACTATTTGGACCTCAAATATTTCATTTTATCAATGAGGAGCAGACGATGACTTGATAGAGCTTCAACTTATACATTTGAGTCACAATGACTACATTCCCCTGTGGTAGCAAAGTGTGTCTTATTAGGAAATGGGCCATTTGGACCATTCTTACATCATAGAAAAGGCATAAAGGGAATTTTTTAAAATGTCAGATTTTACAATACTTTGTTCAGTGGTGTTACATTTGATCAGTCAACCAATTTGTAAGACTTTGTGGACCAAATATGAATGAGGAGAACTTGGCTTAATCTCCCAAAGTGTTGCCACTTTAGCTCATTTAAATATTCTAGAATTCAGGTATTTGTCTTATATAATATGTATATTGTATATAATAATGCTATATATGCTATAATAACACTATGCACAGTATAATAATACTATATTCATCTGTATATTATACGTAGAGTTTGCATGTGTGCATGCATGCTAAGTCTCCTCAGCTAAGTCGGTCTCTGTCCAACCTGTGGACTGTAGCCTGACAGACTCCTCTGTCTATGGGATTTTTCAGGCAAGAATACTGGACTGGGTTGGCATATCCTCCTCCAGGGGATCTGCCTAACCCAGGGATCGAACCAGCATCTCTTAAGTCTCTTGCATTGGCAAGCAGATTCTTTACCTGGAAAGCCCAGAACAATATCATATAACTTGAAAACTTTAATAATTTAAATAATTTAAAACTGTTTAAAGTCTTATACAAACATTACATGAAGTGCTACTAAGTCACCAGTCGTGTCCGACTCTGTGCAACCCCATAGACGGCAGCCCACCAGGCTCCCCTAAGTACATGAAAATACCAATGGATTTTACTTGAGACTGGTACTGTGCTGTACTTTCAGCTAATTATTGTGTTCATATGATTTTCCTTGATAAGATATTAGGATATTTATAAATGAGAGACATGGATTCCAATATATTATGGAGAGGGTCCTGGTATATTTGCAATGATTGGTGTATATTTTCTCCACTAATTTTCATCTTTGGCAATCTTGAATATTTCTGATTAGTGAAGTTATTCTACATATTTGCTTTTTAGATTTTATGTTTTTTTTTTTTTAATTGCATCAGAATATGTTCTCAGGACAAGCTATAATAGCTTCCCTTTTATTGGCTTCTTTAACCAGAAGAGTCCACCTATGAACCTCAGTACAAGGGTTATAGTACTCATAAGTCAAATTTTAAAAGTAATTAAATGAAGAAGAAAATCGATCTTATCAGAAAAGTTTTAATCACCTTTGAGAAGTCTCTTGAGAAACAAATAAGATTGTAACAAATAAAGTTTAGAGGAGGTTTTAGAAGGAAAGAAATATCTTAGATGTATCGCAGTTTGTAAGAGTTTTATGAAAGCAGCAAGCATACTAAAACAATATCCAAAGTATATGTAGGAGAAAATGGAGAGCAGCTATTTGGCTTTGAAGACCAAGTTTGTACATAGAGATTAGGAAATCATTAAGATGTTCTGAGCAGACAGCTATTAAGAAGAAAATCTGGCCGCATCATTAGAGTCGTTTGTAAAGAGTAAGCTGGAAATGAGGATGTTAAAAAGCAGTGATTTATTTCAGCACTTGAAAGGGTTAGGCATGCTGATCATTACCAGATGTCAGAAAACTAAAACTGAGTTCATGGCCTATCTGAAGACTTAAGCAGCTATAAAATCCTCAAACTTGGGTGGCTGGCACAAGTCAAGGCTGGGCCAGCACCATGTAGAAGATTTTGTTCTTCATTCCTATAGCCAGAGAAAGCCACTGAGAAATCTAAGAAGTAGGCCTATTAGCCAGAGTTAAGCAGGAAAATACAAAACAGATTATGTATTTCAAGCAGAAGAGATTTCATAGAGGGGAATGGACACTGATAAACCTGTTAGAAAATCTGTAAAGGGTAAAATTCCCAAACCACTAGTTTTCAGTTGTTGTTCTCCAGCTGTTCTACAAAGATAAAATTGCACCATAATGTAGAGGTCAGTAAAGTTTAGAAAGCTGGTGTGAATGTCACATTTGCCCTCTGACCCTGAGACAGGAAAAGAAAGTCTAGCCGACCACCACGAAAGCTCGTGCAAGCAGAAACCAACTTATCTGTTGCCTCTGCCATAAAATGTGTGTCCACTCTTGCTTTGCTTCACTCAATCCCTGAAAAACTGCATCATAGTGATAGAACTTGAACAATATCTGGAAACTTCCTGGCATCTGAGGATTTCTAGTCTTAGGATAAGTGTGAAAAATGGTGAAGACCAACAGACAACAGCCAGAAGGGCTGGCATGATCATATTTACATTTATTTTATCTTATTTTTGAGGTTTTTTTTTAATTATTTATTTATTTTAATAGGAGGCTAATTACTTTACAATATTGTGGTGGTTTTTGCCATACCTTGACATGAATCAGCCATGGGTGTACATATGTCCCCCCTCCCAACACCCTCCCCATCCCATCCCTCTGGGTTGTCCCAGTGCACGACTTTGAGTGCCCTGTTTCATGCATTGAACTTGGACTAGTGACCTATTTCATTTATAGTAATATACATGTTTCAATACCATTCTTTCAAATTATCCCACCTTTGCCTTCTCCCACAGAGTCCAGAAGTCTGTTCTTTATATCTGTGTCTCTTTTGCTGTCTCACATATAGGGTCATCATTACCATCTTTCTAAATTCCATATATATGTGTTAATATACTGTATTAGTGTTTTTCTTTCTGACTTACTTCATTCTGTATAATAGGCTCCAGTTTCAATAACTTCATTAGAACTAATTCAAATGTGTTCTTTTTAATAGCTGAGTAATATTCCATTGTGTGTATGTACCACAATTTCCTTATCCACTCATCTTCCCAATGAACATCTAGGTTGCTTCGATGTCCTAGCTATTGTAAACAGTCCTGCGATGAACATTGGGGTACAAATGTCTCTTTCAATTCTGGTTTCCTCAGTGTGTATGCCCAGCAGTGGGATTGCTGGGTCATATGGCAGATTTATTTTCAGCTTTTTCAAGGAATCTCCACACTGTTCTCCATAGTGGCTGTACTAGTTTGCATTTCCACCAACAGTATAAGAAGTTTCCCTTTTCTCCACACCTTCTCTAGCATTTATTGTTTGTAGACCTTTTGATAGCTGCTATTCTGACCAGCATGAGATGGTACCTCACTGTGGTTTTGATTTGCATTTCTCTGATAATGAGTGACGTTGAGCATTTTTTCATGTGTTTGTTAGTCATCTGTATGTCTTTTTTGGAAAACAGTCTGTTTAGTTCTTTGGCCCATTTTTTGATTGGGTTGTTTATTTTTCTGGTATTGAGCTGCATGAAATGTTTGTATATTTTTGAGATTAATTACTTGTCAGTTGCTTCATTTGCTATTAATTTCTCCCACTCTGAAAGCTGTCTTTTCACCTTGCTTATAGTTTCTTTTGTTATACAAAAGATTTTAAGGTTAATTAGATCCCATTTGTTTATTTTTGCTTTTATTTCCATTACTTTGGGAGGTGGGTCATAGAAGATCTTGCTTCAATTTATGTCAGAGAGTGTTTTGCCTATGTTTTCCTCTAGGAGTTTTATAGTTTCTGGTCTTACATTTAGATCTTTAATCCATTTTGAGTTTATTTTTGTGTATGATGTTAGAAGGTGTTCTAGCTTCATTCTTTTATATGTGGTTGACCAGTTTTCCCAGCACCACTTGTTAAAGAGATTGTCTTTTCTTCACCGTATATTTTTGCCTCTTTTGTCAAAGATAAGGTGTCCATAAGTGTGTGGATTTACCTCTGGGCTTTCTATTTTGTTCCATTGATCTTTGTGCTGGTACAATAATGTCTTAATGACTATAGCTTTGTAGTATAATCTGAAGTCAGGCAGGCTGATTCCTCCAGTTCCATTCTTTTTTCTCAAGATTGCTTTAGCTATTTGAGGTTTTTTGTATTTCTAGGAAGACCTACAAGGCCTTTTAGAACTAACACCCCCAAAAGATGTCCTTTTCATTATAGGGGACTGGAATGCAAAAGTAGGAAGTCAAGAAACACCTGGAGTAACATGCAAATTTAACCTTGGAATACAGAATGAAGCAGGGCAAAGGCTAATAGAGTTTTGCCAAGAGAATGCACTGGTCATAGCAAACACCCTCTTCCAACAACTCAAGAGAAGACTCTACACATGGACATCACCAGATGGTCAACACCAAAACCTGATTGATTATATTCTTCACAGCCAAAGATGGAGAAGCTCTATAGAGTTAGCAAAAACAAGACTGGGAGTTGGCTGTGGCTCAGATCATGAACTCCTTATTGCCAAACTCAACCTTAAATTGAAGAAAGTAGGGAAAACCACTAGACCATTCAGATATGACCTAAATCAAATCCCTTATGATTATACAGTGGAAGTGAGAAACAGATTTAAGGGACTAGATCTGATAGAGTGCCTGATGAACTATGGACGGAGGTTTGTGACATTGTACAGGAGACAGGGATCAAGATCATCCCCATGGAAAAGAAATGCAAAAAAGCAAAATGGCTGTTTGGGAAGGCCTTACAAATAGCAGTGAAAAGAAGAGAAGTCAAAAGCAAGGAGAAAAGGAAAGATATAAGCATCTGAATGAAGAGTTCCAAAGAATAGCAAGAAGAGATAAGAAAGACTTCCTCAGTGATCAATGCAAAGAAATAGAGGAAAACAACAGAATGGGAAAGACTAGAGATCTCTTCAAGAAACTTAGAGATACCAAGGGAATATTTCATGCAAAGATGGGCTTGATAAAGGACAGAAATGGTATGGACTTAACAGAAGCAGAAGATATTAAGAAGAGGTGGCAAGAATACAAAGAAGAATTGTACAAAACAGATTTTCATGACCCAGATAATCACAACGGTGTGACCACTGACCTAGAGCCAGACATCCTGGAATGTGAAGTCAAGTGGGCCTTAGAAAGCATCACTACGAACAAAGCTAGTGGAGGTGATGAAATTCCAGTTGAGACATTTCAAATCCTGAAAGATGATGCTGTGAAAGTGCTGCACTCAATATGCCAGTAAATTTGGAAAACTCAACAGTGGCCACAGGACTGGAAAAGGTCAGTTTCATTCCAATCCCAAAGAAAGGCAATGCCAAAGAATGCTCAAACTACCGCACAATTGCACTCATCTTACAGGATAGCAAAGTAATGCTCAAAATTCTCCAAGCCAGGCTTCAGCAATATGTGAACCGTGAACTTCCAGATGTTCAAGCTGCTAAATGCAGAGGAACCAGAGATCAAATTGCCAACATCCATTGGATCATGGAAAAAGCAAGGGAGTTCCAGAAAAACATTTATTTCTGCTTTATTAACTATGATAAAACCTCTGACTGTGTGGATCATAATAAACTGTTGAAATTTCTGAAAGAGAGGGAAATGCCACACCACCTGACCTGCCTCTTGAGAAACCTATATGCGGGTCAGGAAGCAACAGTTAGAACAGGACATGGAACAACAGACTGGTTCCAAATAGGAAAAGGAGTACATCAAGGCTGTATATTGTCAGCCTGCTTATTTAACTTATATGCAGAGTACATCATGAGAAATGCTGGGCTGGAAGAAGCACAAACTGGAATCAAGATTGCAAGGAGAAATATCAGCCACCTCAGATATGCAGAGGACACCACCCTTAAGGCAGAAAGTGAAGAGGAACTAAAAAGCATCTTGATGAAAGTGAAAGAGGAGAGTGAAAAAGTTGGCTTATAGCTCAACATTCAGAAAACTAAGATCATGGCATCTGGTCCCATCACTTCATGGGAAATAGATGGAGAAACAGTGGAAACAGTGTCAGACTTTATTTTGAGGGGCTCCAAAATCACTGCAGATGGTGATTTCAGCGATGAAATTAAAAGACGCCTACTCCTTGGAAGGAAAGTTATGAGCAACCTAAATAGCATATTCAAAGCAGAAACATTACTTTGCCGCAAAGGTCCATCTAGTCAAGGCTATGGTTTTTCCAGTGGTCATGTATGGATGTGAGAGTTGGACTGTGAAGAAAGCTGAGCACCGAAGAATTGATGCTTTTGAACTGTGGTGTTGGAGAAGATTCCTGAGAGTTCTTTGGACTGCAGGAGATCCAACCAGTCCATTCTAAAGGAGATCAGTCCTGGGTGTTCATTGTAAAGACTGATGCTAAAGCTGAAACTCCAGTCCTTTGGTCACCTCATGCGAAGAGTTGACTCATTGGAAAAAACTCTGATGCTGGGAGGGATTGGGAGCAGGAGGAGAAGGGGACGACAGAGGATGAGACAGCTGGTAGGCATCACAGACTCTATGGACGTGAGTTTGAGTAAACTCCAGGAGTTGGTGATGGACAGGGAGGCCTGGCATGCTGCGATTCATGGGATCACAAAGAGTCAGACACGACTGAGCGACTGAACTGAAACTGGACTGTATTTCCATACAAATTGTGAAATTAATTGTTACAGTTCTCTGAAAAATGCTGTTGGGAGTTCGATAGGGATTGCATTGAATCTATAGATTGCTTTGGGTAGTATACTCATTTCACTATATTGAAACTTCTGATGCATGAACATGGTATATTTCTCCATCTATTTGCATCATCTTTGATGTCTTTTATCAGTGTTTTATAGTTTTCTATATATAGGTCTTTTGTTTCTTTAGGTAGATTTATTCCTATTTTCTTCTTTTCACTGCAATGATGAATGGAATTGTTTCCTTAATTTCTCTTTCTGTTTTCTCATTGTTAGTGTATAGGAATGCAAGGGATTTCTGTGTGTTAATTTTATATCCTTCAACTTTACTATATTGACTGATTAGCTCTAGTAATTTTCTGGTGGTGTCTTTAGGGTTTTCTATGTAGAGGCTCATGCCATTTGCAAACAGTGAGAGTTTTAATTCTTCTTTTCCAATCTGGATTCCATTTATTTCTTTTTCTTCTCTGTTTGCTGTGGCTAAAATTTCCAAAACTATGTTGAATAGTAGTGGTGAGAGTGGGCACCCTCGTCTTGTCCCTGACTTAGGGGAAATGCTTGCAATTTTTCACCATTAAGGATAATGTTTGCTGTGGGTTTATCATATATGGCTTTTATTATATTGAGGTACGTTCCTTCTATTCCTGCTTTCTGGAGGGTTTTTTTTTTTCAATCATAAATGAATGTTGAATTATGTCAAAAGCTTTTTTTGCTCTATTGAGATAATCATATGGCTTTTATGCTTCAATTTGTTAATGTGGTGTAACACATTGATTGATTTGTGAATACTGAAGAATCCTTACATCCCTGGGATAAAGCCCACTTGGTCATGGGGTATGATCTTTTTAATATGTTGTTGGATTCTGTTTGCTAGAATTTGGTTGAGGATTTTTGCATCTATGTTTATCAGTCATATTGGCCTGTAGTTTTCTTCTTTTGTGGCATCTTTGTCAGATTTTGGTATTAGTGTTATGGTGGTCTCATAGAATGAGTTTAGCAGTTTACCTATCTCTGCAATTTTCTGGAAGAGTTTGAGTAAGATAGGTGTTAGCTCTTCTCTAAGTTTTTGATAGAATTCACCTGTGAAGCCATCTAGTCCTGCACTTTTTTTTGTTGGGAGATTTTTATTACAGTTTCTATTTCATTGCCTGTGATGGGCCTATTAAGACTTTCTATTTCTTTATGGTTCAGTTTTGGAAAGTTGTACTTTTGTAAGATTCATCCATTTCTTCCAAGTTGTCCATTTTATTGGCATATAGTTGCTCATAATAGTCTCTTATGATCCTTTGCATTTCTGTGTTGTCTGTTGTGATTTCTCAATTTTCATTTCTAATTTTGTTGATTTGACTCTTTGCCCTTTTTTTCTTGATGAGTATGGCTAATGCTTTGTCTACTTTATTTATCTTCTCAAAGAAACCAGCTTTTAGTTTTGTTGATTTTTGCTATAGTCTCCTTTGTTTCTTTTTCATTATTTCTGCCCAAATTTTTATGATTTCTTTCCTTCTACTAACCCTGGGGTTTTTCGTTTCTTATTTTTCTAGTTGCTTTTGGTTTAAAGTTAGGTTATTTATTTGATTTTTTTTCTTGTTACTTGAGATAAGCTTGTAATGCTATGAACCTTCCCCGTAGCACTGCTTTTACTGAATCCCATAGGTTTTATTTATTTTTTTATTTTGTTTTTCTGAATCCCATAGGTTTTAGGTTGTCATGTTTTCATTTTCATTCATTTCTATGCATGTTTTGATTTTCTTTTTGATTTCTTTCAAGATTTGTTGGTTATTCAGAAGTGTTATTTAGCCTCCATATGTTTGTATTTTTAACAGCTTTTTTCCCCCCTGTAGTTGACATGTAATCTTACCACACCATAATCAGAAAAGATGCTTGAAATGATTTCAGTTTTTTTGAATTTACTAAGGCTAGATTTATGGCCCAGGATGTGGTCTATCCTGGAGAATATTCCATGCGCACATGAGAAAAAGGTGAAATTCATTGTTTTGGGGTGAAATGTCCTATAGATATCAATTAGGTCTAATTGGCCCATTATATCATTTAAAGTTTATGTTTCCTTGTTAATTTTCTGTTTGGTTGATCTATTCGTAGGTGTGAGTGGGGTATTAAAGTCTCCCACTATTATTATGTTACTATTAATTTTGCCTTTCATACTTACTAGCATTTGCCTTACATATTGATGTGCTCCTATGTTGGGTGCATATATATTTATAATTGTTATATCTTCTTCTTGGATTGAGCCTTTAATCATTATGTAGTGTCCTTCTTTACCTCTTTTCACAGCCTTTATTTCAAAGTCTATTTTGTATGAGTATTGCTACTTCTGCTTTATTTTGGTTTCCATTTGCATGAAATATCATTTTCCAGCCCTTCACTTTCAGTCTGTTTGTGTCCTTGGTTTAAGGTGGTTCTCTTGTAGACAGCATATATAGGGGTCTTTTTTTTATATTCATTCAGCCAGTCTTTGTCTTTTGATTGGGGCATTCAACCCATTTACATTTAAGGTAATTATTGATAAGTATGATCCCATTGCCATTGACTTTGTTGCTTTGGGTTCGAGTTTATAAACCTTTACTGTGTTTCCTTTCTAGAGAAGATCCTTTAGCATTTGTTGAAGAGCTGGTTTGGAGGTGCTGAATTCTCTTAGCTTTTGTTTGTCTGTAAAGCTTCTGATTTCTCCTTCATATTTGAATGAGATCCCTGCTGGGTATAGTAATCTAGGTTGTAGGTTTTTCTCTTTCATCACTTTAAGTATATCCTGTCCTTCCCTTCTGGCTTGAAGAGTTTCTATTGAAAGATCAGCTGTTATCCTTATGGGGATCCCCTTGTGTGTTATTTGTTGTTTTTCCCTTGCTGCTTTTAACATTTGCATTGTGTTTGATCTTTGTTATTTGATTAATATGTGTCAACTGGCACAAGATACCCTATGTCCAAGGTCAGGGGTGGAAGCCATGAGAAGATACCCCATGTACAAGGTCAGGAGCAGAGGCTGTAAAGAGATACCCCATGTACAAAGTAAGGAAGAGCAGCTGCCCTTTGCTGGAGCAGCCATGAAGAGATACCACACATGAAGGTAAGAGAAACCCCAGTAAGACAGTAGGCACTGAGAGAGGGCATCAGACGGTAGAATGGCTGAAACCACAATCACAGAAAAATAGCCAATCTGATCACATGGACCACAACCTTGTCTAACTCAGTGAAACTAACCCATGCCATGTAGGGCCACCCAAGACAGCCAGGTCATGGTGGAGAGTTCTGACAATATTTGGTCCACTGGAGAAAGGAATTGCAAACCACTTCAGTATTCTTGCCTTGAGAAACCCATGAACACTATGAAAAGGCAAAAAGATCAGACACTGAAAGATGAACTCTCCAGGTCGGTAGGTGCCCAATATGCTACTGGAGATCAATGGAGAAATAACTCTAGAAAGAATGAAGGGATGGAACCAAAGAAAAAACAATACCCAGTTGTGGATGTGACTGGTGATATAAGCTGTGAAGAGCAATATTGCATAGGAACCTGGAATGTTAGGTCCATGAATCAAGGCAAATTGGAAGTGGTCAAACAGGAGATGGCAAGAGTGAATGTCAACATTCTAGGAATAAGTGAACAAAAATGAACTGGAATGCGTGAATTTAATTCAGATAACCATTATATCTACCACTGTGGGCAAGAAGTGACAGAAGAAATGGAGTACCCATTATAGTCAACAAAAGACTCCAAAATGCAGTACTTGGATGCAATCTCAAAAACGATAGAATGATCTCTCTTAGTTTCCAAGGCAAACCATTCAATATCACAGTAATCCAGGTCTATGCCCTGATCAGTAATGTTGAAGAAGGTGAACTTGAACAGTCATCTGAAGACCTACAAGACCTTTTAGAACTAACACCCCAAAAAGATGTCCTTTTCATTATAGGGGACTGGAATACAAAAGTAGGAAGTCAAGAAACACCTGGAGTAACAGGCAAATTTGGCCTTGGAATATGGAATGAAGCAGGGCAAAGGCTAATAGAGTTTTGCCAAGAGAATGCACTGGTCATAACAAACACCCTCTTCCAACAACACAGGAGAAGACTCTACACATGGACATCACCAGATGGTCAACACCAAAACCAGATTGATTATATTCTTCACAGCCAAAGATGGAGAAGCTGTATGCTGCTAAGTCACTTCAATCGTGTCCGATTCTGTGTGACCCCATAGACAGCAACCTACCAGGCTCCCCCATCCCTGGGATTCTCCAGGCAAGAATGCTGGAGTGGGTTGCCATTTCCTTCTCCAATGCATGAAAGGGAAAAGTGAAAGTGAAGTCGCTCAGTCGTGTCCAACTCTTCACGACCCCATAGACTGCAGCCTACCAGGCTCCTCCACCCATGGGGTTTTCCAGGCAAGAGTACTGGAGTGGGGTGCCATTGCTGTCTCCAGGAGAAGCTGTATACAGTCAGCAAAAACAAGACTGGGAGCTGACTGTGGCTCAGATCATGAAACCCTTATTGCCAAATTCAGACATAAATTGAAGAAAGTGGGGAAAACCACTAAACCATTCAGGTATGACCTAAATCACATCACTTATGATTATACAGTGGAAGTGAGAAACAGATTTAAGGTAATAGATCTGACAGACAGAGTGCCTGATGAACTATGGATGAAGGTTCATGATACTGTGTGGGAGACAGGGAGCAAGACCATCCCTAAGAAAAAGAAATGCAAAAAACCAAAATGGCTGTCTGAGGAGACCTTACACATAACTGTGAAAACAAGAGAGGCCAAAAGCAAAGGAAAAAAGGAAAGATATACCCATTTAAATCCAGAGTTCAAAAGAATAACAAGGAGAGATAAGAAAGCCTTCCTCAGTGATCAATGCAAAGAAATAGAGGAAAATAATAGAATGGGAAAGACTAGAGTTCTCTTCAGGAAAATTAGAGATACAAGGGAATATTTCATGCAAAGATAGGCTCAATAAAGAACATAAATGGTATGGACCTAACAGAAGCAGAACATAAGAAGAGGTGACAAGAATACACAGAAGAACTGTACAAAAAAAAAAAAAAAATCTTCACGACCCAGATAATCACGATGGTGTGATTACTCACCTAGAGTTAGACATCCTGGAATGTGAAGTCAAGTGGGCCTTAGAAAGCATCACTCCAAACAAAGCTAGTGGTGGTGATGGAATTCCAGTTGAATGGATGATGCTGTGAAAGTGCTGTACTCAATATGCCAGCAAATTTGGAAAACTCAGCAGTGGCCACAGGACCAGAAAAGGTCAATTTTCATTCCAATCCCAAAGAATGGCAATGCCAAAGAATGCTCAAACTACTACACACTTGCACTCATCTCACACACTAGTAAAGTAATGCTCAAAATTCTCCAAGCCAGGCTTCAGCAATATGTGAACCGTGAACTTCCTGATGTTCAAGCTGGTTTTAGAAAAGGCAGAGGAACCAGAGATCAAATGGCCAACACCCGAGGGGTCATTGAAAAAGCAAGAGAGTTCCAGAAAAAGCATCTATTTCTGCTTTATTGACTATGCCAAAGCCTCTGACTGTGTGGATCACAATAAACTGGAAAATTCTTCAAGAGATGGGAATACCAGACCACCTGACCTGCCTCTTGAGAAATATGTATGTAGGTCAAAAAGTAACAGTTAGAACTGGACATGAAACAACAGACTGGTTCCTCATAGGAAGAGGAGTACGTCAAGGCTGTATATTGTCACCCTGCTTATTTAACTTCTATGCAGAGTATATCATGAGAAACGCTGGCCGGATGAAGCACAAGTTAGAATCAAGATTGCAGGGATAAATATCAATAACTTCAGATATGTAGATGACACCACCCTTATTGCAGAAAGTGAAGAAGGACTAAAGAGCCTCATGATGAAAGTGAAAGAGGAGAGTGGAAATGGTGGCTTAAAGCTCACATTCAGAAAACCAAGATCATGGCATCCGGTCCCATCACTTCATGGCAAATAGACGGGGAAACAGTCGAAACAGTGGCTGACTTTATTTTTGGGGGCTCCAAAATCACTGCAGATGGTGACTGTAGCCATGAAATTAAGAGACGCTTACTCCTTAGAAGGGAAGTTTTGACCAACCTAGACAGCATATTAAAAAGCAGAGACACTACTGTGTCTAAAAAGGTCCTTATCAAGGCTATGGTTTTTCCAGTAGTCATGTATGGATGTGAGATTTAGACTATAAAGAAAGCTGACTGCTGAAGAATTGATCCTTTTGAATGATGGCATTGCAGAAGACTCATGAGAGTCCCTTGGACTGCAAGGAGATCCAACCAGTCTATCCTAAAGGGGATTACTTCATGAGAAATAGATGGGGAAACAGTGGAAACAGTGTCAGACTTTATTTTTTTGGGCTCCAAAATCACTGCAGATGGTGACTGCGGCCATGAAATTAGAAGACACTTACTCCTTGGAAGGAAAGTTATGACCAACCTAGATAGCATATTCAAAAGCAGAGACATTACTTTGCCAACAAAGGTCCGTCTAGTCAAGGCTATGTTTTTTCCAGTGGTCATGTATGGATGTGAGAGTTGGACTGTGAAGAAAGCTGAGCACTGAAGAATCGATGCTTTTGAACTGTGGTGTTGGAGAAGAGTCTTGAGAGTCCCTTGGACTGCAAGGAGATCCAACCAGTCCATTCTGAAGGAGATCAGCCCTGGGATTTCTTTGGAAGGAATGATGCTGAAGCTGAAACTCCAGTACTTTGGCCACCTCATGTGAAGAGTTGACTCATTGGAAAAGACTCTGATGCTGGGAGGGATTGGGGGCAGGAGGAGAAGGGCACGACAGAGGATGAGATGGCTGGATGGCATCACTGACTCGATGGATTGAGTCTGAGTGAACTCCTGGAGTTGGTGATGGACAGGGAGGCCTGGCATGCTGTGATTCATGGGGTCACAAAAAGTCGGACAAGACTGAGCGACTGAACTGAACTGACTGAAAGGAAATCAGTCCTGGGTGTTCATTGGAAGGACTCATGTTGAAGCTGAAACTCCAATACTTTGGCCACCTGATGCAGAGCTGACTAATTTGAAAAGACCCTGATGCTGGGAAAGATTGAGGACAGGAGGAGAAGGGGATGACAGAGGATGAGATGGTTGGATGGCATCACTGAAACAATGGACAGGGGTTTGGGTGGGCTCCAGGAGTTGGTAATGGATAGGGAGGTCTGGCGTGCTGTGATTCATGGGGTCACAAAGATTCAGACATGACTGAGCCACTGAACTGAAGTGAATTGAACAGGGGTGTTTGCCTTGGGTTTAGCCTGTTTGGGACTCTCTGGGTTTCTTGGACTTGGGTGGCTACTTCCTTGCCTGTTTTAGAGAAATTTTAAACTATTATTTCCTCAAGTATTTTCTCATGCCCTTTCTTTTTGTCTTCTGCTGGGACTCCTATGATTTGAATGTTGGGGCATTTAACATTGTCCCAGGGGATTCCCTCATAGCTCAGTTGGTAAAGAATCTGCCTGCAATGCAGGAGATCTAGGTTTGATCTCTGGATCTAGAAGATAACTGGAGAAGAAAATGGCAACCCACTCCAGTATTCTTACCTGGAGAATCCCATTGACAGAGGAGTCTGGCAGGCTATAGTCCATGGGGTCACAAGAGTCAGACACAATTTAGTGACTAAACCAGCACCAGGGGTCTCTAAGCTTGTCCTCATTTCTTTTAATTCTTTTTTCTTTTTACCTCTCTGCTTCATTTATTTCCACCATTCTATCTTCCACCTCACTTATCCTAACTTCTGCCTCAGTTATTATACGGTCAGTTCCGTCCAGAGTGCTTTTGATCTCAGTTATTGCATTATTCATTATTGATTGACTCTTCTTTATTTCTTCTAGGTCTTTGGTAAACATTTCTTGCATCTTCTCAATACTTTTCTCTAATCTATTTATCTATAACTCCATTTTGTTTTCAAGATTTTGCATCATCTTGACTATTGTTATTTCGAATTCTTTTTCAGGTAGACTCCCTATCTCCTCCTCTTTTGTTTGGCCTGGTGGGCATTTATCATGTTCCTTTACCTGTTGAATATTTCTCTGCCTTTTCATTTTGTTTAGATGGCTGTGTTTGGGGTGCCTTTTCTGTAGGCTGGAAGTTTGTGGTTCCTGTTTATTGTGGAGCCTGCACCCTGTGGTTGGGATTGGACTAGTGGCTTATCAAGGTTTCCTGGTTAGGGGAGCTTGCATCTGTGTTTTGGTGGGTGGAGCTGGATCTCTTCTCTCTGGAGTGCAAAGAAGTGTCCAGTAGTGGGTTTTGGGGGTGTCTATAGGTTTGGTATGGCTTTAAGCATCCTGTCTTTTAATGCTCAGGGCTGTGTTCCAGCTTTGCTGGGGAATTTGTGTGGTATATCTTGCTCTGAAACTTGTTGCCTCTTGGGTGGAGCTTGGTTTCTGTGTAGGTATGGAGGCTTTTGGATGAGCTCTTGTCTGTTAATGTTCCCTGGAATCAGGAGTTCTCTGATGTTCTCAAGTTTTGGAGTTAAGCCTCCTGCCTCTGGCTTTCAGTCTTATTCTACAGTAGTCTCAAGACTTCTCCATCCATTGAGCACAGACGATATAACATCTAGGTTAATGGTGAAACAATTCTCCACAGCAAGGGATACCCAAAAAGGTGCACAGAGTTACATGGAGAAGAGAATAGGGAGGAGGGAAATAGAAGTGACCAAGAGGAGAAGAGGGGGAGTCAAAAGTGGAGAGACCAATCTTGCCAGTAATCTGTTCCCTAAGTGTTCTCCATAGCCTGGAACACCCAGAGAGATTCACAGAGTTAAATAGAGACGAGAAGTGGGAGGGAGGAGATAGAGGTGACCTTGGGGAGAAAAGTGAGCGTCAAAAGGGGTGAGAGCAATCAAGCCAGTAATCACATCCCTAAGTGAAAATGGATACAGAAGATTAGATTCTTAAAGGTACAAAATTGATAACAAATACTAAAAAGCAAGATTAAAAATCTAGGATCGACATTAGACTCTCAAAAATGCAATATTAAAAATACAAAACAAAATCAATCACAAAAATTATAAAAAATATACATATGAAATTTGCTTTAAAAATAGGGTCTTTTCTTTCAAGGTAAGAGTAGGTTATTCAACTGAAAATTAAAGGAGTAATAAAGAAAAATATATCTAGGAATTTCTCTGGAGCCGTTGTGGGCAGTGTGAGGTCAATTCAGTTTTAGATAGTTCCTGGTTCCAGCTTGTATTTGTTCTCAAGGTCTATAGGTCCCTTCCAATGCTTAGTCAATGTCAACTACAGGTTTTTAATCTGTTGCACCTGTCACTTCCAGAGCGGTTCCCTCTTCTTTGTTTATTTTGGCTTCCTCTGTTTGCATGTCTCTTCAGTGTCTAATTTCTGCCCTGTCACAAGGGGGCGAAGGTAGTCACTTATTTAGGCTCACTTGTTGAGTTGTGTTGTAGGGAGGGAGGAACACTGCAAACAAATATCTCTGGTGTGCTGTGGAGTGCTCACAGTGTATGGACCACACTGGGTTTGTCCCAGCTCACAGTGGTGTGTGTTGTCCGGGTCTGCACTGTTTCACTACACTGTAGACCCAGACAACACTGCTCAGGCTCCAGGGTGCTCTGCAGGGCACTGTCCAAAGCGGGCTCTGCATTGCATGCACTTCCCAGATCTAAGCAGCTCAGGTTCAGGTTCTAAGGTACTCCATAAGGGCATAGACTCAGTTGGGCAAGCGTTTTGTGCCCTTCCTAGGTCCAAACAGTTCAGGTGCTTGGTGAGTGAACTGTCCCAGATGGGCTGGGTGTCTTAATTACCTCCTCAGTCCTGGCCACTCGGTTTCCCAGGTGCACCGCAAGAGCACCGTCTCAGGTGTGCTGTGTGTCTCCTCTGGGGAGCTGATCTCAGGCTGTGGCCCTCCTGGAGATGTCAACCATCTAGAATCCCAGGAAAACGTGGTTAGCAACTGGGAGCCTGCTTACAGTTTGGTGGAAGATGCTGGTCTCTGGAGCCAATATTGGAGTAGCCCCTTGCGTTCCACCTCTGGCTGTCAAACAACTGCCTCTCTGCCTCTGGCTTGGGGAGGGGCCTGTATGCAGCTAGCTAGCTCTCCTTTGGTATTCACTCAATCCTTTGTTCTGTGTGTGGGCCAGGCTGCCAGTTAGAGCCTTTTGCGGGAAAGTTCTCTCTCTCTGTTTTTTCCCCTCTCTGGTGATCCCACAGTTTGGGTTGCTATCTCATGTTAGCCCCCTCAGATTGTCCTCAGGGCATTCAGGCCCGACCCTTACTCTAAGGACCAATGATGCAGCCTAGGCTTCTCTGTACAGACCCAACTTGCTGGTGGCAGATGCTAGAGTCTGGGCTACTTCTCCACTGACAGTTGTCGTAGGCACCTAATCTGTGGATTTTTTTTTTTTTTTCCTTTCCTCCTAATTGTTGCCCTCTGAGATTCCGAAACTCCCCACAGACCTACCTGTGAGAGGGTTTCCTACTGTTTGGAAATTTCTCCTTCATCACTCCCTCCCCAGAACAGGTCTCTGTCCCTAACTCTTTAATCTCTGTTTTTGTCTTTTATATTTTGTCCTAGCTACTTTTATATTTTGTCCTACATATTCTCAAAGAGAATGGGCTGCCTTTCTGGGTGTCTGGTGTCCTCCACCAACTTTCAGAAGTTGTTTTGTGGAAGTTGCTCAGCATTCAGATGATCTTTTGATGAATTTGTGGGGGAGAAAGTGATCTCCCCATCCTATTCCTCTGCCATCCTGGGGCTGCCCCCCATATTTACATTTTATAATGTTTACTCCAATTGACTTGTGGAGATAAAAGAGTTAGAAATAAGTTAGTATTAATCATAAGGATAAATAAGATGAATACTTAGATAATTGAACTTAAGTGGTGTTGCTGAAGATGAATGAAAAGTTAAGGTTGACAAATATTTAAAATATAGAAGAGGCATGTTTTAGGATCAATTAGCTTACTCTTGTTATAATTCTATGGACTATAAAATTCCATGAGTTTCAACAGATTCTTCATTATTGCACTTTATTTCTCAGTTAAGCTTCTCTCAAAGGAAACAGTTTGAGGGCAAGAAATATTCTACATATAAATTATCAGAGGAAAAAATTGTCTGTAGCTTTATTACTTAGTGATATTTGAATACTGCAATATGACTAAAAACTAAATCACAAATATGCTATATAATTAACGATTTTACTAGCCTCTTGAAATGTTCATATATGTATCCCATGCCAGAGAACTAGGGGGAAAGTCCACTGAATAAAATTAGAGAATAATATTTTTTTTTTTTTTTCATTTTACACAGAAACTATAAAGTAGTTTATAAAAGCTTGTCTTTACTGAGCAAAATGATCAAAGGAGAATAAGATTTGAATGGGAATTCTCTTATTAAAATTTGAAAGTATTTTTAGCAAGCCATTATCTCTGAAAAATGCATATAAGCAGTGGAGATTGAAGTGTCTATAAATGGTTTATCATATGTGAATATGCATGAAAAAGTAGACTTACTCTTCGAATCCAGCATTTTAATTTTATATATATATATATTTGATTTAAAGTGAAAGATTAAAAATGAAGTCATTCTCCCTAATTTTAGAGGACTGAAATCTTATTCTGTGGCATTTTAGAAGCACAAGTCTGGTACATTCTCTCCATTAACTTGTACTTCACATTTTCCCTTACAGATCAGTACCAGGGAGAGCTGATGGTGAGAAATATTCACTGTGGTAAAGTATAGGACAGGATGAAATGTGTGATCTCCAAATGACCTCTTCATGCATTAATATCAGAATTTAAATAGACAGAGCTCTAATTCTTTATTAAAATGTGTCTTAGATGATTGCAGTGACAATACAACTTAAGTCATCATATTAAACATGAAGACTCTACTGAAGGAAATGAATGGGTGTAGTGAATGAGGAATTTGGGCACTGAAAACCAATAAAGTCTACTTCACAATTTTATTTAATGTCATGGGGATATCGTGAGTGGAGCATGTCTTAACTCTTCAGGGGTGATTCTAGCAGGAAAGGTGGATGTGTCCATGTAGAACTGGCAGGTTGGTAGTTATGTGTGACAGGCAAATCCCCAAGGGTAGCATTATAAGCAATGAGTGATACGGGCAACAAACTCACGGTCTCACCATAAGGCTTATTTCTCACTCCCTCATCAGGAACATCTCATGGAACTCATCATGGACAGTTCTGGTCAAGTTGATCTCCAGGCTTCTTCTACACATGGTCCCAGCAATCCAGATTCTGTCCATACGGTGTCTTGGTCATCTCATCACCTGATGGTACACTTATTGTGTTGGAGAGAGACAGACTGAGGAGAACTCTCAGGCACCCTACATCAGCCTCTGATGACACACTGGGCTGCCATTCATAATTTTCTGGTCATTCGTAAGAATCATGCAATCTATAACCTCCACCACAATCAAGATATAGAACAGTTCACTTACCCCTATAATGTTCCTTTGTCCCTTTATAATAAATCCAATATTCCCACCTCCAGCCCCTGGTATTCTGCCTTTTCCAGACTGTCAAATGCATGGAGTCATACAGTGAATAGCTTCTGAGTCTGGAGTATTTCACTTAGTATGATGCATTTTATTTTTATTTTTTATTGGAGTAAAATTGTTTTTCAGTATTATGTTAGTTTCTGCTGTACAGCAATGTGAATCAGCCATATGTGTACATTTATCCCCTCCCGCTTGATCCTCCTTCCCACTCTCCCACCCCTATCCCACCCTTTTAGTTCATCACAGAGCACTGAGTTGAGCTCCCTGTGCTCTACAGCAGCTTCCCACTAGCTATTTTACACGTAGTGGTGTATATATGTAAATACCACTCTCTCAGTTCTTCACATCCCCTCCTTCTCCTGCTTTGGCATGATCCGTTTTAGAGTCATCCACGTTATGGAATATATCAATTTTCATTTATTTTTAACACTTATGAGTATTCAATTTAATTGCTATTCTACAATCAGTATATCCACATCTAAGTTGATGAATCTTTGAGTTGTTTCCTGTTTTGGGCACTTATGATTGAACCCACTATAAACACACGTATCAGGAAATGGGATTGTTTATTGATTTAGTGAATATAATTGATTTTTTAAAATATAGAGGCAACTTTGTTTTCTCAAGTTAAACTCCATTTAGTCATGATGAATATATACAGCTGGATTTAATAAAGAAGGATTTTAGCAATTATGTTCACCATGGAAGTTGATGGGTAGATTTCTTTTCTTGTAATGTCTTTGTCTTTAGTATCAGGGTAATTCTCACATCATAAAGTAAATGGGGAAGTGTTTCTTCTTCCATTTTCTGTAAGTATGTTACATGCTGGTAGTATTTCTTCCATAAATGTTTGGTAGAATTTACCAGCCAAGCCATGTGCACTTAGAGTTTTCTTTGCAGGAAAGGTTTAAACTATAAATTCAGTTTTTAAATTAATGTAAGCCTATGCATTCATATATTTTCTTTTTTTCTGAGATTTTGCTAGATTGTATGTTTCAATAAGTTGTTCTATTTCATCTAATTGTCAAAATTATTAACATGTTTTTCTCTTATTTTTAAGATTTGCAGTTATCTTGTTACTTAGTAATATATTAGTTAATATTAGATATGTCTTTCCATCTAATGAGGTGGGGAAATAATTATTAGTTTTAATTTTCTTATCAGAGTCATCTGTGTTTCATCTATTTATCCCTTTTGTTTCTGTTTTTAACTTTATTGATTTATATTTTTATTATTTTTTCTTCTGCTCAATTTATCCTTAATTTGTCTTGCTTTTCTTATTATTGAATGAAAAAATTAGATCATTGGTTTGAGTCCTTCATTATTTCTTAATATAAGCACCTGATGCTCAAATTTTCCTGTAAGCATATCCTTAGTTTATCTCATAAATTTTTATATGTTGTGTTTTCAATTTTATTTAACTCAAAACATTTTCTACTTCCTTCTCCTCTTTGATCAATGAGTTAGACACCATGATTTACAAAGAATTATGTTGCTTAGTTGACAAACATTTGAGGATGAATTTTTGTTGTAGATTTCTTTTGTAATTGTATTGTGGTCAGAAAGTATCTCTTGCATGATTCAACTGTTTTAACCTGCTTAAGTGTTTTAATAACCTAGATTATGGTCTATCCTGATTAATATTCCAGTGTAAATGGGAAGAATGTATATTCATTCTATCATGTGAGTAGCCTATATGTATCCATTATGTTGTGTTTTCGTACTGATTTTTGCCTACTTCTATCAATTATAAGAACTGACTTTTAAAGTCTCTAAATCAGATTTTGGATTTATCTATTTTTCATCCCAGTTCTGTCAGTTTTTGCTTTGTGAATTTTGAAGCTCTGGTGTTAGGTATATACTCATAAAGGATTGTTTTGTCCTCTTGGTAAATATAAATCTTTTTCATTATGTCCTAATTTTCTTCTGAAATCTAATTTGTCTGGAAAAGAGCAGCTACCCTGGCTCTGAGTGGGTCTCCACTGTCATGATAGTCTACACTAGGCATTAAGCAAGACATCCAGTTCTAGCTGATTTACTCCTAGTCATGTGATGATGACAGGCATCTCTGGCTTCCGTTCTTAACCACAGGTGAGCTGATGTGACACACCAGCCCTCCTGGAGGTTTTTTTCTGGGATATCAAAGTTTTTGGCTGCTCCACAACCTCTGGTTTATGATGGTCTCTAAATAAAGTTATGATTTCATAGTTTTTGTGTTCTTTCCTCTTTGTTGTGATTTTTTCACTTAACATTTTCTAGAGGCTAACTCGTAGTTAGATTTAAGGGGTTCACTGAGATAGTTTGTACCATACCTACTCCTATCCCCTGATAAAAGTAGTCCCCTACCTCAAAGACAAATGTAAACTGCCAAATTGAAGAAGAAATTTGCACAGTTTTTTTTGTCTTTTAATCTTAACTTCAAAGATAAATGCTTTGCATTTCCCATAAAGTTTAAAATTTAAATAATTTATTATGATCTACTGTTTATAAGAAAAACCACTTTTGGAAAGTTTTCTGACTACAGTGAAAATAATGAGTTTTATGGAGTCTATTTTTCTCCAAAATTGCATTGTGTTTGGCACTTGGGAGTTTCAAGCTGTTCCTGTAATCACCTTTTTGGTTTTCTCACATTGATGCTTCTAATAATCAAGTCATCACTCCAGTTCTCACACCTTGCATCACAAATTATAGCTAAGAAAGTCCTGTCATGTTGAGAATTCCTGTACCAAGATGAACTTTAACACCAGAGCCTTAAAAGAGGCTTCAAAAATCTCTTATCAAGATTTGATTTAAAAAAATATTTCTTGGGAGACAGAGAAGTGGGACTGTTTTGAATTTTAGGTTTATAGCATTATATGTATTTTAACTTTAGACAGCAGTTAAATAAGAACTAATTTTAAAATAATTTTGCAATAATATAGCCTTATTAATATATCTCTACATATGCATATTTAGGGAAAACACTAAAATGTATGATTTGTGTTTCAATTATGGAATATTTTAAGCATACAGAACAATTCAAACTCTGGTATACCTGACCTTTTGAACTTGAAAGGGTAATTTAAAAGGTGTTACTATTTCTCAGTGTTTGTTTCACTTACACATTAAGAATGTAAAATTATAACAGTACACTGCCAGTATAATCTTTCTGCCGATTTCTGTATAAATACAGAGATGGTGTCTAAATAAATCTCATATATTTTTATATGCTTAGTGCTTATATAGGTACTCACAGAAAAGTATGTACAATTATTTTCTACAATTAAATTTTATATTAATTGCAAATTATAGTTTTTATCCTTTGACAAATTATTTTTATGACTCAGTATTATGTTTTTAAGATTCATTCATTTTGATACAAATAATTTTTAAAATTCATCTTAACTACAGTATAGTATTGCAAGTAAGAAAAAACACAGCTTATCTATTTATCTACTAAGGGATAGTTGCATTTATTCTATTTTTTTCACTGTTACATTCTGTGATAAAATTAAAAGCTTTATAAGTGTCTCATGCACAGGAATAAGTGTTTTTAAGGTAAAAACTTTAAAATTGCAAGGATATGCACATATAGTCTATTATATATATATAATGCATATTATATATATATATATTTAATGCTTTCCAAAATATATGTTACACTTTGCACTCTCACCGTGGCTCATTTGGTAAAGACTCTATCTGCTTTGTCGGGGAACTGGGTTCGATCCTTGGGTTGAGATGATCCCCTGGAGAAGGGAATGGCTACCCATTCCAGTATTCTTGCCTGGAAAATTCCATGGACAGAGGAGCATGGCAGGCTACAGTTCATGGGGTTTCAACATGACTGAGTGACTTGTACTTTGCACTCTCACCAACTATGCACAGGAGTTTTTACTTTCTCACATATATACCAATGCTTGGGAAACCGAGATACAAATTGTTGTACATCTGAGGGTTGAGAGATGGTGCCTCATTTTGGTTTTTACTAGTTTGATAGTGAGACTGAGCTTGTATCTCAATCTCAACTGAGATTGAGCTGGCTTGAAACTCAGCATTAAAAAAAAAAAAAAAAAACTGAGATCATGACATCTGGTCCCATCACTTCATGGCAAATAGAAGGGGGAAAGTGGAAGCACTGACAGATTTTATTTTCTTGGGCTCCAAAATCACTGAGAATGGTGACTGCAGCCATGAAATAAAATACTTGTTCCTTGGAAGGAAAGCTATGACAAACCTAGACAGCATATAAAAAAGCAGACCTTTGCCAGCAAAGGTCCATGTAGTCAATGCTATGGTTTTTCCACCTGCCATGATGTGAGAGTTAGACCATAAAGAAGGCTGAGCACTGAAGAATTGTTGGTTTTGAACTGTGCTGCTAGAGAAGACTCTTGAGAGCCTTGGATTGCAAGGACATCAGAACAGTCAATCTTAAAGGAAATCGACCCTGGTTATTCATTGGAAGGACTGATGCTGAAGCTGAAGTTCCAACTTTTGGCCACCTGATGCAAAGACCTGACTTATTGGAAAACACCTTGTTGTTTGGAAAGACTGAAAATGTAAGGAGAAGGGGGAAGCAGAGGATGAGATGGTAGGACAGCATCAGTAACTCAATGGACATGAATTTGAGCAACCTCCTGGGGATAGTAGAGGCCAGAGGAGTCTGGTGTGCTACAGTCCATAGGGTTGCAAAGTTGGACACAACTTAACAACTAAACCACAAAGTGAGAGTGAACATGTTTTTATATGCTTATCATTCATCTGGTGAATTACCTGTTTACATATTTTTTTCTATTTTTTAATGTGGGTGATTTATCTATTTATCAATCAGTTAAAGTTTTTATATTCTTGATATTAATCCTCAGTCAGTTATGGTAGCTCTCAAAATGATAGTATCAATATGTTATCATTACTATAAAATTTAATGATGGAAATTGATAGTATGTACACTTCTGTGCACATGAAAACATATGATTACTACACAAAAACATGGGAGATTTATTTCTAAATTTCAGAACGGTAAATATTTAGGGTTGGGGAGGTGTTTTGATAGGTTCTGTTTTGTTATTTTTTTTAATAAAAATAAAAGAGAGAGGTATTGAATATATTAAGTTCTATTAATCTCTGGCTTATAATTTGCTTTTCTGTTTGGAGGGAGAATTTGAAATTTTATTATAAACAAATTCATCAGTATTTCCATTTTACTTTGTATTGCTTTAACTTATGTATAAAATAGTATTTTTTCTGATATTTTAATCTACTTTTTTTCTGAAAGGTTTATAGCAATGCTTTTGGATATTTAATCTATGCAAAATTTTAAAGTTTTATCTGTACCTTCTTATCTGAGATAATTTAAAACTTACAGAAAACTTGTAAGAATAACCCAGATTACTCAACCATTAATATTTTGGCAATTTGCTGTATCACTTTCTCTATGTATCTCCCCATTGAGAGATACATTTTTCCCTTTAATACTTCAAGGTGCGTTTTCTAAGAAAAGGGGCATTATCTCATGTCAGTTCAGTTCAATTGCTCAGCTGTGTCTGACTCTTTACAACCTCATGGACTGCAGCATGCCAGGCCTCTCTGTTCCTCACCAACTCCTGGAGCTTGCTCAAACTCATGTCCATCAAGTTGGTAATGCCATCCAACCATCTCTTCCTCTGTAGGCCCTTCTCCTCCTGCCTTCAGTCTTTCCCAGCATCAGGGTCTTTTCTAATGAGTCAGCTCTTTGCATCAGGTGGCCAAGGTATTGGAGCTTCATCATCATTAGTTCTTCCATACTATATATTTGTATATAGAACTGTGTATATGCATATATAGATTTTAGTGTATATATATATATGTGTGTGTGTGTGTGTGTGTGTGTGTAGTAGTAGAGTATCATGACTTCCCTGGTGGTTCAGATGTTGAAGAATCTGCCTGCAATGCAGGAGACTTGGGTTCAAACCCTGGGTCTGAAAACTCCCCTGGAGAAGGAAATGGCAACCACCCGAGTATTCTTCCCTGGAGAATCCCATAGACAGAGGAGCCTGGCAGACTACAGTCCATGAGGTCACAAGAGTTGGACATGACTTAGTGACTAAACCACCACATATGTATATAAAAGTAAATGAAATATTAGTTAATTTTGGCTTCTTGAAAAGTTTTATCAAGATCAATGGCTGAATTCTATGGAAGCTTTTTTCAGTATTTGTGAGAATAATCATGTTATTTTCTTTTTTTAAATTTTTTTCGCAAAGAGTTGGACATGATTGAGCTTTTAGAGCTATTAATATGTTCTGTATTTATGAAATTCCTTCTACAGAATCAATATAATCTTGTTTAGGAACATAAATCCTATGTGGTCAATGTTTATTATTTAAGATGGCTTTGCATTCTGTTGTATTTAGTGTTTTTGCATTGAGAGTCATAAATGATATGACTATCTTTTTTAAAATGTTAATGTTTCTTTCCATTATCTTAATCTTTTTGGCAACAGTGAGTTTTTTTTTTTAATAAAAACATTAACATTTAATTTAAAAATATGAAATGTTTTCCCCCGTGGCAATCATAGCATCTGACAGCTCTGGTGCATTTTATAGGGGAACTGACTGGTTTTCTTATTTTTTTATTTTTTCTTAACTATTTTTTATTGGAGTATAGTTGATTTACAAAGTTTTGCTAGTTTCTGCTATACAGCAAAGGTCAGTTAGGCTATCTTTTTAAGCACTTTCTGTACTGTTTTCATCCAGCTTAAACATAAAAATGATACTGGCTTCAAAAAGAGTTTGAACATCTTTCTATGTTTTTTATGCCCTGGAATAATTTATGAAGCATTGGGTTATCTTGTCTTTGAAGGTTTCCTATAACTCCTCTGTGAACCCACTGAGTCTGATGCTTTTTTGATGTAGAGTTTCTTACTCCAAATTTTCTTCAGAAAACTTTTAGCCTAACTTTTTTCTCTCTTATGGGATCAGTTTTGGAAATTTTTATTTTATTATGAAATTATTCCTTTAATCTAGTTTTCCAAATTTATTTTCATTATTTGCAATATCCTTTTTATCAAGTCTACAGTCATCTTTTGTTTTTTCCTTATTCTTGTGGTTATCTGCCATGTGATTTATTATTTTGTATATTTTGACTTGACTATGTTAATGTTGTGTCTATTAGGATAGTTAATTTCATCTGTCAATTTGGTCAGAATATGGTGCCCAGTTTTTTTATTTTTTTGGCTAACCACCAGTTTAGATGCTGCTATGAAGTTTTTTTTCAGATACAGTTAATAATTTAAATCAGTAGACTTTGAGTTGAGTGTATTACCATAATAACACAGTTGTGCTTCATCCCATCCAGCCAAGGCATTAAGAACCAAGATTGAGACACCCGAAGAAGAAATTCTGCCCATGCCTTCAGCCGTTGGTTATAAGCTGACAACACTGACTCCTACCTGTACTAAAATTTCAGACTCCCCAGTCCCTACAACTGCTTGATCCAACTCTTTATATTAAATCTCTTTCTGTACAGGGATCTATCATATATACTAAATATAAGTTAACAAGCATATATATAAATATAAATAAATATATATACACATAAGTTCAGTTCAGTTCAGTCGCTCAGTTGTGTCCGACTCTTTGCGACCCAATGAATCACAGCCGCCAGGCCTCCTTGTCCATCACCAACTCCCGGAGTTCACTCAAACTCATATGCATCGAGTCGGTGATGCCATCCAGCCATCTCATCCTCTATCGTTCCCTTTTCCTCCTGCCCCCAATCCCTCCCAGCATTAGGGTCTTTTCCAATGAGTCAACTCTTTGCATGAGATGGCCAAAGTATTGGAGTTTCAGCCTCAGCATCAGTCCTTCCAATGAACACCCAGGACTGATCTCCTTTAGAATGGACGGATTGGATCTCCTTGCAGGCCAAGGGACTCTCAAGAATCTTCTCCAACATCACAGTTCAAAAGCATCAATTCTTCAGCACTCAGCTTTCTTCACAGTCCAACTCTCACATCCATACATGACCACTGGAAAAACCATAGCCTTGACTAGACAGACCTTTGTTGGCAAAGTAATGTCTCTGCTTTTGAATATACCATCTAGGTTGGTCATAACTTTCCTTCCAAGGAGTAAGCGTCTTTTAATTTCATGGCTGAATTCACCATCTGCAGTGATTTTGGAGCCCCAAAAAATAAAATCTGACACTGTTTCGCCATCTATTTCCCATGAAGTGATGGGACCAGATGCCATGATCTTAGTTTTCTGAATATTGAGCTTTAAGCCAACATTTTCACTCTCCTCTTTCACTTTCATGAAGAGGCTTTTGAGTTCCTCTTCACTTTCTGCCATAAGAGTGGTGTCATCTCCATATCTGAGGTTATTGATATTTCTCCCAGCAATCTTGATTCCAGCTTGTGCTTCTTCCAGCCCAGCATTTCTCATGATGTACTCTGCATAGAAGTTCAATAAGCAGGGTGACAATATACAGCCTTGATGTACTCCTTTTCCTATTTGGAACCAGTCTGTTGTTCCATGTCCAGTTCTAACTGTTGCTTCCTGACCTGCATATAGGTTTTTCAAGAGGCAGGCCAAATGGTCTGGTATTCCCATTTCTTTCAGAACTTTCCACAGTTTATTGTGATCCACACAGTCAAAGGCTTTGGCATAGTCAATAAACAGAAATAGATGTTTTTCTGGAACTCTCTTGCTTTTTCGATGACCCACCGGATGTTGGCAATTTGACATGCATAAATATAAATAAACATATATGTACATAAATATAAATAAAATATGTCTATATATATATATCCTTGTTTTGGTTTCTCTAGAAACCATAACTAATACTTATGTTTTGTTACTTTTTCAAATAAATGGATTTTAATGTAATAACTAGATATACACTTAAATATCTACCTCATGAGTGTCTATTTCTTTTCTTAGATTTTCTATTGTATTACTTTATTTTTTCTGCTAGTATATTGAATTGGACAATTAATTCATATATTTTCATTCATGTAGGTTTATTGATATGTGTTTAGAGCTATAAAGTTTCCTTTCATCTAGCCTGTGTGCTCAGTCCAGTCCAGTTCTTTGTGATTCTATGGACTATGTAGCCCACCAGGCTCCTCTGTCTAAGGGATTTCCCAGGCAAGAATGCTGGTTGCCGTTTCCTTCTCCAGGGGATCGTCCAGACCCAGGGACTGAACCCATGCCTCCTGAGTCTCCTGCATTGGCAGGCAGATTACTTACCACTGAGCCACCTGGGAAAGTGAAAGTGAAAATGAAAGTCTCAGTCGTGCCCAACTCTTTGGGACCCCATGGACTGTACAGTCATGGAATTCTCCAAATCAGAATACTGGAGTGGGTAGCCGTTCCCTTCTCCAGGGGATCTTCCCACCCCAGGGATCGAATTCACATCTCCTGCATTGCAGGTGGATTCTTTATCAGCTGAGCTACAAGAGAAGCCCCAGAGCCACCTGTGAATCCCCTTAAAATAGCCTACAGATTCTGATATGTGCATTTTCATTCACTAGTTTTCAGAGATTCTATAATTTCATTTTGTATTTCCCCTTTCACTCAAGATCTGTTTAATAGAATGTTTTGTAATGTTTAGGATTGATGTTTCGAACTGTGGTGTTGGAGAAGACTCTTGAGAGTCCCTTGGAGTCCAGGGAGATCCAACCAGTCCATTCTAAAGGAGATCAGCCCTGGGTGTTCTTTGGAAGGAATGATGCTAAAGCTGAAACTCCAGTACTTTGGCCACCTCATGTGAAGAGTTGACTCATTGGAAAAGACTCTGATGCTGGGAGGGATTGGGGGCAGGAGGAAAAGGGGACGACAGAGGATGAGATGGCTGGGTGGCATCACCAACTCGATGGATGTGAGTTTGAGTGAACTCCGGGAGTTGGTGATGGACAGGGAGGCCTGGTGTCCTGCGATTCATGGGGTCGCAAAGAGTCGGACACGACTGAGCAACTGAACTGAACTGAATGTTTAGGATGACGGTCTTTTAAAAAATTATTTACAATATCTACTTAGACTGCATTGTGGTCAGAGTACTGTTTGTAGTATTTCTATACCTAATACATAATCAGTATTGTGGATATTCCCTGTGGATGGGAGAAAAAGTTGTATTCTCTATTATCAGAGTGCTAAGATTTTTTATCCATATTTATCTTACTGACTTGGATTCTATAGGTCTTTTATATCCATATTTGGTTTCTATCTGTTAGGTTTGCCTTTTACTGACAGTGGCATGTTAAAACCTCCTATTGTAGTATTTCTATCCATTTCTTTTCACATCTCTAATCCCAAGCACAGTTTTAGTAAATATTCATGGATACTTATACATTTTGTGAAGAAATTTAAGTTCAGTAGATATGGTATATTAAATACACTGCTCATATATTTTATTGCATATTTTGTTATTCTTTGCCTTGACATTATTAGCTGCAAGCAAGTCAAAACTATTATATGCTTCTGGTGAGCTTTCTCCTCTGTATACTCATCTTTTTTATTCTGAATAACCCTGTTTGCCACAAAGTCAGTTTTGATTGGCTACTACTAAAATATCAATGTTTTATTAACTTGTTTCTCATGTATTTTCTTTTACATTACTTTTACTGTTTCTGAAATCTACACTTTTGATATATTTTGAAGTCATGGTTACACAGCCTTTTTCTATACATAGCTTATAGAGATTTTATTTGTTATGTCTTTCATTAATATTAATATTTTAATTTTTACATGTAGCCATTTATGCGAAGTTGATCTCAGTAAGTTTTCATACTATAGTGTAGTTCTTCTTTTCACATTTATTAATCTGTCTTTCTCCTGATTTTGCTACCCTTCTTTACAATTTATCTAATACCCTTACATGGAGGGGTCTTTTGCATTCACATAAGTACGTGGGTCTGATATGGGGCACTTCATTTATGTACCTGTTTTATTCTTCTCTGTCCTACACCACTGCCATTTCTCTGGTTTTATAACTCATCTTAATTTTTGTAAGGTACATCTCTCATTGTTTTACTTTTTAAAGCATAGACTTATTTTTAAGTTATGGTTTTATTTTATTCAGCTGTGTTTGCATATGAAGACTGCAAATTCTTTTACCTTATTTCTTAATCCCAACCAAGCATCTTCAGTTCAGTTCAGTTGCCTAGTCTTGTCCACCCCCCTGGACTGCAGCACGCCAGGCATCCCTGTCCCTCACCATCTCCTGAAGCTTGCCCAAGTTCATGTCCATTACGTTGGTGATGGCATCCAGCTGTCTTTTCCTCTGATGCCCTCTTCTCTGTCTGCCCTCAATCTTCCCCAGCTTCAGGGACTTTTCCAGTGAGTCGACTATTTGCATCAGATGACCAAAATGACCAAAATACAGGAGCTTCAGCTTCAGCTGAAGGAGGGAAATCAGTCCCTCCAATGAGTATTCAGGGTTGATTTCCTTTAAGATCGATTGATTTAATCTCCTTGCTGTCCAAGGGACTTCCAGGAGTCTTCTCCAGCACCACAGTTTGAAGGCATCAGTACTTTGATTATCTGTCTTCTTTACGGTCAAGCTCTCACAACCATTCTTAACCACTGGAAAGACCGCAGCCTTGACTATATGGACCTTTGTTGGGAGAGTAATGTCTCTGCTTTTCAGTATACTGTCTAGGGTTGTCGTAGCTTTCCTGCCAAGAAGCAGCTGTCTTCTGATTTCATGGCTGCAGTCACCATCAGCAGTGATTTTAGAGCCCATGAATAGGAAATCTGTCACTACTTCCACCATTCCCCCTTCTATTTGTCAAATTTGCTATTTATTCTTTCATATAATTATCTTAGAATTTCCTGGGCTAAACTGAAAAAAGATTACTTTAAAAAACTTAATAGCTACCAGAGAAAACCAATGTTCCAAGGAATATATCTTCAGAGCAGCACTATAGATCAACTTTAGTTGTAGATGCATAAATCCTAAATAAAATATTAGCAAATGGAATCCATCTGTGTTATTAAAAACTAATATACCATGATCAAACTGGATTAAGTTTAACATGCAAGAGTGATTCCATATTAAGAAATCCATTTATGCAATTCACTGCAGTAATTAAAGAGCAAAAATATATGATCACTTTAGTGGAATACAAAATGTCTTCAGATAAAATTCAACATCCACAAATGATGAAGAATTTGGCAAAACTAATACAATTATGTAAAGTTTAAAAATAAAATAAAATTTAAAAAAATTTAAAAAAAAAATATAATGCAACTCTTAATAATGTATAATAGAAAAGTTTTTCTCTTTATAAAACAGACAACACATCTACTGTTAAAATTATAGAAAAATTTTCATTAATATCAAGGGAAAATACTTGATCTTAAATGTTTATGCTATCAAACATATTGTGAATCATTTTAACACAATGAAAGGTGGAATTGGATAGTTACCATATTTTTAGTTGCAAATAACATGTTTATCTACACAGTAAATCCAAGAAATCAAGCAACAATAAAAACAACACAGGAACATAAGTGACAGAATTCAGTAATATAGACTAATGCAATATTAATATAATTAATATTATTATACAGATACACAAATGATACTAAAGGAGTTTGAAGGATAAATAAATAGAACGAAGAATGATACATGAAGAGTCAGGAAACAGATTTTAATAGTGACCCAGAAAGTAATTAATCAAAAATCCCATTGCACTTGTATGCTAATTTTTTAAAAAATGCTAGATCCCTATTTCACAAAATCCACACCAAAAAAGCTCTGGAAAATATTTACCATTTTCAAAGTCAATGGTTTCTTGAATCCATTGATATTGCTAGAATTTTAACAAAGAAATAAAGATTACCAAATTTTATAATGGGGATCTCTCCTTCCTGATGGTGATGTTTTCCTCAAATCTTTAGTAATTCTCAGCTTACCAAAATTTGTGAAAAGATTGTAAGTGAAAGTGAAAGTCATTCAGTTGTGTCTGACTCTTTGTGACCCTGTGACTGTAGCCTCCCAGGCTCCTCTGTCCATGGAATTCTCCAGGCCAGAATACTGGAGTGGGTAGCATATCCCTTCTCCAGTGGATCTTCCCAACCCATAAATCAAACCAGAGTCTCCTGCATTGCAGGCAGATTCTTTACCAGCAGAACTACTAAGGAAGCCTGAAAAGAATGACTATTTCCATTCAAATGAGAATCCCTGTTCTCTTGAACATAAAAGAAGATTCTGTCTTTAAAATCCTACTCCTCACGTTGTGAGTATGTGAGAGTGTTTGCAGGGGAAAGTTGCTATAGAAATATGGCTGGGGAGGGTGTGCAAATAATGTCTTCTGGATATTGAGTTTCAATCTACCTGGTGAATGGGCAATCTTAAATTCATCTTTACTTTCGAAGCCACAGTACTGTCTCCTGGGTTGGAATCCCCACTTCAGAAGCTGGACTTGCAGAAGATTAGATTTGGGGCCAGGTATTAGAACCTACTTCTCCTGATATTCACTTACTTTACTTTTGTAAAGATTTCTAATCATCCCCAGCTCTGCTGGCATCTCTTGCAGGTAACAACCTCGTGGCTAGCTTTCTACCTGAGCAGATTGCTTCAGTTAGAAAGTTATTCTAAGGTCTATAGCCTTAAGGATATGGTTCTCCTTGGTATAGCTCTGATAATATTTACCAAAAAAAACCTCCATTGGACTCAGCTATTCAGAATATAGTCTTTAAGTAAGTTACTCTGATAAGTGTCCCAGTGATTCTACCCACCTCCTGATTTTTTTTCTTTGTATCTGGCATTCCCCTGAGATTCTGTAGTGGTGAATTTGTTACTTCAGCATTGTATTTACATTTCAAGGATCCTTGACAGAAGTTTTCTGCTCTGATTTCTTTTTCAATCTTATTCCACTTTTCCTTTTTGGAAATTCTTCAAAATTTCTTGATATACCAATGGAAAAATATCTCATTACATTATTGTTCATGGTATTGTTCTGTATTTTTGCCTCTATTTATTTCCTTGAGAATTTTATCTTGAATTTAAATACAGGTTGAGGCTAAAGAGAAAATGACACTTTTCTCAGCCAAATGTATCAATTGACCAGCAATAATTTATTAATTGCATTAAGCAGCAACAAAAAGTCCATCCTTACAGAGGGTGAGGAGAAACTTTTGCCTTTTTCTCTGTCCTCTGGAGAGATTTTTGCAGTGGGATAATGACCACTTTCTCTCCATTTCTGATTACAGCACTATAGACATGTCACAATCATGCCTACTCTAGAATATTGCAAAAGTGTCTAATTTATACATCTGCTTGCTGTAAGCCCCCTTATATCTATTTCTCCCCAGGTAGCCATAATGGTAATTTTTTAGTATATAAATAATATGAGGTCAACCTACCAATAAAAATTCCCCCACATGTTTTCTCACGTATATAAAAAAATCCAAATTCCTTATCCTGGTCAATTAAACCTTGCATGCCAAGCACCAAAATTCATCTGTCAGTCACTTTATAAATACTGCTGTTTCCATGCTAGGATTTTTGAACTAGCTTTTTCCTAACTATGAAACTCTCTTTCTCATGATCTCTGCATGGTGGATTCCAAGGTGTCCTTGAGACTTTAGCTAAAATGTCACATCTGCAAGAAAGTCTGCTATGACCTCCTAGGCTAGCTCATCTCTCCAATCAGGCTAATTCACTAATGTAATTTACTTTTTACAGCTCTCTTTTGTCCATCCTTCTTATGACTTCTACATTTCTGTATTTATGATGCACACTACGCTGTAAAAGTATGAGCACAGGGATCTAGTCTGTCTTGTGCACCGCTGTATCCCAGGTGCATACCACTGAGCCAGACACATGGAAGAGACATGATGTGTTTTGTTGCCAAAATGTATAGCAGAATGAATGGGAGACCGAGACAAAAGCACGGGCGTGTGTGTAGCTCATGCTCGTTTCTAGGATTGTTTTCTCTCTGCTGCTTGCTATACTCTGATAAGAACCAGAGCTTTTCTTGCCTCCTGGTCCTGAGGGGACAAGCAGACCAGGTGGTATACCCCTTAGACTACATCCTGAGGTTCCCATCAGTGGCACCAACCTTTGAATGTTCAAGTTCAATTCAGGGAAGGATGTAGAAAGTTCCTCACTAGGTTCAACCTGAATTTCCAAATCTATTTTTCTTTTTAATAGAGCTGACATTGTGATGCCTATTTGGCCTTGTGTGTAAGTAATATAAGAATTTAAAATAGCAAAAATATCCCTGAACACAATACACTCAGTAAGAGGAAATTTCATTGCAAATTTGAGTCATTTTAGGAGATTTTATAGATGTGAAAAAAAAAATCAGAAGGATACATAAAGAAAAAGAAGGGAACCCATCATATTGTTGAGTTAAGGTATAAGAAAATTTCACAAAACAATGGATAAGTTAAAGACAATGAAGTCTCCATTTTGACCAAAATAGAAAAATTTCCATCAATTTATTACTCTGGGCTATTTACTAAAATGCTTAATTATTCTACTCCATGCATATTAAGCATTACACTATAAATTATTGCATATCACTAAGTCTCCATTTCACTCAAACTTAAAAGTTCTGCCCTACTTTATTATCATCAAAAATGAATTAATTTTTATATCATCCTGACATCACTACTAAACAATTTTATGTCACTCTTTTGTCACATAAAGGCAAAATTCAGAAATAATTTCTGTCTTTCTATAGTCCTGTCCATGCTCATTAAAGCTGAAAAGACAATTGGATTGAAAGTGACCTCAACAAAATGGCTTGATCAATTACAATCAATCTATCAAGCTGACATATCACTCATTTAGTCTAAAGACCAAAAGCTCTGCTGAGAATTAGCTTGATTTTTGTAGCTTGGATTAAAATACCTGTAAAAACAACAACAATAACAAAACCCCCAAAACTCCTAAACATCAAAACATGTATACCAGAAATTTTGGCAAAAGAAAAAAAGGGGCTTCTTGACCAAATGAGGATGATTATGCTCACTAAAATAAAGTAAAACATTTCTATGATTTGGACACTAATTTGATGTGGAAAGGAAACTCTGACAGTGAAGCTTCTGAAAGTGCAATCCCTTAACCTAACTCTCACTTGCCATGGGTTTTCCTCTTTACCTTGACTTTCATTTGCTTTTTACCTTAACACCAGCACAATGGCCACTGAAACATACATTCTCTTTCTTCTCACTGAAAGAGTATAAGCAAAACAATGCTTCTAATTATAAACAAAGCAATTTAAAAAAAAAATTCACTCAAAAAAATTGGTACTGCATATAAAACAGATAGCTAATGAGAACCTACTCTATGGCACAGGGAACTCTAGTCAGTGCTCTGTCGTGACTTAAATGGGAAGGAAATCCAAAAAAAGAGGGGATATATGGGTACATATAGTTGATTCACTTCATTGTGCAGTAGAAACTTAGAGCATTACAAAGCAACTAAAAAAAAGAAAACCACAAATGAATGTAACTACCTCAGCCCCGAGAGAGAGTAGTTCAAGTTATTAAATCATAGAATCACTAGCAGAGAAAAACAATGTAAATTTAAGCTTCAGAGGTCTGGGGCTGGTTTGTTTCACAGCAATAGTTAACTGATGCACTAACTCATGGAGTTTGTAAATATTAAAAGAACAGATATTCCTACAATGCTTGTAACAGTAGCTTGCACTGCATGTGTGTGTGTGTGTGTGTGAGTGTGCGCGCACGCGGGCGTGTTCATCTGTGTCGGCTTCTTTGCAATCTCATAGACTGTAGCCCAGAGAAGGAAATGGCAACCCACTCCAGTATTCTTGCCTAGAGAATCCCGTGGACAGAGGAGTCTGGTGGGCTGCTGTCCATGGGGTCGCACAGAGTCGGACACGACTAAAGCGACTTAGCATGCATGCATGCATTGGAGAAGGAACTGGCAACCCACTGCAGTATTCTTGCCTGGAGAATCCCAGGGACGGAGGAGCCTAGTTGGCTGCCGTCTATGGGGTCCCACAGAGTCGGACACAACTGAAGCGACTTACTAGAGCAGCAGCAGCAGCAGACTGTAGCCCATCAGGCTCCTTTGTCCTTGAGATTTTCCAGGCAAGAATACTGCAGTGGATTGCCATCCCCTTCTCCAAGCATTGGAGAAGGCAATGGCAAGCCACTCCAGTACTCTTGCCTGGAAAATTCCATGGACGGAGGAGCCTGGTAGGCTGCAGTCCATGGGGTCGCTGGGAGTTGGACACGACTGAGCGACTTCACTTTCACTTTTCACTTTCACACAATGGAGAAGGAAATGGCAACCCACTCCAGTGTTCTTGCCTGGAGAATCCCAGGGACGGGGGAGCCTGGTGGGCTGCTGTGTATGGAGTCGCACAGAGTCGGACACGACTGAAGTGACTTAGCATCTCCAAGCATTGCATAAGCACTCAATAATATTAGCTCTAAATATTGCCATAACTTTTTACTCTTATGTATCTTAAGGATGATAAGTATGAATCTAATAGCACATCCTTTGTCCATGATTTGGGGGAATCACATAATGGTTGATGCAAATATATGGAATAGAGACTAAATATCTAAAACTAGCTTTGCATTAATTTGCACAATGACCTTGAAGAAATCAGTACTGAGTTCTGGTTTCTAATTTCCTTTTCTGTACAGAGAGTAGTACTAAGTATCCATGCTTGCATATGCATGAGTCTATGTTGTCCCAATAATCTGTTTTCTTTATTAGTCACTAGCACTTTAAAATACTTGTGGCAGTTTTATTAAAATACATTATGTTTCCTTATTTTCTTAAACACTAGATGATCAGCATTATTGAACTTACTAAATGGCTACAGATCATTAGTCTGGAGAAGGGAATGGTAACCCACTCCAGTGTTCTTGGCCTGGAGAATTCCATGGACAGAGGAGCCTGGCAGGCTACAGTCCATGGAGTCGCAAAAAGATGGACACAACTGAGCAACTAACACAAACAGATCATTAGTAATAGTTTTACAGGTATAGAGACTGGGTCTCCTGGAAGGAAATGTTTAAAGTTATAAGGCTATTTATGTCTAACACTAAGTATTCGCAGACTGCTGTACCATGCATCTGTTTAAATTTTGTAGCCCTATATTTTCATCTATAACATTTTACATTGTGATCATCTGGCCTTTAACCAGGATATTTTTTAAAAAACTATTTCTCTTTTGTCATAGGCTTGGAAGGAATAAACTAAAGAACTTTAGAATTATGCTCAAAACAGAAAGTAGATAAGCTCCAATCTAAGGCCTGGAAGTTTCTTTCTTAAAAACAAACAAGTAGACTCAGTGTAATATGTGTGTATGTGTGTGTGTGCTTGGTCGCTCAGTTGTGTCCAACTCTTTGCGACCCCATGGACTGTAGCCTGCCAAGCTCCTTTGAAGTTTCCTAAGTGCGTTTATCACCCTCTGCTTTTAAACAGATGTGAGAGCAGAGGATTGTAAAATAATCACTAGCTTTTAAGCTTGGGAAGGTTGGAGATCATTTTTAAAGAAGCAGCCCTAATTTAGAAAAATACATTTATAATCCCACATCTTCCTTTAGAGTTTAAATGAATCCATGGAAAGGAACATATCTATGGGAAACTATACTACTACTCAAATCCTGTGTTAATGTTGCATGCTTTTGTTTTTTATTTCCTTTCAGTATTATCAGAATCTTAAAGGTTTACAATTTTTCTTTGGATATTTACACTTTTAGATAGTCAGTACCTGTCAGCAGCACTGTGGGATGAGGCTTATAAATGTTTTGTTTAATATTTCATTGTCATCTTGTCAGCATTTATCACTTTTCTAAATCTACTTGCACAGCAACCCATGTAAAAAACTGTACACGTGTTAAAACTTGTAAATAAAAATTTAAAATGCATACACACATATAACACATGTGCTTGTACATATATGCATATCCACAGGCATTTATACACATGCTTAGGGAATATCATTTCCTTTACTACCTCAATTTTATTCCTATACATCCTTCTCTACATATATGCATACAAACAAGTGTACATATACTATGTGTTTGTATGGTTTTATCTGTTTTTGAATCATAAATAAATGGAATTATATAGATCTTATTACATGATTTGCTTCTTTCTAATCAATATTGCTTGTGAAATTCATTCAGTGATTACATACAGTTGTTGCTATTATTCATTACACTGTGATATTCTATTTATGCCTACATGTCAATTTTGTTTGCTCTCATATTAATAAATATCTGGGTGGTTTCAACTTGGGGTTTTAACCCACAATGTTGCTATATGTATCATATACAATTCTCTTAGTCAACTACCAAAAGTACCACAGGCTAATTGTCTTTAAACAACAGAAATTTGTGTCCCACAGTTCTAGATGTTGGAAGTTTGATCCAGGTGTCAGCATGATCAGGCTCTGATGAGAGCCCTATGCTGGTTTACAGTAAAGCATCTTCTCCCTGATTCATATGATCTCCTCATCTACAGGGACACTGATCCCATTCACCATGGCTCCACCCTCATGACTTAGTTATCCTCCAAAGGCCTGACCTCCGAAAATCGTTATATTGCAGGTTTAGAGATTCAACATATGAATTTGGAGGGAAATACAAATGTTCAGTCCACACCAATAAGAATTTCCATAGATTTACTACTGACGTGTAAAATTTTCTAGTTTAACAATTTCATCATTTATGGATATTTAATATTACCAAATGCTTTTTCTAAGTTAAGATAATCATAAATTTTGCTTTACTCTTTGATCAGTTAATATGATAGATACAATGACTGATTTCCTAAGTTAAACCACCTCATATTACTTGAATAAAACAAAATCAGTCTTCATAAGACATTAGAAGAATTTGCATTTATGAATTTAGTTTTCTAATATGTTGTTTAGGATATTTACATGTATGCTTACTACTGAGAATAATCTGTAATTTTCCATGCTTCCATAATTATTTTCAGGTTTTGCTATCACAGAAAAACCTACCCTCATAAAATACATTAGAAATACTATTTTTTTCTACTATAATATAACAACTTTCTAATTGAAGCAATTTTTTCTCAAATATTTGTTAGCAGTCACCACTGAAGAAAAATGAGCCCTAATTTTTCATGGTAAGATTTTGAATGCTGAGTCAATATTTTAATAAAAAACTATTAAAGTTTCCTGTTTTTATGAGTCAGTCTTTTATCATTTATTTTTCTTATAATGTATCTATATTATTTAAATTATAAAATATACTACATAATGATCAAGTGATCCATCCAAGAAGAAGACACAAAAATTGTAAATATTTATGCATCAAACATAGGAGAACCTCCATACATCAGGCAAATGCTAAAGCCATAAAAGGGGAAGACAAAAGTAACACAAAAACGTGGGGGACTTTAACGCTGCACTTACATCAATGGACAGATCATCCAGATAGAAAATTAATAAGGAAGAACAAACCTTAAATGGCACATTAGACCTGATAGATTTAAATGATATTTATAAGACATTCCATCTGAAAGCAGCAGAATAAACTTTCTTCTCAAGTGCACACAGAAGATTCTGCAGGATAGCCTACATCTTGGGTCACAAATCAAGCCTCGGTAAATTTAAGAAAATTAAAATTGTATCAGTCATCTTTTCTGGCCACAAGACTAAGAGATTAGAAAATCAATTACAGGAGAAAAACTGTAAAATCACAGACACATGGAAGATAAACAATATGCTCCTAAATAACCAATTGATCACTGAAGAAATCAAAAGTTACCTAGAAACAAAAGACAATGAAAGCAAGACAACCCCAAATCTATTGGATGCAGCAAAAGCAGTTCTAAGATGGAAATTTATAGCAATACAATCCTACCTCAAGAAACAGGAAAAATCTTAATTAAGCAATCTAACTATAACCAACCATAATTGCTTCCTCTAAGGCAACTAGAGGAAGAAAAGCAAACAAATCAAAAGTAGTAGAAGGAAAGAAATCATAAAGATCAGAACAGAAGTAAATGAAATAGAAACAAAGGAAACAATAACAATGATCAATGAAACTAAAAGCTGGTTCTTTACAAAGATAAACAAAATTGATAAACCTGTAACCAGACTCATCAATACAAAAAGGGAGAGGACTCCAGTCAATAAAATTAGAGATGAAAAAGGAGAAGCTACAATTGACACTACAGAAATTCAGAAAAGCGTAAGAAGCTACTACGGGCAACTATAAGCCCATGAAATAGATAACTTGGAAGAAATGGACAAATTCTTGGAAAGATACAATCTTCCAAGACTGAACCAGTAAGAAATAGAAAACATAAGCAGAACAATCACAAGTAATGAAATTTAAACTGTGATTAAAGATCTTCTGACAAACAAAAGTCCAGGTCCAGACGGCTTCAAAGGAGAATCCTATCAAACACTTACAGAAAAGCTAACACTCATCCTTCTCAAACTCTTCCCCCCAAAATTGTAGATGGATAATCACTCCCAAGCTCATTCTACAATGCTACCATCATCCTGATACCAAAACAAGACAAAAATATCACACACAAAAAAGAAAATTACAGGCCAGTATCACTGACAAACATAGGCACAGAAATCCTAAATAAAATGCTAAAAAGCTAAAACCAGCAACACATTAAAAGGATCATACACTATGATCAAGTGAGATTTATCCCAGGGGTGCAAAGATGCATCGATAGACACAAGTCAATTAATGTGATACACTATATTAATGAATTGAAAGATAAAACCATATGATAATCTCAATAGATGCAGGAAAAGCTTTTGACAAAATTTGACTCCCATTTATGATTAAAGAAAAAAAAAAAAACTCTCCAGAAAGTAGGCATATTATAGGGAGCCTACCTCAACATCAGATCAGATCAGATCAGTCGCTCAGTCATGTCTGACTCTTTGTGACCCCATGAATCACAGCACGCCAGGCCTCCTTGTCCATCACCAACTCCTGGAGTTCACCCAGACTCATGTCCATCGAGTCAATGATGCCATCCAGCCATCTCAACCTCTGTCGTCCCCTTCTCCTCTTGCCCCCAATCCCTCCCAGCATCAGAGTATTTTCCAATGAGTCAACTCCTCGCATGAGGTGGCCAAAGTACTGGAGTTTCAGCTTTAGCATCATTCCTTCCAAAGAAATTCCAGGGCTGATCTGCTTCAGAATGGACTGGTTAGATCTCCTTGCAGTCCAAGGGACTCTCAAGAGTCTTCTCCAACACCACAGTTCCATAATAAAGGCCATATACAACAAACCCACAGCAAACATCATTCTCAATGGTGAAAAACTGAAAGTATTTCCTCTAAGATCAGGAAAGAGACAAGGATGTCTGCTTTCACCACTATTATTCAACATAGTTTCGGAAGTCCTAGCTATGCCAATCAAAGAGGAAAAAGAGATGAATGCAGTACAAATTGGAAAAGAAGAAGTATAACTGTTATAGTTTGCAGATGACCTGGATATTACACTTAGAGAAACCTAAAGATGCCACCAGAAAACTACTGTCCTTTAGTCGCTCAGTTGTGTCTGACTCTTCATGATCCTATGGACTGTAGCCCATCAGGTTCCTCTATCCATGGGGATTCTCCATGCAAGAATACTGGAGTGTGTTGCCATGCCCTCCTGCAGGAAATCTTCCCAATCCAGGGATCAAATCTAGGTCTCCCACATTGCAGACAGATACTTTACCATCTGAGCCATGAGGGAAGCCCAGAAAAACTACTAGAGCTAATCAATGAATCTGGTAAAATTAAGGTTACAAAATCTATGCACAATATCACTTGCATTCTTATATACTAGCAGGGAAAGTTTAGAAAGAGCAATCAAGAAAGCAATTCTATTCAGCATTGCAACAAAAAGAAAAAAATACCTAGGAACAAACCTACATAAGGAGGGAAAAGACTTGTATGCAGAAAAATATAAGATACTGATGAAAGAGATCAAAGATGATACAAACAGATGGAGAGAGATACCATGTTTATAGATTGGAAGAATCAATATTGTGAAAATAGCTATACTACCAAAAGCAATCTACAGATTCAATGCAATTCCCATCACATTCAGTTCAGTTGCTCAATCGTGTCCGACTCTTTGCAACCCCATGAATTGCAGCATGCCAGGCCTCCCTGTCCATCACCAACTTCCGGAGTTCACTCAAACTCACATCCATAGAGTCGGTGATGCCATCCAGCCATCCCATCCTCTGTTGTTCCCTTCTCCTCCTGCCCCCAATCCCTCCCAGCATCAGAGTCCTTTCCAATGAGTCAACTCTTCGCATGAGGCAGCCAAAGTACTGGAGCTTCAGCTTTAGCACACTTCCTTCCAAAGAAATCCCAGAGCTGATCTTCAGAATGGACTGGTTGGATCTCCTTGCAGTCCAAGGGACTCTCAAGAGTCTTCTCCAACACCACAGCTCAAAAGCATCAATTCTTCAGTGTTTAGCTTTCTTTATAGTCCAACTCTCACATGCATACATGACTACTGGAAAAACAATAGCTTGACTAGATGGACCTTTGTTGGCAAAACTGTCTTTGCTTTTTAATATGCTCTCTAGGTTGGTCATAGCTTTTCTTCCAAGGAGCAAGCACCTTTTAATTTCATGGCTGCAGTCACCATCTGCAGTGATTTCAGAACCCAAATAAATAAAGTTTGCCATTGTTTCCATTGTTTCCCCATCTATTTGCCATGAAGTGATGGGACCAGATGCCATGATCTTAGTTTTCTGAATGTTGAGTTTTAAGCCAACTTTTTCACTCTCCTCTTTCACTTTCCTCAAGAGGCTCCTTAGTTCTTCTTTGCCTCCTGTCATAAGCATGGTGTCATCTGCATATCTGAGGTTACTGATATTTCTTCTGGCAATTTTGACTTCAGCTTGTGCTTCATCCAGCCTGGAATTTTGCATGTTGTACTCTGCATATATGTTAAATAAGCAGGGTGACAGTTCTCAGGAGGCAGGTCAGGTGGTCTGGTATTCCCATCTCTTGAAGAATTTTTCACAGTTTGTTGTAATCCGCACACTCAAAGGCTTTGGTGTAATCAATAAAGCAGAGGTAGATGTTTTTCTGGAACTCTCTTGCTTTTTCAATGATCCATCAGATGTTGGCAATTTGATCTCTGGTTCCTCTGCCTTTGCTAAATCCAGCTTGAACTGGAAGTTCACGGTTCATGTACTGTTGAAGCCTGCCTTGGAGAATTTGAGCATTAATTTGCTAGCGTGTGAGATGAATGCAATGGTGCAGTAGTTTGAACGTTCTTTGGCATTGCCTTTCTTTGGGATGAGAATGAAAACTGACCTTTTCCAGTCCTGGGGCCACTGCTGAATTTTCCAAATTTGCTGGCATATTGAGTGCAGCACTTTCACAGCATCATCTTTTAGGACATGAAATAGTTCAACTGGAATTTAGTCACCTCTATTAGCTTTGTTTGTAGTAATGCTTCCTAAGGTCCACTTGACTTCGTATTCCAGGATGTTTTATCCAGGTGAGTGATCATACCATTGTGGTTATCTGGGTCATGAAGTCTTCTTTGTATAGCTCTTCTGTGTATTCTTGCCACTTCTTAATATCTTCTGCTTTTCTTAGATCCATACCATTTCTGTCCTTTATTGTGCCCCTCTTTGCATGAAATCTTCCCTTTGTATCTCTAATTTTCTTGGTGAGATCTTTAGTCTCTCCCATTCTATTGTTTTCCTCTATTTCTTTGCATTGATCACTGAGGAAGGCTTTCTTATCTCTCCTTGCTATATTTTGGAACTCTGCATTCAAATGGGTATATCTTTCTTTTTCTCCTTTGCCTTTCACTTCTCTTCTTTTCTCAGTTATTTTTAAGGCATCCTCAGATAACCATTGTGCCTTTTTGCATTTCTTTTTTTGGCAGATGGTCTTGATCACTGCCTCCTGTACAATGTAATGAACCTCTGTCCATAATTCTTCAGGCACGCCGTCTATCAGATCTAATGCCTTGAATCTATTTCTCACTTTCACCGTATAATCGTAAGGGATATATATGATTTAGGTCATACCTGAATGGTCTAGTTGTTTTTCCCTACTTTCTTCAATTTAAGTCTGAATTTGGCAATAAGGAGTTCATGATCTGAGCCACCATCAACTCCCAGTCTTGTTTTTGCTGACTGTATAGAGCTCTTCCATCTTTGGCTGCAAGAATATAATCAATCTGATTTCGGTATTGACTTTCAGGTGATGTCCATTTGTAGAGTCTTCTCTTGTGTTGCTGAAAGAGGGTGTTTGCTGTGACCAGTGCTTTCTCTTGGCAAAGCTCTGTTAGCCTTTGACCGGCTTTGCTTTGTACTCCAAGGCCAAATTTGCCTGTTACTTCAGGTATCTCCTGACTTCCTACTTTTGAATGTCAATCCCCTGTAATGAAAAGGATCTTTTTTGGTGTTAGCTCTAGAAGGTCTTGTAGGTTTTCATAGAACCAATCAACTTCAGCTTCTTCAGCATTAGTGGTTGGGGCATAGACTTTGATTAATGTGATATTGAATGGTTTGCCTTAGAAATGAACATAGATCGTTCTATCATTTTTGAGATTGCATCCAAGTACTAAATTTTGGACTCTTGTTGACTATGATGGCTATTGCATTTCTTCTAAGGGATTCTTGTCCACAGTAGTAGATACAATGGTCATCTGAGTTAAATTCACCCATTCCAGTCCATTTTAGTTTGCTGACACCTAAAATGTCAATATTCACTCTTGCCATCTCCTGTTTGACCACTTCCAATTTGCCTTGATTTACGGACCTAACATTCCAGGTTCCTATGCAATATTGCTCTTCACAGCATCAGACTTTGCTTCCATCACAAGTCACATCCACAGCTGGGTGTTGTTTTTGCTTTGGCTCCATCTCTTCATTCTTTCTGGAATATTTCTCCACTGATCTCCAGTGGCATATTGGGCACTTACAAACCTGGGGAGTTCTTTCAATGTCCGATCTTTTTGTCTTTTCATAGTGTTCATGGGGTTCTCAAGGCAAGAATACTGAAGTGGTTTGCCATTCCCTTCTCCACTGGACTACGTTTTGTCAGAACTCTCTATCATTACCCGTCTGTCTTGGGTGGCCCTACATGGCATGGCTCACAGTTTCACTGAGTTAGTAAGACTGTGGTCCCTGTGATCAGTTTGATTAGTTTTCTGTGATTGTGATTTTTGTCTGTCTACCCTCTGATGGATAAGGATAAGTGGATTATGGAAGCTTCCTGATAGGAGAGACTGATTGAGGGGGAAACTGGCTCTTATTCTGATGTGTCTTGCTCAGTAAATCTTTAATCCAATTTTCTACTGATGGGTCATTGTTTGACCTGAGGCCATAGTATGGTCTCAGATAATGAGGCCAAATGATGATAATGGTGTCCCATGCAAGCACTGCTTCAGTGAGTGACCCCAACCTTGTAGCAGGCCAATGCCAGCACACACCTTCACTGGAGACTCCTGGACACTCAGGGGCAAGTCTGGGTCAGTCTCTTGTAGGGTCATAGATGGTTACCTATTCTATGACAAAAGAAGCAATAATATATAATGAAGAAAGACAGTCTCCTCAATAAGTGGTGCTGGGAAGACTGGACAAACATGTGAAAGAATGAAACTAGAGCACTCCTTAGCATCATGCACAAAACTAAGCATCAAATGGCTTAAAGACCTAAATGTGAGGCCAGACACTATGAAACTCTCAGAGGAAAGACAGGCAGAACACTCTGACATAAATCGCACAAGATCTTTTTTGACCCACCTCCTAGTGTAATTAAAATAAAAAACTAAAATAAACTAAATGGAACATGTTGTTCAGTTGCCCAGTCGTGTCCTACTCTTTGTGACCCCATGGACTGCAGCACACCAGACCTCCCTGCCCCTCACTATCTCTCAAAATTTGCCCAAGTTCATGTTCATTGCATCAGTAATGCTATCCAGCCATCTCATCCTCTGATGCTCTCTTCTTCTGCCCTCAATGTTCTGTACCATCATGGACTTTTCCAATGAGTCATCTGCAAGCATCAGATGCCCAAAATACTGGAGCTTCAGCTTCAGCATCAGCCCTTCCAGTGAATATTCAGGATTGATCTCCTTTAAGATTGACTGGTTTGATCTCTTTGCTGTTCAGAAATTTTCTCCAGCACCACAGTTTGAAGGCATCGATTCTTTGAAATTCTGTCTTCTTTATGGAACTTATTGAACTTAAAACCTTTTCCACAAAAAAGGAAATCATAAACAAGAAGAAAAGACAACCCTCAAAATGGTGGAAAATATTTGCAAATGAAGCAACTATCAAGGACTATATCTCCAAAATATACAAACAGCTCATGCTCCTTAATATTAAAAAAAATATATAGGTAAAAAACCTAAAAAGGCATTTCTCTGAAGACATATAGATGGTTAATGAACACATGAAATGAAAGCATGCTTTACATCACTAATTACTAGATAAATGCAAATCAAAACTACAATGAGGTAGTACCTCACACTGGTCAGTATGGCCATCATCAAAAATCCTAAAAACAATAAATGGTGGAGAGGGTATGGAGGAGAGGGAACTTTCTTACTCTGTTGCTGGGGGTGTAAACTGGTACAGACACTGTGGAGAACAGTATGAAGATTTCTTAAAAAACTAAAAATAAAACTACCTCAAAGCAACTATGAGTCGTGTCCGACTCTTTCAGAGGCTATGGAACAAAACCCAGTAGACTCTCCTGTCCATGCAATTCTCTGGGCATGAATTCTGGAGTGGGTTGCCATGCCCTTATCCATGGGATCTTTCCTACCCAGGTATTAAATTCACTTCTCTTATGTCTCCTGCCTCAGCCAGCAGGTGGATTCTTCACCACTAGCATCACCTGGGAAGCACTAAAGCAACTATACTCCAATAAAAATTAGTTAAAAAAAAGAAAAAACTAAAAATAGAACTACCATGTGCTGTGCTTTGCTTAGTTGCTCAGTCGTGTCTGACTCTTTGAGACCCCATGGATTGTAGCCTGCCAGGCCCTTCTGTCCATGGGGATTCTCCAGGCAAGAATACTGGAGTGGATTGCAATGCCCTCCTCCAGGGCATCTTACCACCCCAGGGATCAAACCCAGGTCTCCCACATAGCCTATTCCTTCTCCAGGGTATCTTCCTGACCCAGGTTGAACCAGGGTCTCCTGCATCGCAGGTGGATTCTTTACCAACTGAGCTACCAGGTAAGCCCAGAACTACCATATGACCCAGCAATCTCACTTTTGGTCATATACCCAGAGAAAACCATAATTTCAAAAGACACACGTTCCCCAATGTTCATTGCAGCACTATTTACAATAGTTAGGACACAGAAGCAACTTAAATGTCCATGTCAACAGAGGAATAAATAAAAAAGATGTGGTGCATATATGCATACAATGGAATATTACTTAGCCATAAAAGGAATGAAATTGTGCCATTTGCAGAGATGTAGATGGACCTGGAGACTGTCATACAGAATGAAGGAAGTTAGCTTGAGAAAATAAACATTATATATTAATTTATATATGTGGAATCTAGAAAAATGATACAGATGAATTTATCTACAAAGCAGAAGGGTGATAAGGATGAACTGGGAGCACTCATGTATAAGATAGATAACTAATGAAAACCTACTATATATCATGGGGAATGCTACCCAATGCTGTGTTTTAACCTAAATGGGAAGGAAATCCAAAAAAGAGGGAATATATGTATACATATAACTGATTCACTTTGCTGTATAGCAGAAACACAACATTGTGTTAAAATAAAAATTAATTTAAAAAACACATTGTACACCTTAAGTATGCATGATTTTTAATTTTCCAACTATTCCCCAATAAAGCTGGAAATTTTTAAGTGTTTAAAAATGATCAGATATATTGACATACATTTTATAGCATTCTCATTAGCTTTAATGCATAAAATTCTAAAATAAAAGCATATTTCCCCCTGAAAATGGTTGTATGTGTCTTTACAATCTGTTTCCTGAAGCCCCAGAGAGAGGAGCCTGGTGGGTCAGAGTCCATGGGGTCACAAAGAGTCAGACACGCTGAGCAACTAACACTTTCACTTTCAAGAAATATAAAATAATTCCTATTCTTACATTGTGTAACCTATGGATGAGTTGTTCAAATATTGTAAAGAATACACGCTCAGTCACTTTCAGTCATGTCCAACTCTTTGTGACCCTATGCCAGTCTCTTCTGTCCATGGGATTCTCTAGGCAAGAATACTGGAGTATCTTGCCATGCCCTCCTCCAGGGGATCTTCCTGTTCCAGGGATTGAACCCTCATCTCTTACATATCCTTCATTGACAAGTGGGTTCTTTTCCACTATTGCTGCCTAAGAAGCCTAATGGCTCGTACAGTTTAGTGAATCTTGCATATTTAATATGACTGTATTCAGTTTTAGTAAAAACTATGGCTCTACTCATTGGAAAAGACTCTGATTCTGGGAGGGATTGGGGGCAAGAGGAGAAGGGGACGACAGAGGATGAGATGGCTGGATGGCATCACTGACTCGATGGACGTGAGTCTGAGTGAACTCCGGGAGTTGGTGATGGACAGGGAGGCCTGGCGTGCTGCGATTCATGGGGTCGCAAAGAGTCCGACACGACTGAGCGACTGATCTGATCTGATCTGATGGCTCTATATTGGAGAAGGCAATGGCACCCCACTCCAGTACTCTTGCCTGGAAAATCCCGTGTACGGAGGAGCCTGGTAGGCTGCAGTCCATGGGGTCGCTAAGAGTTGGACACGACTGAGCGACTTCACTTTCACTTTTCACTTTCATGCATTGGAGAAGGAAATGGCAACCCACTCCAGTGTTCTTGCCTGGAGAATCCCATGGACAGAGGAGCCTGGTGGGCTGCCGTCTACGGGGTCGCACAGAGTCGGACACGACTGAAGAGACTTAGCAGCAGCAGCAGCAGCATGGCTCTATATTGGAGAAGGAAATGGCAACCCACTCCAGTACTCTTGCCTTGAGCACCCCATGGACAGAGGAGCCTGGGGGGCTACAGTCCGTGGGTTTGCGAAGCGTCGGACATTACTGAAGCGATTTAGCAAGCATGCACATGCCTATCTATAGTATGTTTTATAGTTTCATCATCTTCACTGTGGATAATTAAATATATATGGCTTCAAGTTATGATTTATAAAGGCAGATAGTTTCAGTATCACATAGTGAAAGTATGTTTGCCCTATTTTTAATGAGAACACATTTCTAGATGCTTCTGTATGATGTTAGGCACGGCTCTTCATTCTTGCTGTCTATCGTTACATAGTCCACAGATTCAGTAGATGAAAATCATAAAAGGAAGTAAATAAGATTAAAGGGATGAAGAGTCACTGTATTTAATGAGCTCACATGGTGTTCTGTCATAACAAATTACCATACGATACTTATGATTAACTATGCTGCCACTTGCTCTATGAGCTCACAGCACCGTAACCAAGTAAGCATAATAGAAAGCTGTCTACAAAATTAGAAGGTTACCTTAATTTTTTATTTATTACCATCTTGTCAACTCTGATAACACTTCATCATATACATGTTCTTGCCTGGAGAGATCAAAATTAAAATTTACAGAAATAGAAGGATGGTAGCTTGGTGTAAGACCAATGAGGCAATTCAGTGCAACAAATAATAAGATGTACAGATTAGAATGAATTTGTTCCAGTTTGAAAATAACAACAGTATGTTAATCCAAAGGTTTCCCTTTCTTCAATATTGTCATATATTTACATTACAAGGAAATATATATCATTAAGTCTATTGGTCATGATGTACAAATAATAGTCTGTTTGGAATGTACTTTTTGGTCATGAGATTTCAGTTGAGGCTAATTTTATAAAAGAGCCTTAGATAAGTGTCTTTTGCAGAGGTGTTGTGAATACAGAATATTTATTGTCCAGCCACACATAATAAAAATGCAAGTGAATAATGGCATGATCAGTCATATTATAGCAGCATATCATATTCAGAGCCAAGGGGAGATTACAAAATATATATAAACTGTGTTTTTGCATCATGTTCCTGACAAGCATAGTTCTTCATTTTGATAATCATCTCTGACCAGGGAGTCAAGTTTTATTTGATTGCAATCAGGCCGGGGTTGTCCTCTGTCCAGATTGATCAACTACAGTCTTTTCAGCTCATTAACTATGATCCTGTAATTTCTTCCAACCTGGAAGATGTTCTTTCTGCCCTCTATTTATGCTACCTTATCAAAGCCGCTGCTATTAAACTATATAAAATTGCTCAAATTGCCTCTCTTTTCTCCAAATTTTATTGTATTCATAACCTCTTAATCTCCATATGCTTCATGTATATTAGTTTTTATTTCCTCAAATTATTAGTTCTTTGAGGTTAGGAAATATAATATGCTCTTTTTTCTCTCCACAGCATTTATATAAGTGGTGTATATATCCTAAATTCTCATATATTCTTATTGAATTTATCCTTTGCATGCTCAGTCACACCCAACTCTTTGCGACTCTATGTAGCCTGCCAGGCTCCTCTGTCCATGGAATTTTCCAGGCAAGAATACTGAAGACGGTTGCCATTTCCTTCTCCAGGGGACCTTCTCAACCCAGAGGTCAAACTCATGTCTCTTGCATCTCCTACATTGGCAGGCAGATTCTTTACCATTGGCGCCAACTAGGAAGCTGAATTTGCACTTTACTCTTGTAAAATCTGAAGAGCCTCTCTCTCTGTGTCTGTTTCATTCTCTCTGTCTCTTATATATACATATATATATATATATATATATGTATATATAGCTTCAGTCATGTCCAAATCTTTGCAGTCCTAGGGACTGTATAGCCTGCCAGGCTATCTTTGTCCATGGGATTCTCCAAGCACTCCAGTATTCTCCATATTGGCCTAGGTTGCCACACCCTCCTCCAGGGGATCTTCCTCACCTAGGGTTCAAAACTTCATGTCTTATGTCTCCTGCATTGACAGGAAGGTTCTTTACCACTAGTGCCACCTGGGAGGCCATATATACATACATATACTCTTCTTTTCTAAACTAATTGAGAAATTAAAAAAAAAAAAAAACATATTTAGGACAAAATTTCATCTTCACTCTATCAAACAAAGCTTAGAATGTGACTTGAGTACTGGGACAAATTAAATTTCCTAATTTTGATTGTACCTAATTACACATGGGTAGCCAGATTCATCCTGTTTTTGTTGTTGTTGTTGTTGTTGTTGTTGTTGTTTTTGGCAGCAGCGGGGGGAGTCTGCACTCAAAAGACATGCTTTCTGTTCTGTTTTTCTTATAAACCGTAAAACACAGAGACCTAGCACAGAAGAATGTCCTTGTATTCATATTCTTAAGATGAAAGAAGAAGAGGGAAGAATTAAACTACTCACAACCTGTTCCTCTTTTCAGCCTCACCAGTCAGCTAACAGATGAGTGAGTGAGAGACTAGAGAAAGGCCAGGGTTTTATTTTAACAAATAGCCCTCCACATGAAAGATAATTAAGTAAGGGATCTTCTCCACCATTATTACCAAAGCAAATGGAACAATGAGCTTATGACAACTGTAGTGATTTAAGATCATTTTTGAATAATTTATTCATTTATCTTTTGGCCAGGCTGCATGGCATGTAGCATCTTATTTTCCTGACCAGGGATCCAACATGCTCCCCCTGCCTTGGAATCTTGGAATGTTAACCACTAGACCAGCAAGGAAGTCCCTATTTTAGAACAATTTATAGATTTTTTAATTTTAATTAAAGGAAATATTCTCGGTAGCTTTCAGGAACCAAATATATTTAGTTTCTGGATAATTTGAAAGAGCATGTCCATAATCTGTAGGAAATCTCCATTTGTTTACCTTATTCAAGAGTAATCTTATGAATATGTTCATCCCTCACATAAGACATGTGATGTATGTGTTTGCATAATAGCATTAAGCATGCAGTTAACAGTGCATACAGTCTGAGTAAAATCTTCATTTATATCAGCAAGAAAAGTAATTTTATTGGTATTATTGATGGATTAGTCAAATATATTCAGATTCGTCTGTACCTCAATAATATAAAATTTAAATGTGCAAAAGAAACTAAACTGTCAATAGAGAAAAATGGTTATTCAAGCTGTAACAGGAAAGTTAGTTGAGTTATTCATGATGTCCTTTCTTTGTAATTTAGGATATTCTTAAATTATTGTTTTATTTCAGGCATACAAAGGATTAGAAGACAAATACATGAGAGCAGCAGATAATAGCTATAGGAAAATTCTAGAAAAGCAACCAGACTTAAACAAACAACAAAAATATAGCATCTTTACTCCCAGAAGTACAAACATTTTCTGAGACTACCATTGGCATGATATTTGTGGTTGTGTGGAATTTTTGAAGAGTCTACAGATAAACTTTAGAGATGTCCCCCTTTTAGGAAAGTGCTTTTTGTTGGTGGGGACCTCATCAATCAGTCCTCTATATTATAGACCAGCTTTGGTCTCCTTCTGAATCATGCTAGTCTATGTGTGAGTGTATATGGAATCACTGAGTCACTTTGCCTCCCAAATGATGACTGTAACAGAGCTAGTCTCAGAAGAGTATTAAACTCTTTTGTTCTGGATCTGAAAGCAAAGAATCATGTAACTGTATTTTTGTACATACTATTGTCTGTTATAGGATTTCTGAATGAATTGTGCATTTCAATGAACTCACACTAGTTCATGACACACATCAATGAATGACTAAATGGATTAATGAATGTATGAATGAACAACCCCTGTGTCTCACAAAGCATGCTTTTGACTGACAGACCCTTGGAGGTGCCACATATGTTAATTCCTTCCAGCCATGATCAATCAAGAAACATTTCTGATCTCATCACTGTTTTAATATGATGCCAGTATTCCAGCCTCTATACAGAGTGAAGTAAGTCAGAAAGAGAAAAACAAATATTTTATACTAATGCACATATATGGAATCTAGAAAAATGGTACTGATGAAATTATTTGCAGGGCAGCAATGGAGACACAGACACAGAGAACAAACATGAGAATGGGGTGGAGGAAAGAGAAGGTGGGATGTATGGAGAGACTAACGTAGAAACTTATGGTATGATATATAAAATAGATAGCCAATGTGAATTTCCTGTATGACTCAGGAAACTCAAACCCCGGTCTGGAACAACCTAGAGGAATGGGATGGGGAGGGAGGGGAGAGGGAGGTTAAAAAGGGAGGCAACATATGTATACCTACGGCTGATTCATGTTGATATTTGGCAGAAACCAACGTAATTCTGTAAAGCAATTGCCCTTCAATTCAAAAATAAATAAATTTAAAATTAAAAAGAATTCTAGCTTTTCTCTGTTGTTTACAATAAAATCCCTGTATCTACATTTATAGCTGCATTCCTTCTTCTGAATTCCAGATGTATATTTCAACTAGCTAAAGAAAAATTGTACTTGTATACTTCTCTATATATTATAAATATTATATCTATCCCAAGAATATTTCATGCATGAAAAACCTGTCCTTAAACTCACTAGGTTTCTCCAACATTTCTCATGTTCCCTGTCTCATTGAATGGCATTGTCCATCCTGATAATTTTTAATTTTCTCAAAAAATTATTGCATTTTCTTTTCAAACCGTAGGTTGAATTTTCTTTTCAAAGAAGAAAATTAAGCACAAAACTTGAGCTCTTCTCCTTTTACATCAAATTAACCCCTTCTCCCCTAAAAAACAAAATGGAGAGTTGAAAGGGATTTAGAATCAGGCAGTCTGGATTTAAGCCTTTACTCTGCTTCCTAGAGTTCTGTGGCTTGAATTTCTCTGAGCCTTAGATACCTTATTTTTAAATTTCTTTTAATATTCTTTTAAATTTCAAGCAACACTTTTTATATTAAAAATATATCTCAAGCAAATAAAAACTGAATAAATGAAAAGATTTTCCACATTCATGGATAGCAAGACTTAATATTGCCAAAATATGAGTTCAATTCAGCCTCTCAGTTGTGTCCGACTCTGCGACCTCATGGACTGCAGCACACCAGGCTTCCTTGTCCATCACCAACTCCCAGAGCTTACTCAAACTCATGTCCATTGAGTCAGTGATGCCATCCACCATCTCATCCTCTGTCATCCCCTTCTCCTCCTGCCTTCAATCCTCCCCAGCATCAGGGTTTTTTCAAATGAGTCAGTTCTTTGCATCATGTAGCCAAAGTATTGGAATTTCAGCTTCACCATCAGTCTTTCCAATGAATATTCAGGGCTGATTTTCTTTAGGACGGACTGGTTGGATCTCCTTGCAGTCCAAGGGACTCTCAAGAATCTTCTCAAACACCACAGGTCAAAAGCATCAATTCTTCAGCACTCAGCTTTCTTTATAGTCCAACTTTCACATCCCTACATGACTACTAGAAAAACCATAGCTTTGACTAGATGGACTTTTCTTGCTAAAATCTCAGTTCTTCCCTAATTACTTTATAGATTGAATTCAATACCAATCAAAACCCCTGAGAATTATTTTGTGGATAAGGATAAATTTATTCTGGAATTAACATGGAGAGACAAAAAACTGAGAAATGTAAATTCAATACAGGAGAACAAAATTTAAAGACTGAAGCTATCCAATATCAAGACATCTTATAAAAGTTACAATAATCAAGATGGCATGGTACTAGTGAAATAACAGACAAATAGATCAATGAAACAGAATAGAGAGCTTAGAAATAGACCCAAATGAAAATAGTCAACAGTTTCTAGACAAAGGCCCTAAGGCAATACAATGGAGCAAAGATAGTCTTTCAACAAATGGTGCTGGAGCAAATGGATGGTCACATGGAAATAAATTAACCTAGACATAGATGTTACACCAGTCATAAAAATTAGCTCAAAATAGATAAAAAAAAAAAACCCTAAATATAAGATACTAAACTATAAGAGTCCTAAAAGGAGCATAGAATAAAACAAAATGATCTTGGGTGTGGTCATGACCTCTTAGGTATAACACCAAAGACATGATCCATGAAAGAAATAAGGTGACCTACATTAAAATTAAAAACTTATGCTCCAAAAAAGGCATTGTCAAGGCAATAACAGAAACTACATCTAGGAGAATATATTTGTATTCAAAGATGGATGTTATCCAAAATGTACAAGATCCTAAATAAGCATATGAAAAGATGCTCCATATCATGTGCCATCCGGTAAATGAAAATTAAAACAAGATACGTCTGCATACCTATTAAGGTGACCAAGATCCAGAGCACAGACAACACAAAATGCTGACAAGGATGTGGAGCAATAGGAACTCTCATTGTTGGTGAGAATGCAAAATGGAGCAGCCACTTTGGAAGACAGTGGCTTCTCCAACACCACAGTTCAAAAGCATCAATTCTTTGGTGCTCAGCTTTCTTCACAGTCCAACTCTCACATCCATACACGACCACTGGAAAAGCCATAGCCTTGACTAGACGGACCTTTGTGTGCAAAGTAATGTCTCTGCTTTTGAATATGCTATCTAGGTTGGTCATAACTTTCCTTCCAAGGAGTAAGTGTCTTTTAATTTCATGGCTGCAGTCACCATCTGTAGTGATTTTGGAGCCCCAAAACATCAAGTCTGACACTGTTTCCACTGTTTCCCCATCTATTTCCCATGAGGTGATGGGACCGGATACCATGATCTTCATTTTCTGATGTTGAGCTTTAAGCCAACTTTTTCACTCTCCACTTTCACTTCCATCAAGAGGCTCTTTAGTTCCTCTCCACTTTCTGCCATCAGGGTGGCGTCATCTGCATATCTGAGGTTATTGACATTTCTCCCAGCAATCTTGATTCCAGCTTGTGCTTCTTCCAGCCCAGCGTTTCTCATGATGTACTCTGCATAGAAGTTAAATAAGCAGGGTGACAATATACAGCCTTGACGAACTCCTTTTCCTATTTGGAACCAGTCTGTTGTTCCATGTCCAGTTCTTACTGTTGCTTCCTGACCTTCATGTAGGTTTCTCAAGAGGCATGTTAGGTGGTCTGGTATTCCCATCTCTTTCAGAACTTTCCACAGTTTATTGTGATCCACACAGTCAAAGGCTTTGGCCTAGTCAAGAAAGCAGAAATAGATGTTTTTCTGGAACTCTCTTGATTTTTTGATGATCCAGCAGATGTTGGCAATTTGATCTCTGGTTCCTCTGCCTTTTCTAAAACCAGCTTGAAAATCTGGAAGTTCACGGTTCACATATTGCTGAAGCCTGGCTTGGAGAATTTTGAGCATTACTTTACTAGTGTGTGAGATGAGTGCATTTGTGCATTGGTTTTGGGTGTTCTTTGGCATTGCCTTTCTTTGGGATTGGAATGAAAACTGACCTTTTCCAGTCCTGCGGCCACTGCTGAGTTTTCCAAATTTGCTGGCATATTCAGTGCAGCACTTTCACAGCATCATCTTTCAGAATTTGAAATAGCTCAACTGGAATTCCATCACCTCCACCAGCTTTGTTAGTAATGATGCTTTCTAAGGCCCACTTGACTTCACATTCCAGGATGTCTGGCTCTAGGTCAGTGATCACACCATCGTGATTATCTGGGTCATGAAGATCTTTTTTGTACAGTTCTTCTGTGTATTCTTGCCACCTCTTCTTAATATCTTCTGCTTCTGTTAGGTCCATACCATTTCTGTCCTTTATTGAGCCCATCTTTGCATGAAATGTTCCCTTGGTATCTCTGATTTTCTTGAAGAAATCTCTAGTCTTTCCCATTCTGTTGTTTTCCTCTATTTCTTTGCATTGATCACTGAGAAAGGCTTTCTTATCTCTTCTTGCTATTCTTTGGAACTCTGCATTCAGATGCTTATATCTTTTCTTTTATCCTTTGCTTTTCACTTCTCTTCTTTTCATAGCTATTTGTAAGGCCTCCCCAGACAGCCATTTTGCTTTCATGGGGATGGTCTTGATCTCTGTCTCCTGTACAATGTCACGAACCTCATTCCATAGTTCATCAGGCACTCTATCAGATCTAGTCCCTTAAATCTATTTCTCACTTCCACTTTACCATCTGAAATCCAGCAGTTATGCTCTTTGGTATCTACCCAAAAGAGCTGAAAACTTAATCCACACAAAAACCTACAAATGGATATTAATAGGAGCATTATTAATAATTTATAAGACTTGGAGGGAGCAAGGAAGATGCCCTTCTGCAGGTGAATGGAAAAACCATGGTACATTCAGTAGTAGAACAATCAGTTTCTTGGACTACAAGCAGATCAGTCTGGTAGTCAATCCTAAAGAAAATCAACACTAAATTCATTGAAAGGACTGTTGCTGAAGCTGAAGCGCCAATATTTTCACCACCTGATGAGCTGACTCATCAGAAATATCCTGATGCTGGGTTGAAGGCAAAAAGAAAGATTGAAGGTAAAAGGAGAAAGGGTGGCAGAGGATGAGATGGTTAGATAGCATCACCAACTCTGTGGACATGAATTTGAGCAAATTATGGGAGACAGGGAAGGACAGAGGAGCCTGGCATTCTGTAGTCCATGGGGCTGCAAAGAGTGAGATATGAGTTAGCAACTGAACAACAATAGCATTCAGCTAATGGAATATTATTCAGCACTGAAAAGAAATGAGCTACCAAAGCATGAAAAGACATGGAGGAAGCTTAAATGCACATGACTAAATAAAAGGAGCCAGTCTAAAAAGGATACATATTGTATAATTTTGCCATATGACATTTTTGGAAAGGAAAAAACCATGGAGACAGTAAGATCAGTTGTTACCACAGTGTGGAAGGAGGAGTGAAGAGGCAGAGCACAGAGGATTTTCAGGGCAGTGAAAATATTCCATGTTATATTATAGTGATGAAACCATGCCATTATACATTTGTCCAAACCCAAAGGATGTACAATGCCAAGATTGAACCCTAATGTTGACTTTGGGTGATAACGATGGACCAATACAGATTTATCACTTGTAACATATGTGCTATCTGGTAGAGATGTCGACAGTGGGAAAGATGTACAGGTGAAGGTCAGAGGTGATCTCTCTACCTTCCACTCAATTTTGTTGTGAATCTTAAGTTTTTTCTAAACAAACTGTCTTAACTGAAAATGCATCTACTTCATAGACGGTTAAGATGAATAAACGTCATAATTTATGGAAAGAACTTACTATGGGCAGTGCTCAGTAGAGATTATCTATTTCATACCTATTATGTTTCAAATGTATCTACTCATTCCTCCTTTTCTGCCTTTCTCATAATTCATCCCAACTCAACTCTCTGCCAGAATACCACAGTAACCAGGTATCAGTCCAGTTCAGTTCAGTTCAGTCGCTCGGTCGTGTCCGACTCTTTGCGACCCCATGAATTGCAGCACGCCAGGCCTCCCTGTCCATCACCAACTCCTGGAGTTCACTAAAACTCATGCCCATCGAGTTGGTGATGCCATCCAGCCATCTCATCCTCTGTCATCCCCTTCTCCTCCTGCCCCCAATCCCTCCCAGCATCAGAGTCTTTTCCAATGAGTCAACTCTTCGCATGAGGTGGCCAAAGTACTGGAGTTTCAGCTTTAGCATTATTCCTTCCAAAGAACACCCAGGACTGATCTCCTTTAGAATGGACTGGTTGGATCTCCTTGCAGTCCAAGGGACTCTCAAGAGTCTTCTTCAACACCACAGTTCAAAAGCATCCTTCGGCACTCAGCCTTCTTCACAGTCCAACTTTCACATCCATACATGACCACTGGAAAAACCATAGCCTTGACTAGACGGACCTTTGTTGGCAAAGTAATGTCTCTGCTTTTCAATATGCTTTCCTTCCAAGGAGTAAGTGTCTTTTAATTTCATGGCTGCAATCACCATCTGCAGTGATTTTGGAACCCAAAAAAATAAAGTCTGACACTGTTTCCACAGTTTCCCCATCTATTTGCCATGAAGTGATGGGGACCAGATGCCATGATCTTAGTTTTCTGAATGTTGAGCTTTAAGCCAACTTTTTCACTCTCTTCTTTCACTTTCATCAAGAGGCTTTTTAGTTCCTCTTCACTTTCTGCCATAAGGGTGGTGTCATGGTACACCTCCTATATTCAGGTTTGAATGCTGTCATTTATTATACTTTGTAATTTTTCTTTCCTTTAGGGCTTCACCCATAATTTTCTTTTTTCTGCTTTAATTCATCTTTTCTTCTTGTCTGGATCTTTCTGGAACCTCCTCCTAACTTAGTTTCTAAATTAGATGTCAATTTCTCTGAGAATCCTTTTCTGACCTTGTGTGTGTGTGTGTGTGTGTGTGTTAGTCACTTAGTCATGTCTGTCTCTTTGCGATCCCGTGGACTGTAGGCCACCAGGCTTCTCTATCCATGGAATTCTCCAGGCAAGAATACTGGAATGGGTTGCCATGCTCTTCTCCATGGAATATTCCTGACCCAGGGATCAAACCCAGGTCTCCAGCATTTCAGACAGATTCTTTATTTGAGCTACCTGGGAAGCCCTTTCTGACCATAACCTCCTCCAATAGAAGATATTTCATACAATCATCATTGAATATATTCAACAAAATGTATCTTCCTGCTTTCTTCTTTCTATTCCCTACTAGACTGTAAGATTCTTGAGTTCTAGAACCCTATCTTCCAGGTTGACTATGACATTTTTGTTTAGCCAGATGATCATCATATAGGTATTCAAGAAATATGTTTGGAATGAATAAATGAATGAAGTCTTAATCTATCTATTCCTGATAAGCACTTAAGTGAAAACAGATTCTTGGCTATAGTTTCCAGGACATACAAACATCTTGGTTCCTCTTTTTGGAAGCTGCTAGAAGTTTGTTTTATATTCAATACTAGAATCCTATAATACTCTATAGATGTCTGATATTGTTTCCCAAGTCATTTCTATTCATTACATTATGATAATTTTTATAAATGTTAGAATTTAACAATACCTTCCTAACAATTAATATTAGCATCTATAAAAGCAAAATTCCTCTTTAGCTTTTTGGAAAATATCTACAGTGAAATACATCTCCATTTGTGCTATAGAAAGGTTTAGTACCTGATATAGAATATGGTCAAGACAATATAAAGCCTTAGAATAGTTCACATTGTGATTGCAAACTTTCTATGGCAGTTGACATTCTATTTTTCTAAATATATACTACAGTGAGAGAATTCAATATTTGTTGCTTCCACCTGGCAGACCTGACAAACAGAGGTCATCAATCTGTTCTCAAAAATAGCTTGATACTTGGATTTTAACCTCTAAAAACATCTTTAATTTGTAATGATCTAATATGCTTTCAAACTACATCATTCAAGTTGTAATGAAATGAATCTGCTGGTTAGAAAAATAGGTGAGGAAGACAATTTGCAGAATTCACCTTCTTTATTACTTTCACTTGGAGTAAAGGACACATATATTTCACTTCAAGTTGATTGCACCCTTTATGATGGGTTCTTTTTTCCTGAAATTCTGTTCCATTTTATTTAATGCTTATCTCCTAATGCAATCACTGTTAGATTCATCCTCCCTGTTTCTCCTTTTGTCAGTCTCATAGTTTCAGACCTGTTTTTATATTTGCTTTCTCAGATGCTTAAGTCCAGGACAACAGCTCCTATGAGTAGTTTTTGTGTTAAAAGTTCAATTTTTAGTACTCTCTAATATGAAGAATAGAACTTTCAAGAGAGCACCATATTCTGCCTAGGAACCATCTCTTTAGTTTTCTTTCTCAGGATGTTCATAAAAATGATACATATGGTTTCTATATCAATGTTCTTTAAAGTGTTTTCCCAGAAACATTAACCACTAGGAGGTTAACATAGTCAAACACATTTAGAAAATGTATTTTAAAAGTTATATGTCCCTTTTCTTAAGACTTCTCAGAGGTTAAAATGTAACATGATACAAAGGAACTTATTTATGAAACAGAAATAGACTCACAGACAGAAAAGAAACTTGTGGTTACCAAAGTGGAAAGGTAGGGAGGGATAAAATAGGATTATGGGATTAACATATACACACTGTTATTTATAAATAAACAACAAGGACCTACAAGGTCCTAAACAACAAACAAAGACCTACTCTACAGCACAGGGAACTATATTCAATATCCTGTAATAACTTATAATGGTGAAGAATCCGAATATATATATATATAAAATTATATCTAAATATAAAATAAATATATATTTAAATGTGTACCTAAGTTAATTTGCTGTACACCTAAAACTAACACAGCATTGTAAATCAACTTTATTTCAAAAAAGAAAAAAGACAGGTGGTGCAGTGGCTAGGACTTATTGCTTTCATTACTGTGGCCTGGGTTTAATCCGTAACTATGAACTAAGGTCCCACAAGCTATGCAGCCAAAATAAAAATAAATAAATAAAAAGAAAAGAAAAGACTTCTCAAAGGTTTTAATGAGTTATTGTTTTTTTTTAATTTTATTAAAGTAATCTGCCATATATCAACATGAATCCACCACAGGTATACATGTGTTCCCCATCTTGAACCCAGTGTAAATTATGAGTCTATAAAACAAGACAATGTACACAAGGTCTCCCAAATATATTTGCTACTTCGTTTCAGATCCTTTCTCTGAAGCATTTGTATAACATTTAATAGGAAAGACTTCACTAAGTATTGAGGCATCCAGATAGTAATTCTTCAATTTTATCTGGTTTTTAATTAAACCAGGCAGCTTTAGTAAATTAAGGCACTCATAATAACTTCCCAAGAGCTTTATACAGAACAAGTCACTTCATTTTCCATTTGAATGTCACAAACTTTATATTCAAATTTGATCCACAGAACAGAATTTCCTAATCTTATTTATAGCTATGTGTTGCTCCAAAGAGTGAATGATGTGTAAAAAAGCAACAAAAAATCCAGTGCAATTTTTTTCTCACTTCAGTCCATGATATTTGTTGCCTTTAATTAGAAAGGAAAGAAGCTCCACATTTCTTCTCATCTTTAAATCCTTGATTCAGCCAATTCAACAGCACGCACTGTATTATAAGTACTTCAATAGGATCTGTGAATACAGTGATAAAAAGACATAAACTAGTTCCTACGTGACTTCAGACCAGGGAAGGGAAAGATCGAGGACCCCTTAGGGACCATGTAACATTACTGCAGTGGAAATGGCTTGGGATCCCAGAGGAACCTGGTTAGGTGAGCCTAAGTACCTCAGGGCATCACGAGTCCTCTTGTGGACTCAGAGTGCATTATGCTAAGTGAAATGTCAGATAGAGAAGAACAAATACTGTCTGATATAACTTATATTTGGAATCTAAACAATACAACAAACTAGTGAATGTAACAAAAAATATAAGCAAACTCACAGATATAGGAAAGAAACAAGTGGTTACCAGTGAGGAGAGGAAAAGAGGAGGGCAATATAGGGGAGGTTCAAACTACAGGGTGTAAGATAGGCTCACTGATATATTGTAAACCATGGAGAATATAGATAATATTTTTTAAAAGCTGTATATGGAGTATAATGTTTTAAAATTGTATTAAAAATTTAAAGAAATAAGTTTTCTTTGACAAGGCAACACTAGAGCTGATACTTGAAGTTCAAATAGGCAAGGCTTTAGTCTTAGCACTAAGACTGTGCTATGGCTTTGATCTCTTTCAAAGATAGTATATTACTTGCAGTCTTAGGTTCCTGATTTCTCTCTTTTTTTTTTTTTTTTTTACTTTCCTATGTTTTCTCTTTTTTTTTGTTGTTTTTATTTTTTATTTTATTTTATTTTTTAACTTTACAATATTGTATTGGTTTTGCCATACATCAAAATGAATCCGCCACAGGTATACATGTGTTCCCCATCCTGAACCCTCCTCCCTCCCCATACCATCCCCCCGGGTCGTCCCAGTGCACCAGCCCCAAGCATCCAGTATGGTACATAGAACCTGGACTGGCAACTCATTTCATATATGATATTATACATGTTTCAATGCCATTCTCCCAAATCATCCCACCCTCTCCCTCTCCCACAGAGTCCAAAAGACTGTTCTATACATCAGTGTCTCTTTTGCTGTCTCATATACAGGGTTATCATTACCATCTTTCTAAATTCCATATATATGCGTTAGTATACTGTATTGGTGTTTTTCTTTCTGGCTTACTTCACTCTGTATAATAGGCTCCAGTTTCATCCACCTCATCAGAACTGATTCATATGTATTCTTTTTGATGGCTGAGTAATACTCCATTGTGTATATGTACCACTGCTTTCTTATCCATTCATTTGCTGATGGACATCTAGGTTGCTTCCATGTCTGGAGTATTATAAACAGTGCTGCAATGAACATTGGGGTACACATGTCTCTTTCAATTCTGGTTTCCTCAGTATGTATGCCCAGCAGTGGGATTGCTGGGTCATAAGGCAGTTCTATTTCCAGTTTTTTAAGGAATCTCCACACTGTTCTCCATAGTGGCTGTACTAGTTTGCATTCCCACCAACAGTGTAAGAGGGTTCCCTTTTCTCCACACCCTCTCCAGCATTTATTCCTTGTAGACTTTTGAATCGCAGCCATTCTGACTGGTGTGAAATGGTACCTCATAGTGGTTTTGATTTGCATTTCTCTGATAATGAGTGATGTTGAGCATCTTTTCATGTGTTTGTTAGCCATCTGTATGTCTTCTTTGGAGAAATGTCTATTTAGTTCTTTGGCCCATTTTTTGATTGGGTCATTTATTTTTCTGGAATTGAGCTGTAGGAGTTGCTTATATATTTCTGAGATTAGTTGTTTGTTAGTTGCTTCATTTGCTATTATCTTCTCCCATTCTGAAGGCTGTCTTCCTGATTTCTCCTTCACAAAGAATGACAACTGTGACTACTGGTTGGATTTGGTATGCATAATAATTATAGATGGAAAATATGTGACAGGACCAACACTTCTTTATTTTCTTAATATTAAATTTAAGGGGAAATGCAATAACAAATTGGAGGAGGGAGTGAAAGTAGATGTGCAAGAGAAACAGCATGTTTTTAGAGAAGAAATCATACTCATTCTATTAAATAGAAACAATACATGAACTCTGGTATTCAAAATATGTTAGTGAAAACTGAAAAATGACATAAACCTCTTCACTGTACCCTGAGTACGATCTTTGGAAGAAAGATAGACCTAGCAATATATTTTTTAAGTATAAAACATTTTTTTGTTTAAAAGCAAAAGATAAAAGATAAGAACATAAATCAAAGTGATGCTCGACTCATGGAGCAAATTTATATTCTTCCCATCTGGAAATCTTGGGTTTTTTTTTTTTTTTCATTTCTTGATCCCATTTCCTAAGATGTTTGCTTTTCTCTAATATATATAATGCTTTAGTGAAATTTCACCCAATTAGAGACAGTGTTTAAGGAAATCAATTTACTCAACTAAGTGGCAGGGTTTCCTGAACTTCTCACAAGACATATGATTGAAAAGTAGAAGGAGGACCTGAGTCTTGTAAAGGAAAAAGAAAAGAGAAGGCATTAAAGGGATTGTTTTTATGAAAGGAACTTTGGTTGTGGACATGGAAACAGTTACCAAATTTATACACAATTTCTGTGATTCATTCAGTGTTCTCAGCATTGCAAACACTCACTTTAATGGCTCTAAAAGACATATTCTACTGTGGCCCTCACATAAAGAAAAAGATATTCAGCCACTCTGGGGTTAATGCCTTGCTCTAGGTGACTTAGTTAATAAGTGAAAGAAACAATGGAAATCCATGGATTCAGGTTTCAGAACCTACAGTCTAGATATGTACACTAAATATATTGTAAACACTAAAAGAGATTTTTGTATGTCAAATACATGCTATACAATCAGGTATTTATTTCTCCATTAAAGAATGAATTTAAGTACATAAGTTCAGTTCAGTCACTCAGATCCCATGGACTACAATATGCCAGGCCTCCCTGTTCATCACCAACTCCCAGAGCTTGCTCAAATTCATGTCCATCGAGTCGGTGATGCCATCCAACCATCTCATCCTCTGTTGTCCCCGTCTCCTCCCACCTTCAATCTTTCCCAACATCAGGGTCTTTTCCAATGAGTTAGTTCTTCGTACCACTTGGGCAAAATATTGGGGCTTCAGCTTCAGCATTAGCCCTTCCAATGAATATTCAGGTCTGATTTCCTTTAGGATTGACTGGTGTGATCTTCTTGCAGTCCAAGGGACTCTTAAAGAAGTCTTATCCAACACCACAGTTGAAAACCATCAGTTCTTCAGCATTCAGCCTTCTTTATGGTCCAACTCTCACATCCATACATGACTACTGGAAAAACTATAGCTTTGACTAGATGGACCTTTGTTGGCAAAGTAATGTCTCTGCATTTTAATGTGCTGTCTAGATTGATCATAGCTTTTCTTCCAAGGAACAAGCATCTTTCAATTTCATGGCTGCAGTCACCATCTGCAGTGATTTTGGAACCGAGAAAATAAAGTCTGTCATTGTTTCCATTGTTTCCACATCTATTTGCCATGAGGTGATGGGACTGGATGCCATGATCTGATTTTCTGAATGCTATGTTTCAAGCCAGCTTTTTCACTCTCCTCTTTCACTTTTATCAAGAGGCTCTTTAGTTTCTCTTCACTTTCTCCCATAAAGGTGGTGTCATCTGTATATCTGAGGTTATTGATCCCTGCAATCTTGATTCCAGCTTGTGCCTCATCCTGCCTGGCATTTCATATGATGTGCTCTGTGTATAAGTTAAAAGTACTCCTTTGATGTACTCCTTTCCCAATTTGGAACCTGTCTGTTGTTCCATGTCCAGTTCTAACTGTTTTTTCTTGACCTACCTACGGATTTCTCAGGAAGTAGATCAGGTGGTCTGGTATTCTCATCTCTTGAAGAATTTTCCATGGTTTGTGGTGATCCACATGGTCAAAGGCCTTGGAGTAGTCAATAAAACAGAAGTAGATGTTTTTTCTGGAACTCTCTTGCTTTTTCTGTCATCCAGCGGATGTTGGTAATTTGATCTTTGGTCCTTCTGTCTTTTCAAAATCCAGCTTGAAAATCCGGAATTTCTCAGTTCACATACTGTTGAAGCCTCTCTTGGACAATTTTGAGTATTACTTTACTAGTGTGTGAGATGAGTGCAGTTGTGCAGTGGTTTGAAAATTATTTGGCATTGCCTTTCTTTGGGATTAGAATGAAAACTGACCTTTTCCAATCCTGTGGCCACTGCTGAATTTTCCAAATTTGCTGACATACTGAGTGCAGCACTTTGACAGCATCATTTTTTAGGACTTTAAATAGCTCAACTGGAATTCCATCACCTCCACTAGCTTTGTTCATAGTGATGCTTTCAAAGGCTCACTTGACTTTGCATTCCAGGATTTCTGGCTCTAGGTGAGTGATCATACTATCGTGGTTATCTGGGTCATTAAGATCTCTTTTGTACAGTTCTTCTGTGTATTCTTGCCACCTCTTCTTAATATCTTCTGCTTCTGTTAGATTCATATAGCTTCTATCCTATATTGAGCCCATCTTTGCATGAAATGTTCCCTTGGTATCTCTAATTTTCTTGAAGAGATCTCTAGTTGTTCCCACTCTATTGTTTTCCTCTATTTCTTTGCATTGATCAAGGTAATAGGAAATGGCCAAAACATTTAGATTATCTAGCTTGTCATAACTTGCATTCCTGGCCATGTCTGAAAGCATCAGTCCCACTGTTAGCTGCTATTATAATGACTCAGTGAGAGATAAATAGAACTTTATTTTCATTACTTATGATTGATTTATTAATGTATCTATATGTGGCTATATTTATTCGAAGCCTAATTTGTAAAATTCCAACTGTAAGCCAACATTTTTCAAAGTAAATGAAGCAGAGAAAAAATAAAAGTATTAAGTATCAATACTATACTAAATCAATGTATATTATGTTGCATAAGACCCCGTCTACTTGTTAGAAAAAAGTCTACAAATTTTGTTCTGATTCCTGCCTGTCTATAGCAAAAATAAAATAAAATTAGTAAACTTAAAAGAATCATTGCTGGCACTGAGACAATAAATTTGGTTTCTTGTAAAGTAGGAACTGTTCTCCAAGTACCCAGAGAATAAGAGCATCTATCATTTTCATTGTTAAATAAATAAATAGAATTTGCGTAGTTGTTGTGTTTATGATGCCCTTTGTTGTAAACTGATGATTCTCAAAGTCTTTCCAAGTAGAATTCATTAGTAATTTTTACATGTCCAGAATTATAGAGTCCAGGCTCATCATTCAATGAAGTCATGGATTAATATATATAAAAATAAATCATAAAGTATCCTATGAATTAGTACGTATAAATAGACACACTTTATGAAACAGCCTATCACTTATTAGATATATTCTGATATTTCTATTTTATTTCAATATTATTCACTATTTAAAAGTTAGCCAGGAAATATTAGATCAGTTTCTTGATCCACAAATGACTTGTGATGTATGCATTGAAAAGCACTGACCTGGAGCAAATTTGAATCTTACGTTACCTGTTACGTTTCATATAGTGAAACTTGATAGATATAAGTGAATTTGAATTCTTCACTAAAATAGTAGATGGAACATAAATATTTTATTTTGATGATTAAAGAGAAACACTTTCACACTTTAGCAAAAGTCCAGCCTATGAAGGAAGGTTGTTATGACCTAGTGTAGATGCAGAAAGCGGAGAAGGCTCTCTGACAAGACATGTGGTTACTCAAATATCAGATGAAAATGGGCCCAGGGCACAAATATGAGTCTGACACCAGTATAACTCAGAAAATAATTCTTAGTTCACTCGAGGGCTAGGACATATGGGCAGTGAAGATGGTTCTATTTTTATTTTTTTTAATATACATTTATTTATTTTAATTGGAGGTTAATTACTTACAATATTGTTTTGGTTTTGCCACACATCAACATGAATCAGCCACAGGTATATACGTGTTCCCCATCCCTAACCCCTCTCCCTCCTCCCTCCCCGTACCATCCCTATGGGTCGTCCCAGTGCACTAGCCCCAAGCATCCAATATCATGCATCGAGCCTGAACTGGCGATTTGTTTCATATATGATATTATACATGTTTCAATGCCATTCTCCCAAATCATCCCACCCTCTCCCTCTCCCACAGAGTCCAAAAGACTGTTCTATACATCTATGTCTCTTTTGCTGTCTCGATGGTTTTAGGTCACTGACAATAGCCTCAAATATTTTACCCTAAAAATTAAAAATCACTAAAGAATGTTGTTAATGCTAAACTTTAAAGAGTGTGATTTCTTTGCAAACTCTCAAAAATTAACGAAGTTGCAAAATATTCTGTATCATTGGATGTATAAATAGTTAATTCAGATTTGTTGCTGTTGTTCAGTTGCCCATTCCTGTCTGATTCTGTGACCCCATGGATGGCAGCCTGCCACGCTTCCCTGTCTGTCACCATTTCCCAGAGTTTGCCCAAGTTCATGTTCATTGCATCAGTGATACCATCCAGCCATCTCATCCTCTGACGCCCTCTTCTCCTTCTGCCCTCCAATCTTTCCTGGCATCAGGGACTTTTCCAATGAATCATCTGCTCGCATCAGATGACCAAAATACTGGAGCTTCAGCATCAGCATCAGTCCTTCCAGTGAATATTCAGGGTTGCTCTCCCTTAAGACTGACTCGTTTGATCTCCTAGCTGTCCAAGTGACTTTCAGATTAGTGCAGGTAAATGATACATTTGCATTTTACAAAAGAGAACTGTGCAAGAAAGACTGGTTCCTGGTGTCCTGGGTAACTGTGTCTTTTTGAGAGCTGGTACATTGTAGGGACCAAAAATATGCCTCTAGAATGAAAAAAATTAGTGAAGAAGAGTTAGAGAGAAAATACCATTTTATGTATCTAGAAGTATGAAAAAATTGTTTTCCTACAAGAATGACTTTTATAGAAGTGAACCACATCTACTTAATATCTATCTTTCAAGAGAAAGATGGGCTGTATTTGTATACTTTTTGAGTGATCAAAAAACTCATAATTAGTAGGTGCTGAAATTGGCAAACATATATTTTAAAATTTATTTTTATTTTAGCTTTTACTATTTTTATATTCATTTTACATCATTTTTTAAATTTTTAATTGGAAGATACTTGCTTTACAAAATTGTGTTGGTTTCTGCCATACATCAATATGAATCAGCCATAAGTATACCTATGTTCCCTCCCTCGAACCCCCCTCCCACCCCCTACTCCATCCCACCCTTCTAGGTTGTCACAGAGTACTGGGTAGAGTTCCCTAAATCATGCAAAAAAATCCCCCTGGCTATCTATTTTAAATACGGCAATGTATATATTTCAATGCTATATATTTTTACCTTAATAAAATATGAACAACCTTATAAAGTCTACACTAATTTTAAGCTCTTTGAAATGTTCAATACTCTTTTGAAACTGTTATGAATTTTATGCTTCTACTAATCCGCTTACATCTTAAATTACTCACTGATTGAATCAACTGAGTTCTTACATGCAGCTCTGATAAATTCTATTACCAGCTCCATCACTTCATCCTTCTCCTCCTCTAATCAATGACGTGAATAAGTGATTTATTACTGACATCATATGCTTTGAAAATGCTAGAAGTAAATGATTATATGCTTTGAAAATGGTCGAAGTAAATGTTAACAAATAAATATAGAATGATTAATAAAAAAAATGGTTAGAGTACAGTTTTGTCAGGGATCAGAAAGAGAATTTGTTAGGGTTAGAAAGTAGCATTGTTTACAAAAAGACTGAATCTCACACATTTCTATCTCTTAAAGATAGAAACTATGGCAATTCATCTTATAAGAAGTAAGAATTTATTATCTATATGAAAGAATATTGTAGTAAAAACACTCCTTTTTCTTCCTGGCGTCACTGCAAAACTAATGAAAGGTGTCTATTATTTTCTCATTTGTAAATATCAAAGTTAATGCCTGAAAATAAAATTTGTAAAAGCAGCATTTTAAATTATACCAGCAATTCAAAAGTTTATTAAACATTGTTGCTGCTGCTGCTGCTAAGTCGCTTCAGTCATGTTCGATTCTCTGCGACCCCATAGACGGCAGCCCACCAGGCTTCCCCATCCCTGGGGATTCTCCAGGCAAGAACACTGGAGTGGGTTGCCATTTCCTTCTCCAATGCATGAAAGTGAAAAGTGAAAGTGAAGTTGCTCAGTCGTGTCCAACTCTTAGCGACCCCATGGACTGCAGCCTACCAGGCTCCTCCGTCCATGGGATTTTCTAGGCACAAGTACTGGAGTGAGGTGCCATTGCCTTCTCCATTAAACATTGTTAGGAGAATCTAAATTGATATTTACTTACTCACTATTGTACTTATAACTCTTCATTTTTTTCCACATCTTTCCAATGTCTTGTGTTTCATAAAAACATCTAATTCAAAAGGAAAGATTTGCCTTTAAGATGTATTTGCTCAAAATAAAGTAGCCTAGTTTTCTTTTGATTTTTGAAAATATCCTGTTTCCAGACCCTTTGAAGTTTAGAAACTAATCTCTACCAATTATGGGCAGATGTCAGTTGCTGATTATTTATTCTGATTAATCATCTTTATCTAATTTATGATTTTAAAGCCTTTAGACATACATGTTCTCGCTTGAAGCAGGGTTTGATTTTTCAGTTTATCCCTATGTGAAACTGGCACAGGTCAAGCCAAACTACTTCTTTTCTGAAGGAGAAAAAATAAATTCTCATTATCAATTTAAGTGAAATGGTTTACATCTATATACACATATTGGCTAATAAATTAAGTAAATACTATTATAACACTCATCCTGGATAGCAAGGAGAGTATATAACACACACACACACACACACACACGCACACGCACAATGGATCAACTTTCTGATATACATAGAAGAATTGATCCTGTTTTCCTTGTCATTTACTAAATCTTTTAAAAACTGTGTTTTCTCACATTCATTTGGGATGTTTTCAGAAGACCAGTCTGTGAATAAAGTAAAAATCACAGCTGAAAATGAATTAGCACCACCTCTAAAGGAGCAGACCTCACCACCTAGGTGCCAAATGAAGGGCATGATGACCCTCATAAACACCTTGTGTGAGTTAATGAGAGTGAAGGCTCATTTCCATAATGACTCCATATTTGCATCTGTTGCATACCACTCACAGAGCCCTGTAATAGAGGTTTTCCTGGTGCAGGCTGGCCAAAGTCAGCTGTGAATCAGGCTGTGATTCTGCAGTAATAAAATGACCATGCAGTCTTTCTATCTGGCCCAGAGCCCAAGTAAAAACTGTTGCATTGGTTCCACAACCACAAAGCCTCTGAAACACACCATCTGCTGGGTGTCTTTGTTGCTACTTACTCTTCCTTGTGAGAGTTGGACTATAAAGAAAGCTGAGCGCCAAAGAATTGATGCTTTTGAACTGTGGTGTTGGAGAAGACTCTTGAGAGTCCCTTGGACTGCAAGGGGATCCAACCAGTCCATCCTAAAGGAAATCAGTCCTGAATGTTCATTGGAAGGACTGATGCTTAAGCTGAAACTCTAATACTTAGGCCACCTGATGTGAAGAGCTGACTCATTTGAAAAGACCCTGATGCTGGGAAAGATTGAAGGCAGGAGGAGAAGAGGACAACAGAGGATAAGATGGTTGGATGGCATCAACGACTCAATGGACATGAGTTTCAGTAAACTCTGGGAGTTGGTGATAGACAGGGAGGCCTGGCATGCTGCAGTCCATGGGGTCACAAAGAGTCGGACATGACTGAGCAATTGAACTGAACTGAACTCTTCCTTGTAGCTACATAAACATTCATTTACCATCAAGTATCTACTTCCAGGGTCTTCTCTGCTAGCTCAGTGGTAAAGAATCTGCCTCCAATGCAGGAGACCCAGGTTTAAGCCCTGGGTCAGGAAGATCTTCTGGAAGAGGGCATGGCAACCCACTCTAGTACTCTTGCTTAGAGAATCTCATGAACAGAGGAGCCTGGAAGGCTGCGGTCCTTACGGTCACACAGAGTCAGACACAACTGAAGTGACTAAGCGGCAGCAGCAGCAGCATTTACTCCCAGAAGGCACGTCTATGACAAAGTGAAAAGGCAGATTCTCTCACTGTTTGCTACTTCTGTCACCAATATCTTCTTACTTGTAAAAGGAGTAAGAGCATGGATCACATTTATTTATGTTGAGTAGAAAAGGGAAATAATAAACATATGAGGGGAAATTAGGTATCTTTGGAGGCTCTGCTGACCTGAAACATATCTATTGCAGCCCAGAACTCCACTGGTTATATTTTCCAAACACAACCACAAACTCAAAGTATGCCAATAAAGAGAGAAACTCCATTAGCTATGGCATCCCAAGAAAGGAAAACTATCATCTTAATCATCCTGGAGTAGAAGTTATTTTATTACACATTGAGAAGAAAAAAAAAAAGACTATGCGTGTAATTTTCCTGCCATTTTTCCCATTATAGGGGAAACTAATATGATAGTATTTATCAAAAGAAGAAAAGTTAAGTCAAAAAAAGCAAAAAAACATATAACTGACATTTATATATTCATATACGGACTACTATAGAATTTCAATGCATGTCTAATAACGCATTTCTAGAATCAAATGTCAAAGGAAGCAGTGAAATGTCCAATTCTGTCTGAGCTTGATGCATATTAATTTTCACTCTGTAAAATCATTTAAGTGATGAATTGAGAAAAATGAATTAAATAAGAAAACAGCAGCAACAAAAAAGTAAAAATAATAGCTTCTATTTCTGCGTAAGGGAAAATGTGCTCATGTGAAACTAAAGATGCAGAGAAAATGGAAGGCCATCCAGAAAAGGAAAAAAATGAAAAAAAGCTATGGATGAAAATAGCAGTAATCCATGATTCCCTGGTATGTGAATCTTGAGTGCTTGCCACAGACAGGAACCCATTAACCATTGGTCAGACTGAGTTTGGTCCATCAAAACTCTTATTAAAGGCTCAATCACTACACTTTCTTACTCAGAGACTTCATCCCATGTCCTGACTTGAAATTTTATTCTTCAATCAATGACCTTCATATCTGTAAGCTCAGTCCTATCCTCCCATTCAAATTCCTGCCATTATATTCAATTATCTTTTAGACTCTTTCATTCAGATATATTCCTGTCTTTTGAAACAACATTAACCAAAGTTTCTTTTTTACATTAGAAAAATTGATTTACATATAAATTAATAAATTATCACAAAAACTTAAATTATAAATAAATTAGGGCTTCCCCAATAGCTCAGCAGGTAAAAAAATCTGCCTTCAATGCAGGAGATAAAGGAAACGTGGATTCTATCTCTGGGTGGGAAAGATGCACTGAAGGAGGTAAATGGCAACCCACTCCAGTGTTCTTGCCTGGATAATCCCATGGACAGAGGAGCCTGGTGGGCTATAGTCCAAAGGGTCGCAAAGAGTCAGACACAACTGAGCGACTAAGAACACACATATAATAAGTTAACCTTTAAAGACTTCTTACAAGGTACCAGCGTTTTACATGGATGTTCTCTTTTAATCTTTTTAAAATTTTTTTAAATTCTTTGAATTGGCATATATTTGATTTACAAGATTGTGTTAGTTTCAGTCGTGCATTAAAGTAATTTAGTTACACATATACATATATATTGGAGAAGGAAATGGCAACCCACTCCAGTATTCTTGCCTGGGAAATCCCATGGAAAGAAGGAGCCTGGAGGGCTCATGGATTATTGAGGTCGCAAAAGAGTTGGACATGATTTAGTGAGTAAACAACAGCAATACTAAACAACAAAAGAATATTTTCAGATTCTTTTTCCTTATAGGTAATTACTCTAACCAAATCTTTTCTCCTCCAAGAACCAAGGAAGCCTTGACGAATCAGGAATCTTGCAAATTTTCCTTGAAATGTCTTTCTTCATGCCTATCATTTTTAATTCTGCTGCCACTAGAGTTGTATTCTACTTCAAGCCTGAATCGCTGAAATAGTCAATTCCATGGTCTCCCAAGCTAAATTCTCTCTACCTTTATTCTGTGTTTTGCTGCTGAATTAAATGAACTCAAATATGGTTTCCTAATTTGTAGCCTTTTAGGAGAAGGGAAATGCTACCCACTCCAGTATTCTGGCCTGGAGAATTCCATGGACTCTATAGCCCATGGTGTCATAAAGAGTCGGACATGACTGAGCAAATTTCACTTGCATTTTCAGAGAGAGCTAATTTTCAACAATATGAAATGTCTGATTTCTCTGCTTGTCTTCATTGAAGTTTTAACCAGTATTGATTGACACAGACACTGAATTGAATATGACAGGGATTATGGGTTACCATGAAGAATGTGGTCAGCGTAGTCATGTCCCTACTTTAATAATGTAGAAAAAGAGGTAAACAGAGATAAATGACTTATACATTGTCAGTCATGGCTAGTAAGGTTAGGGTAGGAATTAAACCAACAGTTTGAGATTGCATCACCAACTAGATGGACATGAGTTTGAGTAAGCTCTGGGAGTTGGTGATGGACAGGGAAGACTGGCATGCTGCAGGTCCATGGGGTGACAAAGAGTTGGATATGCCTGAGCAACTGAACTGAACTGACAGATTGACATATACACACTACTATATATAAAATAACCAATAAGGACCTACAGTATAACATGGGGAACTGTACTGACTATTCCATAATAACCTACATGGGAAAAGAATTTGAAAAAGAATAGATACATGTATATGTGGAGCTGAATCACTTTGCTATACACTTGAAACTAACATGACATTGTAAATTAACTATATGCTCAGTCTTGTCCACCTCTTTGTGACCCTATGAACTGTAGTCTGCCAGGCTCCTCTATCCATGGGATTTTCTAGGCAAGAATACTGAAGTGGGTTGCCATTTTTCTACTCCCAGAAATCAACTGTATTCAATATAAAGTAAAAATTACAAACAAACTATTGTCATTTGGAACTCAGTTCTTTGCCAACATGACTGAACTTAATGCCTTATTTGCATAAACTCTTGATGATCATTCACTTCATTCTTTGTATTCGGGAGGAACACAGGAACAAAAAATTAAACGAAATGAAATGATATTTATGTAAATGAGAGAGGTGTTAATTACCACTATGGTGTTCATCATATTGCCATATGCAAATGTATCAAGTTAACACATTGTAATCTTAAAGATACACAATGTTATATGTCAATTATAGCTCAATTTAAAAAATAACAGTACAGAAAATGAACCCACATCAACCTGACTTCAAAGCTGGTGCTGTTCATCACCCTACAATCTACTTCCATACCACTTAGCTTACCTTCTTCCTTATGTCAACATATGTGCCTTCCATTTAGAGTCTGTATTTCCCCTCTCATCTATCTGTTTCTCTGTCTCTCTCTCTCTCTTCATCTATACCTGTTCTGTTCCCTCCCTGACTTACAGAGAACACCTTACTTATCCTTTACAATTCTCTATCTAAACATTACAAGACAAAATAAAAGTCATTTTCAAGTCCTCCTATTTTCTGAAGGCTTTCACAAGTACTTACCATTATTAATTTTCCTACACTTTCAAGCCCAACAGAACATATAATTTATCAGAGAAATTATTACACATACTGCTGTAGGTCATTCATAATTTTTTATTGTATTCTTATCTCTATAATTCATTTAGAGTGCCTGCATAGCAAGGAACTTCTACTTCTCTAAGATACACTACATTAACGTAGTTGTCATTATTTCTATCATTGTACTTCTAAATACTCTGCTGATACCAGTGTTCTGAGAATATAATCAGTGTTCAAGGGATCTATGTTCATTTACTGATGGCAGAGTCAGTACTCAATCATAGGCTTTTGATTTTCCAAATCAGCTGAATGAAGCTTCAAGTTACAACCAGCTGTAAGTCTTTGGAGTCAGAAGCCTGGTAAAAGGAAACATTTTGTCTTCTACAATTTGAAGAGCAGAACACTCAGACCTGTTTAAATGCAAAAAAGGACAGGCAGATTAGTTATAAATTGCAATGAAATAGTTCAAAATGTTTGTCTACTAAAAATATTTAATATTGATATTGAGTGGACAAATCCACTAGTATTCACAGGGAAGTTATGAAGATATAAGAATAAGCACTCAGTAAAATCATCCCAAAGCTTCTCTGAAACAGAATTACAAAGGAAATTCTGAGTAAAAAGAAAACATGTTCTGACTTGACTAAGAAAAAAGTTTGCAGTTGTCAGAAACATCACGGCACTGAAACTTTACCAAACCTGGATCATTAACCATCAGGGATGATACAAGACAGATACTTGTCTGAAAAGAATATATGAATAAATTCTAAGCTTATTACTAAACTTTCAATTCTTGATTCTAGATTTTTATGGGCTTGAATGTCTGAAATTGTACACGGTTGAAACTACAGTGTTACATAACACAGACTGCTGCTGCTAAGTCGCTTCAGTTGTGTCCAACTCTGTGCAACCCCAGAGATGGCAGCCCACCAGGCTCCCCCGTCCCTGGGATTCTTCAGGAAAGAACACTAGAGTGGGTTGCCATTTCCTTCTCCAATGAATGAAAGTTGAAAAGTGAAAGTGAAGTCGCTCGGTCGTGTCCGACTCCTAGTGACCCCATGGACTGCAGCCTACCAGGCTCCTCCGTCCATGGGACTTTCCAGGCAAGAGTACTGGAGTGGGTTGCCATTTCCTTCTCCTAACACAGACTAGAGGTTCTTAACTCTGACCACATATTATAACCCCTTAGAGAGCTTTCTAAAAATGCTTAAGAACAATCAGTGCTTAAGAACAATATACTGATTAAATCAGAATCTCTAGGGAGAGGATCTGGATGACCTATATTATTTTAAATCTTGCCCAGGTGTCTCCACTGTGCATCTGGGACTGAGCACTTTACCAAAGAGCATGGCCTAGAAGTTATAGAGGTTAGGAACAACCACTGATGGTTGCCTAAGTCATTGGAAACTGTCAAACAGTCTCCATAACAGATTTGGCATTGAATTGGGATTCCAAGGTGACCTTAGTGGTAAAGAACCTGCCTGCCAATGCACGAGACATAAGAGGCAGGAGTTTGATACCTGGGTGGGGAAGATCCCCTGGAGGAAGGCACACAATCCACTCTAGTATTCATGCCTGGTTAATCCCATGGACAGAGGAGCCTGGTGGGCTACAGACCATGGGGTTGCAAAGAGTTGTGATACAACTGAAGTGACTTAGCATGCATATCACAATAATGGCACAGACAAATATGAATCAGATAATATCAGTGCAGGTCAATAAAATCATGCCCTCGTTCTCACTTTTCTGTAAACATTTGAGGAAACAGAAGCTAAGCCATTATTTCTGAGCCTCTTTTGCCAATTTATTCTCACTTATGACTCTGTAAATTCACCAATGGGACTAAATTTTCCCTTAACTCACCTTCCAACTGCTAAATGTTGCATTAATATATTCCATTTATGTATCTTTAGCACAGAATCTGTTGATGTCACGTCCTCCACTCTCTGGCATGACATTGGGTATTTTCAACTGTAATGGTGGCCAGAGCCACAAACAAACATTCCAGGATTATGATAACATTAAATCAGAATACAGAATAAAAGAAAAAGAAAATAGATCCAGAAGAAAAAACATTGATTGTGAACAAGTTTCTGCCTTTATACATTTTTTTCTAGTCAGTTTAGAGATTACTGCTCTTGATATAAGAAATTAAGATTCAGGTATGAGAAGCCAAAATCATTAAAAGTTGTAATCTAAAAGTTAAAAGGAAATTTACAAAAAGAGTCTATTACTGGTGGCTGACACAGAGACAGATACATATAAACAATACTTTATGACTTTGGTAATAAAGACTATACTGAAAATACCTGAAGTTCTGGACTAAATTTGTAATATTTACAGGCATATTAATAAGGACTGTAAAATGACCTAAAAAAAGATTCTAACACTAGCTGCTGTGAATTACTATATAAAATGATAGTGTTGTGACTATACAACTGATCAGAAACTTTGTTTGATCAACTGTGTTTTTGAACAGGCATGCCACATGACACAGAGATAAAGTATAAAATATAGCCCTCAGTGTTACTGAGAAAACTGTTTCCGAAGGAAGAGGAGAAAAACTATCAAATTAGGCTTTGTGTATTAATATTTAGCATTCTGTTCTCAAAGCAGCCTTAGTAAATACTCAAAGGACCAGATATTCTTATTCTGCTCATGGAGGTGCAATAGAATCTTCGGTGTATTTGCTTTCAAATGCATCAACTCAGAGGTTGGAGGTTGTTCTCCTTTCTGGGAGGCACAAGATTGGTTTCATACTGAGTTCCTTTGTGAGTCCCAGATCTTTCTCAGTCACTTTGGCTTTGAGTATGCCACCAAAGGCACCCTGGTTGACTACCATGCCACAATCCCATAATCTAATGTTTATGTGGGTAGATAGCAAACCCTAAAACTGTGCTTTGCTTCAAGAATTTGAAAGAGAAGATTGGAGAGTCTTCTTCAATTAACTCAGTCAAAAGAAACATTTAATTCAAAATGACTTAGTTTTAACTTACTAGACAGACTTCAAAAAACACACAAAGCATTCTGAAGAGGAAGTCTGGCTTTTTATTGGTAAGTTATAAATTATTTTATCCATCATAGCAGATGAGCTGTCTCATTTAACCAATGGCCATAGAGTGCATGAGTGAATTTACACATAATCCCAGTAATTCTATCCAGTTAAAACAATTGATTTAAACTGATGTTTATTTTTCCTTTTAACATTTGCTGCGAGCCAGTGTTTCTCTTGTGTGACTCCCAGATTCTATGGACTGACAACAAATTCACAATGAAAGGTTATCTTATTTTCTTAACTGTCTTTATCACTTGTTCCAGGATCTTTTGGTGCTATTTGTGGAATACCCTGCAGAGTTTCTGATTGATATCCTCCTACTCCATTCCCACCTTTGTAGGGCAAGGAAGGGCAGAGAGTAGTACAGATGTGTGTTTATTTTGTAATAAGAGCAAACATCATCCATCTCTTTCACTGCAGTAAGAATCTCAAAGTTATATGAAAAACCAGCCATACGACACACTTTGTATTGCTTACTTTGCCAAGATAGTTTCAGGAAAAAAGTTGCTGTTGATTACAAATCAGTGAGGAATGGCAAAAATGAATGAAAGAAAAGGAGATCTTCAAAAAATTATCCAAGAAAACAACGTAACTGAGAGATAACCTTCTATATTGAAGTGACCAACAGAGAAGTCAGCAGAGCGGGTAAAAATAGACCAATACAGAGACACACCATGTGAAATCTTAGCACGTGGAAGACCAAGAGAAGTTTTACTAAACTCCAGAAATTAGGGGTGGGAAAAGACTCACGCTCATGTGCAAAGAATCAATATTCAAATGGCTTCAGACTGAAGAACCTGTGAGATACCAGAACAAGCCTTCAAAATTCAATCTTGAATTTCATTGTCAATCAGATTATACATAAAGTGTAGAGATAGAATAAATACATTTTCAAAGAAGCAAAGTCTCAACAAAAATGAACTTTCCCATGTACTGACCTGAAAGAAGGTGCTGGCTGATTTGCTTTCAAAGTGATGTCAATAGTCAAAACTAAGAGGGAACCAGTTAGCAGGATGTGATGGACACATCAGGATGATGGTAAAGGGAGTTTCTAGGATAACAATGAAAGCCAGGTGGTGGAAGGATTGTTCTGTCCCATTGAGCCTATGCACAGTGATGAGCAGGAGCTTTCTCACTTTACCAGGATCATGATCTTTTCCATCCTTACCCTATTTTGCATGTAGAGTTCCCCATCTCGACAAATGGTAGTTCATTAGAAGTCCTTGAGCAATTCCTTAAATCAAAAGCCCAAGAAAAATCATTATTGACACCTTCCTTTTTCCTCCCCTAAATCCAATCACTTGCTAAGTGCTGTCAATTTTTCCTTTATTTGTATGTGTATATGGTTATCTCTAACTCTGTTGCTGTCTAGATCTCTTATAACTGAACTCCATTCCTCTAATTTTGACTCTGCCTCTTTCTCATTTATTTTCCACATAGAGGACAGAATGATCTTTCAAAAGTTGGATATGCTATTCTGCTACTTAAAAGCTATCAATCTCTCTTCATCTTCCTTAGAATGTAGAATCAGATCTTTACTTTGATCTGTACTATGATTTGTCATGTGACATGTCATGTGATTTCCTTTCTGTTCTTTGAATGGTCAAATTCTTTGCCTGACTGAGAGGTGCTTGTAGGCCATTTACCCTGCTATGAAATTTCTTCCTGGACAAGTAGTATTGAATCATATCCCTTAAGCATTTCTTTAATGTCACAATGTACTTTATAACTTTCCAGTGTTTATCACAAAGCTTGAGACTTAATGGAGCTCAAAATATGTTTCAAATGAATGAATGACACTTATGTAATGACTCCTTGATGCTTATTATGACAAATGAAAATGGGCAGAAAACTAATCACTGAGACTGGTAGTAAAGGTACACTACTACTTGGGAGTTAAGAGAGTTACTTTTTTTTATTTTAAATAAATATTTTAATTGGAGGTTAATTACTTTACAATACTGTATTGGTTTTGCCATATATCATGTGCAAGAAAGTTACTTTTGTATAATGTGTTTTTAACTTAACTGAGGCACAAGGTGTCCAAATATTGGGTCACTGTATTCTGAGTGTTTCTGTGAATGTACTTTTTAAGGTGATTAACATTTAAATTGATAGCTTGAGTCAAGAAGATTTGTATTCCAAATGTGGGTAGACCTCATCCAATAGAACCCAAGAACCCCTGGCTGTCTTGGGTCTCCAGCTTGTTAACTTACCTTGAAGATCTTGGAATCTGCCTATGTCCATAGTCACATGAGCCAATTCTTTATAATAAAGCTCTCTCTTTCAAGATGAACAGACATAGATGGAGATAGAGGTGGAGATAAAGTTGGAGATGATGGAGATGGAGATATATCCCATTGGTTCTGTTTCTCTGGAGAATTCTAGAACAAAGGTATTGTGTGACTACAGCCAGAGACTTTTTGATTAATTAAGAATATATTTGAAGAGCTGAACGTCAGTCACATGACACTTTCAGAATCTGAGTGTTCCAAATTAGCATAATTTGTCCCTCAAATGCAATTGTATTCTCTGTTGTACTCTGCCCATGGTTGGCATAATAAGCATCTCGTCAAATATAATATAAATGCATATTTAAAAAGATTAACCCTGTTAAATATATAGTGCTTCCTGTACATATTTAAGCAGAATGTATAAATAAATAGTTCTGTGCATTATTTAAGGAATAGTGTGCTCAACAAACTACTTGTTTATGTAAGAAAATAATATATATCCAAATATAAAACATAAAAATCAATTTCAGGTCAATCACAGATTTAAAAATCAAAAGCAAAGTTTAAAAAATTGTACAAAACATAGTAAACTGTATTTGTCACAGTATAATTAGATTAAATTTTCCTAAAAAGACAAAAAATAAATTTACTAACAGTACACTTTAAAACATCTGTATAGAAAGGATTTTCTGTAATCCAGGCAAACAGAATAGCTGGTACCAAAATAAGATTTTTTTTTGTCAAAATCAATTATTAAGATGAGATAAAATAAGAGAAAACTGTCTGAAGCGATTGGAAAAAATATACGGAGTGTCTAAAAATATAATTCTTGAAAAAAGCAGTGAAGGTAAAAACCACATAAACTCTGTCTTTTCCTTGGGGTCATTTTCACATTCTTCCTGCAGGGGTTTAGAATCCAAGATGCCTGTGGTCTCACTGGGCAAGGAAGACAGAGGTCAGAGAACCAGGGGGTAAAGCCACTGCAGAGTGAGGGGCAAAGTGATGGACACAAAGATGGAATCCCAAGACCCGGATCCAAAACACCTCAAGTCATTGCCCAACTCCTAAACTGTCTTGACAAGAAGCACTACAGCTACATATCCATAAAACTCTAAAAGCATTAGCTACTAACAACAAAAACTAAAACTGATGAATCTCACAGATAGTTCAGTGGAAGAAGATAGACACAGAGTAGCACACGTTATGAATCCAGTTACATAAAGTTGAAGGACAGAAAAAAGTAATCCATAGTGATCCTCCCCTGAGGTCTAAACGAGCAACATGAACTGGCGTATGTCAACATGACTTATTCTAAAACCACATAAAGAAAACAAAGCAAGTTGTCAAAAAAGATATATGACAGCATTCAGTTAAAGCTTACAAATCACAAAAGAATGCTTTCTTGAGTTTATGGATTTATACACATAAAAGCTGAAGCTAATATTTGACAAAACTTAGTGGAAGATACATTATTTTATGTTATTCTGTATGCTGAAATATCTATTTCTTTAAAAAAAAAAGATCTGTGTGCTTTCTTTTAAACATTTTTATCCTGAAAATAATGTCACCAGGTGAAAAGTTCCTACAATAGAAGCATAACCCCAGGTCAAAAGACTTGTGTGTTTTTGACAGGATTATTACTTTAAAAATTTATTTCTCGGAAGGATTCCTTAATTTATTATGTGTGGTTTAGATTTACTACTGAAAAAGATATCATCCAAAAAAGCTCATCTTATAGGCTCAGACATCATTCACATTCTGTTTCCTAGTAGGAATATTAATAATGAAAGCTCTTGAATATCTAAAAATGTGATATTCCTGCAATAAAACACAGTGGTATATTACATAATGTCGTTCTCAAAATTTAAACAGTTTAATAAGAAAGAGAGATCAATAATTTTGGTACCATAGTTAATTACACTTTCAAATCCAAATTTCCCAATTGGCCAAACCAAAAAAATAGTCAAATAGTTCACCATTCAAAAATACATGGAACTTAGAAAATGTTCAGGTTAGTTTTTGATGTATGAAATGCAAATTCAATGATAGGATGTCTGTCAATGACCTTTATCAATGACCTTGAACAAATCATTTATCTTTACTGTAAATATATCCTTATACGACTTCTGGATTTATCTGTGATAATAAAGAATTATTTTATTTCTTAATTTGAAGTTAGACTGTGTAGGCATTAATAAGATTAAGAAAGAATATTCCAATTGATAACCAAAAAGAGAGAAGAAAATTTTTTCACTATCCCCAGGAGCTCAGAATAATGACTTTCTCAACGTTTTGAGAATAATCATTATTCATTAAAATTACAAAAAGAAGTCATAGATATTTTCTGATTTTATCTATATCAGAAATGAAACACTATTTGAAGATCATGGTAAAATTCTCACCCACTAATGTTAAATTTGGTCATTTTTCACTTGTTGTCAGAATGATGAGGGAGAAGCAAACTCCAGAAATTGAAAAGAACCAGGCAGCTATTCACATGAGCCATACTGAAAAAACCTTCTAACATACAGGCATCAAGTTGAGTCCTTAGAAGGGTACTTCCTCAATAGCAGGGCCAGATTAATCCTAGTCTAGATGCTATTCTGCCTAACAACAATGAAACACAAGTCTTAGAAAGATTATAACATTGATATGAAATACAAGCCTTAGAAATGTCATACATTGTTTCTAAATAATTATATTGTATTTCAGAAAAGACTCTAAATATATAAAGGGATGCACAAATTCTAACAACCAGCAAAGCAAAATTTTCAATGTCTGGCACTGAATAAAAAATAATCAGGCATCTAAAAACACAAATAAAGCCCCTAATAAAGAGGGGAAAAAAATCAATGAAAACAGACTCAGAAACAGCACATATAGGATGTATAGAAGAAATTGAAGTTAAAAAAAAAGTTATAAATCTACTCCATATAATCACAAAGGTAGAGGGAAGAATGAGGATGAAAAGGCAGAACCCGAAACATAGCTTTTTAAAATGACCGAAACTGAACATCTAGAAATAAAAAGCACAGTATTTAATATAAAAATATTTGGAGTAGGATTAACAGAAGATTAATCAGTTTAAAGGAGATTTTTTAAAAAAATCTCTGTTCCCCCCTACACACACACACATGAAGCCTTCGATGTCTCCTAACTGCTACTACATGAAAGACCAATATTTTCAGTATAGGCTCAAAACAGTGTGGTACATTTCTCATCTACTTACAAATCTCCTCATGCATGGTGGTCTTCTCTTAGCAATCTATGGCTGAATTAACCTTTTTTAAATTTCCTGAAACTGCAGATATGTCAATGGCACATGTTGCTCAATCTTCCAAAATTTCACCACTCCCCCTATTGGTTAGTATTTTCCTCTTGTTAACTTCTTCTAAGATCACCTGCAGCATCACTTCCTCAGGAAAGTGCTCGGTATCATACACTCTCATAGCTCCTGTGTTTATTTCATTTTTTAAGTTATCACTTAGTTGTAATTTTACTTTGTGTGTGTTTACTATGTCCCATTACTGATCAGCTTTTCCACTAGAGTGTGAGTCATAAGAGTAGGAAATAGATTTTGTTCACCACTGATTTCCCAGCATCCAGAACATTGCTTGACACATATTAAGTGATCAATAAACTTTTTGGATAAAATAATGAGTGAATTTATTTTAAATTAATGTTTCTCATTGAGTTAAAATGTGTTTGGTTTATGAAGTCTCAGCTTCATTCAATATAATTACGCAGGCACAAACTTCTTCATTAGCATTTAAGTCCCAAATCAATTAATTTTCTGTGTTTAGATTTATTATGATTCCCAAATAGTGTTTTCTCAGAAATATTAAGTAATATATCAAGACTAACATACTAATCTCAAGTATGAATGGATTTATGTTCTAACTAAAAATCTATCAAAGCATAATAAATAAAACACATCAAAATATAACAGTATACATATCAAAATGGTAAAAGGTTTTAAATTTTAGAAAATTTCATTTTTTGTAAGTTTAATTTAATATAGATTAATAGTCATATTAAGTCAGCTAATATAATCTGATATGAAAAATACCTTGCCTCTCATTATTGAACTATATAGGCCATGCTTAACTAACAATCACTTATTCAAATTCCTGTACTGAAATGTGTAAAAAAATTTCTCCTGATAACAGATAACAGAACTTAGTGATGATAGTCAGTATGTACCAATAAAAATCCCCTCAAAAGTATGAGGAGATAATAAGATTGCTTACCTGAATCAAGGTGTATATTGGATTTATGGGATAGCAGCCTCCCTTTGTTAGAAGCATTTCCTCACACAGTATGGGGTTAGATTTTTAGACTACTTTCACCTTCTGGAAATTGAAAGCAAAAAATAACATAAAATAATTCTTACCTGTGAAACCACTGAGGTGCTTGACAAAAGAGAAATAAAAACCACATTGCAAAAGAATATAATATGATTTGCACTGAAAAAAAATCATGGAGAAAAACCTCACATTTCAAAATTTAAAAATTATAAGGTTTTACCACACTGTCCATAGACACACAAAATAGCCAATTAACATCTTCCAGAAAATAGTTGACTGTCTGGAAGAAACAGTGCAACTGTACATCTAAAATGATTAAAATCCTTAAAAGAAGAAACATAAAACAAGAAAAAAATTTAAGATAACTTACAGTAAGAACAAAAACAGAATTTCTAAAACTAAAAAATAAAGCATAGTAAAAAAAAAAGTGAATAAAAAATAAAGTCACAGATTGTCTAACAGCACACTGCTGGTAAATAAAAATTCATGAACTTGAGGATAAATCTGAGTAAATTATCCAGCTTTTATAACATGAGATAAAGATGTAGGAATGAAAAGGAGACTGAGAGATTTGAAAGAAGAAATAAGAAGGGGCTGTGTTAGTTTGGGCCACTCAAGGAAGCAGAACCAATGTGAGTGCTGTGGAATAAGAAAATTATTACAATAGCTGGACCTTATGCAAGGGACCAAAGAAAAGTCATGGATGAGTGGCTCGTAGGAGATCTAGGGAGAAGGGTTTGAAAGGCTTGTGAGTTGAGTAGGGGCCTGAAATTACTGTGTCCATAGGGTAGTTGTTGACCAAAATAGATGGATACAGAGCAAGGGAAAGCAAGGATGGACCATCACCAAACACTAATAGGTTGAAGAACAACCTGGGACCCATACAGGCAAACTGGAATCCAAGATGAAAAGTTATACACATGAAGACAAACTAAAACTTAGTTTTCTCTGACTGCACCTAAGTTCAGTGATAGAAGTGTCATGCACAAGAGACTAGCGATGCCTTTCAGAAAGTGCTTGGCCTAGGAAAAGGAGGAGATCTAGTGAAAGCTGGAGAGGCAAAGGGCCTGAATGCTGCCTCCACCAGCAACAACACAGAAGGGCTGCAGCGGAGCCTGGCATGAGGCAGTGACCTGCCACTTCACTTCCAACCCCTAAATCTCACACAAGCTTTATTTGCAGCCCATGCTAATCTGCAACCACAGAGAAAATTCTAGGAAAGACAGTTCCAGCTTAGCAACACTGACAAAGCACAAATTCATCACAGCCCTTTTCTTTAAAAATAGGCAGCCATACATCACTCTTTAGGACATACAATTTGCAAACAAATATTCTTTTAGCTTGCTTTTTATATCTGTGCAATAATCCTTGAAAGTGAAAACAGCTTACATTCACTTTAAAATAACACACTGTTTCATATTTTAATTTGTTATTTAAGTGATACTTATTCCTCTTCTAGCTGTGTCCCAATCTCTTTTGATATCCTTTAATGTATATATAGGTATACATATGCAATACTGTCCTTTGCTAGGTGTCAGCATTACTTGATCTAAGAACTTCCAGATGTCCAAGGTGGGTTTAGAAAAGGCAGAAGAACCAGAAATCAAATTGCCAACATTTGCTGGATTATAGAGAAAGCAAGGGAATTCCAGAAAAACATCTACCTCTGTTTCATTGACTATGCTAAAGTCTTTGACTGTGTGGATCGTAACTAACTATGGAAAGCTTTTAAAGAGATGGAAGTACCAGATTATCTTACCTGTCTCCTGAAAAACCTATATACAGGTCAATAAGCAACAGTTAGAACCCTGTTTGAAACAACTGATTCGTTCAAGATTGAGAAAGGAGTATGACAGGGCTGTCTGCTGTCACCCTGTTTATTTAATCCATGTGCTGGGCACATCATGAGAAATGCCAGGCTGGATGAGTTACAAGTTGGAATCAAGATAGGCGGGAGAAACATCACAAACTTCAGATAAACAGATGAAACCATTCTAGTAGCAGAAAACGAAGAGGAACTAAAGTGCCTCTTGATGAGGGTGAAAGAGGAGAATGAAAGAGTCAGCTTAAAATTAAATATTAAAAAAAAAAAAAACAAGACCATGGCATCAGGCTCCATCACTTCATGGCAAATAGAAAGAGAAAATGTGGGAGTATTGACAGATTTCTTTGTCTTGGGTTCTAAAATCACTGCAGATGGTGACTGCAGCCATGAAATCAGAAGATGATTGCTTCTTGGCAAAAAAGCTATGACAAATCTAGACAATGTGTTGAAAAGCAAAGACATTACTCTGCCAACAAGATCGTACAGTCAAGGCTATGATCTTCCCAGTGGCATGTACAGTTGTGAGAGCTGGACTGTATAGAAGGCAGAATGCCAAAGAATTTGATGCCTTCATACTGTAACGCTGGAGAAGACTCCTGAGAGTCCCTTGGACAGCAAGGAGATCAAACCAGTCAATCTTAAGGGAAGTCAATTCTGCATACTTATTGGAAGTACTGATGCTGAAGTTGAAGCTAAAGTATTTTGGTCACCTGATGCGAACAGCTGACTCATTGGAAAAGTCCCTGATGCTAGAAAAGATTGAGGGCAGAAGGAGAAGTGGGCCTCAGAGGATGAGATGGGTGGATGGCATCACCAATTAAATGGACATGAACTTGGGCAAACTTCAGGAGATTATGAGCAACAGGGAGGCCTGGTATGCAGCAGTCCATGTGGTCACAAAGACTCAGACACGACTGGATGACTGAACAACAATGTATATATTAATATATACACACAGTTGATTCTCAAACTATATATACAGAGTTGACTCTTAAACATGAGAGTTAGAGCCATCAAATCCTATACAATCGAAAGTCCTAGTTTAAGTTTATAGTCAGCACTCTGTATCCTAGATTTGCATCTTCAAAGTCAGCCAACGGCCAGATTAGGTGTTATTGTAGTACATATTTATTTTATAAAAATCCATGTGTAAGTGGACCAATGGAGTTAAAACCTATTAATAACATATATATATATATATATATATGTAAAATAAATATATATCTTAAAGAGCTGGGAATTCTAAATCACCTGACCTGCCTCCTGAGAAATCTGTATGCAGGTCAAGAAGCAACAGTTAGAATTGAACATGGAACAATAGGCTGGTTCCAAATAGGAAAAAGAATACATCAATGCTGTATATTGTCACCTTGTTTATTTAACTTATATGCAGAGTACATCATGAGAAGTTCTGGGCTAGAGGAAGCACAAGCTAGAATCAAGATTTCTGGGAGAAATGTCAATAACTTCAGATACGCAGATGACAGCATCATTATGGCAGAAAGTGAAGAACTAAAGCGCCTCATGACATGAAAGTGAAAGAGGAGAGTGAAAAAGTTGGCTTAAAACTCAGCATTCAGAAAATTAAGATCATGGATCTGGTCCCATTACTTCATAGCAAATAGATGGGAAAACAATGGAAACAATGAAAGATTTATTTGGGGGGGCTCCAAGATCACTGCAGATGGTGATTGCAGCCATGAAATTAAAGGTGCTTGCCCCTTGGAAGAAAAGTTATGACCAACCTAGACAGCATATTAAAAAGCAGAGACATTATTTTGCCAGCAAGTGTCCATCTAGTCAAAGGTATGGTTTTTCCAGTAGTCATGTATGAATGTGAGAGTTAGACTATAAAGAAAGCTGAGCGCCGAAGAATTGATGCTTTTGAACTGTGGTGTTGGAGAAGACTCTTGAGAGTCCCTTGGACTGCAAGGAGATCCAACCAGTCCTTCCTAAAGGACACCAGTCCTGAATATTCATTGAAAGGGCTGATGCTGAAGCTGAAACTCCAATACTTTGGCCACCTCATGCGAAGAACTGACTCACTGGAAAAGACCCTGATGCTGGGAAAGATTGAAGGCAGGAGGAGAAGGGGATGACAGAGGATGAGATGGTTGGATGGCATCACTGACTCAATGGACATGAGTTTGAGTAAGCTCTGGGAGTTGGTGATGGACAGGGCAGCCTGGCATGCTCTAGTCCATGGCTGGGGGTGGGGGTGGGGTGCGGGGGGCAAAAAGTCAGACCTGACTGAGTGACTGAACTGAACTGATGTAAAATATGCTCATATATACAAATGTATTCTTTGTAACATAAGCAACGCACTCATTAAAAATGTTGTCCTGATTTCTGCAACTAATTAAGTGGAAATAGTATATATTTAAAACTTCTTCCCTCATATTCCTTTTGTCATCAGCAGGTACCTGAGCTGATACATTCCTTGCCTGATGGGGTGGGTGAACAAAACTTTTATTCAGGAAACATCTAGGTTATAAATGGGTTGTTTGTATTGAGCCATGGTAGTTGACCATCCTTTTTTTATCACAAAAGGCAAAGGTATTAGAAGGGAACTTAACTCTTCTCTCCTAAGTGTGGTCTAGATTCAGTGAGTCACCTCCAATGAATAGAGCAGGCTGCCGTCTATGGAGTCACACAGAGTCAGACACAACTAAAGTGACTTAGCAGCAGCAGCAGGGGAAAAATAGCATCTTTGTAGTAGGGAACCTGAACAGATATCCTCTTAAGCAAGTGATCAAGGATAACATCATCAAGGAACAGTTGAAGTCATGCACCCCTTGATACAAGGAGATGAGAAAAACATTTCAGTTCAGTTTAGTTCAGTCGCTCAGTCATGTGCGACTCTGCAACCCCATGAATTGCAGCATGCCAGGCCTCCCTCTCCATCACCAACTCCCAGAGTTCACTCAAACTCACGTCCATTGAGTCAGCGATGCCATCCAGCCATCTCATCCTCTGTCATCCCTTCTCCTCCTGCCCCCAATCTCTCCCAGCATCAGAGTCTTTCCCAATGAGTCAACTTGTTGCATGAGGTGGCCAAAGTACTGGAGTTTCAGCTTTAGCATCATTCCTTCCAAAGAACACCCAGGGCTGATTTCCATTAGAATGGACTTTTTGCAGTTCAAGGGACTCTCAAGAGTCTTCTCCTACACCACAGTTCAAATGCATCAGCTCTTCAGCACTCATCTTTCTTCACAGTCCAACTCTCACATCCATATATGACTACTGGAAAAAACATAGTCTTGACTAGACAGACCTTTGTTGGCAAAGTAATGTCTCTACTTTTGAATATGCTATCTAGGTTGGTCATAACTTTCCTTCTATGGTATTCTTTTCCAAAATCCATAACCCCTATAATTCACTAAGTGAAACAGCAGTTTTAAAACTCATAGAAATATATATATATATATATATATATATGTACACACACACACACACACACACTTTCCAGTGGCTCAGATGGTAGAGAATCCACTTGCAATGTGGTAGACCAGTGTTCAATCCCTGGGTTGGAAAGATTCCCTGGAGGAGGGCATGGACACCCACTGCAGTATTCTTGCCCGGAGAATTCCCCATGGACAGAGGAGTCTGGCAGGCAACAGTCCACGGGGTCACAAAGAGTTTAACACAACTGAGTGACTATGTGCACATGCACACACACACACACACACACACATTTATCTTTAATGGGAATAATAACACAAAATTGAACATAATATTTACCTTCATGGAGAAAGGGGGATAATGGACACAGAGAGGCTACTGAAGCTCTATCTTAAATGTAACAAGTATGCAGACTTAATGATGTGAAGAAATGATACAACAAGATTTTTAAAGGCATTTAAAAGATACCTTTTTAATAGTTTTTTGAGTACTTATAATGTTTCATAATAAAAGTATTATGGGATAAAGCTAAGGGTTAAGCTGAATCTGTTTAGCCACTCAGAAGAAAATGTAGTTATTTTACTTCATTAACATTGTTAATATTATTTACAGACTGAATATATTTGGAGTAATAGGACTTTTTAATCTAAGAAACAAAATATTTGTTATTGATACCCACCAAAATTTATGGGTTATCTTGATACTAGCAACTCTTCTGCAGAGGAAAGACTATTCTGATTCAAGGATGTTACTGGTCTTATTTAAATAGATGCTGTGATGCAATGCAGAGCAGCCATGGAAACCAGCTCCAGAATATGAATAAAGACTGTAGCAAAGGATTTCCTGAACATATAGTAACGGGAATATATAAAGTAACTGTAGCAGCTATCGAAACAGAGGAAATAATGAGTATTTTATGTGGAAATAATTCTGAGATGTTTATTTTACTTCTAAAAATATTTAATTAAATTATGTTGTTTCCTTAGTAAAGCTGTATAATTGGCTAAAAATACACTTGAAAATGATGGCTTGTGTTTTTCTAGTGATAATAGGAAATTATCAAGGGGTGACGACTTGGCCATGCCCAAATGTCCTAGGCTTATTTCTGCATCTCAGTAATGAGGTTTCTTTCTCAGCCAAGGGGATCACGCTGCTGACTCCGTACTACACAAAGTACAAGCAGCCAGCATACTACAGACTCATTAAAAATATATAATTTTTAGTTCCTCACTCTTGATGCATGTATTATCCTATTTTTTTAAACTCAGTATAGCATTTCCTCATATCATATATTTTAATTATTATCTTCACAATCATTAAGCGAGTTTACTCAATTCAACTCACCACATTTATATCAAATATAATAAGCAAAACATTTTTACTAATATCTGTGGCTATAAAAGAAATAAAATGTGTATGTTCTCTTGTAGTCAAGGAATTTATAATTCACTGGGAGAGAATAATCTAATTATAAAATATACAAAGTATTTTTAATAAAGTAATATTTTATTATTCATTAAATGGTATAGGAAAGATATATCCAATTACTTACAAAGTCATCTCCAGCAATTTAACAGTCTTAACCTTCTTCTGAAAACCATCATATTGCAGCATAGTGTGAAACAAACCTGATGATTAGAAAATGGCAAGTACTCTAATACTTTTAAAACACATGCATGTTTAAAATAAGAGGAAAGCATACAGATTAAGGGTTTCCCTGGTGGCCCAGAAGAAGAATCTGACTGCAAAGTGGGAGACCTGAGCTCAATCCCTGGGTTGGGAAAATCTCCTGGAGGAGGGCATGGCAATCCACTCCAGTATTCTTGCCTGGAGAATCCTCATGGACAGAGGAGCATGATGGGCTACAGTCCATGGGGTCGCAAAGAGTCAGACACGACTGCACAATTAAGCACAGCACAGTATATGCAGTTTCAGGGGTCAATCACATATTAAAGTTTTTAAGAATACCCTATGGTATTCTTAAGAATACCATATTATTAAAGTTTTTAAGAATACCCTATGGTATTCTTTAAGAATAGCCTATGGCCAGCCAGGATAGCCCATCTTAGGTAGAAGACAGGTATTTCACCTTACTTCCTTACCACTAAGTTACTTAATGTTATAGCACTTGATAGTTCCTTTGGATTTTGGAGGTAATATATACTAAGCTAGAGAAAAATTCTCCAATGCATTTTCATTGGATTTGTAGGGTTGCCAATTTTGAGTCCAGTAACAAGAATGGGCTCTGCAGGAGGTCCCTGCCTGTAGAGAAAGCTCTCCAGCCCCCAAGTCAGGACCTGGTAGATCTAATGATGTTAGATGAATCTGGGATAATAAAAATGTGGTGTGAAGTCGCTGGAAATTACCCAGCAAGTTTTATTACAAAGGGCCTTCTCAGGTGGCTGGCACTGTGGTAAAGAATCTGCCTGCCAATGCAGGAGATGCAAGACACATGGGTTCAATCCCTCCATCTGGAAGATCCTCTGAGGAAGGAAATGGGAATCCATTCCAGTATTCTTGCCTGGAAAATCCAATAGACAGAAGAGCCTGGAGGCATATAGTCCATGGGGTCCCAAAGAGTCAGACACAACTAATCATCAAGCACATTTATAACCCTTGGGTACACAAAAGGCTGACTTGAAAATGTGACTTGTCACTAAAGAATATATGACTCTTTGACTGGAATTACCCATCTTTGGTCAAGTATTATCAGATTCACCCATAGAATGGAGTGGTGTTACACAATCCATGCCACAATGGAAGAGGACATTTGGGATCACATTTGAGGTCTACAGAGTGCAGGCAAGGGTGTAGAATTAGGTCATATCTGAATGGTCTAGTGGTTTTCCCCACTTTCTTCAATTTATGTCTGAATTTTGCAATAAGGAGTTCTTGATCTGAGCCATCATCAGCTCCCAGTCTTGTTTTTGTTGACTGTATAGAGCTTCTCCATCTTCAGCTGCAAAGAATATAATCCATCTGATTTCGGTATTGACCATCTGGTGATGTCCATGTGTAGAGTCGTCTCTTGTGTTGTTGCAGGAGGGTGTTTGCTATGACTGGGGTGTTCCCTTGGCAAAATTCTGTTAGTCTTTGCCCTGCTTCATTTTGTACTCCACGCCCAAACTTGTATGTTACTTCAGATGTCTTTTCACTTCCTACTTTTGCATTCCAGTCCCCTATGATGAAAAGGACATCTTTTTTTGGTGTTAGTTCTAGAAGGTCTTATAGGTCATCACAGAACTATTTAGCTTCAGCTTCTTCGGCATTAATGTTTGGGGCATAGACTTGGATCACTGTGATGCTGAATGGTTTGCCTTGGAAACGCACAGAGATCATTCTGTCACTTTTGAGATTACATCCAAGTACTGCTGTGGAAAATTCTTAAAGAGATGGGAATACCAGACCACCTGACCTGCCTCTTGAGAAATCTATATGCAGGTCAGGAAGCAACAGTTAGAACTGGACGTGGAACAACAGACTGGTTCCAAATAGGAAAAGGAGTACGTCAAGGCTGTATATTGTCATCCTGTGTATTTAACTTATATGCAGAGTACATTATGAGAAACGCTGGGTTGGAGGAAGCACAAGCTGGAATCAAGATTGCCAGGAGAAATATCAATAACCTCAGATATGCAGATGACACCACCCTTATGGCAGAAAGTGAAGAACTAAAGAGCCTCTTGATGAAAGTGAAAGAGGAGAGTGAAAAAGTTGGCTCAAAGCTCAACATTCAGAAAACTAAGATCATGGCATCTGGTCCCATCACTTCATGGCAAATAAATGGGGAAACAGTGGCTGACTTTATTTTGGGGGACTCCAAAATCACTGCAGATGGTGATTGCAGCCATGAAATCAAAAGACGCTTACTCCTTGAAAGGAAAGTTATGACCAACCTAGACAGCACGTTAAAAAGCAGAGACATTGCTTTGCGAACAAAGGTCCATCTAGTCAAGGCTATGGTTTTTCCAGTAGTCATACATGGATGTGAGAGTTGGACTGTAAAGAAGGCTGAGTGCTGAAGAATTGATGCTTTTGAACTGTAGTGTTGGAGAAGACTCTTGAGAGTCCCTTGGACTGCAAGGAGATCCAACCAGTCCATCCTAAAGGAGATCAGTCCTGGGTGTTCATTGGAGGGACTGATGTTGAAGGTGAAACTCAAATACTTTGGCCACCTGATGCGGAGAGCTGACTCATTTGAAAAGACCATGATGCTGGGAAAGATTGAAGGCAGGAGGAGAAAGGGACGACGGAGGATGAGATGGTTGGATGGCATCACCGACACAATGGACATGGGTTTGGGTGGATTCTGGAAGTTGGTGATGGACAGGGAGGCCTGGTGTGCTGTTGTTCATAGGGTCGCAAAGAGTCGGACACAACTGAGTGACTAAACTGATCTGCACTTTGGCCACTTTTGTTGACTATGATGGCTACTCCATTTTTTTCTAAGGGATTCTTCCCCACAATAATGGTCATCTGAATTAAATTCACCCATTCAGTCCATTTTATTTCACTGATTAATAAAATGTCAATGTTCACCTTTACCATCTTCTGTTTGACCACTTCCAGTTTACCTTGATTCATGGACCTAACATTCCAGGTTCCTATGCAATATTGCTCTTCACAGCATGGGACTTTACTTCCATCACATCCACAACTGGGTGTTGTTTTCTCTTTGGCTCTGTTTCTTCATTCTTTCTGGAGTTATTTCTTCACTCTTCTCCAGTAACATATTGGGCACCTACTGACCTGGGGAGTTCATCTTTCAGTGTCCTATCTTTTGGCATTTCCATACTATTCATGGAGTTCTCAAGGCAAGAATACTGAAGTGGTTGCCATTCCCTTCTCCAGTGGACCACATTTTATCAGAACTCTCCACCATGACCTGTCCATCTTGGGTGGCCCTACACGGCATGGCTCATAGTTTCATTGAGTTAGACAAGGCTGTGGTCCATGTGATTAGTTTGGTTAGTTTTATGTGGTTGAGGTTTTCATTCTGTCTGCACTCTGTTGGATAAGGATAAGAGGCTTCTGAAAGCTTCCTGATGGGAGAAACTAAGGGGAAAACTGGATCTTGTTCTAATGGTGGGGGGGCCATGCTCAGTAAATCTTTAATCCAATTTTCTTTTGATGGGTGGGACTATGTTCCCTCCCTGTTGTTTGGCCTGAAGCCAAACTTTGGTAGGGATAATGAAGGTAATGGGGACCTCCTTCAAAAGGACTTGCATTGTATTCAGTGCCAGGGGAACCCTCAGCAGGGGGTTCATCCAGGAAGAACCACAACTCTGCCAGAGTCTCCTGGACACTCATAGGCAAGTCTAGCCCAGTCACTTGTAGGGCCATTGCTCCTTTCTCCTGGCTCCTGGTCCCCACAAGGTTTTATTTGTGCCCTCCAAGAGTCTGTTTCCTCAGTCCTATGGAACTACTGTAATCAAATCCCATTGGCCTCCAAAGTCAAATTCCCTGGGGTTCTCAGTCTCTTTGCCTGATCCCCAGGTTGGGAAATCTGTTGTGGGTCCTAAAACTTTCTTAAAAATGTGGTAATTTCTTTGGTATAATTGTTCTGAAGTTTGTGGGTCATCTGCTTGGTGGCTCTATGGTAGGGCTAATAGTGACCTTCTCCAAGGCTTATGCCACACTCTGTTGTGACCCAGGTCTGCTGCAGCCAGAGACCTTGTCCCTGTGGCAGGCCACTGCTGACCTTCCACAGTAGACTCTCAAATACTCAAAGGCAGGTCTGGCTAAGTCTCTGTGTATTCTCTGAGTCCTGGTGTGCACAAAATTTTGTTTGAGAACTCCAAGCATCTCTGGCAGGTATGGGGTGTGATTCTAAATGTGATTTTGTCCCTCCTACCATCTTGTTGGGGCTTCTCCTTTTCCCTTGGACATGGGGTATCATTTTTTTGTGGGATCCAATATTCTCTGGAGGATGGTTGTTCAGCAGCATGTTGCAACTTTGGGGTAATCGCAGGAGAAGATGAGCACATGTCCTTCTACTCTGCCATCAGTCTCCTCTGTCCATGGAATTCTCCAGGCAAGAATACTGTAATGAAGTCTGTTCCTTCATTTTTAAAATGGGGGTAACAGCACCTTCGTCTGTGAGGTGCATAATAGCTGTTCAAGGAAGGCTCTTTTCCACATCTGAGGTCAACTTCCAGTTTAAGAGCAAATGAAGGATCACTGCTACATCCCCAGGACTCAGGGAAACTGTGCAAGTAAAGCTCCTGCTCCAGGAGTAATGCTTCTGCTTTAAACAGGCAAGCTGACCACATTAAAATGGGGAGCAAGGCAGAGGTGTTCATTCTAGGTACTGCTATTCAGCATCACGTTAAGGGTCACATTAATTAGTTATAGAGCTTGAGAAATTCCCTGGTCTGCCATCTAAAAGCTGGAAAAATCAGGAAAGCTGGTAGCATAGTTCAGTCGAATAGTCCTGAGAACAGGGACACTGATTTCACAATCTGGTACAAAAGCCCAAGAACCAGAAGTGCTGATATAGTATGCCAGTAGGAAACAAATATCTCAGCTCAGAGAAAGTAAATGCTCACTTCCTCCCTTAAATTGAAGAAAGTAGAGAAAACCACTAGACCATTCAGGTATGACCTAAATCAAATCCTTTACAATTATACAGGGAAAGTGACAAATAGATTCAAGGGATTACATATGATAAACAGAGTACCTGAAAAACTATGGATGGAGACTGTATGGGAAGTGGTAATCAAAACCATCCCCAAGAAGAAGAAACGCAAAAAGGCAAAATGGTTGTCTGAGCTATTACAAGTAGTCATATATGGATGTGAGAGTTGGACTATAAGAAAGCCGAGTGCCGAAGAATTGATGCTTTTGAACTGTGGTGTTGGAAAGGACTCTTGAGAGTCCCTTGGACTGCAAGGAGATCCAACCAGTCCATCCTGAAGGAGATCAGCCCTGGGATTTCTTTGGAAGGAATGATACTAAAGCTGAAACTCCAGTACTTGGGCCACCTCATGTGAAGAGTTGACTCATTGGAAAAGACTCTGACGCTGAGAGGGATTAGGGGCAGGAGGAGAAGGGGACGACAGAGGATGAGATGGCTGGATGGCATCACTGACTCGATGGACATGAGTCTCAGTGAACTCTGGGAGTTGGTGATGGACAGGGAGGCCTGGCGTGCTGCAATTCATGGGGTCGCAAAGAGTCGGACACGACTGAGCGACTGACCTGATCTGATCTAATCTGTCTTTTATTAATCAAACCAGAGAGCATCCAATACAGGATAAGCATCCGACTTATCCTACAGTCATCTGGCAGTGTCTGTCCTCAGCAATCCTACCACAGGGGATAAAGGGTGGCAGATGGTCATGGTGGCATGGGGTCAACAGCACAGGCTCCCTCTCTCAAAGGTCAATTTAGGAACTAAATACCTAACTTGCTAGCATTTGAGATTGATGCAAGAGAATAATATTGAGCTTCTTCTACGTTGGATGAGGAAGTGATTCATCTTTACTGGAACTGACATTTGCTAACTTAGATTTCCTTTCCTCCCTGCATGGTTCCTTCTGGTTCCAGCACCACAGAGTCTTTGATCTATAGACACATTACTCAGACACATCACCTCAGACACAGGGCATCACATTATGGAAAAGCAAGAACTACACAGTTCCACATGCATCATATACTGCCTTACCTAGAAGGATGCTGAATCAAATTATAACTTGATTGATCACTTCTGCCATTTTTTTTGCCAGGGGGGCAGAAAGGGTTAAAAAAATTATTATACTAGGAAGCAGGGAATCAACTCTTATTAGCCCAAAGGGCTGAGAATGCTGATGGTGAAGGGGCAGAGAAGAATGTGTCTTAAATTCAAGGGTCCATTAAGATATTTTTGATTCTCCCATACTTTTCTTAATTACTGATCAAATGCATTCATTCAGTCTTAGCCAAGGAAGGGCAAAATTACTAATACTTCAAAAGACTTATGTTGAGGTACAGATCAATAAATTAGGCAAACGTCAGCCTGGCTGATGGAGAAGGAAATGGCAACCCACTCCAGTGTTCTTGCCTGGAGAATCCCAGGGACAGGGGAGCCTAGTTGGGCTGCCATCTATGGGGTCACACAGAGTTGGACACGACTGAAGTGACTTAACAGCAGCAGCAGCTGCAGCCTGGCTGATGTGTGCCCAATGTGAGGAAAATACAGATTGAGTGGTGTTAGAAGAAGGGAAAAGGGAATATTGGGTTGAATTTGGAACAAACTAAGTTGCAAGAACAAGCACTTGTTCCACTAATTTTCCTGCTTCGAGCATGAAAGACTGACTCATGCACATTATCCAAGTGAAGCTAGGTTGGACCAAGTGGATATTTCCTCTGCACTGACTTACATCTTCTGAGATCACACTCGCCAATGTGAGCAGGCATTAGCAGGCTCCAGAGGGATGGGACACTTGATAAAGACAGCTGGCATTTATATAAATGCCACATGAGCTTGGTGAGTTTATGCTCTAATGGCCAAATCTCAAGGAATGACAGAAGAGAACTATTAGGTAAATCCTTCCCTTGGTCCTTCAGGCAGACACCCTCCTCACAAGGTCCTGATGGAGTGCAGTGTTCTGCAGCTCAGCAATGCATCTTTATGCTGGCTTCCCCGCCTATGTCCTTCTCCTCATTCCTTACTTTCGCTTCCTAAGTTTGCTTTCTTCATAAACTGTGTGCATATAAGCCCGTGTCTCAGGCTCTGCTTTCTGGATGTTTCCATGCTATCCATACACATGACTTAGCTTCTCTGGGCCTGGTTGTCTTCGCTGATTTGGACAGCAGTGACAATACCTATGTCACCTGACAGTCATAAGGATGAAAGAGTTACCAGTTACTAACTGCTTAGAATAGTGCCTGGCACCTAATAAGCATTTTTTATGTTGTTCATGATGAACGAGTGATGGGAATAAAATTTTAAAAGGTTAGACAGGATGGTCTTATAGAATATGTGTGTGTGTGTGTGTGTGTGTGTGTATATATATATATATATATATATATACACCTTCCCCCTCTGTGTGTGTGTCTGTGTGTTAAGTAGCTTCAGTTGTGTTCAACTCTTTGCTACCCCATGTCTGTAGCCCACCAGGCTCCTCTGTCAATCAGATTCTCCAGGCAAGAATATGGGAGTGAATTGCCATGCCTTTCTCCAGAAGATCTTCACTATCCAGGTATGGAATCCACATCTCTTATGTCACCTGCTTTGGCAAGTGGGTTCTTTACCACTAGCACCACCTGGGAAGCCCAGAATATATTATATATGTATTCTAATATGTAATTATATATATATATCATATTTAATATTATATTTAATATAATAGGTCCCAAACTATTGAATTATTCTTTCCTAATATGCCAGTTCTTCAAATGTTGCATAAAATTGCTCTCCTAAAACCTCTTTTCCCTCAAAACTATAATGAAATGCATTATTTTTATTTTGAAGAAAAATAGTTTCATGCTTATTATATAAATAGGCAAAATATATTTATCATCTTTTTAAACAAAAGGAACATTTCATACAGATTCAAGGTCTGTGTGTGAGGAATTGGTTGACAATGGGGGTGGGATCTAAATGACAACAGCACAACCTCACAAAGCCTTTTTCCTCAGTATTTCAGACACTTAAAGTATCATTAAAATACATTTCTTCCATTTTCAATGTTTTTGCATCCATAAATGTTATTATGTGCCATGGAGTCAGCCTCCATGTCTGTCACTCAGAAATGTGAGTTGCCCCTCTAAGAATGCATTATGTGTGTGTGCATGCTTGCTAAGTCACTTCAGTTGTGTCCGATTCTTTGCAACCCCATGGGCTGCAGCCCACCGGAGTCTTCTATCCATGGGATTCTCAAGCCAAGAATACTGGAGTGGGTTTCATGCCCTCCTACAGGGACTCTTCCAAACCCAGGGATCAAACCCTAGTCTCTTATGTCTCCTGCATTGGCAGATGGGCTCTTTACCACTAGCACCACCTGGAAAGCCCCTAAAAATGCATTATAGTGCATTTCAAAAATTTAAGATTGAAATATGTCACATAATGTAATGATGTTGCAGAGATTTTTATCAATAAATACATTTGGTAAAAAGTATTAAAGGATTCATCTAAGTACAAATAAATTACTTGAGAATCACTTTTGCTGCTTCTTGCTCTCAGGGTAAAATACTGCCTCCCTCCCCAGTCATATTTTGGGGGCATGAAGTGTTGTTATTCTCAACTACATTGTCATTTTTCAGAGAACAATGTTGAACACATCTGCTCTGGATCCATTATTCACCTCCCATCACATCCATCTATTGTTATGCAGATAAAAACACAGAATGCATAATGAATGAGAAGTTTATTATTTTATAGAACTTGTAAACCTGATACTTTTTAAAAAACACCTGCAAGGAAGTTTTGATTTGAAGGAATGACATTTTTCTCTTATGGAATTGAATTTCTTTGTTAATCAAAAGAAGATGCAGATTGCAAAGAATATAATGCAGGTGTCCAATCATGTCTGATTCAATGGACATGAACTTTGGCAAACTCCAAGAGATGGTGCGGGACAAGGAGGCCTGGTGTGCTGCAGTCCATGGGGTTGTAGAGTTGGTCATGACTTGCCAACTGAACAGTAACAACAATAATCAGGTCTGAAAGTAAACATGAACACTATAGCTAGACAACATTTCATATTGTAATATTGATGATTTTCATTTATTTTCATTCTAAATGCTAGAGAACTTGGTTCACTTGACCTTAATTGATATTATAAATAAAATGTGAAGTCGAAACAGATTCCAGATGCCCAGAGATTCCTCTTTATAAAGTCCCTGCATCTTTCTTACCTATTTACCTAGGTGATTTTGGTTTTGCATTAGTCAGATTAATAATTGAAAGATAGTGCTTAATTTACTGAAAAACAGTTTGTCTATCTGTCTCAGATGAGGTCTTAATAATCCATCTCTCCCAACTGTAAAGGGATAAGATATTCCCATTTCCTTACCTTTCATTCAGTTTTTGCCAAATTTATATCTAATATGCCAAAGGGAATACCCATTAATCTCAGAGCTTCTAAATTTGTAGAATATTTTACCATGGTGCTTAGAAGGAGAGTATAAAATTATTGCAAACATCAACACAAGAGCATGCATGTATTAATATAAAGCTAACTTTCCTTCCTATAATGGAATAGCTCCATGTGGTGTCAGGGGAAGCCACAGAATTATAATAGAGAAGTTATAAAATGAATATAGATTTCATTCCCACTATTATTGAATTTATATACAAAAGATAAGAAATACCCTGCAGAGTAAGAAAAGTGGTGGAGAGGACTCCAATCAGAATTATCGTTCCCAAAGTCTATAAATCGAAGTTAAAGCAGCAAATCTTAAATGAGGGAAATTCATAGTGATAACCAATAAGGAAAGGATACCATCTTAATTCAAAACATAAAGATTTTAGTATCCTAATCCAACTTCTGTACAATGTCTAAAATACACACTCATTCAAACACACACACACACACACATACACATCCAACTCAGAATTAATACCAAGAAAGAAGATGAGTGACTAACTGACACAACTGTGAGAATTTCACACTCAAATTTAGCAAGATGTAGATGAAAGAAACAAGTAGACAGTCTGGCCAAAAGTAAAAAAAAAAAAAAAAAAAAAATGAGAGAGACACAGAGACAGGGAGAGAGGAGAGAGAAAGTCATTACATAACAGGCAGGGTTTCAGCAGAAGCACAAAAAGTGTCAAATTTTGACATTTCCCAGTGCCCTTGCAGAAATATAGTAATGATTAGAAGCCCAAAGTTATTCTCCTCTTAAAAATAGATGTCTTAAATCCTGCTGGAGGATATGTGCCAGAATCTTAGAAGGAAGAATAGAAGACCCGACAGAAGTTCTCCCACATACATGGACTGCAGACACATGATAAAACGCGTTGCCAGTCCAGGTTCGATGCACGATACTGGATGCTTGGGGCTGGTGCACTGGGACGACCCAGAGGGATGGAATGGGGAGGGAGGAAGGAGGAGGGTTCAGGATGGGGAACACATGTATACCTGTGGCGGATTCATTTTGATATTTGGCAAAACTAATACAATTATGTAAAGTTTAAAAATAAAATAAAGTTAAAAAAAAAAAAAGAAGAAAAACTACTGAGGAAAAAACAAACAAACAAAAAAAAAACGCCCCTTTACCTGGATCTCAGAGAGAAGACAAACAGTTCCAGTTACATAAATGGGTAGTTGCTTGATGTAAAGGAAAATCAATTTGAAGACAGAGTAGGTGGAAGGCCTGGCCCCACCAAATATGAGCAAGTGATGAGTAGCACGGCCCAGCATCATGATATCTTTAATAAAGGTTATAGTTTAGAAGAAAGAATAGAGGGAAGAACTAATAAAAAAAGAAAAAAGCCATGCCATACACAAAAAGAAAGGGACAGAATAAAGACCTTGTTTTGAAAGAAAACAGAATGGAATGATCAGAAGAAAATAAAAGACAATGAAATTAGAATACAAACTGAATAGTGAGACCACAATGATGAGATTAAGAAGTATTATTATCTAAAAGAGGAGTACTGGAGAAATAAAAAATAAGAATCAAAACAGCTATTAAGGGAACAACATAAAAACCTTATAAGATACAGATGAAAACCTTATCATTGGTCCTGAAGAAGGATGTGCTAATCAGAGCAAACGCAGAAGAGAAAAGCATGAAACAAACCAGAGTCCATAGTTTTTAACTTATTGAGCAAGAGTTTCTGTGCCATCAACAAAAGGAAGGAAAAACTTATCTTGACCTGAAACAGACACCCAGATGTTTTCTCGGCAAATATATGTTTATTAGGGGGAAAGCAGAGAATTGCAATTCAGTCTGCAACTGGGGGAGTCACATCCATGTCCTCACATGAGGAAAAGGAATTCGGTTCTTCAGTTTCTCCCTTTTGTATAGGGAGAAAAAGGAAGTTGGGAGGGTTATAGTAAACAGAGTCCATGGCCTTTCATTAACCAAGTCTTTGTCAAGAAAGAAGAAGGTTCTTTTTCCTGTTGGGTTCTCCCATTATCAAAAGGCATGAGAAAATCCCCTTCAAGTCTCCCAACTCTGTTTAATTGAGCTTTCTGTTTATTAATGTTTTACATGGAACAGCTTTGAAGACCTAAAATATGCTTGGATTTCAGAATATGTATGTCCATTTTTAAAAATGCAAAACTTCATTAACCTCTCATCTCTTGGCACCCTCAAAATAATCATATTATGTTAGAAGATCTGACTTTCCCCTATTTAATGGGGAATTAGAGTGAGTCACAGCTCAATGGTGTCTGACTCTTTGCAACCCCATGAATTGAAGCACACCAGGCCTCCCTGTCCATCACCAACTCCCAGAGTTCACTCAGACTCACGTCCATCGAGTCAGTGATGCCATCCAGCCATCTCATCCTCTGTCGTCCCCTTCTCCTCCTGCTCCCAATCCCTCCCAGCATCAGTGTCTTTTCCAATGAGTCAACTCTTTGCATGAGGTGGCCAAAGTACTGGAGTTTCAGCCTTAGTATCATTCCTTCCAAAGAAATCCTAGGGCTGATCTCCTTCAGAATGCCAAATGTCAAGGAAGTTGAGAAACAGCAATAAAGTAGGTGTTCTTGACTTGAAGCCCACAGGCCTGCTTTTGTTCTGAAACACTCATGGGCAATGCTCAATTAAAAGAAAGATCGCTGGTGGAAGCAACAATAAGTATGAAATTCTGAAGGCAGAGTGAGAGTGAGGTCATTGATCTGGACTTTTAAAATGTCTTCCCTCTCTCTCCCAGATGATAAGCAACTTGGTATATTTTACTGCAAACTATGTCTTCAGAGATGACTGAAAATAACTCAAATTGGATGAACCACAGCATTGGGTTCCTATAGGGATTAATTACAAATAAGCAGCCTCATTAAGGTGGTAAGTGCTTAAAAAGTATATCAGAGCAGAAGCATCCAACAGGGAAGCACAGGTGTACACAGTCACTACCAGTATTTAGCATAATTTAAATTTGGAACATCATTTAAGGTAATTTATGGGAAAATTCAGGTATTTAACAATCTCCCAACCAAATAAGGATGAGAGAAACTGACTGCAGGGTGAGATTGAAACCTCTGCTCTGTGCTGTGTTCTGTTGGTCCATTTTGCCTTTTCTCTGTCCCCTTCTCTCTGTGTGTGTGTGCGTGTGTGTGTGTGTGTGTGTGTGTGTGTGTGTCCTTCTTTCTTCCCATGTCCTTCTTCCCTTTAGAAACTGCCCAGTACTTTCTGTGACTCATGAGTTGCTTCACACTGGCCCCTCTCCTTTGAAAGCATTCCACAGCTTCTCACACTCTCTCTTCTTTTATAGAAGTCATTACATTTTTTCCCTTCCTCCTGGATTTCTAGAACCAAGTTTCATTAACTTGACTAAGGATATTCACTAAAACATTTCTCAAAGTGAAGATGCTTTTAATAAAATGAATTCTGTCAAGAGAGAAAAACAAGAGGGATAGCTCTGTGAGGATGATAGGCTCAAAAGTAGAAATACAAAAATGCTCAGAATTATGATTCCCATTTTTGCTTTCTAATTCCAGAGAATCTAATTTTGCATGATACAGCTTACCTCCTATCACATCCAGAATACAAAATAAAATTTTCATCAATATGAGTCAATGTATTTTACATTGACACTTAAATGGCATGTAACTACCAGCATTAATTCTAATGGCTTCAAAGTCAAGAGTAAGTAACTCCATAAATAAGAAAAATGTCTAGGGAAAAGTTAATTTATCTTCAAATTGAATTCACACACTGAATTTGTTGACTGTGATTTTTATGTTTGCATTAGAGAAAAATTAGCTTAAGAATAAATTATTTGAAAATCACTATGCCTGAAACCTGGTTAAATTTGACTTTTAAATTGTTGAAAACTGAAAGAATATGTATTTCATATACATGATTTTTTTGGGGGGGGCAGCCAGATGCAGCTTGTGGGATCTTAGTTCCCCAACCAAGGATTGAACCCCTGCTCTTGAGAGTGAAAACACAGAGTCATAACCACTGAATCACCAAGGAATTCGTTGTATGTTGATCTTAAAATAGTAAGGCTACAATTTCCTCATTTATAAGCTGAATATGCTGCTGCTGCTGCTGCTAAGTCGCTTCAGTCGTGTCCAACTCTATGTGATCCCATAGCTGGTAGCCCACCAGGCTCCCCCATCCCTGGGATTCTCCAGGCAAGAACACTGGAATGGGTTGCCATTTCCTTCTCCAATAAGATGAATATAAGATTGACTAAAATAAACTCATTTGTGGGAACAATAAAACTTTTGTTAAGAAGTCCTTTGTGAGTTCTAGCCTTGAAGAGATCTCTGAATGCCCCAGAATTTGATGCAAAATTGTGTACAGATTCCTGTGTTCATTGTTCTCATGGGGGATCAATAAATTTGATCAGATTCTAGGTAAAATAAATTTTGTCAGATTCTAGGTGAAGCAACTTAGCATGCATGCATGCATTGGAAAAGGAAATGGCAACCCACTCCAGTATTCTTGCCTGGAGAATCCCAGAGACAGAGGAGCCTGGTGGGCTGCTGTCTATGGGGGCTCACAGAGTCAGACATGTCTGAAGCTACTTAGCAGCAGCAGCAGCAGCAGCAGCAGGTGAAGCATGATAGTGGTGGTGGTGCTTTAGTCGCTAAGTCGAGTCCAACTCTCGTGACCCCAGAGACTAGAGCCCACCAGGCTCCTCTGTCCATGGGATTTCCCAAGCAAGAATACTGGAGTAGGTAGCCATTTCCTTCTTCAGGGGATCTTCCCAAACCCAGGATCAAACCCATGCCTATTGGATTGCAGGTGGTCTCCTGCATTGCAGCACGCTAATCTTTACTGACTGAGCCACCAGGGAAGCCCAGGTAAAGCATATTGCATGTTTATGCCTTCCTAATATTCTATTATGGAGAAGGCAATGGTACCCCACTCCAGTACTCTTGCCTGGAAAATCCCATGGACACAGGAGCCTGGAAGGCTGCAGTCCATGGGGTCGCTGAGGGTCAGACACGACTGAGCGACTTCACTTTCACTTTTTACTTCCATGCATTGGAGAAGGAAATGGAAACCCACTCCAGTGTTCTTGCCTGGAGAACCCCAGGGACGGGGAAGCCTGGTGGGCTGACGTCTGTGGGGTCACACAGAGTCGGACACGACTGAAGTGACTTAGCAATAGCAATAGCAATATTCTATTAATGCTGTGATAGTCTAACAATGGTGTACTATCTTGAATGCAAAGATATAATCTATGAAACTTGTTTAAAATCCAGATTATTGGAAAACACCAGCTCAGGGAAGTGGGGTAGGGGAACGGGATGCCAGGGTCAAGTATATATTAGAAACACTGCTTATACTACTGCACCCATCATAATTGAAGATACAATAACGAAAATATTGTTCATAGCTTTATAAAATGATGAAACAGAATGTTATTTTGTAGTCTGTGCTGACTGGCATCACTAGTTTCCTGAGAATCTAAGCCCTTTAGGTTTTCTTTATGGATATGCTGGCTCTCCTTAGTGTTCACTCTGCTCTCTCTAAAATCAGGGGAAAAAATGGACGTGAAGTTCAACTGAGTAGACTCAAGTACATGGGGAATGTCTGATAAATGGTTCAGATACCTAGGAGAGTGAAACCATCAGGTAAAATAGGATTTGCATTCCATACACACTTATCACCCTACCCACATAGATTTAATGTACTCCAGCCATGAAGAGATACCCCACATCCAAGATAAGAGAAACCCCAGTAAGACTGTAGGCGCTGAGAGAGGGCATCAGAGGGCAGAATGACTGAAACCACGATCACAGAAAACTAACCAATCTGATCACAAGGACCACAGCCTTGTCTAACTCAATGAAACTAAGCCATGCCATGTAGGGCCACCCAAGATGGACGAGTCATGGTGGAGAGTTCTGACAAAATGTGGTCCACTATAGAAGGGAAGGGCAAACCACTTCACTATTCTTGCCTTGAGAACCCCATGAACCATATGAAAAGGCAAAAAGATAGGACACTGAAAGATGAATTCCCCAGGTCGGTAGGTGCCCAATATGCTACCGGAGATCAGTGGAGAAATAACTTCAGAAAGAATGAAGGGATGGAGCCAACGCAAAAACAGCACCCAGTTGTGGATGTGACTGGTGACAGAAGCAAGGTCCGATTCTATAAAGAGCAATATTGCATAGGAGGCTGGAATGTTAGGTTTATGAATCAAGGCAAATTGGAAGTGGTCATACAGGAGATGGCAAGAGTGAATGTCGACATTTTAGGAATCAGTGAATTAAAATGGACTGGAATGGGTGAATTTAATTCAGATGACCATTATATCTACTACTGTGGGCAAGAATCCCTTAGAAGAAATGAAGTAGCAATCATAGTCAACAAAAGAGTCCAAAATGCAGTACTTGGATGCAATCTCAAAAATGACAGAATGATCTCTGTTCGTTTCCAAGGCAAACCATTCAATATTACAGTAATCCAAGTCTATGCCCAGACAAGTAAAGCTGAAAAGCTGAAGTTTGAATGGTTCTCTGAAGACCTAAAAGACCTTTTAGAATTAACATCCAAAAAAGATGTTCTTTTCATTATAGGGGACTGGAATACAAAAGTAGGAAGTCAAGAAACACCTGGAGTAGCAGGCAAATTTGGCCTTGGGTACAGTATGTAGCAGGGCAAAGGCTAATATAATTTTGTCAAGAGAATGCACTGTCATAGCAAACACCCTCTTCCAACAACACAAGAGAAGACTCTACACATGGACATCACCAGATGGTCAACACCAAAATCAGATTGACTATATTCTTTGCAGCCAAAGATGGAGAAGCTCTATACAGTCAGCAAAAACAAGACCGGGCGCTGACTGTGGCTCAGATCAAGAACCCCTTATTGCCAAATTCAGACTTAAATTGAAGAAAGTAGGGAAAACCACTAGACCATTCAGGTGTGACATAAATCAAATCCATTATGATTATACAGTGGACGTGAGAAATAGATTTAAGGAACTAGATCTGATAGACAGAGTGCCTGATGAACTATGGACATTGCACAGGAGACAGGGATCAAGACCATCCCCAATAAAAAGAAATGCAAAAAAGCAAAATGGCTGTCTGAGGAGCCTTACACATAGCTGTGAGAAGAAAAGAAGTGAAAAACAAAGGAAAAAACGAAAGATATACCCATATGAATGCATGGGGTCGCAGAGTCAGACAAGACTGAGCGACTGAACTGAACAGAACTGAATTTCTTTGTTTTATACTTAACTGCAAAGATCTAACTTTCTTCTTACAAAAAGACATTTTTTATGCATTGCTTTTAATTCTACAGAGGTTTTTATATTAAAGAAACTCTAAAGGTATCACCTCATACTGCAGAGAATGTCCATGATCAAAATGTCTACAAATAACAAATGCTACAGAGGGTGTGGAAAAAAGGGGACCCTCCTTACATTGTTGGTGGGGACGTAATTTGGTGCAGCCACTATGGAGAACAGTATGGAGCCTCCTTAAAAAACCAAGACTAGAGATACCATATGGTCCAGTAATACCACTCCTGGGCACATTTCCAGAGAAGATGAAAATTTTAATTTGCTCATCGTGGCACAATTTACAATTGTGTAGACATGGAAACAACCTTAATGTCTATGGACAGATAAATGTATGAAGAAGGTACAGTACATATACACAATGGAATATTACTCAGACACTTTAAAAAAATGAAATAATGCCATTTGCAACAACATGGATGGACTTGGAGATTCTAATACTAAGTGAAATGTCAGACACAGAAAGATAAATATTATATGATATAACTTATATGTGGAATCTAAAAAGTGATACAAATTAACTTATTTAAAAACAGAAATAAACTCACAGACATGGAAAGCAAACTTAAGGTTACCAAAGGAGATGTGGGAAGGATAAACAGAGTTTGGGATTAACAGACACATACTACTATGTATAAAATAGATAAACAATAAAGACCTACTGTATAACACAGAGAAGTATATTACACACACACACACACACACACCCCTACACACTAAACTGAGTCACTTTGATGGACACCTGAAATTAATTTACAGTATTGTAAATCAACTACAGGCCAATGAAGACAAATAATAAAGTAACTCAAAAAATCACCAACTTGCTATACAATCAAAGCCATTACTTTTAAAGTTTTTTATTTCATTGCTGTCAATGAAGCATCCTGGAGAAATTTCAGGGAACAGGAAGCTACATGGGTTGTATTTCTAATTATTGCTGATAAAAAATGGAAATATTTACTTTGCCCAGATAAGGGCATTACTAAAAGCTAAGGAAAATGACTGCAACACAATAGAAAATCCATCTAATTCACTTCTTAAACCTACTACCAGTTGGAAAAATGAGAGATTTAGCAAACCATAAAAATTCTCAGGAAGCTCTTTATATTAAGATGTAGTGAATTAGGACTTCTCCGTTAAATTAAATAGTCAGCCTCTAACCACAGTCCTAGGAACTAAACATATATCAAATAAAGAACAAATCTGGACTTAGTAAGGGGAGATTTTTTGACAAGACAATAGGCAAGGCAGGGTAAAAAGGCTTATTGCAACCCAGGATGACTATTGCAATAGACAGAAACATAAGTTGCTGAATATAAGTTCAGCAAACATTTCGGGGTTAATCAAGAGTGTTTTTTTCTCTTACAGAGAGGAAGGAGTCAGGTACAGACAGCAGGATGTGGGCAAGTGAGAAGTGCTGGTATGTTAAATAATTTGATTAATAAGCATTTTGTTCCAAAGGACCAGTGGGGCAGCAGTTCATCTATGAATAATTATTTATAAGGCAAAAAATTGGAATTTGGAGGGTCTGAATACAGGAGTGGGTAGCCATCCCCTTCTCCAGGGGATCTTGCTGGACTGAACCCAGGTCTCCCACATTGCAGGTGGATTCTTCACCTGAGCCACCAGGGAAGCCCAAGAATGCTGGAGTGGGTAGCCTATCTCTTCTCCAGCGGATCTTCCTGATCCCATAATTGAACCATAGCCTCTTAAATTGCAGCAGCTTCTTTACAAGCTGAGCTACCATGGAAGTTCGTTAGTAATTATTTATGAGGCAAAAAATAGGAATTTGGAGGGTCTGAGGTAGACAAGGGGCATCTATGCATTTTATCTGAGTTAAGGGGAAGAATTGTTCCTTTCAGGAAGCTAATGCCCAGAGCACAGAAAGCTGGAGAGATTTCTTACTCTACTGTTTTCCAGGTTGAGAGTGAAGGAGGAAAGAGACAGAACAGGCTCCATCTTGAAAGCAGGACTCCAACCTGGGCTGGACTACGGACTTTGAGCTATATGTCCAGTATCTATGGAAATGACATACCAACTGGAAAACCAGAACCCCCAAATGGAAGAGCCCCAGGGCTCATACCTAGATTCTCCCTTGCTAAAAGAATACCCTAATTGTCTGTGTAACCAAATAGAATCATAAATTCTATTATGCTTATTGAAGTATGACCACAGGCCTATTGATAATTGTCTACTGTCAACCACCTAGGCCTAAGGTGTATGAATCATGGGTTAACTTTGATTGTGTCTTTATTTTCCTTTGTTCAGACTAGTTTCAGAGAATTTGGGGAGGTGGGTTTGGTCATGTACACTTAGTGTATATAAAGTTTTCACAAAAACTGGTTGGAGTCCTTGGCTAAGAGGAGACTCTGCCTTGGGCCCACAGTGTAATAAAGTGCACTCCACTATCTGCATTGTCCTTCTGAGTGAGTTTGTTTCCCAGAACGCATGGCTACAAGAGGAAGTATGGTAAAACTTAACATTATTATAAGTTTTCCAAATGTCACCATAAAATACTGCATGCATTTTGTATTTCTACCTCATTGTGCATCTTTTATAGGTAGAAACAAATTCCTCATTTATCCAGGGATGACATTCTCTCAGGGATGAAGTGGGGTCATGAGATGGGGAAATTGAATGGTTTTGATAGGTAAGTAGAGAATAGAAAGAACTTTGCTCATCTGTGAGCATTCAGAAAAGGGAGCCCAGGCTGTGAAGGAGCCCCCATCACTGAAACATGTTTTGTCGCCAGAAAAAGAAATGATTTCAGCTAGAGGATGTGGTGGGGAAAAGATGACTCTGGCAGCCAATCTCAAATGCATGGAATTCTATATCTGAACTCTTCACTGAATTCAGGGAAAGGAGTTTTCCTCACAAAATGAATTGACATTGTTTACTATATTCTAAGTGCTGTTCTGTTTTCTGGGTTCCAGACATGAAGGTATCATTCATACCTAATTTTAAATCTTCAGGAGTAACAACTCCTCTGGTATTTTTCAGTTTATGTGTAGTTTCATGCTTCTAAATCAAATTTATAATGGGGGAAGGGACAGTTAGGGAGTTTGGGATTGGTATGTACACACTGCTATATTTAAAATGGATAAGCAGCAAGAACCTACAGTATAGCACAGGGGACTCTGCTCAACATTATGTGGCAATCTGGATGGGAGGGGAGTTTGGGGGAGAATGAATACATGTACATCTAAGGTGGAGTCACTCTGCTGTGCACTTGAAACTATCACAAGATTGTTTATCAGCTATACTCCAATGTAAAATAAAAAGTAAAAATATAAATAGAATTGAAAGGTTGTTGCTGAACCACAAAAGACACCGGGATTCTTGGCCTCCAGAGGAGAAGAATTCAATCTGGGTCCAGAGAAGAGGCTTGATCACTCAGAGCTTTTGTGTAATAAACTTTTATTAAAGTATAAAAGAGATAGAGAGAGCTTCTGACATAGACATCAGAAGGGGGTAGAAAGAGTGCCCCTCTGCTAGTCTTTAGCTGGATGTTGCATAGCTACTAGCAGTCTGTTAATTAAAGAAAGGAAATGTCTCAAAAGTCAAAGAATGGCACCAGGTATTATCCCGGGCCATAAAATGATTGACATGAATCTTGAAGAAAGGCAGATTTCCATTCAAATATATAGTTTCATTAATATAGATTCAGAGAACAATGTATGTGTATAACAAACCGGTTTGTCAAGTGGGTTCTGAGCCTTTAGCCTGAACACTTGAAGACAGAGTCTGGGTAAATGCATAGTACATTAACATAGCTTAAGGCAAGCATTTCCATAAGAAAAATGCATTGGTTAGCTCAAGGTCTGAGAAAAGTTAAGTTCAGGTGGCAACATAGAATTTTAAGAGAACCTCTTTTTAAATTTGTATAGAGAAGGAAAAAAATATAACACTACTTTGTTTCCTCCTGCCGCTTAAGAGAGAGACAAAAAAATGTCTAACACTTGCAGCCTGTTTCCTCTGTTTGGAGACCCCTGGCTTTCCTGCTTGTTACCCTCTCAGAATTAGGATTTGGGGTAATAGATTCTTATGAGGAGTATAAATTCAATAAGCATCTCTAACATGTTTCTGTACTTTCTCCTATTTCCTTTCCTTTTCATCATCATCATTTAAAAAAATTACACGAGCTGTGGAGTAACTGGACCATTTCCATAAGGTCTATGCTGTACGTACATGCTTCTATCTGGCTGTTCCTCTCTGCTACCTCCAGGGAAAATCTGATAAACTGAAAACTATAGATGGATACTTGTCCACTGGGGGAGATTAATTTCCTCCATGAGATTTTCACAGTGAGTCATGGAGTTTTAAAAGGCTAGCAAAGGTAGCTTCCACCAGGCCACAACTCTTCTTCTGCCAGGATATAGTGGACCTCTGCCTCAGCCCTGGTGCTTTCAGAGTGTTCTGTAGTTTTCACAGCTGGCTAAAACAAACAGGTGTTCCAACAGCAGGTGCAGAAAGTAAGGGACATAAAACAATGAAATCTATTTCCATGGGTGTCCTATGGAAACATTATCATTTTAATCATTATTGTTTATTTAGTCATGCATTTTTTAAAAAGTGTTCTAGCTGTTATATTTTAAGCTTTCATTTATATTTTAAGCTCTCATTTAATGATTAATTTTCCTAATTCAATAGGTTCCTGTGAAGGAGGAAACAGACAGGACAGACTCCATCTTGAAAACAGGACTCCATCTTGGGCCGGACTGTGGACTTTGAGCTATATGCCCAGTATCTATGGAAATGACGTACCAACTGGAAAACCAGAATCCCTGGATGGAAGAGCCCCAGGGCTCATATCCAGACACTCTGTCACCTAAAAGAATACCCTAACTGTCTGTAACCAAATAGAATCATAAATTCTATTATGCTTATTGGGGTATGCTGCTGCTGCTGCTGCTAAGTCGCCCCAGTCATGTCCGACTCTGTGCGACCCCATAGACGGCAGCCCATCAGGCTCCTCCATCCCTGGGATTTTCCAGGCAAGAACACTGGAGTGGATTGCCATTTCCTTCTCCAATGCATGAAGGTGAAAAGTGAAAGTGAAGTCCCTCAGTCATGTCCGACCCTCAGCGACCCCATAGACTGCAGCCTTCCAGGCTCCTCCGTCCATGGGATTTTCAAGGCAAGATTATGACCACAGGCCTATTGATAATTGTCCACTGTTAACTACCTAGGCTTAAGGCATACGAATCATGGGTTAATTTTGATTGTATCTTTCTTCTCCTTTGTTCAGACTAGTTTCAGAGAATTTAGGGAGGAGGGTTTGAGAACATACACTTAGGGTATATAAGGTTTTCACAAAAACTGGTCCTTGGCCAAGAGGAGACTCTGCCTTGGGCCCGCCATTGTAATAAACTGCACTCCACTCTCTGCATTGTCCTTCTGAGTGAGTTTGTTTTCCAGAACACGTGGCTACAACATCTGCTGTATGTTAAAATCTGATTTTAGCATATAAAAGTGTTGTTGAAAGTGGATAAATACCTAGATCACAATGCAATATACCTGAGAACCACACACCTATACCTTGACCAGGTTTTTTGATATAGTAAAATGAGATAATAATTTTCCATACATTGTCACATGTTTAAGGTATCTTTGACCATAGTGATAAAATATAATAAGCAAATACTAATAATTATTCAAACTAAGAAAGTCTTGAATATGATGTTTATAAATGATAGTTCACAGAATTTTCAAGATTTATAGATTTATATATTTGAAATATACACATATAGGCCATCAAACAGAGAAGGCGATGGCACCCCACTCCAGTACTCTTGCCTGGCAAATCACATGGACCAAGGAGCCTGGTGGGCTGCAGTCCATGGGGTCGCTAGGAGTAGGACACTACTGAGAAACTTCATTTTCACTTTTCACTTTCATGCACTGGAGAAGGAAATGGCAACCCACTCCAGTGTTCTTGCCTGGAGAATCCCAGGGATGGGGGAGCCTGGTGGGCTGCTGTCTATGGGGTCACACAGAGTCGGACACGACTGAAGCGACTTAGCAGCAGCAGTAGCAGGCCATCACAATATAAACAAATAAAACTGTTTATCTAATTAAGTTGTATACATTAGTGAAAAAAATTAAGGTTTCGTATATCTGTTCATGTGACTTCCCAGGTGGCACTAACAGGAAAGATCTCGCCTGCTAATGCAAAAGATTTAAGAGACATGGATTCTATCCCAGGTTTGGGAAGATCCCCTGGAGGAGGGCATGGCAACACACTGCAGTATTCTTGTCTGGAAAATCCCATGGACAGAGGAGCCTGGCGGGCTATGGCCCACAGGGTTGCCAAGAGTCAGACATGACTGAAGTGACTTAGCAGCAGCAGCAGTAGCTGTCAATGGACATTTAGGTTGCTTCCATGTCTTGGCTATTGTAAACAGTGCTGCAATGTGGTACATATACACAATGGAATATTACTCAGCCTTTAAAAAGAATGAAATAATGCCATCTGCAGCAACATGGATGGACCCAGAGATGGTTATACTGAGTGAAGTAAGTCAGACAGAGAAGGGGAAATATTGAATGACATCCCTTATATATAGAATCTAAAAAAAATAATACAAATGAATTTATTTATAAAACAGAAACAGACTCTCAGATTTAGAAAACAAACTTATGGCTGCTGGAAGAAAAATGAAAGGAAGGGATAGTTAGAAAGTTTGGAAAGGGCTTGTACACTTCTATATTTAAAATGAATAACCATGCACTGTATATCACAGGGAACTCTGCTGAATGTTATGTGGCAGTCTGGATGGGAGGGACATTTCGGGGAGAATGGATACATGTATATGTATGACTGAGTCCCTTTGCTGTTCACCTGAAATTATCACAACATTGTTAATTGACTATACCCCAATACAAAATAAAATATTTTTAAAATGTTAACTGAAGAAAGAAAATAATGATGCTAGTGATTTCTGGAGGTTAACATCAACCAGCTTCTGACCTGTTAGGTGTGGTTTATGCATTTAATATCACTGCTTTTTCTAAGGGAAGGCTGTCATCTTGCCACTGACCTTAACATGTCATTTGTATCTGATGGAATTAGACAGGCTGGATACAGGTTATGGAGCTTCTTAAATGCCAGGTTATTTATGTTATTCAGTAAGTCAGGGTTTCTATTTTTCTATGTTTCTCAGACTTCAGACCACTTACATTAAACATAGGTGGAGTATTTACCAGAAATTTAATCTTCAAATCAACTCATTTAGAGCTTTTGAAAGCAGAGTCCTAGGCAAAAATAAATGTTTCAAGAGCATTCCATCAAATTCTTATACACACACAAGTTTGGCTCAGCTGAAATGAGCGATGTGGTATCATGAAAGATTTTTCTGATAAAGGAATGATATATCCACAGATTGATATGAGCCAGATTGAAAACCCTGTGTAAAGATAGCTATTCTTATATATGTTTTACTTATATTAAAGCTTAATGCAACAAGATTATGCAGATCATTCATCAGCAAGTTTGGTTTTAATGGCAAATGGTGCTAAATGTTACCCATTATTTTCATTCAGAAATAACTCTAGTTAAATTATCATTTTTAAGTGATGATTGTTAAGTGATCATCTTGTTAAGGGCATCATTTTTTTAAATACAGAAATATGTACTTCAACCAACTGCTCTCCTAAAATGCAGAGTCAGGGTTGAGACCCCTTGCTATATTCATAAGGTGCTTCATAGTCAGATGGTAGACTATCTGGTAACCAACTGCTCTTGCTATCTGCCCAGTTCCTGAAGAATGGAAATGTATGAGAAACTGATGTTTTGGGAGTGATTAACTATAATTATATATATATATATGTGTGTGTGTGTGTAAATTAGAAATTTTGTTTGAAAAATGCACAAAGGAGTATGCATTTTCAAGTTTGTTTTGCAGACATCATTATGCAGTTAGGACTTTATATATTTTCACTTGGTCATTCAAATAGGCTTGCTGTCAGTAGGGTCAGCCTCCTTCCTTTAAAAATGACATGCACTTTGGCACCCAGATCTGAGACTCACTAATGGAGAAGGGAAATATGATGGTGGAATATCTTTTTTCTTTCCATAAAGGATGAAAATTTTCTAAAAAGCCTGTGGTAGGAGTAAAAGAACAATGGGACTAAATAAAAGAGGAACTATCTTCTGATATATTGAGCATCAAAAAATGAGTCAATTATAATGGTTCTTAACATGAGACAATTCCCCCCCCCCCCCCCCGATACACCAGAAAGATCTGAAGATATTTTTGCTTGTCACAACTGGAAGGTATGCTCAGTTAATTCAGTTGCTCAGTTGTGTCTGACTCTTTGCAACCCCATGGACTGCAATATGCCAGGCTTCACTGTCCATCATCTTTTTTTTTTTTTTTTTTGTATTGAGCTGCATGAACTGTTTCCATGATTTGGAGATAATTTCCTGACCATCTTCAACTCCAGAAGATTGCTCAAACTCATGCCCATTGAGTCGGTGATGCCATCTATCAAACCAACTCATCCTCTGTCGTCCCTTTCTTCTCGGCTTTCCATTTTTCCCAACATCAGGGTCTTTTGCAATAAGTCAGTTCTTTGCATCACGTGGCCAAAGTATTGGAGCTTCAGCATCAGTCCTTTCAAGGAATATTCAGGACTGATTTCCTTTAGGATGGACTGGTTGGATCTTGCCATCCAAGGGACTCTCAAGAGTCTTCTCCAACACAACAGTTCAAAAGCATCAATTCTTCAGCACTCAGCTCTCTTTATAATCCAACATTCACATCCATACATGACTCCTGGAAAAACCATAGCTTTAACTAGACAGATCTTTATTGGCAAAGTAATGTATCTACTTTTTAATATGCTATCAAATTTGGTCATAGCCTTTCTTCCAAGGAGTGTCTTTTAATTTCATGGCTGCAGTCACCATCTGCAGTGATTTTGGAGACCCCCAAAATGAAGCTTCTCACTGTTTCCATTGTTTCCCCATCTATTTGCCATGAAGTGATGGAACCAGATGCCATGATCGTTTTTCTGAATGTTGAGTTTTAAGCCAACTTTTCTGCTTTCCTCTTTCACTTTCATCAAGAGGCTCTTTAGTTCCTCTCACTTTCTGCCTTAAGGGTGGTGTCATCTGCATATTTGAGGTTACTGATATTTCTCCTGGCAGTCTTGATTCCAGATTGTGGTTCATCCAGCCCAGCATTTTGCATGAAGTACTCTGCATAGAAGTTAAATAAGCAGGATAACAATATACAGCTTAAAGGTACCCCTTTCCCATCTTGGAACCAGTCTGTTGTTCCAGTTCTAACTGTTTCTTCTTGGCCTGCATGCAGATTTCTCAGGAAGCAGGTCAGGTGGTCTGGTGTTCCCATCTCTTGAAGAATTTTCCAGTTTGTTGTGATCCACACAGTCAAAGGCTTTGACATAGTCAATAAAGCAGAAACAAATGCTTTTCTGGAACTCTCCTGCTTTTTCAATGATCCAGAGGATGTTGGCAATTTGATCTCTGGTTCCTCTGCCTTTTCTAAATCCAACTTGAAATTTGGAATTTCATGGTTCAGGTACTGGTGAAGACTCACTTGGAAATTTTTGAGCATTACTTTGGTAGTGTGTGAGATGAGTGCAATTGTGCATTTATTTGGCATTGTCTTTCTTTGGAATTGGAATGAAAATTGAGCTTTTCCAGTCCTGTGGCCACTGCTGAGTTTTCCAAATTTTCTGGCCTCCAAATCCTACTGGCATCTAATGGATGGAAGCAAGGGCTGTTGCTAAACATCTTGCAAAATACAGAACAGCTCCCACAAAAGAATTTACAGTCCAAAATGTTAATAGTACTGAGATTTTGAAATCCTGATCAATGGTAAAAAATTCAGGCTATATCAGTTCAGTTCAGTCTCTCAGTCATGTCCGACTCTTTGCAACCCCATGAATCACAGCACGCCAGGCCTCTCTGTCCATCACCAACTCCCGGAGTTCACTCAGACTCACGTCCATCGAGTCAGTGATGCCATCCAGCCATCTCATCCTCTGTCGTCCCCTTCTCCTCCTGCCCCCAATCCCTCCCAGCATCACAGTTTTTTCCAATGAGTCAACTCTTCACATGAAGTGCCCGAAGTACTGGAGTTTCAGCTTTAGCATCATTCTTTCCAAAGAAATCCCAGGGCTGATCTCCTTCAGAATGGACTGGTTGGATCTCCTTGCAGTCCAAGGGACTCTCAAGAGTCTTCTCCAACACCACAGTTCAAAACCATCAATTCTTCGGCGCTCAGCCTTCTTCACAGTTCAACTCTCACATCCATACATGACCACAGGAAAAACCATAGCCTTGACTAGACTAACCTTTGTTGGCAAAGTAATGTCTCTGCTTTTGAATATGCTATCTAAGTTGGTCATAAATGTTCTTCCAAGGAGTAAGCGTCTTTTAATTTCATGGCTGCAGTCACCATCTGCAGTGATTTTGGAGCCCAGAAAAGTAAAGTCTGACACTGTTTCCCCTCTATTTCCCATGAAGTGATGGGACCAGATGCCATGATCTTCGTTTTCTGAATGTTGAGCTTTAAGCCAACTTTTTCACTCTCCACTTTCACTTTCATCAAGAGGCTTTTGAGTTCCTCTTCACTTTCTGCCATAAGGGTGATGTCATCTGCATATCTGAGGTTATTGATATTTCTCCCGGCAATCTTGATTCCAGCTTGTGCTTCTTCCAGTCCAGCATTTCTCATGATGTACTCTGCATAGAAGTTAACTAAGCAGGGTGACAATATACAGCCTTGTCGTACTCCTTTTCCTATTTGGAACCAGTCTGTTGTCCCATGTCCAGTTATAACTGTTGCTTCCTGACCTGCATACAAATTTCTCAAGAGGCAGGTCAGATGGTCTGGTATTCCATCTATTTCAGAATTTTTCACAGTTTATTGTGATCCACACAGTAAAAGGCTTTGGCATAATCAATAAAGCAGAAATAGATGTTTTTCTGGAACTCTCTTGCTTTTTTGATGATCCAGTGGATGTTGGCAATTTGATCTCTGGTTCCTCTGCCTTTTCTAAAACCAGCTTGAACATCTGGAAGTTCACGGTTCACGTATTGCTGAAGCCTGGCTTGGAGAATTTTGAGCATTACTTTACTAGCATGTGAATGCAGAGTTCCAAAGAATTAGCAAGAAGAGATAAGAAAGCCTTCCTCAGCGATCAATGCAAAGAAATAGAGGAAAACAACAGAATGGGAAAGACTAAAGATCTCTTCAAGAAAATTAGAGATACCAAGGGAACATTTCATGCAGATGAGCTCAATAAAGGACAGAAATGGTATGGACCTAACAGAAGCAGACGATATTAAGAAGAGGTGGCAAGAATACACAGAAGAACTGTACAAAAAAGATCTTCACGACCCAGATAATCACAATGGTGTGATCACTGACCTAGAGCCAGACATCCTGGAATGTGAAGTCAAGTAGGCCTTAGAAAGCATCACTACAAACAAAGCTAGTGGAGGTGATGGAATTCCAGTGGAACTATTTCAAATCCTGAAAGATGATGCTGTGAAAGTGCTGCACTGAATATGCCAGCAAATTTGGAAAACTCAGCAGTGGCCACAGGACTGGAAAAGGTCAGTTTTCATTCCAATCCCAAAGAAAGGCAATGTCAAAGAATGCTCAAACTACCCCACAATTGCACTCAGGCTATATACATACTTCAAAACAGGAAAGTCTACATAAATGTAGACAGGTGAAAAGTAAAGTCAAAGTGTTAGCTGCACAGTCGTGTCCAACTCTTTGCAACCCCATGGACTGTAGCCCGCCAAGCTCCTCTGTCCATGGAATTCTCCAGGCAATAATACCAGAGTGGGTTGCCATTCCCTTCTCCAGGGAAACCTCCCAACCCAGGGATCAAACCTGGGTCTCCTGCATTGGAGGCAGATTCTTGACAGGCATTGCATGCAAATGGAGTTTAAGTGTAATGTATGTTTTAGAATTAGTCTTAATGTGTAAGTGAACTGACAAATAGGACTGTGCTGATCAATTTTATTTGTTTTTTAAAATAATGTGCATGGTAATGGATATGGATTGTGTCTTAACAGCATGATGAAGAAGGGTTGACAGGAGAGTCAAAAGTGAGCCAAGATGAACTGAGGAAGCCAAGATCTGTGTTATAAACAAGAAGAGTGGACAGCTGAAATGGCCACACCAAGTAATCGGACAGGAACTGGTTTTCATGATAGATTGCAAGACAGTACTGTAACTACATGTCCATAAGAGGGAGCTGACCGTGCAGACCTAGCCCTCCTAGGAGGGGGCATTTCTGTATGACTCTGTTACAATGATTCTATATAAGGAGTATAATTAAGTACTAACAAGGTATAATGTGAATCACAAGAAAGAAGAGGTGTACAAAGTCTTGTAAAATAACACATGAACTTGAACCAAAAAAAGGAGCTGCACCCACTTCTGTATACTTGGAATTGAATTTTACCCCTGGGAGAAACCAAGTCTTGTCTTCAGACCAACAATCACTAAATTTATTAACTAGAACTTGATATCTTGACTTGAAAGAATACTGTGTTTGGAGATTTCCATAACATGATGCTATCCAAAGGATAAATCCAAATATAAATTTTGTAAGCCCATAAATCCAGAGTCTCTGTGTCGTTGGAATGGTTTAAATGTCAGAATCACAGTAAGATTTGTAATCATTGAGTTACCTTTAATATATTTGATTTATGTTAAGAGGTTGAATCTTTTAAATGATTTCTTATGTGGGATCCTTAATTTTATTGACATTCAGAACTTGCCTTGGTTTTAAGCAGCTTTCAAATTGTTAAAATATTGGATTTATAAATGTGTATTTGTATTCATTAGAAATTTAAGTGTTACGTAAATGTATAGTCCATTTGCCTAATGATTTAAAGCTTAATAAATTGAGTGCTAAAGCTAAAGCAGAGATGAGGGTTTCTTTCCACATACAAGTCCCTCAGACTCTACTGATGAGAATTGGCTGTATAGTACAGTCAAGGAGTTGGGCAAACTACCCATATCTCACCTGCTGCTGCCTTTGTACAGCCTGCAAGCTAGAGATGGTTATAATATTTTAAAATACTTTAAAAAATCAGGGATTTCCCTGGAAGCCCAGTAGTTAAGATTGAGCTTCCATTGCAGGGAGCCTCAGTTCGATCCTTGATTGGGGAACTAAGATCCCACATACTGCATAGCATGGCCAAAATAATAATAAGGAAGTCTTTATTTAAAAATGCAGGTTCAAAAAAACCTTAAAAAATAAAAAGGAATAATATTCTGTAATATGAATACTGTAATTTAACATATCTGTAAATCATATGATAATCAAATTCCAGTGTCCATAAATGTGCTTTTCAGTGCATTATTGGAACACCATCATGCTCATTAATTTACACGTTGTCTCTGATTTCACACTATAATTGCAGTTAGCTACTTGTGACAGAGACTATATGTTAACAAAATCTAAGATATTTATTGCATATCCCTCTACAGAAAGTTTGCCAATCCTTGGGGTACCAGTGATAAACTTGGGGCCCAGAACAAGACAGACTGGTCTTTGAATGCTGAGTCTGCCCCTACTAACCACAATATAGGTACCTTTCTAAAACTTTAAAGACCCCTATGTCACCATCTGTGAAATGGTAGCAATTTTGTGACTACCTCCTAGGGTAGCTGCAAAAAGCTGCTAATATGTAATGCAAGCAGCTTTTTGCAGGAAAGAGCTCTCTGCAGGAGGCCCCTTTTGTCTTGTCACTTTGGCAAAGCTATATTTAAACTAACCTCTGGCTCAAGCACACCTTTCATGTCTTTTGATCACACAATATCTTGCCTAATCTGTTGGTTTTTTCCTTAGATCAAAGAAGTAGAAATGGAGAATAAATAAATAACAGATGACTAGATTTCTTCCCTAGCTTCCCCTTCAGTCATCTTGTAAACTGTGAACAAAACAGCATTTATAGAGAGATCATGGGGGGTTGACAAGCCTGCACACAGTGGAGATAAGGATGACTCTGACCCCCCATCTCCATGATTACTTCCCCTTTTTCCCTTTAAAGACTTTCATGGCTGAGCAGAATACTCAGAGTTGGTTTAGGGACCCAGGTCTGCCTTCTCCCCAGGTTGCCCAAATCCTGATTAAAGCAATCTTTCTGTCCCTATCAGCACTTGTCTCTCCAATACTGACTTTCAAGTGGTGAGCAGCTGGACCTGAGTTTGGTGACAATAATAACTGCGGAGTCCCTGCAAGAGTGCCTGGAGCAGGGAGTCCTTAACAAATCTTCTTAGCACCACCTACTGCTGATGGCTTACTCATCACTACTACCTCTGGGGTGATCATGGAGGCATGCATATGCTGTCAAGTTGGAAATGTTCAATTTAAAAAGTCATACAATAATAATTTAAAATCTATGTACTTTCTAAATCCACACCCTTAATACAAAGCCCACTGAACTTCCCGGGAATTTATCTGGTTCAGGAGTTGGTAGCGGAGGACAGAATCAGGGTGTGGTGACCCATGGGAGCCTTGGAACCCTGTGGGCTTGAGAAGAATTATAACTCTTCCCCTAGCCATGTCATTTAAACAGTTCAATGCACCTTTATAAGCATTATTTTTTTTTTAATCAACATAGTACAAACTATTAGACCAATGGCACAGATACTTGGACTTGCTGAATCTTAAAGAACGAGATCCATATATTTGCAATTTTTTTAAAAAAGCTACCCATATGCTTTCAATGAACATCCAGTCAGGGTTGAGAATCACATTAAAATATTTATGTGAGTCCTATTAAAGGACCTGAGACACTCAGTATCCCCAAACCCAATACTTTCTAACATTCTGGACATCATCCCTTTAGGGGTCATAGATGACTTGAAGCTGGATTAGTTGCCTTCCTCTTGGGAAATTCGGAGGGATCATTTCTGTGCACTAACAACAGTTAATGATTGATAACACTGAGAGTCTCAATAGAAAAAGCACTTTTTCCTCAAGGGTAATATTTCTATCAAAATTAGCCCCTTTCTCCTTAAGCACTGTTGTAAGCTCATTAACACTTTAAAATCACTGGAGAACATGTAAGGCAGTGCTTACATGGTCTGGCTCTGCTCTGAATGGTATGGCATCAATACAAAGTCTCATTAACCTTATCACTTTCTAGTCCTTGAGCACAATGGGGCACGTCAGGCAGCTGTGGCTGTCTGTGCTCTAATGCATAAGCCTAATGGGCTGAAAGAACAAGGCTTCCAGCCGAGCCTGAGCTATTCAGAGGTACTTTTCAGCTGGCAAATATGTTATTCAGAACCATCCAGCTATTATTGGAATGTATGGGGTTTTTAATTTTGGTTTAATGGTGTTTTCGTAAGAGAAACTTCAGTGAAACTTAGAGCATCTTTCAAAAGCTCAAGAAAAAAAAAAAAAAAAAAAAGGGTTCTCCTTCCCCCACAGCCCTGGTGACATTCAACAGTATCATACAAGGATGTTCTCATTTTCCTCCCAGCTGCTACCCAACCAGTTTTAAAAGATAACTTCACCATGTGGATTCAATTGTACAAATCTAAGGAGAAGTTCCAAAACAAATCTAATTCTCTTGGAATTATTGTAAATTTAAAAAACAAAAACTGAACTTAATTGCCTGGGATATCTAAAATATAAATTCCCAACATTCAGTATATCACACCAAAGAGGTGTTTAATATAAATCAAGAATAATCTTGTAAAAATGATGTAATAAAAATTTAAAAATCCATTCTTACAATTGAAATGATTTTCAAAAAATAAAGAAAGGATCATTTAGACTGAATCTGTTATGCCATTTATTCTCTTATGGGGTACCACTACATGTCTTCAAGAAAATAATTCTCATTTTTAGAAAATACTGTAGGACATTTTGCTAAATGGAATCAAATTGGGTGTAGTCTCAAAGAGCTGGGCAGGGAAAATTAAAGCCAAGGTAAGTCCTAAGATGATTAGTTGGCATTGTATACCCCTCTTGTTGACAAGTTGGTGCAGAAATCCAAGATCCTTTGAATTATCCAACTGTGTTTCTCTTATTCTGTAAGTTGTAGAATCAGAAATGATTTTGGAGGTCACCTAATTGGGCTCTCTCTCACCACTCTCTCCTGCGCAACACGTTCACAGACTCACAGTATACCTTCTACTTTATTCCTGTCTGGGGACTGGGACTTTGTGCTTTCTGGACTTTTCTGTCTTTTTGACACTCACCATATCCAATAAGCTACTGAATCTCCTGCATTGCAGGAGAAATCTTTATTGACTGAGCCACCAGGAAAGCAGTGCTCCTTAGTCAATGTTAAAGCATTATCTTTCTAAAACAGTGCTTTGATCACTGGGATGGGATATTCTTTATTTTCCCCTTTGCATTCATTTCTATACATTCTACACTCTTCTCTGGGTCCATAGATGCCAACTTTTGTAAACAGCACGAACCAGTAGCCATGTTTTCTAGCTTTTCTTTGAGTTCTTCCAGGAGAGTCTCCAATAGGAAGTCAGAAAGTAGGATGGAGAGGTAAGTACACTTTTCACTCTGGCCACAACCTGCTGGTGGGCTTCTCTGGTGGCTCAGATAGTAACGAATCTGCCTGCAATGAAGGAGACCCGGGTTTGATCCCTGGGTCGCGAAGATCCCTGGAGAAGGGAATGGCTACCCACTGCAATGTTCTTGCCCGGAGAATTCTGGAGACAGAGGAGGCTGGTGGGCTATAGTCCATTATGTAGCCAAGAGTCAGGCATGCCTGAGTAACTAACACACACCACCTGCAGGCTATAGTCTGCTGGGAGATGTACTTCCCTAAGGAAAGGACACAGCCTTTATAGAATGCCGCTCTCAGCACCTCCAGCTCTCTTCAAATTCTGGCCACCACTTCTGCTTCTCCAGGTCTAGTGTTGCTACCTCCAAGTGGCTTTCCCTTAATCCTGCTCACACTTCTCTAAATCATCTCACTATTCTCTTCAGTTGTTCCTTCAGTTTTTTTCCTGTTAAGATTCTGATTGCTCTAATCATGCTGCTTCTCAAAAGTTCCTTCCAAAATCCTCTTACATCTTCAATATAAATGTTACTTTTCCAGATCTGGTCTTTAACCCCACTAAATTCAGCCAGCTGATCCTATCAGTCTTTTTTTAACATTAATTTTATTGGAGTATAGTTGCTTTACACTGCTGTGTCAGTTTCTGCTGTATAGCAAAGTTAATCAGTTATACATATACCTATGTCCTTACATTTTTGGATTTCTTTCTTATTTAGGTGACCACAGAGTACTGAGAAGAGTTCCCTGAGGCATACAGTAGGTTCTCATTGGTTATCTATTTTATACATAGTATCAGTAGTGTATATGTGTCAATCCCAATCTCCCAATTCATTCTACAGCCCCTGTCCCCTTGGTAACCATAAATTTGTTCTCTATGCCTCTGATTCTATTTCTGCTTGGCAAATAATATCATCTATACTCTTTTTCTATATTCCACATATGTGTTAATACACAATATTTGTTTTTCTCTTTCTGAGTTACATCACTCTGTATCACAGTTTCTAGGTCTATACACATCTCTGCAAAAGATCCAATTTCCTTCCTTTTTGTGGCTGAATAATGTTCCATTGTATATATGGACAATGTATCTTCTTTTTTCCTTCGTCTGTTGATGGACATTTAGGTTGCTTCTGTGTCTTGTCTATTGTGAATAGTGCTGCAATGAACATTGAGTGCATTTGTCTTTGGAATTATAAAATTGAGTATATGTCCAGTAGTGGGATTGTTGGATCATATGGTATTACTTTGTTTCAGTTCAGCTCAGTTCAGTCGCTCAGTCATGTCCGACTCTTTGCGACCCCATGATCACAGCACACCAGGCCTCCCTGTCCATCACCAACTCCTGGAGTTCACTGAGACTCACGTCCATCGAGTCAGTGATGCCATCCAGCCATCTCATCCTCTGTCGTCCCCTTCTCCTCCTGTCCCCAATCCCTCCCAGCATCAGAGTCTTTTCCAATGAGTCAACTCTTCGCATGAGGTGGCCAAAGTACTGGAGCTTCAGCTTTAGCATCATTCCTTCCAAAGAAATCCCAGGGTTGATCTTCTTCAGAATGGACTGGTTGGATCTCCTTGCAGTCCAAGGGACTCTCAAGAGTCTTCTCCAACACCACAGTTCAAAAGCATTAATTCTTCGGTGCTCAGCCTTCTTCACAGTCCAACTCTCACATCCATACATGACCACTGGAAAAACCATAGCCTTGACTAGACGGACCGTAGTTGGCAAAGTAATGTCTTTTGAATATGCTTTTGAATATGCTATCTAGGTTGGTCATAACTTTCCTTCCAAGGAGTAAGTGTCTTTTAATTTCATGGCTGCAGTCACCATCTGAAGTGATTTTGGAGCCCAGAAAAATAAAGTCTGACACTGTTTCCACTGTTTCCCATCTATTTCCCATGAAGTGATGGGACTGGATGCCATGACCTTCGTTTTCTGAATGTTGAGCTTTAAGCCAACTTTTTCGCTCTCCACTTTCATTTTCATCAAGAGGCTTTTTAGTTCCTCTTCACTTTCTGCCATAAGGGTGGTGTCATCTGCATATCTGAGGTTATTGATATTTCTCTCGGCAAACTTGATTCCAGCTTATGCTTCTTCCAGCCCAGCATTTCTCATGATGTACTCTGCATATAAGTTAAATAAACAGGGTGACAATATACAGCCTTGAGGTACTCCTTTTCCTATTTGGAACCAGTCTGTTGTTCCATGTCCAGTTCTAACTGTTGCTTCCTGACCTGCATACAGATTTCTCAAGAGGCAGATCAGGTGGTCTGGTATTCCCATCTCTTTCAGAATTTTCCACAGTTTATTGTGATCCACACAGTCAAAGGCTTTGGCATAGTCAATAAAGCAGAAATAGATGTTTTTCTGGAACTCTCTTGCTTTTTCCATGATCCAGCGGATGTTGGCAATTTGATCTCTGGTTCCTCTGCCTTTTCTAAAACCAGCTTGAACATCAGGAAGTTCACGGTTCACATATTGCTGAAGCCTGGCTTGGAGAATTTTGAGCATTACTTTACTAGTGTGTGAGATGAGTGTAATTGTGCGGGAGTTTGAGCATTCTTTGGCATTGCTTTTTCCAGTTTGACCAGACTGACCTTTTCCAGTCCTGTGGCCACTGCTGAGTTTTCCAAATTTGCTGGCATATTGAGTGCAGCACTTTCACAGCATCATCTTTCAGGATTTGAAATAGCTCAACTGGAATGCCCTCACCTTCACTAGCTTTGTTCGTAGTGATGCTTTCTAAGGCCCACTTGACTTCACATTCCAGGATATCTGACTCTAGGTCAGTGATCACACCATCGTGATTATCTGGGTCGTGAAGATCTTTTTTGTACAGTTCTTCTATGTTTTCTTGCCATCTCTTCTTAATATCTTCTGCTTCTGTTAGGTCCATACCATTTCTGTCCTTTATCGAGCCCATCTTTGCATGAAATATTCCCTTGGTATCTCTAATTTTCTTGAAGAGATCTCTAGTCTTTCCCACTCTGTTGTTTTCCTCTATTTCTTTGCATTGTTTAGTCTTGATTATTTCTATTGTTGAGCTTCAGAAACACTATTCTTTGGTCAGCCCATATTCTTTTTTTCCCACACCTGCCCCATGCATTCCCATGTCCAATCTTTGATACAGAGGTTGTAATCTGGCTTCACCAGCCAGCCCCTTGTCTCTGAGATCTGCTCTCCACATCTCCTATGCAACTGTTTTCTACTATCTGACTTTCTTTTCCATCCATAAAAGATTGGACCAGACATCAATACAATAACCAAGTTGGGCAATCCCAGTTCTATTCTCAAGAACTTAGATTTCTGAACAGAGTTATTAGGGCAAGATCTGTGAGTAGTGAAGTAACATTTATAGGATTGTGACAAAAGAAAGTCCATAATTACTCATTCTGGGCCCCATTCTTGAAGTTTACTTGAAAACTTTTCCATGATTTCTATGAGCTGTTAAAGTATCTTCTCTAATAAATTATTTTTTAATAGCTAAATCTGAGTTCTTTGGCTGAAAAACAAAAGGACCATCATTAATATACTAAGCATTCAACATTTATCTTTCATGAAGTACCAACAAGCCCCTTTCCATATATTTTAAGCAATGGTCTCCAAAATATGTTGCAAACCCTACAGGGTGCATAAAATGATTAATTAGTCTGGAAAAACATCGGAAAGTTTATTTTCTACCAAAATAATTTTAAATTATTTAACAACCAGGCTATGTTAATATTTGATATAGAATAATATTGGTGTCCTCACTAGCCTACAGGCTCACTTGCAAAGGTCAGGGATGCTGAGTGCAGACTGGGAGTTGTATAAGGTGGAGATGCTCATGATGCTATTGCTGCTGCTGCTGCTAAGTCACTTCAGTCGTGTCTGACTCTGTGCGACCCCATAGACGGCAGCCCACCAGGCTTCCCCGTCCCTGGGATTCTCCAGGCAAGAACACTGGAGTAGGTTGCCATTTCCTTCTACAATGCATGAAAGTGAAAAGTGAAAGTGAAGTCGCTCAGTCATGTCCGACTCTTCGCGATCCCATGGACTGCAGCCCACCAGGCTCCTCTGTCGATGGGATTTTCCAGGCAAAAGTACTGGAGTGGGGTGCCATTGCCTTCTCCGCATGATGCTATTAGCACTTTCTAATTTAATTTTAGCAAAACTTAAAATATAGTAGTTTATATGTACCTTGTTAGATTAGTTGAAAGAATAGCTTAAATCCTAGAGTTTTTACAAGATGATGACCTGAGAGGTGAAGTGACTTGACTTGTTTATGTACTGTTCAGAAGTTCACAGTTTTGTGTCAAGACAAGGTACTTAAAAGAGCTGTCAAGCCTAAAGATATGTTAGCATTTTTCTTGTAAAAGGATAAGTGTTCCAAATGTACTGAATTTTTGGTGATAGCAACTTTTCAGTGGCGTACTAGCCAGCAGATTTTTTTTTAAATGCAACCTTTGTTGTGTCCTTAAGATAAAAATGATATTTTAATGATAAATGAGAAAGTAGCTTTATTTTGAAAGATATTCCATTGAATTGGGGTATTTGTTAAAGTTTCTCTCAATATGATATTTTATAGCAAAAGTATGTCATTTACATACACTTTAATATTTTATATTAAAACATGAAAATAGAAGCTACCAATCAGTTCCAAATTCTCCAAATGGAGAGCCTTATTGAACTCTGAGCCATTTGCTTAAAATATAAAGATGCAGTGCCTTGTACACAAGAACAATCTGTCAAGATCAGTTAGGATAGAAAATTTGTAGCTAATCTCAACCAAACACCTTTCATAATTAGAATAGAAAAATGCATATTATAATTGACATATAAAGCCAATTTTGGACTTTGACAGCTAGATCTTATTCTGTCAAGTTAGCCATTGCTTTAAAATGAAATATTAAAATATACTGAACTTAGAACCACAACTTCAAAATATCATTAAAAACAAAGGGTAAAGCTTATCAATATATTAAACCATTTAAATAATACTTAGTAAGACCAAAGAAGTTTGGGTATGACTAATAAAAATAAATATGATAATTTTAAATGTTATTTATTATTTTCTCCTTATTCTTAATTTTTCTCACATATATATATACACATACACACACACACACACACACACACACACACACACACACACACATATATATATACACACACTTTGGCCACCTGATGCAAACAGCTGATTCATTGGAAAAGACCCTGATGCTGGGAAAGATTGAAGGCAGAAGGAGAAGAGGGCAACAGAGGATAAAGATGAAATGGTTGGATGGCATCACCAATTCAATGGACATGAACTTGAGCAAACTCCAAGAGAAAGTGAAGGACAGGAAAGCCTGGTGTGCTGCAGTCCAGGGGGTCAGGAAGAGTCAGACATGACTCGGTGACGGAACAACAACAATAGTAAATATAAATATCAGGGGGGAAAGGAAAAGAAAAAGAAGCAGGAGTGTCATATGTTCAAATATCAAAGCTTATGTCCACCCCAATATCTCTGCTCAGACTCCAATTTCCAACTGCCTGCTCAGTTTCTCCTCTTGTATGTCAAGTCTGTGTCTTACGTGTTACAGATCTAAGATGGAGCTTCTACTCTTTGTCCATACTTGCCCCTCTTCACTCTTCCCCATATTAGTGCATGACAGCCCTATTTTTCTCTTTGATCAGGCCACAAATCTCACACACCATCCATCAGGCTACTCACCAAAGAGCAGCTAAAGGGCTTCTATAGAAAAGCTATTAGATTATATGACACCCAGGACCCAAATAGCTCAATGGTGTTCTCATAATTTTTTTTGTAATTGTACAATGGACTTCAATTGTAAAGGTCTGTCAGCAAGTCAAAAAATTATGAAGATTTTCTTTGCACCACATCCACTATTACCAAGGACTTCCCTGGTGGCCCAGCAGTAAAGAATCCGCCTGCAATGTGGGAGACCTGGATTCAGTCCCTGGCTTGGGAAGATCCCCTGGAGAAGAGCATGGCAACTCACTCCAGTATTCTTTTTTTTTTTTTTTTGACAGTGCCATAATCTTTTTAGAATGTAATCTCACAAGTCACATCCCACCATTTCTGCCCTATTCTAAATACCTGCCTGCCAGTCTTTAGCTGGATGTTATATAGCAACTAAGTAAAGAGTAAAAGTAAAAAGTCAGTCATGTCTGACTCTTTGTGACCCTGTGGACTATAGCCTATCAGGCTCCTCCGTCCATGGGATTCTCCAGGTAAGGATACTGGTCACTCCAGTATTCTTGCCTGGAGAAGCCCCATGGACAGAGGTGCCTGGTGGGCTACAGCCCATGGGGTCGCAAAGAGTCAGAGATGACTGAGCGACTAAGCACAGCACACCACTATTATCAGGTAAAACACTGTTGAATGGTGGTCCCCTGAAAACACCACCAAAATCACTTGTTAGTAAGGAAAGTGTTTATAATTACTTTCTACAATAAGGGAGAACACTGTATTCAGAGATTAGTAGCATCTCAGAAGGGTGTGAAAACATTGGGCTATTTGTGTTTAAAGGCCTTTTGTATTTAAAGTAGGTCTTTGAATGTGGGTGTTTTAATTAGAATGGAAAGGGTCTTGATGTAACAGTGTAGGACGGGCAACACAGCCAGATGAAAGTTGAAGGTGAGAGTTTTATGAAGAATCTTGGTGGATAGTTTAATGCTGGTTTTTTGTGCAGCATTTATTTTCCTGGGCAACTATTTTCTGCAAGAGCAGTCACGTTGATAAAAACAGTAGTGAATGAAGGTATACTATAGAAAGATATCCTCAAACAGTAAAGGTGTGAGAAAGTATACAGCAATCTGTTCTCTCACTCTAGATGGTTTTGATTCTCACTAGATAAACTCCTGGCTACTCATGCCTGCTCTCTGAGGTCAGAATATTAGAGTTTTCCTGTGAATACATAGGACAGATCAAATATGGAATTTGGGGTTGATTTACATGATATATCAGTCTGGCTTGGTCATTAAAAATAGTTAAATACTGTGAAATGGAATATCCCCTGCCACATCAGTAAACAAGGGTGTCACAGCCATTGAGGTCTCCAAATGTGAATTTCAAAGCCCAGGAAGAACAATGCCACCTGCCACTCCCTATGGTAAGCAAGGCACTTAAGGATCACCGACAGTCATCAGTGATAATAGCCCTCCTGTGTGAGCCAGTGAGCCCTAAGGGAATTCAAGGCAAAGAATACCTGCTATCAGGCTACAGCCACTCCACACAGGCAAAGGATGTAAGCATATGAAAGAAATGATTTCAGTAAACCCAGACACTTGCATCTTCCCATACATGCTGCTGCTAAGTCACTTCAGTCGTGTCCGACTCTGTGCGACCCCGTAGACGGCAGCCCACCAGGCTTCCAGTCCCTGGGATTCTCCAGGCAAGAACATTGGAGTGGGTTGCCATTTCCTTCTACAATGCATGAAAGTGAAAAGTGAAAGTGAAGTCACTCAGTCGTGTCCTACTCTAGCGACCCCATGGACTGCAGCCTACCAAGCTCCTCCGTCCATGGGATTTTCCAGACAAGAGTACTGGAGTGGGGTGCCATTGCCTTCTCAGTTCCTATACATAAAAGAGCACTAAATTCCTTAACTTGACATATCTTAGTTTCCTTAACTAATAATAATCTTTGATGTCTCAGACTATCTGCCCCCTTTGTTGCAAAATTCTATATAACCTGACTGTTTCTCCCAACTCCTTGGAACAGTTTCTCAGGGCTACTTGAGATGCTGCCTCCTGGGCTTGAAGTCCTAAGAATTCCCACTGAAAAAGCAACTCTCTACTTTCAGGTTATGACTATGTTTTCTAGTCAACAGTTTCTAAGTGCTGAAATTGACAGTGTGGATTGACTTCATTAGATCAACTCTCATTACATTTATGTTCCAGAGAAGTATATCATCAAAATATTAATTTAATTGAATATTAATAGCCTCAGAATATATTCAGAATGCAAGATTTGCTCACTATTTGCACTGTTTTCACCGTGATCCAAGCCAACTTTGTTAGAGCAGGGAAATAGTTGGGTCTGAGCCAAGAAAGGAGGCATGGATCAGGAGGCAAGAAACCACACATCTTGAGGCAACAGTGGGTTTTGGGGGCAAACAAAAAAAGTCCGTGTCAACTACAAATTGGCACTAGCCATCGGCACTTGCCATCTACCTCTACAAGAATCAAATCATGTGCTCCTGTAGCTGCTGACCTTCAATACCCTCTGAAAGGAGTTCAGGGTACAGATCAGAAATGAGATATTCTGTGCTTGGGAAAAAACTGGCAGGTCAGGGCTTTAGATAGTCAGATATTCTCAGGAGTTGATTTTATGAGCCCATTTCTTATAACTCCCCATATCTAGCAAAGCACTGAAATCCTTCATGATGATGACTGTTTCTTGTGACCAGCAAAGGCTTCAGGAGATTCGTAGAAAGCTTCTGGAAGAATAAGTGCTTGAGTGCATGTATTCCCCCTTCACCAAAAATCATATGTTCTGACCTTCCCCTTTTCCTCTTTGGTGCAATATTGTTGCTGGTCAAAATCTTGGCTTTCTCTGCCCACTGAAGCTGAATAAAAAAATGCAGATACAGAGTTTTAAGGAAATAGAAGGGTGGCTTTAATTCTCAGCAAGGGGAGGGGGGAACACAGTAGGCTTATGCCTCAGGAACTGTGAGCACCCCCTCCATGAGGAGTCTAGAGGGTTATATAAGGTGAACTCGCAGTGAGGAGTCAGTGATAAGGAACAAAGGTGTTAGAATCTTGATTTCTTCCTCTCACATTATTTCAAAGACAGTCAAAGGCTGGCATCAGTAACCCAGTAATTGAGTCTGGAAATTTGGTGGCTCTGTGGCCTTCTTCTGATACGTAACTAGAAGGGAAAGGATGTTGCAAGGGTAAACGTCAGGCACAACATGTATTTAGCATAGAGTCAAAGGAAAATAAGTGTGAAGTACAGCTCCTGCAGAGTTAGGGGGCAGAAAAGCAAACTTAATTACAGAAATGGAGAGTTAGGAGTAAAAAAGTTAGAAGTAAAAAGAGTTAAAGTAAAAAAACGTAGGAATCTTTAGGCCTGCTCACTGTTCTCTCTATCTTATTTGTTCTGGAGAAAGGGAAAGAAAGAAACTCATTCCTTTTTGGTTTTTTCTCTTCAATGCAAGTTTCTCAGGGCTATCGCAGGTGCTGTCTCCCTGCCTGCTGTCCTCATTTTGCCCCAAATAAGACTTAACTTGCAACTCTCACATTGTGTATTTTCTAAGTCAATAGTGGCAAAAGGCAGGAGTTAATACCATCCAATTGTTATTTTTTGCCCTTATTGCAATAAAATTAACCTTGCAAACAAGAAGTACCTATCAAATATTTTCTCCTATTCTGAGGGGTGTCCTTTTTGTCTTGTTCCTGGTTTCCTTTGCTATGCAAAAGTTTTTAAGTTTAACTAGGTTCCATTTGTAAAGCAACTATACTCCAATAAAAATTATATCTATCAATAACCTCAGATATGCTGATGATACCACCCTTATGGCAGACAGTGAAGAGGAACTCAAAAACCTCTTGATCAAAGTGAAAGTGGAGAGTGAAAAAGTTGGCTTAAAGCTCAACATTCAGAAAACGAAGATCATGGCATCTGGTCCCATCACTTCATGGGAAATAGATGGGGAAACAGTGGAAACAGTGTTAGACTTTATTTTTTTGGGCTCTAAAATCACTGCAGATGGTGATTGCAGCCGTGAAATTAAAAGACGCTTACTCCTTGGAAGGAAAGTTATGACCAACCTAGACAGCATATTCAAAAGCAGAGACATTACTTTGCCAACAAAGGTCCACTTAGTCAAGGCTATGGTTTTTCCAGTAGTCATGTATGGATGTGAGAGTTGGACTGTGAAGAAAGCTGAACACCAAAGAATTGATGGTTTTGAACTGTGGTGTTGGAGAAGACTCTTGAGAGTCCCTTGGACTGCAAGGAGATCCAACCAGTCCATTCTGAAGGAGATCAGCCCTGGGTGTTCTTTGGAAGGAATGATGCTAAAGCTGAAACTCCAGTGCTTTGGCCACCTCATGCGAAGAGTTGACTCACTGGAAAAGACTCTGATGCTGGGAGGGATTGGGGGCAGGAGGAGAAGGGGACAACAGAGGATCAGATGGCTGGATGGCATCACTGACTCGATGGACGTAAGTTTGAGTGAACTCTGGAAGTTGGTAATGGACATGGAGGCCTGGTGTGCTGCGATTCATGGGGTCACAAAGAGTCAGACATGACTGAGCGACTGAACTGATATATATATATATATATGAAATATCCATCAAGCATCAATGCCATGATACTTCCCTCAAAACCAAAGAAGAGCAAAACTCCTTCCACCCCTCACTAAGGTGGAGCTGGAATGGAAATCAGGAAATGTGATCCCAAACCCCTCCCTTCTCCATGCATATTCTGCCCTGCCCAGTCATTTTCACACCCCTTATAACCAGCTCCCAAGAGCAGCTGCTCATCTGAGTCTGCCCTCTCTCCTTCCTAGGAGTGTACTGTCACTTAGTAAATCCACACTTTGCTTTCTTGGCTTCCATGAGTCAATCTCTTCTCTCTTTCTAAGATGATACAGCAACCCACCCTCTGGTAACACCATCATCTCCCATCAGGATTATTGCCATGACCTCTGACTCCCTCCCTACTCTGTCCCTGGCCCCTGTCAGTATATCCTCCACAGAGCAAACTGAAGTGATCCTGTTGATAGTAGTCAGATGATGTTAACCTATGTTCAAAATCTCTCAGGAATTTCCATCTTTCTCAAAGGGAGAGCTAAATTCTTTACTATAGTCACCAGGGCTCTCTCCAGTCTGGTAACCATGAGCTCTGTGACCTCATTTCCTACTGTTCTCAGTCGTCAGCATCTCTACTTCAGGCACCTGGCCTTGGTGCTTCTAGTCTAGGTCAGACTTGCCTTTGTTCTGCCTGGAATGCAATCCCCCATGGACACACATAAGCATTTCTTAGCTACTTTCCTTGTTTTAATTTTCTCTGTAGCACTCAGCACCAAGTAGTATGATATATATCTAATTTTTTATCTGATTTATTGACTGCATACTTACACTAAAATATAGGATCTATGAGGAGAGAAATCATTCTATTTCCAAATCAAAAATTATTTTTACAACTAATGAATGACTTATAAAACCAGACCATCCAAATAAGGGAAAAATAAGCCTTGCATCCACTGCTACAAAAATCCACATAAATATTCTGGACATGAATGAGTCATTCCTCCTCTATGTTCCCATGATCTTTTTCATGCCTCCCTTATAATGGTTTGTACATTCATTACGGTAGCTGTGTTTCCGTTTGTCTCTCTTGCAGTAAAAAGAGGTCTCTTATTAGGTCATACTTTATTCACATTTGTGTGGCCAGATCCTAGCATAGATTTGTACAGTAAATAAGTCAGACACATGGAAGTTTGACCGCTCTTTTGTGATTTTATTTATTTTTACTTTGAGGGGAGAAAGTAACCTAAAAAGTAAATGTTATAAACTCCCCACCACCATACAGTATAGGAAAGCTGAATAAAGTAATGAATGGATGATGTTGGCCAATTAGACACTGTGTTTTGTTGACGAGATGGTTTCTGTGCTTTCTTCCTACATGTTCCTGTGACTGTTACAGGTAATTCTCTTAACTCTCTCATCTCATGATTCCTCTGCCAAAGGGCCTCTCTGACTTCACTTCATTTCTCATATCAAAAGGTAAATAGAAAAGAGATATGCTGATAAGAATAAGAGAGGAAAACAGAACAGGGAGGAAGTCAGGAAAGAGATAAAGAGAGGGGAGTCCATGGCATTGGGCTGGGGTGGTGGTGGGAGGGAAAACCTAGTCTGTGGAATATTTGCATAGGCATCTGCATCACACAACTTTGCTGATGCAGGAATATCCTTCAGAAGTGAACTCTGGAAGGTGATCAAACTGAGGTACCAAAAAGGATTGGAGACAGATGTTGCCATAGGAAGAGGGACACTACAGAGCGGAAGAGGTGACTTCACAACACCCTAAATACCAAAAGTTGTGAATTTGAAACTAAGTTTCTCCAACTTGAGTAACTGAATGGTTTTGATCTGAGTAAGACTGTCACCTTGGTGTTTGTTTTTAGTATACTAATTAGCTTTGTTTTGATTTCTGCTTTTCTATAGGTAAACTAAAACTTAATTTTCTGTTTGATTGCTATTTTGTTTATGAAGAGGTTCAAAGGCCGTTAAAAGTTTCTTTTAAGAAAGATTATTTTATTCACTGGTATTTATGTTTAGTCTCTCAGTCATGTCCTACTCTTTGTGACCCCATTAACTGTAGACTGCCAGGTTCCTCTGTCCATGAAATTTTTCAGTAAAGAATAATGGGGTGCATAGCCAAGCCCTTCTCCAGGAGATCTTCCCAACCCAGGGATTGTACCCAGGTCCCCCGCATTGCAGGCGGATTCTTTACCATCTGAGCTACTAGGAAGCCATCTTTAGTATTGTACATACCTTATTTCAATCTTTTTTTCCACATTCAACATTTAGCCAATGACTTTGACATAAGGCCAGATTCTAACTCAGATGTCAGCAGAAAGAAATGCCAGTTTTTATGAAAATTTTGCTTATGAATTTTAAATGTGAGAATAATGTTCTTTGGATCTTAAAGATACTCCATTTTCTGTCTCCTTTATTACTATCATAACCTTTAATATTTCAGACAAAGACTTTTCAGTTGTTTGAATTAGTTAAATTCAGAAACCTTATGAATGTTGATCATTGAAATTTTACCATTTGACAAAATTAGTTTCTGGAACTAATTCTGTGAGTTTGAATAAAACATCCAGGTGCACTCTGTGTCCTTTCATCATATGCTCTTCTGTGAAATTATTTTTTTTCAATAATGGTGTTATAGGGCTGAATTTGAATTGGAAACAAAATCCAGATAAATAAATGTATCTCAGATTGGTGGGAACAGATGAATAAAAATAAAAGCCTTAATAAAAAATATTCTTATCATAAATGGATGCAGATTCATGTTGATGTATGGCAAAACCAATACAATCTTGTAAAGTAATTAGCCTCTAATTGAAATAAATAAATTAAAAAAAAAATTCTTATAGAGGTGTAAAATAAATTTGTGTGGCCACAGCTACTTTACAGTTAGAATATATTATAATTAATTAATTAAAATTTGCCTTTGGATTTTGTTTTAAAAATACATTGCATAGTATACCCTTCTAGACTGCTTCCTCTGTCCCTGCTAAACTATGAAGAAGAGCGAAGTGTTAACTGAGTTGCTATTGAGGATTTGAAATGAATGTCTTCTACTAGTTTCCATTAGCAAATTGGGAATATTCAGAGCAATTGTTTCTCAAATATATTAAAGACTTTTATTATAGTATTAAAGAAGTCAAAGGGCTTCCCTGGTGGCTTAGAAGGTAAAGAATTCACCTGCAATGCAGGAGACCCAGGTTCAAGCCCTGGGTCAGGAAGATGCCCTAGAGAAAGAATGGCTACCTACTTCACTATTCTTGCCTGGAGAATTCCATGAACAGAGAAGCCTGGCAGGCTATAGTCCATGGGGTCACACAGAGTTGGACATACCTGAAGCAACTTAGCACTCATCACAAAGAAAGCAAAAGGATCAAAAAACCACGGAACAGAACTTGACTATATTAATAGCTAACTCTGTCTGCTTACAAGTGTTAAACACTGTGCTATGTATTTTATGTGCATTATCTTGTTTAAATATTATAATGACTCTGTGAAATAAGTACCATAAACAGAATAAAGACTGAGACCCAGGGAGTTCATGTACTCTGGCACAAGTTGCTGACCTGCAATTTAAATTTGCGTCTGTGAGTCTCCAGCAGCTGTGCTCTGACCAGTGTGATGTTATGTGTTCAAACACCTGCTGTTCCTCTTACAGGATCCCTTGAGTTAAGACTAGACCTTTCAACATCACTGACTTCAGGCTTGGTCACACAGCTGACTTCAGCAAATGAGTGCTGGAAATTGACATGTCTCCAAATGGGAGATTCATGAGACATCACATGGTTCCCCACCTTTTGAATTCCCCTTTGTTCTCAGTAGCAGTGTCCCTGGTGGGGCTTTCCCACAGTGTGGTTTTTAGGCGATGCCAACACAGATCAGGGCTCCTGGACAGTGAAGTGAAGTCGCTCAGTCGTGTCCGACTCTTTGCGACCCCATGGACTATAGCCTACCAGGCTTCTCAGTCCATGGGATTTTCCAGGCAACAGTACTGGAGTGGTTGCCATTTCCTTCTCCAGGGGATCTTCCCGACTCAGGGATCGAACCCGGGCCTCCCACATCGTGGCAGACACTTTACCCTCTGAGCCCAGTGGTGATCGTTGTCCCCTTGGGATTTCTTGTCTCATATTTTCCCTTATGAGAAAGCCAAAGCCCTTGACTGTGTGGATCACAACAAACTGTGGAAAATTCTTAAAGAGATGGGAATACCAGACCACCTTACTTGCCTCCTCAGAAATCTGTATGCAGGTCAAGAAGCAATAGTTAGAACTGGACATGGAACAACAGACTGGTTCCAAACATGCAATTACATGTTGTTAGCTGCCACTGAAATCTGCAGGTTACTTTTGGATTAGCACCATTAAGTTCAACTTGACAGACATCCAAAATATTCTACCTTTGCCTCTATTTGCTTATTCCTCCCACTACATAATTTATCTGTAATGCAAATTTTTTTCTTTACCACCAATAAACTAGAACAAATCAAAATTTCATTCTCTGCAAAATACTCTGAATACATCATAAAAGTCTGTCAGTAAGCCCTGCAAATATACAACATTATTAAAGGATGAGGGCACAAGAATTATAAAGTGTACACTCTAGTTGGATGCTGTACAAAATGCATGTCAAAGAGAAGAACCGATACTTTTCAGAGAGTGTTTTCCATCACCCACTGGTAATCACATCTCCCCTAGTACCGCTCAACCATCTAAATGTCTGGGTGTGGCGTGCTCAGTCGAAAGTCTGCCAGTACATTTTAAAACAGATTTTATTGACAGCTGCAGCTCCAAAGGTGGCTTCACCCTAGTGAGAAATTACTCTCACTCCTACCCTCCTTTCTTTAAAATGTACTTAAAGAAAGATACTTAACGCCCACCACTGCCCAAATGCTTTGATTGTAGAGGAAAGAGTGATTCATCTAGTTTTTAGTCTCTTGGATTTTTCTGTGGGCTGGTAGAATCAAAGGCATTAGGGATGAAAATGATCCATTGCTTTTGCATTTTCTACATTTTTGCAATCCCAGTTGGCAGCTTCCCATCTATGTGGCTAAATAAAAAAGTAGGCTAAAACCCTCTGCTTCCTGCAGACCTAAGGGTGGGCATCTTCTTTACTTGGAAGGATCACCTGATAGATGCCATTTACATCTTATTTTTAAATTAATTTTCATTGGCATATAGTTGCTTTATAATGTTGTATGAGTCTATTACAGCACAGTGAATCAGCCATGTGCATGCTAAGTCACTTCAGTCATGTCCAGCGCTTTGCAACCTTATGGACTGTAGCCCTCCAGGCACCTCTGCCCATGGGATTCTCCAGGCAAGAATACTGGAGTGGATTGCCATGCCCTCCTCCAGGGGATCTTCCCAACCCAGGGATTGAACCCTGGTCTCCTGCATCCAGGCAGTTACTTTACCACCTGGGAAGCCCAAGTCAGTCATACATATATACATATATCCCTTTTCTTTTGAACTTCCTTCCCATTTGGGTCACCATAGTATGAATAGAGTTTCCTGTGCTATACAGTAGGTTCTCATTAGTTATCTATTTTATACATAGTACTGTATATATGGGGCTTTGTGAGTTGTGTTTTTTTTTTTTTTTTTTTTTTTGGTTGAAATACATTAAAAACACACACATACACAAGATAAACAACCATGAAATTCTCATTGGCAGCCAGTTATGTGTATGGGAGGTGATTTATTGACACCCTAATTGGACAGTTCATTGCTTGGTCTTTATCAGACATGCCCTGCTATTTTCTACTGTATAGGCAGGCCCGACCATGAGTCCAGGTGTGAGCAACATTGTGGACAAGGGCACTGCTTCTGTGCTGAGAGCAGCTGGATTATCAAATGCCTATGCATAGACTAAAAGGCATTCAGGCACAATGTAAATGGGTTTTAAATGTTTATTATAGTCTGTACTTTATGAGCTGGGCCTAGCAGAAGTAGTTTTTCACATCCTGAGCTGTGCCATCTGTCAAATTGGGAGCAGATGATTTTAATAAAAATTGAAATTAACAACAGTAAGTTCTAGGTAATACAGGTAAATTAAAAAGGTATGTGTCTCCTTCCTGTTAGCAGATTTTGCCATTTTGCAATGATTACTTCATGGTTAAAGGCAGTAAATGTAGTAGATATGCTTTAGGAAATTCCACCAGAAGGAATATAAACAGCAGCAATTAAAAGGGGGTCAGAGGGTTCCCTTCTCTCCACAAGGAACCCTCCTGCACTGTGGGTGGGAATGTAAATTGATGTAGCTACCTTGGAGAACAGTATGGAGTTTCCTTAGAAAACTAAAAATAGAACTAACATGATCCAGCAATCTCACTCCTGGGCATACCCTGAGTTTTTTAATTATATTTAAATTTAAAATTGATGTATACATCTACATGTGACTAGTGATGATCACTTGGTACAGTCACAAGACTTGGAAGCCACCTAAATGCACTTTGACGGGTGAATGGATAAAGTGGATATGGTACAGATGTACAGTGGAATATTGCTTAGCCATCAAAAAGGAGCAAAACTGAATCATTTGCAGGCACATGGGTGGATCTAGAGACTGTCAGACGGAGTGAAGTAAATCAGAATGAGAAAAATAAATATTATATATTTATGCATATATATGGAATCTGGAAGCATGTTATAATTCTGCACAAGTCAATATGGGGCAAGCAACCCCATGTGTCTAATGAGTATCAACAGCAACAATGAAGAGGTCAACTTTGGAGAAAGTATCAGGGTTCAGAGTGGTATGTTTGTTCAAGTAAGATTATTTTCACCCATTACTGTTTATTGAAATTTTTTCTGTCCATCCAGGATAATTTTGGAAATTAAAAATAATTCAAATTAATAAAACTTTATAACTTTGAAAATAGGTCTCAATTTCCAAACATAATTGATGAGAATATTTGCATTTAAAAAGTTGTTGATAGTGACCAGAGGGTACTAATGTTGCCATCATCCTTTATGTGTAACGAGAGGTGAGAAATATCTCCTTACCATTTATAAAATTTAAGCAAAAACTATACTGTCATTATTCATTGCAAACTTGGGCTTCTGATCCGGTTCTTTTCCAAAAGAAAAGAGAATACTGTAATTTTCAGAGATATCTTTTAGAAATCGCCCACCCTAGATTCTTTACTTGTTACTTTGAGATTACACTTTTTATAGAAAAGTTTATTTTGGTAGAAAGTTGTATTTGTTCACTCAGAATCAAAGTAAGTATATTCCCAAAGCCTAGCTCAAAACTTTGAATATATATATTCAAGGAACAAATATTTACTGATTGATTTAGATGAAAAAGATGGACAATTATATGGCAGGTGAAAGTTGGGGTGGCTCAGTAACTCCAGATTATAATTCCATATGAGACAAAATGGGAAAGTGTGTGTTTTTGTGTGTATTTTCCTGGATTTTGGATTCAAAAATAGATCATGGCTTTGGAAATAAGCCATACAGAAAATAATTTTTTAAAAAACTTTTCCAAATAATTTTGAACAAACAGATATGGAATGAAAACCTCATAGAATATGATGATGATTACTACTGAAATATTTCATGAAAGCTACAGTCAACAGGAAAATTAAAGTAAATGTAAAAGATAATTGATCTGAGGATTCCAAAAGTAAAAATAAAGGTTAAGCTGTTATTTATAATCACTAATCTTTTCATCATTTACAAAAAATATTTTATAATATGGTTATTCAGCCTTCTCTCTGACAGACTGTGCAGTCCTTGGCATCAGCTCAAATACTGCATAACAAACAGAAACTGCATTCTCTTGTGGAAAGGATAGAATTTGATAAACAATTGTGAGATTTGTAGAGTGAATTACTTCACTCTCCAGATTCAGGAAACAAATTTGATGATGTATATTTGGCAAATGTATGTAATTCTAATTTTATACCTCTATTATCAATGCACAATAAAGTAAGATTTATATTTTTAAGTAAAAAAAATTAAAAAGAAAACAACAATTGAATTCTCTATATAGGCAAGAATGGATAGATTAGAAACCACAGCTGGGTATTTAAAACCCTGAATGGTGTTTCCATTTTCAGAGAATCAAAATAGTGTAAGATAAACCTCTTTATGTCTGATGAACAATAATATCACTCCACCGTTAATAGCACTTTGGATTATAGATGGAAATGGAAACTGTATCTGAGTCTAACAATTTCCAAAGAGTAAATGAAGTGCCAGAAATAAAATCTCTTTTATTAATAGTTCCCAATATCTTACTTCCTCTGCTTGGAAAGAAGACAGCATTCTTCTGCAGAAAATCATATTCCAATTATGTAACCATCGTATACATGATTGGATACATTGGTTCAAATAACTGTGGTCCAAGAATGCATTGTTGTTGTTTAGTAGCTAAGTCATATCCAACTCTTTACAATCCCATGAACTGTAGCCCATCAGGTTCCTCTATCCATGGGCTTTCCCAGGCAAGAATACTGGAGTAGGTTGTCATTTCCTTCTCCACCAAGAAGGCACATACACTGCAAACTAAAGGCAGTGCTATTCCAAAACATGTGTTCTTACTTTTTGGGAAATAGCTTATTGGTTAAAACTTATAGAAAATCATACACCAAATTAGACTTTTTTGAATAACCAGATAATTCCAGATGCAGTAACTATAACCTTGATTAAAGCACACACTCCAAACTTCAAACTTTCATCACACTTAAATAATCTTCCTGGCAATAAACATTATGCAAATACAGGCAATGAGGGAAAACTGCTTCTGGAAACTGCAATGTGCATTTAAGAAAAGAGCTATGGGACACAAAAATGTGCTTTACTGATTCTACCAAAGGATTTCTTTCTAGAAACTGCAGTCAGGATGCTGCCACACTGAAGAACACTAATTGTGATTCAAGGTAAACAAAGGTAACACCAGTGGAATTTTGTACAGATTATAACCTAATAATTCACTGCCATTTTAAAAATATATATATTTTTGGACTTGCCCCACTTTTTGGAAGAAGTTTGTAATTCCTTAGAATGAGTTCTTTCTTCTTGTTTTCTTATTCAATTAAGTCCCTACACAGGCCGTTCCTCGTTCATCAGGGGCAAAAAGATAAAGCATCCCCACGTGGAAACCAAAGAAAAGAACAAGCTTCATGGCAGTACTAGAAACCAAGGAGAGGCCCTTCCACCAAACCATCAACACCCTATGTGGACCCTCATCCTGCCTCCTGACTCAAAGGACTGTGCTTAGTGAGAGAGTGTGCTTTATTAAGAAAAATCTTTTCATCTGAAAAAAATTCTTTTTTTTTTTAGAGTAGAAAAACTGTACCCCTCATAACGCAGTGGCAGACTCATTAACTGTCCTCACGGTGAAAGGTAAGTACTTATGGTGCCTGGGCTGGTTAAAAAAATATAAGAAACAGAGGTGGTGGTCACTGTGGTGACCCATCTAAATCCATCATATGTGGGAAACATGAAAATTCCCCACGAACGTGTTAATTGTCAAAGACAACTTCATTAAAAATTTTAAGTAAAGTTATATAAATAGAAGTTTCCATTTTAAAAATCTCTATGGGTTACCTCCATCTCTGCATCACATGTGTAAGACACTTGGAGAGCTCGGCTTCTAATTTTCCTATTAGGCTAAATAAATATGCTGCAGGGACTCCCTCTTCCTCGGAGTAAGCTGTTCTATTTTTAGAGTCTTTACCCAAAGGGATATATGAGCCTGATGCAGACATTTTCAAGTATGTGCCCCAGGCAGTTTGAAAATCAATATTTTCCTTCAGGCCACAGACCTGCCCAAGTATCTCTTTCTTATCTCCCAGTTCAGGGACTTTTGAGCCATATATTATCTATGTTAGATACTGTAACTGTATCATACAACTGTATTTCTTTTTTTCACTCATTTTATCTCATCCATTTTCCTTTCTTTTCTTCTCCTTGCTTCATTTTTGGCAGAAGAGAAGTTCATACCTATTAAAATTTCAATTTTCTATATGATGTTTGGCTATGGCAAAGAAAATATGCTAATCTTTGCATCTGATATACTGTAAACTCAGATAGATTTAGGGTTTTTGATTTTTTATTTCAAGTATAGATTTCATAGTCTTTATTATTAAAGTGTGTGACATTTTTTGTTATATTAAATCATTCAAATACTGAGAAAAACATTCTAAGAACGTGTTTCTTTTTAAAAAAAAATGTTTTACTCAACTTCATTGAGGAAATCTTTATACACAATAAAATGGATGCATTTCAAACGTACAGATTGATGGGTTTTAACACTGGATATACTGCAATCAAGATACAACCACTTCCCCCCTACCTTTAGGCAGTAAAGGTTCCTGCCCTGCACCCATGGCTCCAGGTAAGCATGACCTTCTTCCTGTCACTATAGATTAGTTTTACGTGTGAAAGAATTTCATGTAAATGGAATTATGTACCATGTCTTCTATTTACCATGTCATTCTCCTGCGTCTCAGCATGTTTTTGAGGTTTGTGCATGTTCTATGTGTCACTGATTTATCTTTGTGTTCATGTATCACATGTACCACAGTTTACTTATCTATTTAGTATAATCTTAATATTTATTTATTAGTTTGGCTGCTTTGAGACGTAGTTACCACAGTTTGTAGGATCTTTGCTGCATCATGTGGGACCTTTCCTTGTGGTGCCTGAACTTTCTACTTGTGGGGCACAGGCGCAATAGTTCCAGCACATGGGCTTAGTTGCTCCAAGTCATGTTGGGTCTTAGTTCCCCAACCAGGGATTGAACTCAAGTCCCCTGTATCGCAAGGTGGATTTTTAATTACTAGACCACCAGGGAGGTTTCTATCCACTCATTACTGATGGGTATTTGGGGAGTTTCCATTTTAGGATTAATACAAATGTAAGAGTTCACCTAGTCACCTGCTGATTTCCAATTCTGGACTGGAATGAATGTGCAAATGTGTGTTTGTCACTTCACTTGTGTAAGTACCTAGGCATAGAATGGCTGGTTTGTGTGGTGAGCATGATTGCCAAGTTGTTTTTGTTTTACACACTGGTTGTGCCTGCAGCTTCCACCAGCAATGCACGTTAGCTGCAAATCTTCCCTGTCTCTCCAATGAATGGTGTGCAGTTTTGTCAACGGCACCATTGTACTGGCCATGTATTGCAGTCGCATAATGGTTGTACTCTGTTGTTCAGTCAATCAGTCGTTTCTGATTTTTGTGACCCTGTAAACTGCAGCACACCAGGCTTCCCTGTCCTTCACTATCTCCCGGAGTTTGTTCAAACTCATGTCCATTGAGTCAGTAATGACAGTACTTCGTAATCAATAATGATGTTCAGTTCATTTCAGTTCAGTCACTCAATCATGTCAGACTCTTTGTGACCCCACGGACGTCACAGGGTCCGTGATGGATAGGGAAGCATGCCAGACTTCCCTATCCATCACCAATTCCTGTAGTTTACTCAAACTCATGTCCACTGAGTCGGTGATGCCATCCAACCATCCAATCATGATGATGCCATACAACCATAATGATGTTAATCACCAATTATGTATATAGCAGCATACCCATTATTCTTCCCAGAAAGTTAGTAGGAAATACAGTCTTAAAATATTAATTTAGGGGTATGGCACTCTACATAGGTATCAATGCCAAAGATTTAAACTATTTACTATTTTCCATGATACAGAATATATTAATTATCTTGTATTTAGAGATGAATCATTTCTGATAATTTGCCTTTCTAATAATTTTTGAATTTTATGTAATTTTCAAATTTATGGACATAGATTTGTTCATGATATCACTTGATTGTCTTAATTTCTGTAAATTCTGGAGCTCTCTCTTTCATTCCTGCTATTGATAAGTTGTGTCTTCACTTTTCTTTTCTATTGATCCAGCCAGAAGTTTATTTTTCTAATCTTTAGAAAAATCCTTTCATTTTACTGACTTTTCTTACTAGTTACTGTTGACTTATTTACTTGTGTTCTATTGTCCTTGTCTTAGTTATTTTTTTCATTTCTTTAGGTATTAATACAAATTATTTTTTGTCTTTCTTTTTTCTAATATAAGTATTTAAAGCCTTAAATTTCCTTCTAGGCAATATATTAGCAATATCTCACCTATGTTGACATATTGTTTTCATTTATATTTAACAGGAATATTTTTAAAAGCTTTGTGAATTTCCTTTGACTCATGGTTTTGTAGAAATGACCTGATTAATGTTCAGCTATTTGGAAATTTTCTAGATAGATTTCTGCTGTCATTTTAAAATTTAATTGTTACATGCAAAATACAGTTTTATACTTTTGGTCCTTTTGATTTTCGAAGATATGTTTTATGCCCCAGCATAAGGTCTATTTTGATGAATTGCCCATATGCTACCAATAAGAATGTTTACTCTGCTATTGCTGAATAAAAACTTCACAAATTCAATTGCCTTATATTTCTTAATACTCTTTATCAACTACTGAGAGAGAAGTTTAAATTGTCCACATATGATTGTGGAATTTCCTATTTACTTTTCAATTCAATCTGAACTTGTTTCTTGCGTTTTGAACTTGTGTGAACCAGAGATCAAATTGCCAACATCCGCTGGATCATAGAAAAAGCAAAAGAGTTCCAGAAAAGCATATATTTCTGCTTTATTGACTATGCCAAAGCCTTTGACTGTGTGGATCACAATAAACTGTGGAAAATTCTTCAAGAGATGGGAATACCAGACCACCTGATCTGCCTCTTGAGAAATTTGTATGCAGGTCAGGAAGCAACAATTAGAACTGGACATGGAACAACAGACTGGTTCCAAATAGGAAAAGGAGTTCATCAAGGCTGTATATTGTCTCCCTGTTTATTTAACTTATATGCAGAGTACATCATGAGAAATGCTGGGCTGGAAGAAGCACAAGCTGGAATCAAGATTGCCGGGAGAAATATCAATAACCTCAGATATGCAGATGACACCACCCTTATGGCAGAAAGTGAAGAGGAACTCAAAAGCCTCTTGATGAAAGTGAAAGTGGAGAGTGAAAAAGTTGGCTTAAACCTCAACATTCAGAAAACGAAGATCATGGCATCCAGTCCCACCACTTCATGGGAAATAGATGGGGAAACAGTGGAAACAGTGTCAGACTTTATTTTTCCGGGCTCCAAAATCACTACAGATGGTGACTGCAGCCATGAAATAAAAAACGCTTCCTCCTTGGAAGGAAAGTTATGACCAACCTAGATAGCATATTCAAAAGCAGAGACATTACTTTGCCAACTACGGTCCGTCTAGTCAAGGCTATGGTTTTTCCTGTGGTCATGTATGGATGTGAGAGTTGGACTGTGAAGAAGGCTGAGTGCCGAAGAATTGATGGTTTTGAACTGTGGTGTTGGAGAAGACTCTTGAGAGTTCCTTGGACTGCAAGGAGATCCAATCAGTCCATTCTGAAGGAGATCAGCCCTGGGGTTTCTTTGGAAGGAATGATGCTAAAGCTGAAACTCCAGCACTTTGGCCACCTCATGCAAAGAGTTGACTCATTGGAAAAGACTGTGATGCTGGGAGGGATTGGGGGCAGGAGGAGAAGGGGACGACAGAGGATGAGATGGCTGGATGGCATCACTGACTCAATGGATGTGAGTCTGAGTGAACTCCGGGAGTTGGTGATGGACAGGGAGGCCTGGGGTGCTGCGATTCATGGGGTCGCAAAGAGTCGGACACGACTGAGAGACTGATCTCATCTGATCTGATCTGATCTAGTATTGTTGTTGTTCAGTTGCTAAGTCATGTCCGACTCTTTGTGATCCCATGGATTATAGCCTTCCAGACTGCTCTGTCCATGGGATTTTCCAGGCAGGAATACTGGAGTGGGTTGCCACTTCCTTCTCCAGGGGAAATTACCGGACCGGGAGTCAAACCCATGTTCCCTGCATTGGCAGGTGGATTCTTTATCACTGAGCCACCAGGAAAGCCCCTGTCTAAAGATAAATACATATTAAAAAAAGAATAAAACAACAATATAAATGGCACAGTGATAAATGGCAACTGATCTGTACTATATAGGACAGAAGGCAATAGGGAAAGGTGCGGACTGTGGTGAATTGAAGAAGAATATCCCCTTTAAAGGGGTAGGAGTTGCATTCTAACCAATAGCTGCAGTACAGGAGGAACACAGACCTATGTTACCAGACTCTCTGGTTTGTATTCAAGACACACTAGATCCAGACTTTTATGTATATCTCATTTTTTTTAATGTTTCTAAATACTTAAAAAATAATAACAACAGCAAATCTATGGTGGTTAAGAATATCCATATCAGAGGACTTGGGATCCCCCTACTGGATAGTAAAGGAAGACAGACCCTTATTACCAAGTCCAGCTTCCTAACTTGATCCATTGAAAAAGTAAGGTCCAGAGAGGGAAAGGACATGCCCAAGACCACAAAACAATTCAAGCCCCAAGTTGGGATCCCATTCGGGAATACAGTTGACTTTTGCACAATATGGGGGTTAATTTGAGCATAATTTATGGTTGGCCGTCCACATCCTTGGTTCCTCCACCAACTGCAGACCCTGTAGTACTGTAGTGTTCGGTACTGAAAAAGATCCATGTATAAGTGGACCCACACAGTCCAAATCTGCATTTTTTCCAGGGTTAACTGTGTTTGCTTTTCCATTAGCCTACTTTCTGCTGATGCAGAGAGACAGACATGGCATGTGGCGGGTTATGGAGGAAGTGCTGGGGTTGGGGTCACAGTTAGTGGGTATACACATTTAGGGTTATACATAAATCTTCTTAATTAATTTCCCACTTTATTATTTTATAATTTTTAAAGTATAATTCCTTGTCCTAAAATTTACTTTCTCTGACATTAATATAGTTATACCTGTTTCCTTATTAATGGTGGTATATTATGCATGAAAGCATATTTATGTTTTCACATAAATATGTTTTATGTGAAACATATTTATGTGAATTAAATATTTTTAATTTAATATTTTAAATAAATTAATTTAATATTTTAAAGAAATTAAATATTTCTATCTGTGTTAACATTTGAAATGCATTTCTTGTAGGTCATATAATTGTGTATATCTATTTCATCCAGTGGGGTACTCTCCCCCTTTTAACTGTAGTCTTTCTTTAATTTCCTTTAATTAAGAATATTATTAAGTTAAAATCTATCCCTTCATTATTTGTTTTGTAGTGGTACCTCTGCTATTTTCCCTCTTCTCTCTTTTACTTCTTTTTTTTTTTTTTTTTGCTCCAATTTCTTCTATTGTCTTATAGCAATAGCTTTATATTTCATTTTTAATGGTTTTTCTAGGGTTTTCTACATGCTTCTTAACTTGTCACACTCTGCTTCAGTTAATGGTACATCATTTCAGATAAAATGCAAAAAAATCCTAACAACATAGAAATTATATTCCCCCCATCCTTCATACTTCGGTTTTCATACACAGGATTTATAACATGTTACATGTATATTATAAGTTCCATGGTACACTTTCTGTTATTTCTGTTTTATAAAAATGAGAGAATCATATTGACACAGCATTATATTTACTCACACATTTACCATTCCCAACAGTATTATTTTCAGGAAATCCAAGTTTTCGTCTAGTAGCACTGTTCTTCCATCTGAAGGATGTAGACTATAGGCTTCAGGTGTGGCTACATGCTTCAGTCTTCCACCAGAGCAAGCCATCAAGAGAGAAGACAAGTGAGATGTCTTTTAATCTAATCTCAGAAGTTATATCTCATCACTTTTGCCATATTCTACTAATTATCACAAGTCACTATGCCCTGCTCACATTTAAGGAGAAGAGAACATGAGTCCCAGGACGTGGAGACCATTAGGAGCCTCCTTGAATAGTGGGATGCCCATACTAGTCAAGTGTAACTGCCGTTAGGTGTATCCAGAACTTCCCTAATGTTCTATGAAGACTCCAAAGTCTGTATCAGACCACAACATCTTCCAGACCTGAACAAGCTCTGGGAACTGTTCACTTTACAGTTCCCTGAACACTCTATCTGACCTCCCACAGTTTTGCTCAGTATATAACAACCAGCTTAAGGGGATCCTTGTACAGGTTTTGGGGAGCTCTATCTTTGCAGAGCTCAAATCTCTCTGGTATTGTCCTCTAAATTATACCCCATCACTCTCCCTGAGCTCTGCCCTCTTTTCTTTCACTCAGTAAGACCATCATGTGGAAATTTACTTTCTCCTCCTGCATGTGGTCTGGTGGGTACCTTCAGGCAGAAAGCTAGGGCAACTCTAGACTCTCATCATTTGCGTCCCTTATCTCAGGGGTCACTGTCACGCTGCCCATTGTCCCATATTTGGGCACAGAAGTGTTGTCTGTTATGTCTGGTTTATACATGTCCATGGGAAATTGGCAAGTCTGCTCCAGCTTTTTCATATCATCCAGAAGAAGAACTCTTCCAGGGATTTTTTAAACAGTTTTATTTTTCCACAGACTCTGTAAATAGTGTAATTAGAATATATTTTGCTGATATAAATGCTACAAGCACTTCCTCCATGTAAACAATAAAATTAGAGTTTGAAAATGTACTAAATTAATAGGAATATAAGTACCTAAAAGTGATTTCTGTAGAGTTCCTCAATACAGTATACAGTCCGTGGGGTTCTCCAGGCCAGAATGCTGGAGTGGGTGGCTGTTCCCTTCTCCAGGGGATCTTCCCAACCTGGGGATGGAAGCCGGGTTTCCTGCATTGCAGGCAGATTCTTTACCAGCTGAGCCACAAGGGAAACCCATAAAATATATATATATATATATATATATATAATTTTCAAAACATGTTCAGGAGCACACATTTGGTCTGTATGTCAATCTAAATGTAATTTAATTCATTACAATTGTTAACCACGAAAAATTTGATAAAGTTTTACATTGTTACTTATTGTTTCCCATCCTTATACATTTTAAAATCCTAGAAATGTTTTCCACAGAATTTTTTTTCCTCAGGCATGCTTCACTTTATGGTAATTGTACTTTCAAAGGTTACGAGTGAAAGATTCATCAGATTACTAATAGCTGATGCTGTGCTCTGCTAAACTTCCCAACATTTCCCTTTTGCTGTCCTACTTCTATCACATGACTGGGATGTGATAAATGTCTTAGGGATTTGAAGCTAATTAAGCAAGAAGAGCACAAGTTCCTTTCACATTTATTTGCTCCTTGCTTTTGTGTTCAGGAGGACATTTACAGCCCTCTTTCCCCTTGTCACATCTGAGCCTATAAGAAGAAGACAGACCTGTTCCACTGTTTTTGTGAAAGAGCCAACCATTGCAGAGGACTATCCACTGACTCTAATCTCTACATGCTCACTGCATAGAGATATCGCTCATGAAGATTCAGGAGTGATTTCTGCACAAATTCAGCCTATTGTATATGCAGGAAGAGGGATACTTACTTCTAAGAACCTGTTTGAAGAAGTGAAAATGGCATATTTACATCTTCCCCTAACTAATTCAGGCCAAACTTGGGCAGATGGTTTTAAAAAGTACAGTTTATTCAACCCACCAAGCTATACTCTTTAAGTTTTCTCAAGGTATTTCACATATTTCTAATGGAAAGGTTCAAAATTAGGTATTTACAGTATTTTAAAAATTTGTTTTGTGTCCCTTTGCCACATCTTTACATCATCTATGTGGTTGCTTACATATTTTCCCTTCAATTGACTCACTGTTTCCACTTAAATTTATCCTAAAAGGAAAAATTATTACCTGTACTGTAAAAGGGAACCAGTACCATTGAAACAGTGTAACTGAAGAGTCAGAACGGCTGAGAGACACTTTACTCAATAGCAGGACATGGGTCAGAAAAAGGAGGGAGCAGAGAAAGACAGAAGGACAGACCATAAAACCATATGCATGGAAAAGAGAGGTTACCATAGGCTGTTGATTAGAGCCCAAAACAAATACTGCTTACAAACGTCATGACATGAAGAGTATGATTTTTTTTTCCCCTAGCACTGGTCATGTGTTTTATTTGCTCATTCTCTTTCAGCATTTTAATATGTATGTATTTATTTTTAGTCATGAGGGAAGCCCCCAAAATAGATATGTGTTAAAATACTGAAAAAAAATTAGTAAATAAAAAGCATGACCAGTACCAGGAAAAAAAAATAAATCATACTCTTCATGTCATGACATTTGTAAGTGGTATTTGTTTTGGGCTCTAGTCAACAGTCTACGGCAACCTCTCTTTTCCCATGCGTATGGCTGTTATGATCTGCCCTGCCTCCTTTTTCTGACCCATGTTCTGTTAGTGGGTAAAGTGTTAATCACTCAGTTGTGTATGATTCTGTGACCCCATGGCCTGTAGCCCACCAGGCTCCTCTGTCTATAGGATTCTCCAGGCAAAAATACTGGAGTGGATTACCATTCCCTTCTCCAGCTCACCTTCCTAACCCAAGGATCAAACCTGTGTTTTTGGCATTGCAGGAGGATTCTTAACCATCTGAGCCACCAGTTTCTAAAATTTAACTTCTTGGCAAGAAGTCTGATTTTCAGATTGGATCTGAAGGTAGTTCCTAAATTGCCCTGAAGTTATGACTGTCAGCATAGTTCTGATGCAGTATTTTTAAGCATGTTCCTGGGCCAGCACTGCTAAAAATATAACTGCAGAATTGGTTTCTCCTCACCATCTGAAAGACTACTGTGGTCTGTTGGCATCATCTAAAAGAGAAGGCAGAGTGTCCAATTAGTAAAGGGGAAAAGGTTAGCAATTTTTTCTCACTGATGAGAAATAATGACTATGTTTGAAAACTTTTTTTAACAGATAATACATTATCTATTTATTTTTCAATAGATAATAAAACTTTTTTAACAGATAATAAATTCTGATTCAGTTGTTAAGATTATGTCTTTAGTAAATGAGCTCAATTCAATTGGTAATGCTACAATATTCAATAGAATATGTTTATTTCCTATGTTCTTACTGTGACTTGCACATGAAATTTTTGCATATTTTACATGTCTTCATTTTAGTGTTCCAGAGTAGAACATTAAAAATAAAAATCTGTAGCACAGAATTGGCAATTTTGTTTGACAATGAGCATCTAATTCTGCTTACTCTGGAAGCTGCTGAATTTTGTGCCAAATGTGGAGGGAACTGACCACTGATTTGGTTGTTTCTCTTTCCACAGCAATGGGTGCATGCTGTGGTATTTGAGTACTAAGGTGTCTTTATTCTTCTCCTGATGAAAATCAGGCACTAGCAAATATATAATGCCATCTGACTTAGTCAATTTCCATTTAATTAACACAGGGCTTCTCAGGTGGCACTAGTGGTAAAGAATCTGCCTGCCGATGCAGGAGGTGCAAGAGATGGTTTCAATCCCTGAGTCAGGAAGATTCCTTGGAGGAGGAAATGGCAACCCACTTCAGTGTTCTTGCCTGGGAAATCCCGACAGAGGAACCTGGAGGGCTATAATCCATGGTGTTGCAAAGAGCTGGACACCAGAGAGTGTGAACACACATGCATACACACAGACACATCCTTATTCAAACTGAAATATGTTTTGAAAGATAGAATTAAGTCACCTTTTATAAAGATGTTTAGTATGAATAGAATTTCAAGTAAAGCAATTTCTACACAGAAAAGTGGGATAGCAGGGCTTACATTTTCTTTTTTGGTTGACAGAATTTAAGAAATAAATACCAACAAAATAGTTTAGTCTGATGAATATTGCTGAATTTCCTAACTTATGCAGACATTCTAAGAATATGTCAATTATTCAGATGAAGAATAAAATTACCTTTGAATATCTCATAATGGGAATCTAGACAGGTTAATTTCAGCACCAGTGTTTGTTACTCACGTTATTTTAGATAGATCTTAACAAGGGTAAAATTAAATAAGATAGTAGTTTATGAAAGTCCATTTTTAGCATCATTGGATAAATAAAATATCAGAAAATTGCTCTCCTTTGGACTGCAAGGAGATCAAACCAGTCAGTCCTAAAGGAAATCAGTCCTGAATATTCATTGGAAGGACTAATGCTGAGACTGAAACTCCAATACTTTGGCCACCTGATGCGAAGAACTGACTCCTTAGAAAAGACCCTGAAGCTGGGAAAGATTGAAGACAGGAGGAGAAGGGGATGACAGAGGATGAGATGGTTGGATGGCATCACCGACTTGATGGACATGTGTTTAAGCAAGCTCTGGGAGTTGGTGATGGACAGGGAAACCTGGCATGCTGCAGTTCGTGGGGTCACAAAGAGTCAGACTCAACTGAGCAACTGAACTGAACTGAACTGACAGGTGGCATTAAGTATATATTTTATAGGCTGTTTATAATAAAATATGAAATGTCTTATTATTATTCTGCTATAGTGACACCCATGTAATAATTTAATCAGCCATTCTATATTTATAAGGATATTAGTAGTTCTAAATGATTAAGATCAGAAGTTCAGCCAGTACCCACAAGAGATCTCTAACAGGAAAATGCAATGTTTATTTGGCGTGAAAGTCATTCAGTCGTGTACTACTCTTTGCAACCCCATGGATGATACAGCCCATGGAATTCTCCAGGCCAGAATACTGGAGAGGATAGCCTTTGCCTTCTCCAGGGAATCTTCCCAACCCAGGGATCAAACCCAGGTCTCCCACATTGCAGGCAGATTCTTTACCGGCTAAGCCACAGGGAAGCCAAAGAATACTGGAGTGGGGAGCCTATCCCTTCTCCATTGGATCTTCCTTACCCAGAAATCCAACTGGGGTCTTCTGCATTGCAGCTGGATTCTTTACCAACTGAGCTATTTGGGAAGCCCTATATAATAACAGTTCTTATAGGTCTTCCTATATAATACAGTGAATTTTTTTTTACCTAAGTCAACCAGTGATTTTAATAGGGTTTCTGATATACAATTTTGCTATAGTTAAAAAAAAATGGGGAATGGGAGAGATAAATTAGGAATTTGAAATTAGCACACACTACTATATACATAATAGATAACCAACAAAGACCCACTGTATAGCATAGGGAATTAAACATAATACCTTGGAATAACCTATAATGAAAAACAATCTGAAAAAGAATAAACCAAATCACTTTGTTGTATACTTGAAATGCAACATGCTAAATTAACTATGCTTCAGTTAAAAAATAAAATTCTTATTAGGAATAATTTGGAGGGGAAAAGCCAGAGAAGTAATCAAAAAGTGATGTCTAACTAGTTTATGTCATTGTGAAACAGTAACTATCCAGTTTATCTTGCTAGAGTGAACCTCTGTGAATGACTCTGGACTACCCATTTCCTCTTGAAATAAATCCTGCACATATATTCCATCTTGCAGAACTTTGTGGTTGGATATACTTGAGCTCTTTCAGCATCTGCTTCTGAAATGGCTCACAGTTTATTCTACATTCATGAAAAATTAACCTGCATTGGTTTTTCCAGTGGTCATGTATGGATGTGAGAGTTGGACTGTGAAGAAGGCTGAGCGCCGAAGAATTGATGCTTTTGAACTGTGGTGTTGGAGAAGACTCTTGAGAGTCCCTTGGACTGCAAGGAGATCCAACCAGTCCATTCTGAAGAAGATCAGCCCTGGGATTTCTTTGGAAGGAATGATGCGAAAGCTGAAACTCCAGTACTTTGGCCATCTCATGTGAAGAGTTGACTCATTGGAAAAGACTGTGATGCTGGGAGGGATTGGGGGCAGGAGGAGAAGGGGACGACAGAGGATGAGATGGCTGGATGGCATCACTGACTCGATGGACGTGAGTCTGAGTGAACTCCGGGAGTTGGTGATGGACAGGGAGGCCTGGCGTGCTGCGATTCATGGGGTCGGAAAGAGTCGGACACGACTGAGCAACTGAACTGACTGATTCTAGCTTTTCATTAAAGTGATTTGAGATTGAATAATTTATTTAATTATTTGTTTTCTATTTAGGTCTGGCTTTGTTCCAAGAAGGTTATAAAGGTATTTGTAATGATGTGTACTTTATATATATATATATATTATCTTATGTGTGAAGATGTATGTAAAGATACATACAACACAAAATAAAATATATTAAAACAAGAGAATGGTAGAGAAAAGAGGCAGTGAGAAGAACAGGAAAGCACTATAGAGTCAGGAGTTTGACATAGAAAAATCATTCCAGAAAATAATTTAATTTGGCAAAGGTGAGTCCCAATTATGCTGCTAAGTTTATTTAATTAGTGGTATAAAAAGAGAAGCTGAGTAAATTACAGAATTCCCAGTTTTCTAGCATCACAACAGACATGCGGGCAGCTGTGGCTGACTTCAGCCTCTCAGAGAAATTCAGGAAGTTGACACGCTGGGAAAGCCAGAAGTCTGGGTTCATTCTGCCATCACTTTCACCAAGGATGCAACTGTGAACATGGGAACTTCATCTACCAGAGCCTCTGAGTCTTTATCAAATAGAAATAATAACAGCAATGATACTCTTGCCAGGTTGCTCTTAGAAATAAATGAGCTAATCTATGACAAGTACTTTGCACAGATTCTAGCATGTAACACATACTCAATACACAATGAATGGGATGAATAGTAATGCATGACAATTTCAAAATCTAGAAACATAGGGCTATAATTCTAAAAGGATTATTAGTATATCTAAGTTTATATTTAAAATTGATCTTAAGGTTATAAAACAACAGCATTGGGTCAAGAGTTAAGAAATCTAGAATTAATAATCATATTTCTTCTAGTATCTGATTGGCAATAGACCATTCACTTAATATATCAGAGTTGTAGTTTTCTCATCTCTGAAGACTGATTGGCCAGTCTCAGAATTTGTGCCAGCTCTAGTATTTTCCTACTGAAGAAAAGTTTTTGCTGCTTCTTTTGTTAAAATAGATACTTTTAACAGGTATAACATTGATTTAAATGAATTTAAAGGAGATAGGAAAAAATAAAGATTACCCTTAAAATATAATTACCATAGGGAACTTGATTATTGTTTATCTAAGGAGTAAATTACTGGAAATCAAGAAAATGAGAAAAAAAAATCAGAACACAAGCACAACCGAAGCCATCAGCCTCATGTTACCAAGTTAGATATCATTTTAATTGCAATCATTATTTTCATATATAGAGAAAACTCATAAATAATTACATTAGGGCTCTGGATATTTTTATTTATAATTTTCAGAGCAAAGTAGATCCATTGGAACCATGTAACTCAAAATGAAAGACTTCAGATTATGATGTTTTAAAGGCAAGAATTGTCTGAGTCTCCTTAGAATTGCTTAGGGTTTATTAAATAGTTGGCAAGGGGGTACAAAAACATATGTTTCTGATTATACTTTAGTTTTGAGATTTGGTTATAACAACCATTTAGTAAAAGGAAAATATTCATTAATATCTAATAAAACATTCAACCGCAAGGGAGATCCTAAGTTTTTACAAATTCATTAAGTACTTCATTGCACTAGAGTTTACATTGTGTATCTCAGCTTTATGAAAACTATGTGTGGCTATCATCAAACTGTGTTTTCAGTATTCTTCACTGCACCATTTAAAATTATCTCCCCTCTTCTCAGGACCTCTTTGCAAAGGTTTAATCAGCATCCTGTCACATCAAGCAACATGAAGGCAAGCTCGGTCTATCCCCTCCAGAAGGTCTTCTGTGCAATTGAGAGTCAGATGCCTGCAGTGGGATTACGAGTGAGAGCAGTGCATGAACCACGATGCATGGACAAAGACTCAGGGAAAATTGAAAAGGGACCAATTCAGCAAGGACTCACCAACTGATCCTGACTGTACTCAGAGTAGCTACAGTAATCCATCTGCCATAGATATTAGTACTAAGGTACAGAAGGCACTCAGTAGTGGGGCAAAACCAGGCATCCATCTCCTCAGACACAGACTGAAGGATCCCTGTGTAAATGGCAATGAGGTTACAGTGAGCTACCCAGGTTCCCATGTCATCTTAGGAAGTACAGGAGGAGGAAAGCAACTGGAGAGGAAGTTGGACTTCTGTTGACTGAATATCTACCCCAAGGGAGAAGACATAACTTGGAAACATCTAAAACATATTGTAGAAACTTGGTTTTTCTTCTACAACTTGACAGTCACAAAGGACTGGGACTCAGCTAAACTTTTGGCATGTCCAACTAAGTCATGCTCTTTTTCTACCGGCCATGTGTTATTTTCTTCTTATATCTAGGAAATGAATACTGCTAAACTAGAGTTAAGTACCTGAATAACAGTCTAACATAGCTTTAGCTTCAAAGCATATAGCAGCATTGATTATGATCAGTGTCTCCAGTGAGGTGGCATTTACAATGCTGTAACTATCCTGGCTGGGTGATAGTGGGCTGCTATAATAAAATGTCACAGACTGGCCAGCTTAAACAGAAAAGACATTTATTTCATCACAGATCTGGAGACTGGGAATCTAAGATCAGAGTGCCAGTTTCATCAGTTTCTGGGAAGCACCCTCTTCCTGGCTGGCAGACGGCTGCTTTCTTGCTGTGTATTCACATGGTGTAGCGGAAAAAGACAGCACGCTTTCTGTAGTGTCCCTTCTTCTCAGGGCATTAATCCCATGGTGAAGGCCCCACCCCGATAAATCCACCCAAACCTAGTTACCTCCCAGAGGCTCCATCTCCAAACAGCATCACACTGGAGGTTCGGATTCAACATAGGAATTTAGAGAGGACATAATTCCATCAAAATACAACCTGATGAAAAAATACAGAAACTGCTTTGTCAGTTACAAACAAAAGAAGGAGGAAAGCTAACGATTTATAAAGGGAGACTAAAAGGAGCTAACCATGAAGGACCCTGAAGCATAGACACATGATTGCCTAGGACTCTTTACTGCCATATAAATCCCCACCTGAAGGCTTTCAAGGGACCACTGAAGTCAGCCACTATACAGAAACCACTCTCCTCACCGTGATTGAAGTCCACAGCGTCTTTCAGACATCTCAAGAGCATGCTGTGATCCATTTTGTAAGGCACAGCGTTAGTTTCTGCAGTATCAGAATGAATGCTTGGCTGGTCTCCAAATTCTCAGACATACAGAAATTTAAGTGTCATTTTAAGAACTGTGTCTTGTATCTTGCATAGACTAGGAAAAACATTTGGAGATGCAATCAAGAAATCGTGTGAGTCATACTGTAATATCATTTTATATAATTTTATCTTATTTGTTGCCGTGATATTTGTGGAATACCGTGCATGTGTTTATATAACAACTATTAAAAAAGAGAGCTATCCTAGTGTAGCCTTAGTCAAATGACAAAAGTTAAGTTGCAGAGTCATTGCCGGAACAGTGGAAAATTCACTTTGCTAAGAACCTAGAGTCTAGTCTCTCAGCTGTCACCAAGTAGCTGTGTGGCAATGACCAGTCACTTAGCCTCTGGGATCATAAGTCTTGCCATCTTTTAAATGGAGTCATAGGAAACACTTTTCTTCCTTCTCTGCTTGTTTTATGTGAATACCCAATAGGATAATGTCAGTAAGGAAACTAGAAACCCAGGAGACGGTATACAGGTTCAGTGTTGTGGTTTTTCTCTCTCATTATTATGCTGCCTTGAAATGCTCTGATTGTTCTAAAACTAGGACAGGAATGGGGAAAACAACAGGTAAATGTTAGAAACAGAAAGTAGTAGCTGTGTCAAAGAATAGCTGGCAGTGTGTGGAGTGGTCTGGGTTGCTCCAGGTATACTGCTGTAGTAGGTGGGACAATGACCTTGTCACTCCCAGGATTCCACTACTTGCTTCTGCCCCCAAAATGCGAGACCTTATAGAGATGCATGTACCATCCTGGTGAGTAATAGTTCTGTCTGACCTACTTTGATTTCTGTTGGTCTTCCTTTTCTAAATAAGGAAACCCAATTCTACAGTGGGTGCCTCTCAAAGTCCTAAAACCAGAACCTTCTTATAATTTAAAGATCCCCCCTGAGTATGACTTTAGTGACTGGGGCATGAACAAGCCCACTGTCCATCATCCCAAAACCTTTTGTCTAGATATACTTTATAATTTAGATGTTTTAGATTTATAGATAGGCATACGTTGCCTACACTGTGCAAGGTGTTAATGTCCTAGCCTTCTTCACCTCAAGGAATGGAAGTAGCACATCATGGCCAACTACATTCTTATTTTAGGCAACAAATACTCTCAAGTGTGATAAATAAAGACTGGAAACCATCTCACATTAGTTCAGGTTAATATCTGAAGTCAAATCAGTTCAGGTCAAGCCAGAATTCGCAGCCAAATGAATTTCAGAAGTTCTGGTTTCCAGAGTTGCTTGGATAACAGAACTGAGATAAGAGAGTATATACACCCACAAAAGGAAATACCCGAGGCTCACTTGTTACACTCAGCCTTAAATCCAGCAAAACTGCCAACTCTTCAAAGTGAAAAAATTCCAGATTAACTCTCAGTATCCCAATCCACTTCTTAAATCTGTGTTTGATGTTAATTTTTTAAAAGTTGGACATGGATTTTCAAAATATATTTAATTTGGAAAGAACCTTTAAAAATCACTTAAGTCCTTTTGTCTCCTAAATAATGACCTGAAGTTCACAGAACTGAGGTCAAAATGTGTGCATGGAGAATCAAAACAGGAACTTTGTAGTCAATCAGTTAGACCTGTATTCCAATCCAGCTTCTGCTTCCTTTAAAAAAAAAAAATTGAATTATAGTTGATTTGCAATATTGTGTTAGTTTTTGCTGTACAGCCCAGTGAATCAGTTATATATATATATATATAATATTTCATATTCCTTCCCATTTTGGCTTCTTCAGTATAGTTCCCTGTGATACAGAGTAGGACATTGTTGTTTATCCATTCTTTATATAATAGTTTACATCTATTGATCCAAACTCCCAATCCATCCCTCCTCCTTGTCTATTGAGGAGACTGAATGGACTGATTCCATTACTGACTCAATGACTCAACAGACCACAAGTCTGTTCTCTGTCTGTGATTCTGTTTCTGTTTCATAGACTAGTTCATTTGCATCGTAATTTAGATTCCATATATAAATGATATCATATGATATTCATCTTTCTGACTTGCTTCACTCAAAATGACAATCTCTAGGTCTATCCATGTTCCTGCAAATCACATTGTTTCATTCTTTTTATGGCTGAGTAATATTCCATTGTATGTATGTGCCACATCTTCTTTGTCCATTCATCTGCTGATGGACACTTAGGTTGCTTCCGTGTACTATCTACTGTGAATAGTGCGGCAATGAACATATGAGTGAATATATCTTTTCTAATTAAGAGTTTTCGTATTTTTCCATATATATGCCCAGGAATGGGATTGCTGGATTATATGGCATCTCTATTTTCAGTTTTTTGAGGAACCTCCATACTGTTTTCCATAGTCTGCCTCTGCTTCTTACTGGGTGGTATAAAGCTGGCAAGTTACACCATTTTCTCAACGCATTGTGGTGGGGTGGTGATATCTCCTTTGGACACTTGCATATTCATTATTAAATGTTTATTAAGTGACAGGTGCTGTTTTCAGTGGTGAGGACACATCAGGATAGTTTTCAGGCTTAATTTTGAAAGTGTATTTAAAGAACTCAGTATAGTGGCTAGCTTTTTATAGATTCTTATTGAACACTATTATTATCAGTTATCACTAACTATCTAGTAATAGAGACACACACACATACACACAAATCTCAGGTCTCTGGGTTCACAGTCCACTTATTCTTAAAGAAAAATGAAAAGAGGTGAATTAAAAGCAAATGAACTAAGATCATGGCATCCAGTCCCATCACTTCATGGCAAATACGTGGAGAAAAAATGGAAACAATGACAGGCTTTATTTTGGGGGGCTCCAAAATCACTGCAGATTGTCACTGCAGCCATGAAATTAAAAGACACTTACTCCTTGGAAGAAAAGTTTTGACCATCCTAGACAGCATATTAAAAAGCAGAGGCATTACTTTGCCAACAAAGGTCTGTCTAGTCAATGCTATGGTTTTTCCAATGGTCATGTATGAATGTGAAAGTTGGACTATAAAGAAACCTGAGCACCAAATAATTGATGTTTTTGAACTGTGGTGTTGGAGAAGACCTTTGAGAGTCCCTTGGACTGTAAGGAGATCCAACCAGTCCATCCTAAAGGAAATCAGTCCTGAATATTCATTGGAAGGACTGATGTTGAAGCTGAAACTCCAATACTTTGGCCCCCTGATGCAAAGAACTGACTCATTGGAAAAGATCCTGATATTGAGAAAGATTGAAGGTGGGAGGAGAAGGGGATGACAGAGGGTAAAATGGCTGGATGGCATCACTGACTCAAAGGACATGAGTTTGAGTAAACTCTGGGAGTTGGTGATGGACAGGGAGGCCTGGCATGCTGCAGCCCATGGGGTCGCAGAGTCGGACACGACTGAGCAACTGAACTGAACTGAACTGATGTGATTTGTGCAAGTCAATACAACTCAAGGAATAGTATTGCATTTGCAACGCTACAAAATTAGTGTTTTGATATTAGTGATTCTCTGGTTCACACTCCAGAATTACCTAGTGTTATCTTGCACTGAAACGTCCCAGTCCTGAGAAATTTCTTACCTAGTAGGGTGAATCTCAGGGACAGTGTAAGCCACAGGCTGCCATGTTCATTGGATTGTCAGAATAATTTATTTAATGCACTTAGTCATTTATCTCTTGGCTACTTGAACTAAAATATTATAGCTAAATGGGAACAGAGCTATTCTAATGCTAACTAATGCTCCTCAATTTTCATTACTAGCATAATGCAATAACACTTTTTTGGAGAGAAACACAATGCAAATATTTTGAACTAAGGGGAAAAGGTTTAAGTGTTAGAATACCATTGCCAACATCAATAAATTGTCAGCAACTTTCATGTTTTGTTAGGTTAAGTGCTATATGAAATGAATCAGCAAAATATTATCTCTCTTCTACATGAAATTGAATTATTCTTTTTTAGTAAACTTCTAAAATTTTATTTTATGTGCAAAGCAGTTCTGTTTAAATTTTGAGTTTAAGAAAGAAAGTGTCAGGGAGCAAGTGTACTTCCTGTAATTGAATGTTAGCTGTGGAATTTTTAAAGCATGTGGGGACAGACTGGCAGTCATCCTAGCAGAAATGTTCCCTGCTTTGACTTAGTCATAGAAACAAATGGATAAACTAGAAGCATTTCATTTCAATAGAGACTAAGGATGTATTTAACATTTTGCATAGGAGGAAAAAGTACCTGTGAGTCACAGGATTCTGGCTTCTTAAAATGAAAAAGCACTCGATTGATTTGAACATTGTTTTTCCAGTGGAAAATGATAAACTATTTAATTAATATTTTAAAAATTTACTCAAATTCCTTCTGAAAAAGTACACTATAATCTGATTAACACATAATCTCCATTCAGTGCACAAGATCTTATTTTTAAGGAGGCTCCAATCTTAACATGTTTTTAATGTTTTAACATTTTTGAGGAGTTCCATAGGATGGAAGGGGTGCAGATAGTTAAGTGGAGCAAATCACTTTTATTAGATTCCTCCAACAAAGTACTTGAGATGAGTTTTGTTTCAGAAGTAAGAAAGTAACATATTTCTCAGGGAATTTTTCAGAGATTTCTGAAGACTGTAGAAATTACCACACCAGGTTTTGAAAATTTTGACAGCACAAGGATTACATGTTTTGAAAGATGGAGGATTATTAAAAATAGTTTGCAAAGGGGATCTCAGTTCAGAAGTGTGAGCAAGAAAAAGGAAAGGATAAGTAAAAATGTTTTTCCCTGGACCTTTGCTTTGGAAAACAACATTCAGAATTGACCATGACAGAACAAGAGGGTCAGAAGTTCTAGAGTAAAGGAGACAGCGTCAGACAATAACTACAATAGTCTAGTAGTTCTCCAGTCTGCTATATAAGGATGCACCCAGAATAAATTTTAATTATAGCTACAAATTCCATGTTGCTTAACATAAGGGGGGTGTACAGGAAAATGGGGTTTAAGTCAAATGTAGCAAGTGGTAACGTCAGACACCCAGTGAGATGATTATTCAACAAATAGTATGTATCATTTCTAAAAATAAATATTGATACATATTAACATTAGAAGAAATTTGCAAGTCTCTCTCATTGAGACCTCTTTATTTGAAGATGTGCCCTACTTTTTATGATGTAAAATGATGTCATAAGTCATTCAAGTGTAATAACATTCTTTATTCTTTGGTTATGGTGGTAGTAAGAAAACATAGCTGGGTGATGTAAACCTAGCTTTTTTGTACTAAACGTGTTGTTTATTGGCTTAGATAAAATTATCCAAGTGAAATTTTTTAAAATTTATCTTCCAAATAAGTATAGGTTTTCTTCTTTATGAAATCGGTCAATCCTAAAGGAAATCAACCTTGGAAGGACTGATGCTGAAGCTGAAACTCCAATACTTTGGCTTCCTGATTCAAAGAACTGACTCATTGGAAAAGACCCTGATGCTGGGAAAGATTGGGGGCAGGATGAGAAGGGGTGACAGAAGCTGAGATTGTTGGATGGCGTTACTGACTCAATGGACATGAGTTCGAGCAATTCCAGGAGATAAGAAGCCTGGCATGTTGCAGTTCATGGGGCAGCAAAGAGTCACACTGGACTTAGCAACCAAACAATAACAACTTTGAGTAGGAAAACTGAAATTAGTATTACCACCTTAGATATTATTATATTTAATACAGTTGCATAAAGCTGTGAAAATAGCTTTTTAGTTACTCTTGAAACTTGAGTAAGTGGTTTGAACTAGAAACAATGTCAACAATATTACACTCACATATTACCATCTCTGAGAATACAGGTCATGGTTGTATGAGATTCTGCCTCAGTGTACAATTTCATCTTATCAAATGTCTTACAAACTATTACATTAATGTACATTTATTTTTCTTTTTCTGTATTTAAAACTCAAACCAGTCACTCTTAGAAAACCACATAACAGGAGAAATCACTTACTTCCTTTTAAAGGAATAATTAGTGATGCTAACAAGATACAATGAGAAACCAGAGTGAACCACATCCAATAATAACACAAACTTCCCCAGATGTATAACAATCAGTGGTACCAGATTATAATTGACACAAACAAGAATGTTATTTTCCAAAGATGTAAAAGGAAAGTAGGTCTGAGAGAAGGAGGGCAGAGTCATCCTTCATGTCAACGTGGAGATAGTTAACAGTTCAGAGAATATAAAGTGATCCGTCTCCAAGGACCAGAACCCTGCACAAAGACCTAGTTAGAATCTAGGTGATAGTGCTGAAGGCAAGAAACATAAGAGCAATTTTTAACTGCAGGATTTTATTTTCCCTTGAGATGTCACAACAATGGATTGAAAAGTACAATGCTCCACTTTTTATATAGTCTAATAGACCAGTGCTGAAGTTGGGAAGTTATTCTAGTCACTACTTGTAGTTAAATTATTCATGCCACAGAAGATACAGGTGTAATCAGAAGCACTGAAATTTTAAAAAATGCCATTTTTACTTGAATATGGAATGTGTTAATGCACTACACTTAAAAGATAACAATGACTTTCTAAATGTTTACTACACTTAAAAAGAAGGCAAACAATGAAGCACTAATGCTGAGGATGCTTAGAAATCTGCAGTAATTCTTTTCTCTGACATTGAGCCTTTCTATAAGGTAGTCAACTGAGTTTACAACCCTGTCATTTCCTGATGGGTGAAGAAGAGATCCATTCTCTTAAATTGCCCAAGTATGAGATGTATTCAAATGTTTGTCTTCCTAAAGATGTTTCTCCCACATAAAGAGTAAAATTGAGCAGGGTCTGAAATGTCAATGACAGATGTAATTGAATGTGGTAATTATTATAATAAGAGTGATAATGTGTCACTACAACTGCAGATGGTGACTGCAGCCATGAAATTAAAAGACGCTTACTCCTTGGAAGAAAAGTTATGACCAACCTAGATAGCATATTCAAAAGCAGAGACATTACTTTGCCAACAAAGGTCCATCTAGTCAAGGCTATGGTTTTTCCAGTAGTCATGTATGGATGTGAGAGTTGGACTGTGAAGAAAGCTGAGCGTTGAAGAATTGATGCTTTTGAACTGTGGTGTTGGAGAAGACTCTTGAGAGTCCCTTGGACTGCAAGGAGATCCAACCAGTCCATTCTGAAGAAGATCAGCCCTGGGATTTCTTTGGAAGGAATGACGCTAAAGCTGAAAGTCCAGTACTTTGGCCACCTCATGCAAAGAGTTGATTCATTGGAAAAGACTCTGATGCTGGGAGGGATTGGGGGCAGGAGGAGAAGAGGATGACAGAGAATGAGATGGCTGGATGGCATCACTGACTCGATGGACGTGAGTCTGAGTGAACTCCGGGAGTTGGTGATGGACAGGGAGGCCTGGTGTGCTGCAATTCATGGGGTTGCAGAGAGTCGGACACGACTGAGCGACTGAACTGAACTGAATTGACACTAAAGAAAATTGTAGAATCAAGCTAAGATGATCTAGGACTTCCCTGGAGGCCCAGTGGTTAAGATTCCGCATTTCCAATGTAGGAAGTGCAGGTTGCATCTTTGGTGGGAGAACTACAATTTCACATGCAATGCAGTGCAACCAAAAAAAAAAAAAAAGACTAAGATGATCTGAAAGCATTGTTATCATACCTTCACTCTTGAAAGATATTTTTGCTAGATAAAGAATTCTGAATGAGTGACTGTAAGTATATTCTGAAGTCAAAAAGTTTGATTCCTCTAGCTACATTCTTCTTTCTCAACATTACTTTGACTATTTGAAGTCTTTTCTGTTTCCATAATAATTGTGACATTTACTGTTCTAGTTCTGTGAAAAATATCATTGGTAGTTTGATAGAGATTGCTTTGAGTAGTATGGTCATTTTCAAAATATTGATTCTTCCAGTCCAGGAACATGTTATATCTCTCCATCTGTTTGTGTCTTCTTTGATTTCTTTCATCCATGTCTTATAGCTTTCTGTATACAGGTCTTTCATCTCTTTAGGTAGGTTTGCATGCATGCATACATGCTAAGTTACTTCAGTTGTGTCCAATTCTTTCTTGTCCATTTTATTAGAATATAGTTCCTTGTAGTAGTCTCTTATGATCTGTTGTATTTCTGTGTTTTCTGTTGTAACTTCTCCTTTTTTCATTTCCTATTTTGTTGATTTGGGTCTTCCCCCTTTTTTTCTTGATGGGTTAACAATTTATCAGTTTTGTTAATCTTCTCAAAGAACCAGCTTTTAGTTTTATTGATCTTTGCTATTGCGTCTTTCATTTTTTTTTTCAACTTGCCTGACTTCAGTACAGTCTGAAGCTACAATCATCAAGACAGTATGATACTGACACAAAAACAAAAATATAGACCAATGGAACAAGACAGAAAGCTCAGAGGTAAACGCATGCACTTATGAACACCTTATTTTTGATGAAGGAGATAAGAACATACAATGGAGAAAAGATAATCTCTTCAATTAAGTGGTGCTGGGAAAACCAGACAGATAAATGTTAAAGAATGAAATTAGAACACTTCCTAACATCATGCACAAAAATAAACTCAAAATGGATTAAAGACCTAAATGTAAGACCAGAAGCTATAAATCTCTTAGAGGAAAACATAGGCAGAACCTTCTTTGACATAAATCACAGCAAGATGCTCTATAACCCATCTCGCAGAGTAATGGAAATAAAAACAAAAATAAATAGATAAGATTGAGTTAAAATTAAAAGCTTTTGCACAGCAAAGGAACCTATTAACAAGGCGAAAAGACAACCTTCATAATGGGGGAAAATAACAGCAAATGAAACAACTGACAAAGGATTAATCTCCAAAATATACAAGCAGCTCACTCAGCTCAATACCAGAAAAACAAACAGTCCATCAAAAAGTGGGCAGAAGACCTAAACAGACATTTCTCCAAAAAGATATACAGATAGCAAATAAGCAAATGAAAACATGCTCAACATCACTCATTATTAAAGAAATGTAAATTGAAACTACAATAATGTATCACCTCATACCAATAAGAATGTCCACCATCAAAATATCTACAAACAATAAATTCTGTAGAGGGTATGGAGAAAAAAGAACCAACTTCACTATTGGTAGGAATGTAAATTGATACAGCCACTATGGAGAACTGTATGGAGATACTTTAAGAAAAACTAGGAATAAAACTACCATATGACTCAACAATCCCACTACTGGACAAATACCCCGAGAAAACCATAATTCAAAAACACACATGTACCCCAATGTTCATTGCAGCACTGTTTACAATAGCTAGGACATGGAAACAACCAAGATGTCCATCAACAGATGAATGGATAAAGAAACAGTGGTACATATATACAATGAAATATTTATTACTCAGCCATGAAAAGGAACACATTTGAGTCAGTTCTAATGAGGTGGATGAATCTAGAGCTTATTATACATTGTGAAGTAAGTCAGAAAGAAAAACAAATACCATCTATTAATGCATATATATGGAATCTAGAAAGATGGTACTGATGAACCTGTTTACATGGAACAGTGGAGATGCAGACATAGAGAACAGACTTATGGATACTAGTTGGGGGAAGAAATGAGAGGGTGGGATGAATGGAGATAATAGCATGGAAGCATATACTCTACCATGTGTAAAATTAATTACCAATGAGAATTTTCTGTATGACTCAGGTAACTCAAACCAGTGCTCTGTAACAACCTAGAGGGGTGGGAAGGGATGGGAGGTGGGAGGGAGATTAAAGAGAGAGGGGACACATGTAAACCTGTGGCTGACTTATATTGATATATAATGGCAGAGGCCAACACAATATTGTGAAGCAATTTTTCTTCAATTAAAAATAAATGTTTGGAAAAAACTTTTAAATAACTTTGGGAAAAAAATAGTTATAAGACAAAATGGCATTTTCTCAAATCCTTTTGGATATTTCAGTCTAATAAAGTTACATTGAAATTTCAGAAAGGAAAAGAATTTTTACAATTCAACAATAATGAGTAATGCATTTTGAAAACTAGTAAAAATTTAAAACACTTCTTAAGATATATAAAATGTCAATAATCATAGAAAGGTGAAATTATGGTAACACTACAATGAAGTACGACTATACACATGCATGGATGGCTGCAAAGTAAAAAAAAATAAAAAATTTTTAAAAATGAAAAAAAAAATTATGAGAATGAATGTTGTCAATTATATGGAACACCTACATTGCTGATTGGAGAAATATGCTGCAACCACTTTACAAAACAGTGGGACAATTTTTCATAGAGGTAAACATATATTTGTGTATGACCCAGTAATTTCACTTCTAGGTGTTTATCCAAGAGAAATGAAAACTTATGGCCACACAAAGACTTATATAAAAATGTGCACAGCAACTTTATTTAAAATAACTGAAAACCAAAAGGGAACTCAAATATTGATCAATAGGAAGTGAGTAATTATAATATAAATGTGATGCAATGGAATACTACTCAGGCATAAAAAGGAACATTAACAATGTTCTACTGGATGAAAAAGGTCAGAAGTTGTGCCCTGAGTAAAAGGAGTTGGATACAAGAAAATATATATGTTACAATTCCATAGATATGAAATTTTAAACATCTCAAAATAATCTTTGCTAAGAGGCATAACTCACTGAATGACACATTGTAAAGATATCTATTATCCCAAAGTTGACAAGAAAAAGACTAAAAATCTTCAGCTTCATGTGTTACTATTTCGTACCTTTTATTAGCATTTGGTAATAATTAACAAGCTTGTGAGCCAGGCATGGTAATAAATACTTCACAAGTATGAATATTTAATAAAACTGATAAAGAATTTTAGGACTTCCCAAGTGGTGCTAATGGTAAAGAACTGGCCTCCCAATACAGGAGACATGAGACCCAGGTTCAATCCCTGGGTCAGGAAGATTCCTGGAGGATGGCATGGCAATCTACTCCAGTGTTCTTATTTGGAGAATCCCTTGGATAGAGGAGCCTGGCAGGCTACAGTCCATAGGGTCACAAAGAACTGGATATGACTGAAGGGAGTTGGTGATGGACAGGGAGGCCTGGTGTGCTGCAATTTATGGGGTCGCAAAGAGTCAGACACGACTGAGAGACTGAACCGAACTGAAATGAAGCTACTTAGCACAGGTATACATAGAGTTTTATTTTTTATTTTTTTATTATTTTTTTTTTACTTTACAATATTGTATTGGTTGTGCCATACATGTGATAACCCTGTATGTGAGACAGCAAAAGAGACACAGATGTATAGAACAGTATTTTGGACTCTGTGGGAGAGGGAGGGGGATGATGATTTCGGAGAATGGCATTAAAACATAGAATTTTATTATTGAGATTATACTGGGTGCTTTCAAAGGTATGATTTCAGGCTATACTAATCTTCATAACATCACTGAAATATAGTCTGGGCAATTTTAACCCTCATTTTAAAAGTAAAGAAACAGAAATGCAGTGAGGTTTAATAACTTAGTAAGCAAAGTCACCCAGCTACTAAGGATTAGGTTTGGATATCTAAACCTATCATTTTGTCTGTTAATCATTCTAAATAATACACCTGGAATTTTGTTGAATTGGATATATGTATATTTTTGAGTGATTTTTCAAATTTGAAAATGGATGAAGAGAAAAGGGAACCCTCTTACACTGTTGGTGGGAATGCAAATTAGTACAGCCACTATGGAGAACAGTGTGGAGATTCCTTAAAAAACTGGAAATAGAACTTCCTTATGACCCAGCAATCCCACTGCTGGGCATACACACCAAGGAAACCAGAATTGAAAGAGGCACGTGTACCCCAATGTTCATTGCAGCACTGTTTATAATAGCAAGGACGTGGAAGCAACCTAGATGTCCATCAGCAGATGAGTGGATAAGAAAGCTGTGGTACATATACACAATGGAGTATTACTCAGCCATTAAAAAGAATACATTTGAATCAGTTTTAATGAGGTGGATGAAACTGGAGCCGATTATACAGAGTGAAGTAAGCCAGAAAGAAAAACACCAATACAGTATACTAGCACATATATATGGAATTTAGAAAGATGGTAATGATAACCCTGTATGCGAGACAGCAAAAGAGACACAGACGTATAGAACAGTCTTTTGGACTCTGTGGGAGAGGGAGAGGGTGGGATGATTTGGGAGAATGGCATTGAAACATGTATAATATTACATATGAAACGAATCGCCAGTCCAGGCTTGATGCATGATATTGGATGCTTGGGGCTGGTGCACTGAGATGACCCAGAGGGATGGTATGGGGAGGGAGGTGGGAGGGGGGTTCAGGATGGGGAACATGTGTATACCTGTGGCGGATTCATGTTGATGTATGGCAAAATCAATACAATATTGTAAAGTAACTAGCCTCCAATTAAAATAAATAAATTTATATTTAAAAAAAAGAAAATGGATGTTATTCTGTCTTTGCACTTTTAGAGGCAGAGACTCACATAGTTGACTCATCACTACTTTAACTTTGTTCTCATTTAAATGCAGCTATTGTAAATGAGTCCATTAGCAACCCACATATGGAGGAAACACTACCTCCCATGGACCATGTTTACCTTAGGTAGTTAATGATCAGAAGTCCAACATCTACCAAGGTTATAGCTCAAGGAAGCTTTCCAAAGCACCCTTAACAAGTTACTTTTCTCTCTCTCTCTCTCTCTCTCTCTCTCTCTCTCTCTCTCTCAGGAGCAAGTTCCATGTGAATTCTTACCCGCTGAGTCATCTGCAAAGTCCAGATCATAGTATTATGCCCCAAAGGCATTGGAAGAGTGAACCAACCCATCAAATTCCTGCTATGAATTTAGCTTCAACCAGCAGATTATTCTCCTGGGAAGGATGTTTCACATCCCTCAAGCAATCCCTTGGACATTTTAAATATTTTTTTTTCCTAGTATGAGTGCTTTCTATTTAAGACCAAGTGAAATATAGTTCTCAACTAGATCTTTCCTTTATCATTGTGCATTTGCTGCCAGTAAATGAGTAGAGAAGATTTAGCTGTGTGTAAATGCATGTTTGTGTGTTAGAGAGAAATAGGATTGTAAAAGAGAGGAAAAATAGAGGTGGAGAGAGAGAGGGTGGGAGGAGTAGATGCTAAGAGGCTATTAAAAGTATGTATCTATTATGTAGCCATTCTGTGGAGTGATTTCTGTGCCAGTTAAAGAGGTTCTTTCCTCCTGAGACATTTTGGGGCAGTCTAAGCAATGGCACCCCACTCCAGTACTCTTGCCTGAAATCCCATGGATGGAGGAGCCTGGTAGGCTGTGGTCCAGGGGATCGCTAAGAGTCAGACATGACTGAGCAACTTCACTTTCACGCGCTGGAGAGGGAAATGGCAACCCACTCCAGTGTTCTTGCCTGGAGAATCCCAGGGATGGGGGATCCTTGTGGGCTGCCGTCTATGAGGTCACACAGAGACATGACTGAAGCAACTTAGCAGCAGCAGCAGCAAAAGTAACAGACTTCAGAAAATGCATACCTTGGCTATTAAATCCATAAGTTTACGGAGAGTTATGTTTCTAGAAAATAAAATTTTTAAGGAATACAAAACTATAAGAACATTTTCCTGTAATGTGGCCACCAGGAAGTGCCTACCCCTCCAAGACACCAAGTCTTAATCTCCTACGAATGTTACCTTCCATGGAATAAAGGACCCTGTCAAGGAGATTCAAGATAGGATTGAAGAAGAAGAGATAATTCTGGATTATCCAGATTTGCCTAATGAAGTCACAGAGGTCCTCACCTATTGAAAGAGAAGCAGAGGTCAGAGTTAAAGTGGTATTTGGAGATGCTCTGTGTTGCTGGCTCTTTAATGGAGATGCATCTATGAGCCAAGAGTGCAGTAGTCTCCAGAAGCTTGGAAAATGTGAGGTATTTTCACTCTGATTCTCCCCTGGAGCCTCCAGTAAGAAGGAAGTTCTGCCAACACCTCGCTTTTCACCTAGTGAAACCCATTTCAGACTTTAGCACTCCAAAACTACACAATAAAAAAAAAAAATTTAAGCCAGTAAATTTATGGTAGGTTGTTACAGCAGCTTATGGCTAAAACCAATATACGTAGGAATACTGATGCAGACATTATTTTGCCGTTCTTTTTTTTTTTAATTTTAATTTTATTTTGTTTTTAAACTTTACATAATTGTATTAGTTTTGCCATTTTTATTTCCTATGGCTCCTATTCTGAGCCATAGGAGTCTCTGTGTTTTAATCTTCATGGCTTAGAATTCTAATTTGGAGAGGATTCTGTGACTGCACCAATGTTTAAGATAAAAAGACAGATATTTTGAGACAGCAATGATGCTATCAAAGGGACATTAGAGTACAGATATAAGCTTTCAGGGTCATCCTGGTTTTCTAGTTAATTCCGTTCAGTTCAGTCGCTCAGTTGTGTCTGACTCTTTGTGACTCCATGGACTGCAGCACGCCAGGCTGCCCTGTCCATCACCAACTCCCAGAGCTTACTCAAACTCCTGTCCATTGAGTTGGTGATGCCATCCAACTACCTCATTCTCTGTCATCCCCTTCTCCTCCTGCCTTCAGTCTTTCCCAGCATCAAGGTCTTTTCCAATGAGTTAGTTCTTCGCATCAGGTGGCCAAAGTATTGGAGTTTCAGCCTCAGCATCAGTCCTTCCAATGAATATTCAGGACTGATTTCCTTTAGGATGGGCTGGTGGATCTCCTTGCAGTCCAGGGGAATCTCAAGAGTCTTCTCCAACACCACAGTTCGAAAGCATCAATTCTCCAGCACTTAGTCTTCTTTATAGTCCAACTCTCACATCCATACACGCTGCTGCTGCTGCTGCTAAGTTGCTTCAGTTGTGTCCGACTCTGTGCGACCCCATAGACGGCAGCCCAGCAGGCTCCCCGTCCCTGGGATTCTCCAGGCAAGAACGCTGGAGTGGGTTGCCATTTCCTTCTCCAATGCATGAAAGTGAAAAGTGAAAATGAAGTCACTCAGTTGTGTCCGACTCTTAGTGACCCCATGGACTGCAGCCTACCAGGCTCCTCTATCCATGGGATTTTCCAGGCAAGAGTACTGGAGTGGGGTGCCATTGCCTTCTCCGCATTCATACATGACTACTGGAAAAACCATATTTTTGACAAGATGGACTTTTGTTGGCAAAGTAACGTCTCTGCTTTTTAATATGCTGTCTAGGTTGGTCATAACTTTTCTTCCATGGAGCAAGCATCTTTTAATTTCATGGCTGCAGCCATCAATCTGCAGTGATTTTGGAGCCCAAGAAAATAAAGTCTGTCACTGTTTCCATTGTTTCCCCATCTATTTGCTATGAAGTGATGGAATCGGATCCCATGATCTTAGTTTTCTGAATGTTGAGTTTTAAGCCAACTCTTTTACTCTCCTTCCTCCTGGCAATCTTGATTCCAGCCTGTGTTTTATCCAGCCCAGAATGTCTCATGATGTGCTCTGCAGATAAGTTAAATAAGGGGAGTGACAATATACAGCCTTGGAACCAGTCTGTTGTTCCATGTCGGGTTCTAACTGTTACATTTTGACCTGCATACAGATTTCTCAGGAGGCAGGTCAGGGGGTCTGGTATTCCCATCTTGTTAAGAGTTTTCCACAGTTTGTTGTGATACCTGCTTAATAAATAACTTGTTGAGTGAATGGTAGGGAAAATGATAGTCTATGAATAATTTGTAGTAAAGGGCCTACATGACAAATGAAACCACCTTCTTTGCTAGCTGGTCAGTGTCTGTGTCACCTCATATTTGTGTGGGTTAGTTAAGACAGAGTACACTTCTGTAGAAATGCAAGTGTAATAAGGACCAGTTTACACATTACAGCTATACCTTGTGGAGGCAAAAAGTACAACAACCAAGGGAGGGAAGGAAAAGGCACAGAGTCAAGTTGTGGCCAAGTCAAACAAGAGGGAAGAGGGGAGGGTACATTCTTTTACAATGAGGATAAGACATAAAACTGGTTAGAACTTACTTGGTCCAAAATAGTGGAAGATTCGACTTCCAGTGGACCTTGAGCCTCATCATAAGCTCATAGTAGTACATTAGCATCTAAATGACACACCCACAGGTACCCTGACAGTTCTAGCAATAAAAGAACAAAAATGTGCAAGGTGGCTCAATTCCTGGAAATCCCTGCCCCTCCTCCAAAACAATTGGAATAATCCTCCCACTCATTAGCCTATAAAATCACACAGTCCATAAAGACTAACCATGCCATGTTTCGGAGCCTCTCACCTTCTGAAACAGACCTCACTCTGAATGTGGAATGTGTTTCTCTATAAATAAATCCATTTCTTTCCTATCCCTTTGTCTCTTGCTGAATTCCTTTTGCTCTGAGACACAAAGAACCTGAGCTTCAGTAAGTCCTGAGACCAGAGTGCAATCTAATTGAAATACATAGTTCCAGTCCAATCCGGATTTTGGACAAGTTCAAGTCCCAATCTGACCTGTGCAGTTTCACAAGGCACCACAGGGCATTGACTCTAATGCTGAATCTTTTTTTACAAGCTGTCTGGTTCCAGAGAAGTTACCTAACATCTGTATCTCAGTTCCCTCTGACATTAAATGAAGAGATGGTTTAGTACAAGCAACGTGCATAGAAACAAGAAAACATGGACTGCACACAAAAGGAAGCTCAAGGTGCTTCAGGGAATCAGTTCCATGAGAAGAAATGCAGTGTTTCGGACAGCAGCGAGGCTAATGTGATTTTTTTTTTATTAAAAAAAATAATTAAGACGCATTCATGGGGTGCTGAAGATAAACTTGTTCATTAAAACTTTTGCCTAGAGCTGGTCTTGGGCACTAAAACAATCTGGTATTAAAACTTCACTAGTTTAGGGATATTTTTCTGCTTTACCATCCCTCCATGCACATATTGGTTTGATGAATTTTCACCTTTTTGAAGTCATAGATTCACTTTACTGACTTCATTAACCAGAGGGGAGAAAAATTTTGCTCAGTGGGTAATGAAAATGTCCGCTGGCCCTTAATGATTAATTAATTGAAATAATATCTGCAAAGTGTATAAAGCAAAGTAAGCAAGCAAAAAAAAAAATTGTCTGTCATTAAATGGTGTGTTAGGTCAAGTCAAGGTAATGGTGCTCCAATGATTTGTATGCATGTTACTATGAACACCAAACGCAGCTACAGTTTGCAGATGGTCCAACTCAGAGGAGCATAGCCACATTATTTAGAGACAGAGCTATGAAAGTTGGATTTATGACTGATAAAATTCTATTATACCTTGGCAGGTCTTTCTCTTTTAGAATAACTATTGATGTAGAGGAAGATAAAATGAACTGTACAGACTTCAAGTGTCATTTTGATAGGTTTTGACAATTATACACACCATGTAATCATCATCCAAAACAACATACAGAACTTTTCCCGCATTCTGAAAAATTGCCCCTGCTTATTATGAGTCTTATCACCACCTGAATATGAGTTAACCACTTTCTGATTTCTATTACCCTAAAAAAATTGTCTCTTCTTGGACTTCATACCCATGGAATTGTTTGTGTCTGGCCTCTTTCACACAAGATAATGATTATGAGATTCATCCTAGTTATGTGTATAACAGTTGTTTATTCCTTTTTATTGCCCAGTAGTATTACATTGTGTGAATCTAATATGATTTGTTTATCCATTTCTTCTTCATAGTAATTTGGTTTCCACTGTAGGGTTATTAAGAATAAGGTTGCTGTGCATATTCTTATTAAAAGTGTTATGTAGACATGTTTTCTTATCTTGTAAATACCTGATTCAGAATGGATTGTAGGCCTAAATGCTAAAGTGAAAATTAAAAAAAAACTCAAAAAGATGTCACTGGAGAGTATTTTCAGGCCATTAAGAGAAGCTAAGTTTTCTTAGGTAGACACAAAAAGCTCTGAAGAACCAGAGGAGAACAAGCTTAACCTGGGCTTTCTCAAAAGAAATATTTTCCTTCTCGGAAGATATCACTTAAAAAAAATTTCTTTTGGACTCTGTGGGAGAGGGAGAGGGTGGGATGATTTGGGAGAATGGCATTGAAACATGTATAATATCATATAAGAAACTAATCACAAGTCCAGGTTCGATGCAGGATACAGGATGCTCTGGGCTAATGCCCTGGGATGACCCAGAGGGATGGTACAGGGAGGGAGGTGGAAAGGGGGTTCAGGATGGGGAACACATGTACACCTGTGGCGGATTCATGCTGATGTATGGCAAAACCAATACAATATTGTAAAGTAATTAGCCTCCAATTAAAATAAATAAATTTAAATTTAAAAAAATGAATAGGCAAGTCAAGGATAAGAGTAAAATACCTACAGTTTGTATAACAAAATATTTCTATCCATTATATATATACACAAATCAACAGTAAAAAGACAAGGGGCCATTACAAACATTTGCCCAGACAATGGACAATATCCAGTTAGAGGACTTGCATTATGTAATTTTTTTTTTTTTAAATCCACGTGCTGGCCAAGGATCACTTACTCTTTGCTGTTTTTTGGGGGCAGGAGTGGGGGGTTGGGGGTTGTGGAATCTGCCTCACAGTGGCCTCTCCCATCCAAGTTGCAAAACACATAAAACTTCAAGACAAAGTATCCCTAGTTTAGGGATAACATTTTTTAAACCGGGAAGATCAGCAAGGGCTGATGACCAGGGGTACAGTGGGCCTGACCAGAGTGCAGGGTGCTTGACATGTTAAACTCCTGCAGCATGAAAACTCTTTTCAGTGGGTATTACTAAGGACTGGTTTGGTGACAGTCATTTATTTACTTAATTATTATGGATGAAGATTTTAAATTTAAGAGGTTGAGGAATATTTTCCAAGTCCCAAGTTTGAGTGGGACTGACTCAAAATCCACAGTTTCCCGCTGTCAAGGCAGTATCCCCTGGTGGTTAAGGACACAGACCCAGTGGCAGTTTTTTCGGGCGAAAACCTGGCCCTGCCATCCATTCATTGTTCAAACTTAAGCAACTCATTTGACCTTCTAAAAAATTACTTTTCTCAAAAGTAACCTGGTGATAATATGGAAGCTATTCTCATAAGATAGTTATGAAGATTGTATTCATATATGTAACCCCCTGGTAAGAGTTCCTTGAGAGAAATATAAACTCAGTATTATTATGAGAGCTTGTTATTATTATGAGATCCTGTATAAATTCTATTACATGTGTATGTGAGTGTAATATTCACTCAGCATGTGGCAATAGTTTCTATCTTTTAAGTAAATTAAAATGTAATCTGTGCTTTCCCTGGGAAGACAAACTTTATTTACTTATTTTTTATTTACTTTATTTACATTACACACTAAAAATTTTGGAGAGAAAAGAAATAAATATGCTTATGGGGTAGTAGAAAATGTGCTCCTAATTATGTTCCAACTGGATAAGCAATAGAACCGAAACATGCCAGTTACCCAATTAGCCACGATCATCAAAACTATAGTTGCTATCTTGGCATAATTGTTCACTTTTTTTCATTTAGAACATATGGAGTAACCGTAGATAGCGTTGCCTGACAATTAAAATCCGAATGATCATGTGCTGCCTAATGTCTATCCACTAATTAGAAAAGTGATTGAAGAGGTATAATGTGCAAGTTTGTCAGTATCAGGAATTAACTAGGACTCCACTATTACATATGAAAGCTTATAGGGACCAATATTCTTTCAAAAATATTAGTGCTTCATCACCTAATATACCTTCATCACCTGTTTCATAGGAATGAACTTCAGAATACAAATCCTAAACAATCCTAAATAAATTATTTATTCATTTTGTGAAGATTTTATCCCCCAAGAATAGCTTCAAATTTCTCACTCTTAAGTTTTCTTAAGAACAATGTAAGCTCTTAAGGAAACTTGTTTCCAGTCATGTCTGGACTGCGTATTTCACATCATTCTCTCTTTACCTCTTCCACAAACCCTTCTCCTCCCCTAACTATTCCAGGAGATTAAAATGGCAGGTCTATCTTAAATTTCTTAGATCATCTTTTATTACCCCTCTCAGTTCCTTATGAGGCTCTTAGTACATAGCAAATAGGAATGTATTCTTGACAACTTCTCCAAATTACTGTATTTTGGTTTTTTCCATTGTGTCACCATTTCTTCATTTGAAAAATCCTCACTTTTCTCCATTTTCTCTCTTTTTACTTCCAGCTCAATCCTCCTTTGAGTTCTCAATTCTTTCTCCTACCAGGTCAAAATACAAAGCTAGGACTTTTAGTAACTGTTGTCAACAAGCTTTTGGAAGTAAATTAACACGCTAAGCACACTCATTCATTTGTTCATAATGAGTGAATGTCAACTATTTGCCAGGTTCTACTCCAGATTCTGAAAGTAATTCTGTAAACAAAACAAAAAAGGATCTTTTCAGGCTGTAAGGAAGACATGAAAAAGCACCCCCAAACCTACCAGCTAAACAGGGACAGCACTGCAGATCACAGCCTGAGAGAAGAGAGAAAGAGTGAGGATGGCATCTTTGAAAGGCTGGTGCTGGAGCAGAGCTTGAGGAGAAGAGCTGGCTCTGAGAATATCTGCACTGAGGTGGGAGGAATATAAATGAAGAGCCTGAGGTGGGAACCAAACTTTGTCTTCTGAAAAGAAAGAAACAGAACCTAAATATCTGAAATTTGGTCAGCAAGTGTGAGAGAAAGTACAAATTCAGAGTTCTTTGCTGAGGAGACAAGAAACCACCCCAAAGAACACTCTAAATAGCACTTATTAAAGTGACTGAAAGGTATCAAAAAGCACAGGGGATCTCTAGGGAGGTGAGAGTCAGGCCCAGTTGCACAGACCAACAAACCTCCCGCATGAGGGTTGGTTTGGGGGAAACAGCATTGCCTGCATTGCTGCTGAGCACAGCATCGCAGCTCAGGCCTTTGAGACTGGATGCCTTGGTCCTCAAACTCTACTATAACCCACACTAAAGGGTGGATTCTACACGATATGCACCCACCTTTCCCTCCTGGTGCTGGTGCTCAGTCGCTTTAGTCGTGTCTGACTTTGCGCTACCCCATGGACTGTAGCTTGCCAGGCTCCTCTGTCAGTGGGATTCTGCAGGCAAGAATACTGGAAAGGATTGTCATACCCTTCTCCAGGACATTTTCCCGACCCAGGGATTGAACCTGCATCTCTTACATCTCCTGCACTGGGGCCAAATCCAAAGTCTCATAGCACTTTAGATGTGCAGAGCCTGGGTCATGCTGACCACAGGAAGGCTGGGAGACAGTGTCCTAGCTTGCAACTTGGGAACACAGGACTCCTGATATCCCATTGCAATAGTGTTCAAAAGATACCAGCTCATCACACACGTGATAAATGCCCACCAGCTCACAGAGAAAAGCTGGAATTATTAAACATGAATATGATTTCAAGTGTGTTATATAGCATTCTCATGCTTTTCCCCAAATTCTACATCAAGGAAGTTGAAAAATAAAAAGTGTTTTTGAGTTCCCCGGTATCACAGAAGAGAATTGCAGTGATCAGTGAACTCAGAATGTGGGTTAATTCATGAAATGCCCCTGAAGGACATTTAACCAGCAGAGCCACCTCTGCCAACAAGAGGAAGGCTGCTGGGGACCATGTACAGTCTCGTCAGTATGATAAACAGAAAATGATACTCATCTCTCAAAAGTCCATTGCTTCCCTAAGACTCTGAGGTGGAGATTGATAACCAATGAAACTAGTATGAGTTATTAAGAGTTTGGCAGAAAATGAGTGGTTCTTTCAAATGTCATTCAAATCTTACACTCCTATAGTTAACTGCCATACTGCTAACTAAGCCAAAATGAAAGGAAATCTAAAGTGGAGATGTTTAAAATTCAACACATATACTTTAAAAATTTTATATTTACAAATTTTAAATGTACTCTATTTTCATGTTAACATACTAAGAACCTATTTTTTCTTACTTACTTTTCATTAGTATAACTTTTCTTAGTTACAAAGGTTTGCCTTGCAGCATTTTAAAAGATATTTATTTTATAGTGTATGTGTTCAGTTGCTTCAGTTGTGTCTGACTCTGTGATCTTGTGAATAGTAGCCCACCAGGCTCCTCTGTCCATGGGATTTTCCAGGCAAGAATACTGGTGTGGTTAGCCATGCCCTCCTCCAGGGGATTTTCCGAAGCCAGGGATTGAACCTGCATCTCCTGAGTCTTCTGCATTGCAGGTGGATTCTTTACCATTGAACCAGCAGAGAAGTCCCATTTTATAGTGAAGTATAGTTATATAGTAAAATATACAATGTTGTGTTAGTTTTAGGTATACAACAAAATGATTCTGTTATACATATACATAAATCTATTCTTTATAAGATTCTCTTCCTGTATAGGTTATCACAGAATATTTAGCATAGTTCCCTGTGCTATACAGTAAGTCCTTGTTGTTTATCTATTTTATATATAGTAGTGTGTATAGTCAATCTCAAACTCCATTTTTTTTCTTTCTGTGATTACACAAAGACTTACCAGATACTTATTACCAGACAATGTAATGAAGCAAAACTCTGAAGCCTTTAGGGCTTCATCCAATGCCTTAGATTAGCAATGAAGCTTTTTTCAAAGCTCCGTTTTGCATATGGCTAGCAAGTACTTAAGCTTCATTCATTCCACATAAATGTCTACCTATTAGAACAAAACAGTTTGCTGTTCCGAGGCAGTGGAAAGGATGTGTGGCTGTGTATGAAAATCACCTTTGGAAATGCGGTAAAAATGCTCAGGGTTTCCCTGCAAAAGTCTGATTCCCTGTCATCTCTCATAGGCCAGGAGCCCAAAGCATCTAATACATTCACCAGTAATTGACTGTGATGGCAATGTGTCCCCTAAATGGATCTTTTGGTAAAATCACAGGATTTTCATCTCATTAGAGATACATGCTGGGTGCGGGGGTTAGTTTACAGAAATAGCACCCAAACATTCTGCAAAAGCCATTCAAACAGTTACAGAAAACAGGACATGATGAAAGCTTATCTTTCTGAGAAAATCCATAGAAAAGTCCTCCCATTCTTCTGCTAAAGTGTTAACTCTTTTAATCATCTGAATACCTAGGAAAATGTTTCAGTCTTTGAAGGGGTTGTATAATGATATTGACAATGATAATAACAGCAAACAAGATAAAGTATAAATAAAAGACTGTAAACGGACTCAAAAGCTATTGAGATGAAATTCAGAATATGATATAATGTGCAAATAAAAACTAGAGCTAATTTATGAAAACCAGAATCACAGATCACTCTCAAACAATAAAAATATTAAAGAAATTTGGAAATGAGAATGAGACTGTACCAATACAGAGGGTTTTTAAAATAAGAGACATGTTTATAATTTTAGTTCATAGATAAAATTCTACACATTTTTTGAAAATTATTCAATTATTCAAGCCAAAGCTGGGGAAATTGTAGTCTAATAACCACAAAAGAAATCGAGCAAGTTATCAGTGACTTGTCCTCTGAAAAGAATTGTAGGTTATGTGGGTTTTACACCTAAAATAGCAAAGCTTCCTCTCCTATAGAAACTATTCGTGAGAATACAGATGGTCAAGAATCCCTTATGTAACAAGTATCAGTAGAAGTGATCAATAAAGCTTATTAAAAGACAAATATAAAGACAGAACTGATTAAGGTAAAAAAGATGGTCACGAATAGGGTATGCACAATAGCTTGTAAGTATAGAGAATTCTTAAAGATCATGGATTATTCTGAATAAACTTACTACAATGAATTGTAATTTTAAAATGAATATAGATTGTACAGAAGAATGCAAAATACCACAGCCAGCTTAAGAAAATATAGAGCATATGTACATATTTCTTAAGGTTAAATTTTTAGCTAGAAATAGAAAAGATTCTCCAAATGGGCCTTAAGCAAAGGAGAACTTTACTGCTCTCATGTAAAAGCTTTGCAGTTCAAGACTGCAGGGTTCCTTTGCTCATGGATTTACCAACTCTAAAGTTTGGTCCTTGTGTCTATGATCCAAGGTCATGTCTAGATCTATAGCTATCATGGCACAAAAAAACAAAAACAGTTTGAATAAAGAAAATTGCATACAATCTCACTTATGAATTTATGTGAAAAGATCTTAAATAAAATATTAACAAATTGCAAAGGAATATATTTGCACTTATGAAGAACACTCACAGTTGGAATATAACAGAACCAGCACTGAAATCAGTAGGAAAAAGAAGTGTTATAAAATAAATGGTCAGAGATAAGTGGTTATCTGTCCTAAAGTCAAATAACGACATTATTTTCTCAAAGCATGAACAAACATAATAATTTCTAGGTGGATTAAAATCTGCAATATAAACTGAAAAACTTGGAATAAAAAAACTGTATAAATTTGGAAAAAAATGATTTCCTTATTGAGACATAATTCACAAATCACAAACCACATTTTTTTGTAGTAAAAGCTGTTTGTAAAAAAAAAAAAAGTTGTTTGTATTACAGATAATATCAAATACAATATCTAATGTTAAGCTGCAGATTTGGAGATGATATTTGCAGTATAAAAAACATAACAAGAAAATACTGTCTAAAATAAAAATATTTTGTTGTTCTATCGCTCATTTTATGTCCGACTCTTTGTGACTCCATGAACTGCAACACGCCAGGCTTCCCTGTCCTTTGCCATCTCCTGGAGCTTGCTCAAACTCATGTCCATTGAGTCAGTGATGCCATTCAACCATCTCGTCCACTGTCATCCTGTTCTCCTCCTGCCTTCAATCTTACCCACCATCAGGGTTTTTTCTAATGAGTGGGCTCTTTGCATCAGGTAGCCAAAGTATTGGAGTTTCAGCTTCAGTATCAGTCCTTCTATCAGGACCCCAGCTGCAGTCCATGGGGTCACTAAGAGTCAGTCATGACTGAGTGACTTACTTTCACTTTTCACTTTCATGCATTGGAGAAGGAAATGGCAACCCACTCCAGTGTTCTTGCCTGGAGAGTCCCAGGGAAGGGGGAGCCTGGTGGGCTGCCATCTATGGGGTTGCACAGAGTCGGACATGACTGAAGCGACTTAGCAGCAAGCAAGGTGACAATACACAGTCTTGATGTACTCTTTCCCAATTTGGAACCAGTCCATTGTTCCATGTCTGGGTCTAACTGTTGCTTTTCAATCTGCATACACGTTTCTCAGGAGGCAGGTAAGGTGGTCTGGTATTCTGTTCTCTTTAAGAATTTTCCGGTTTGTTATGATCCACCCAGTCAAAGGCTTTAGTGAAGTCAATGAAGCAGAAGTAGATGTTTTTACGGAATTCTCTTGCTTTTTCTATGATCCAAAGGATGATGGAAATTTGAATCGTGGTTCCTCTGCCTTTTCTAAATCCAGCTTGAACATTTGGAAGTTCTTGTTTCACGTACTGTTGAAACCTTACTTGGAGAATTTTGAGCTCTACTGTCCTACCATGTGAAATCAGTACAAATTTGCAGTATTTGGAATAATCTTTGGCAATGCCCTTCTTCGGGATTGGAGTGAAAACTGAACTTTTCCAGTCCTGTAACCACTGCTGAGCTTTCCATATTTGCTGGCATATTGAGTGCAGCACTTTCACAGCATCATCTTTTAGGATTTGAAATAGCTTAGTTGGAATTCCACCACCTCCACTAGCTTTATTTGTAATGAAGCTTCTTAAGGCCCACTTGAATTCACACTCCAAGATGCCTGGCTCTAAGTGAGTGATCACACTATTGTGATTATATGGGTCATGAAGGTTTTTTTGTATAGTTCTTCTGTGTATTCTTGCCACTTCTTCTTAATATCTTGTCCTTCTGTTAGGTCCATATTGTTTCTTTCCTTTATTGTGCCCATCTTTCCATGAAATATTCCCTTGGTAGCTCTAATTTTCTTGAAAAGATACTAGTTGTTCCCATTCTGTTGTTTTCCTCTATTCCTTTGCACTGTTCACTTAGGAGGCTTTAGTATCTCTCCTTGCTATTCTTTGGAACTCTGCATTCAGATGGCTATATGTTTCCTTTTCTCCTTTGCCTTTCTCTTCTCTTCTTTTCTCAGCTATTTGTAAGGCCTCCTCATACAGGCATTCTACCTTTTTGCATTTCTTTTTCCTGGGGATGGTTTTAATAACTGCCTCCTGTACAATGTCATGAACCTCCATCTATAGTTCTTCAGGCACTCTATCATATCTAATCCCTTGAATCTATTTGTCATTTCCACTGTTTAATCATAAGGGATTTGATTTAGGTCATAACTTAATGGCTAGTGGTTTTCCCTAATTTTCTTCAATTTAAGTCTGAAATTTAAGATATATATGTGTATATAATGGGGCTTTCCAGGTAGCGCTAGTATTAAAGAACCTATTTGCCAATACAGGTTTGACGTAAGAGATGCAGGTTCGATCCCTGGCTCGGAAAGATCCCCTGGAGGAGAAAATGGCAATCCACTCCCACTCCAGGATTCCTCCCAGGAAAATCCCATGGACAGAGGAGCCTGGCAGGTTGTAGTCCATAAGGTCGTAGAGAGTCAGACATGACTGAAGTAACTTAGCATGCACACCTGCAAAGATATACAAATAATACATATAAATACATATATAAAAAATAAAAATAAAAAAAGGGCAAATGACTTGAGCAAATATTTTATATAAATAGTATAAATTGCCAATAGAGATGATAAGATATCAACTGCATTGGAAAAAATAAATTAAAACAGTAGTGAGATTGAGAAAACTTTATAGATTGCAAACCCTGATACCAAATATCAGTGAGACAAAGGAAATAAACACATGGGCTCTTATGTGAATTTAAAGTGGTAGAAGAACTTTGAAGGTGAATGACTTTACTTCTAGCAATTCTATTTCTATGTGTATTACTAAGAGAACATATTGCTCACATTGTCTACAAAACATGTAGAAAATTTTATTGAAGCTTTTACCATAGTAAGAAATGCAAATACCAATTTTGGATAGGAAAACATATTATTGAAAATCTACTAAATGGTATATAATATAAACATTGAAATGATTAATAAGTATCAACATCCATCAACATAAAAATTTTATAAACTATAGTGCAGCTGAAGAGGTATACCTTAGGAATCAATATGACTCAATTCCTTCCATACTCCCCACAGACTCTGGATTCTTAGTCTGTTTAGGCTACCATCACTAAATGCCATAAATTGGGAGCTAATAAACAATAGGCATTTAATTCCCCATTTCTGGAGACTGAGAAGTCCTAGGTCATGGAACCCACAGACTGGTGTTTTGTGAGAATCTGTTTCTTAGGTGACATGTTTTAGTTGTAGCCTCACATGAAGAGGCTAGGAAACTCTTGAGGGTCTTTCACTAGGAGCACTGATTCCAATCATAGGACTCTACCATGATGCCCTACTCAGCTTTCAAAGGCTCCATCTCCATGCACCATGATAATGGGAACTAGGTTTCAATATATGAATTTTGGGGGCATGCAAACATTCAGATCATAGAATGTAAGAAGTCATAGGGGATATAAAGTCCAAACAAAGCTGATGTGATTCTCCAGGCAAAGCCAAGTCTTATGTATCCCTTTTCACTGATACCCAAAACCTAAAGGAAAAGAAATTCCTCCACAGACAATTTTAAAGAGGTTCACATAATAAAATCCAATATGAACACAGAAACATGCCTATAAAAGTATTAGATTTACAGATAGATTTTTAAAATATTGAATGTAGCTGAATAATGAAAACTGTATAATAAAGGGAAAGCAATTTCTAACATATAATGCAATGTCCAGTTATGACCAAAGAAATCTAGAACATTAAAGATAGTCATGAATGATAATTACCTTCAACAAAACATTTGGGTTGAGTACAAATTTATTCAAAGAATAAAGTAGAAAGTGAAGATACAAAGCTGGTATTTAATAAAATTTAATAATATAGAAAATATGGTACACAGAGAACATCAATAAATTTTGAGAAATATCAAATTGGTTATATTACAACTGAAAAAGAATTGTAATAGTTTGCCCATTTGAAGTATGTTTATCTTTTGGGATGACATAATGAGACTAACATGAGTGGTGAAAGAGACCAACGTACATGGTTCATGGCATAGAGAATTTTATGTAAAGTAACAAGAAACAGAGTCAGAGGAATGGCTTCCCAGTTTCTAAAAATCTGCATGCTTTTTAGTGACCTGGCTTCTACTGAGCAAATAATCAGTGAAAAATAACCATAGCACATTTCTGGGGTTTACAGTAATGTTGTGTAAAGAAAACATCAGATTCCCAGGAGAATCACATAGCATGCCTGATTTTCACAACTGTTTGGTCCATAACTGTATTTGAAGGCCTTAACATTTAACATCTCCCTTTATTTTTCACTCTAAACCGTTTTAGCAGGTAAAATATGTTATTTAGTCACTCAGGTATATAATAACTGTTTCATATACCCAATAAAAGGAAGATATCCCATCAAGTAAAATAACGGTAGTGTTTCACCTTTCCTAATTTTTCCTATTTTTAGTGCCTTTATTATAGTATAATTTATAAATCTATTGATATATAAAGCCATGTGTTGAATTCATATCATTTCCACAAAATTTAAAATCCTTCATTTTCTTTTTCACTTTTATTCCTCTCCTGGTCAGCATCCTAGAAATGTCTCCAAAGCACTCAAGTCCAGAATAATTTTGTTAGTATTGTTTAACTACTAACTGGTTGCATAGAGAAGAAGAAAGTATAAATTGCCTAGAATTGTCAGAGTTTTGCTAAATAGGATAGAATCCACTCTGGTTATCTTTTAAAATAGTATGTGCTTATAGATTCTTTAGAGGACCTACAGATACAGACTCTAAAATGAGTTATCAAGAATAACTTGGGATGTCAAACTTTGCTGCCAAGAAAGCAGCTACCTGTGACAGCTATTGAGGTAAGAAGCAATTGGCTTCAGAATCACTGGATCAGGAAACTGCCTGCTAAATTTGGAAGCTGACTTTATACTTTCCTACTCCAGGACAGTAACACTTCTACTGTTTCACAGCAGCAAAATAATTTTTAGACCCTCGCCTCTCCCCACATGAGTCAGTTCCAAATCCAGGCATATATCACAATAGCAGAAACTAAGTCACAGGAGAAATTCTAGCTACAAGAAGGCCTAAGAAATGTAGTTTTAAGCTTTCTGATCTCTGCAAGAAAGGGGTTTGGGGCTTAGGTTGAAGGGGTTTGGGATGTGTATTGAAACACCAAACCAACAACCACATCCTCCCAAGCAGAGGACAGACAGAATCTCTTGTGGTTTCACAGATGATTATACAATAAAAATGAGAGTGGAAATGTGGACAAATATATTTACTTATAAAGATGCCAACATTAGTAATCTTTTACAAGCAGTTTAGTGTTAAATATCTCTTCAAAGCTTTTCCACAAATGTTTACTATTCTAATAAAGTTATCAAAACTATATGAAATACAGTAAATGAAAAATATATACATATATAAGTATATGTATCAGTTCAATTCAGTTCAGTTGCTCAGTCGTGTCCAACTCTTTGTGACCCCATGAATTGCAGCATGCCAGGCCTCCCTGTCCATCACCAACTCCCAAGTTGAATTTACTCAAACTCACGTCCATTGAGTCGGTGATGCCATCCAGCCATCTCATCTTCTGTCATCCCCTTCTCCTCCTGCCCTCAATCCCTCCTAGCATCAGAGTCTTTTCCAATGAGTCAACTCTTCACATGAGGTGGCCAAAGTACTGGAGTTTCAGCTTTAGCATCATTCCTTCCAAAGAACACCCAGGACTGATCTCCTTTAGAATGGACTGGTTGGCTCTCCTTGCAGTCCAAGGGACTCTCAAGAGTCTTCTCCAACTCCACAGTTCAAAAGCATCAATTCTTCGGTGCTCAGCCTTCTTCACAGTCCAACTCTCACATCCACACATGACCACAGGAAAAACCATAGCCTTGACTAGACGGACCTTTTTTGGCCTTTTTAATATACCATCTAGGTTGATCATGACTTTCCTTCCAAGGAGTAAGCATCTTTTAATTTTATGGCTGCAGTCACCATCTGCAGTGATTCTGGATCCCCAAAAAATAAAGTCTGACTCTATTTCCACTGTTTCCCCATCTATTTCCCATGAAGTGATGGGACCAGATGCCATGATCTTCGTTTTCTGAATGTTGAGCTTTAAGCCAACTTTTTCACTCTCCTCTTTCACTTTCATGAAGAAACTTTTGAGTTCCTCTTCACTTTCTGCCATAAGGGTGGCGTCATCTGCATATCAGAGGTTATTGATATTTCTCCCAGCAATCTTGATTCTAGCTTGTGTTTCTTCCAGTCCAGCGTTTCTCATGATGTACTCTGCATAGAAGTTAAATAAGCAGGGTGACAATATACAGCCTTGACGTACTCCTTTTCCTATTTGGAACCAGTCTGTTGTTCCATATCCAGTTTGATAAATTATATATACATATATCATGTATATGTATACATGTGTATACATGATATATATTTACATTTTATTTTATATGTCTTTAAAAACTGTCAAGACTATTGACTAGTCTAACAAAAATAAAAATAATGTATTATGCAGTTTTAGCATATAGAGCAGTAAATTAATTAAATTATATACCAACATTAACACAGGGTTGTGGGCTGGTGAAATAAATGGAATCATGTAAAATGTTCAAACTGTGTTCTAGTGCAATCACCAGAAACCTAATACAATGCAAAATATATACATATATAGTAAAGCACCAATATTAGACATAATAAAAAACACCAATATTAGAGATTAAATAAAATATTTTCAATTTTAAAAATGTATTGGAATTAGGAACATAAAAAAATTAGAATAATTTTAAACAAATACCATGATGGGGAAAATAAATTTGACCATATTAAAAATTGCATTAAAGATAAATGGACTAATCATTCCCTTTAAAAACGATTATCAAATTGGATCTCCAAAGAGCACGATTCCAGCATATGTTATTTGTAAAAAGTATTAACTAAAAAGTCACAGAGGGTTCCCTGGTGGCTCAGTGGTAAAGAATTTACCTTCCAGTGCAGATGTGGGTTCAATTCTTGGGTTGTGAAGAAACCCTGGAGAAGGAAATGGCAACCCACTCCGGCATCCTTTTATTTCTTAATATATATATACTTTACTGAAGTATGGTTGACTTACCGTGTTTCAGAGTGCATAGCAAGGTGACTCAGTTATACATATACATATACATATATATCATTTTTCAGATTTTTTCCTTTATAGGTTATTGCAAAATATTGACTATATAACTGCTGCACTATACAGTAAATCTTTGCTGCTTGTTGTATATTTATTTTTTAATTAGAAATCTAGCATTCTAGTCATACTAAATCTAACAAGTGGAATCAAAATGTCCTGATTTTTAATTAGGAAAAAGTTTTCTAAAAATATATATATTATACATACTATTTATATATATATACATATATATATATAAATACAAAAGTTTTCTACTATGCTTGATAAAGCCTTGAGAAAGAACATCAAAAGAAGAAGAGTTGGATAAATTGGAAAACATACAGTAAAGTAAAAGAAATGGGAACACTGAATATGAAATAGAAAATGTGAAACAAACTGCTGCTGCTACTGCTAAGTTGCTTCAGTCGTGTCCGACTCTGTGTGACCCCATAGACGGCAGCCCACCAGGCTTCCCCATCTCTGGGATTCTCCAGGCAAGAACACTGGAGTGGGTTGCCATTTCCTTCTCCAATGCATGAAAGTGAAAAGTGAAAGTGAAGTGGCTCAGTCGTGTCCGACCCTCAGCAACCCCATGGACTTCAGCCTTCCAGGCTCCTCCATCCATGGGATTCTCCAGGCAAGAGTACTGGAGTGGAGTGCCATTGCCTTCTCTGGTGAAGCAAACTAGATAAAAGAAAAAGATCATCATATAGTCCATTAGGTTTTAAACATGGCTACTCATTAGAAACATATCTGGAACTTAGGAGAATAAAAACAATACCTGGGCATTTAATATCTTTCATAAAATTCTAAGATAATTCTAATATACATCTGGGTTTCAAAAAGTCATTATAGGTTTTTCTATTAAACTATAGTTTTAGTGATATAGAATTCTATTTTTATTTTTCTGTTGACCAATCACGAAACAATGGTATTAGTGAGTAATAGTTACAGAATCACAACAGTAAAGGATGCTTATCAGTTTTCACAATCAGCAGCCAGACAAGAAATAAAAGGTAATTATAGATGCAAGCCATAGTGGAAACATGATTAACCTAACAATATAAAACAATTACAAAAATTTGGGGGGTCAAGCAGAGTGATGTGGTAAGTGGAAGTGTATATACATGCACATGTTTTCATCCACCTAGCCAGTCTATGTCTTTGATTGGTGCATTTAATCCATTTACATTTGAGGTAAATTTAGATATGTATGATCTTATTACCATTTTCTTAATTGTTTTGGGTTTATTTTCTGTAGATCTTTTCCTTCTCTTGTGTTTTCTGCCTAGAGAAGTCTCTTTAGCATTTGTTGTAAAGCTGGTTTTGTGGTGCTGAATTCTCTTAATTTTTGCTAGTCTGGAAAGCTTTTGATTTCTCTATCAAATCTGAAGGAGAGTGTTGCTGGGTAGAGTAGTCTTGGTTGTACATTCTTCCCTTTCATCGTTTTGAATATGCCATGCCATTCCCTTCTGGCTTGTAGAGTTTCTGTTGAAAAATCAGATGATAACCTGTTGGGTGTTCCCTTGTATGTTGTCATTTTTCCCTTGTAGCTTTTAACATTTTACCTCTGTCTTTAATTTTTGTCAGTTTGATTACTACTTTCTCTTTTCTCCTTCTGGGACCCCTATAATGTGAATGTTGGCACATTTAATGTTGTCCCAGAGGTATCATAGGCTGTCTTCATTTCTTTTCATTCTTTTTTCTATATTCTGTTCTGTGATAGTGATTTCCACCATTCTGTCCTCCAGGTCATTTATCTATTCTTCTGACTCAGTTATTCTGCTATTGATTCCTTCTAGTATAGTATTCATCTGTTTATTTGTTCTTTAGCTATTCCAAGTCTTTGGTAAACAATTTTTGCATCTTCTCCATTGTTTTCCAAGATCCTGGATCATCTTCACTATCAATATTCCGAACTCTTTTTCTAGAAGGTTGTCTATCTCCCCTTCACTTAGTTGTTTTTGTGGGTTTTACCGGTCCCTTCATCTGGGACATAACTTTCTGCTTTTTCATCCTGATTTACTTCCTGTAATGTGATATTTGTTCTAGCCACCATGGGATTGTGGTTCTTTCTGCTTCTTCTGTCTGCTCTCTGATGGAGGAGGTTAAGAGGTTCATGTAAACTTCCTGATAGAAAGGACTAGCAGTGGGGAAAACTAGGTCTTACTCTGATGAGCAGCGCCTTGCTCAGTAAAGTTTTAATCCAGTTATCTGCTGATGGGTAGGGTTAGTTGTTTGGCTTGGAGCAACCCAGCCTGGGGGACTATGGGCTCTATGGTAGCATTAATTGTGACCTCCAAGAGAGTTTATGACAAGGGGAACATTCCAGGACTGCTGCTGCCAGTGCCCCCGTCCATGTGGCGAGCCCCTGCTAACCCATGCCTCCACTGGAGACCCTCCAACACTAACACGTAGTTTTGGTTCAGTCTTCTATGGGGTCACTGCTCCTTTCCTCTGGGTCTTTGTGCACACAAGATTTTGTTTGTGTCCTTCAAGACTGGAGTCTCATTTCCCCCAGTCCTGTGGAAGTCCCATAATCAAATCCCACAGGACTTCAAAGTCAGATTCCCTGGAGATTCCTAGTCCTTTGTCAGATCCCCAGGCTGGGAAGCCTGATGTGGGGTTCAGAAACTTCACAACAGTGGGAGAACTTCTGTGGTATTATTGTTCTCCAGTTTGTGGGGTCACCCACCCTGAGGGTATGAGATTTGATTGTATCATGATTGTGCCCCTCCTACCATCTCTCTGTGGCTTCTTCTTCGTCTTTGGATGCAGGGAGTCTTTTTTTGATGGGTTCCAATATTCTCCTGCTGATGGTTGCTCAACAGCTAGCTGCCATTTGGGTGCTCTTGCAGGAGGAAATGAGCGCGTGTCCTTGTACTCCACCATCTTGAATTAAAACCCACTCCCGTATATTTACTTGCCTAGGAAATTCCATGGACAGAGGAGCTAGGCAGGCTGCAGTCCACAGGATCACAAAAGAGTCAGACATGACATAGCAACGAAACAACTGCAAAAAGACACAGACATCCTGAAATAAAGATACAGGAAAAGACATACCAGTTTGAGAAAACACATGTATTATTATAAGGCAAAATAAATTTAAACAAATAAAGGAAGGTGTTTCATAATCATAAAAATATCATTCATCAAATATACACAATAATATTAAATATGCACCTAGCAAACAACAGAGTTTCATTTACATGAAGCAAAATAAGAAAACTTCAGGGAGAATTTTAAAAGAATCCATATTGACAATAAAGTATTTTCATATATCTTTCTCAGAAGGTAACAGCATATCCAGACAAAATGTAGTAAAGATAAATAAATATTAAATACTATTAACCAAGTTGACCTTATTTACTATTGCAGAATATTACAACCAAAATTTTGAGGACAAATATTCTTTCAAATTTATATAAAATATTTACCAATATTGGACCATAAAACACATTTCAATAAAATTATTTAAAATTAAAATTACTGAAAACACAGATTATGTTCTCTGATAAATAACAGTATTTTAAAATAATTTGCAAACTTTTTCTCCCATTCTATTGACTGTCTTTTTGCTTTGTCAATGGTTTCTTTGGCTGTGCAGACACTTTTAAGTTTAATTATGTCTCATTTTTTTAAACTTTTAATCATTTTTGCCTTTGGAGTCAGATCCAAAAAATATTCTACAATTTATGCCAAGTGTATTCTGCCTATATTCTCTTCTAGGAATTTTATGGTTTCAGGTCTTACATTTAAGTCACTAATCTATTTTGAGTTTATTTTTGTGTGTGGTGTGAGGTAATGTTCTAATCTCATTGATTTACATACAGCTGTCCAGTTTTTTCAGCATCACTTGTTGAAGAAACAGTCTTTTCTCTACTGTATATTTTTTCCTCCTTTGTTGTTGATTTATTGACCATAGTTGTGTGGGTTTACCTCTGGGCTGTTTATATTATTCATTGATTTAAGTGTCTATTTTTGTGCCAGAATCATACTGATTTGATTACTTTAGGTTGGCAAATGATGTGACCAACAAGGTGTTAATATACAAAATATATAAATGACAGGGCTTCCCTGGTGGCTTAGATGGTAAAGAATCTGTCTGCAATGCAGGAGACCCAGGTTTGATCCGTGGGTCAGGAAGATCCCCTGAAGAAGGGAATGGCTATTCACTCCAGGGGTCAGGTAGGCTACAGTCTATGGGATCACAAAGAGTGGGACAAGACTGAGTGACTAACACTTTCACTTTTTCACTTTCATACAACTCAATATTTTTAAAAATGTCAAAAAAAATAGGTAGAAGATCTGAATAGACATTTTCCCAAAAAAGACATACAGACAGCTAACACGCACATGTGCATGCATGCTAAGTTGCCTCAGTCATGTCCAACTCTTTGTCTCCCTCAGTACTGTAGCCCACTAGGCTCCTCTGTCCATGGGATTCTCCAGGCAAGAATACTGGAGTGCCTTGTCATGCCCTTCTCGAGGATCTTCGTGACCCAGGGATTGAACCCACATCTCTTACATCTCCTGCATTGGCAAATGGGTTCTTTACCACTGGCACCATCTGGGAAGCCCATGGAATATTACTCAGCCTAGTGAGTATTAGGCTTGGTAAAAGAAAGCAAACAGAGACAGATAAATACTGGGTGTTATCACTTACATGTGAAGCCTAAAAAATAATACAAATGAAAGCAAAACAAAAACAGACTCACAGATATAGGAAACAAACATGTGGCTACCAAAGGGGAAAAGGAAGTGTGGAGGGACAAATTAGGGGTATGGGATTAACAGATACACATACTATGCACAGAAGATAAGAAATGAAGGATACACTGTATGACACAGAGAATTATAGCCATTATCCTGTAATACTGAAAATACTATAATATTATCAATCAAGTATACTTTACTAAAAAATTAATAGCAAGGGACATGAAGACCAAGTCATAAAACAAACCTGCAATTTAGGGTTACAGCCCAGGTTAATTGTTTTATCCTGTATTACATTAGAAATGTCCCCCAAATATTTGCAAATGAATTATATTGAAAAGATATGAAGGATATGAATGAGGCGTAGGGTGCCCATAAAAGAGAAAATTGTATATTATGATAGCAAAAATAACCAATGATATCTTTTAGAAATAAAACAGAAAAAGTCTCCCATGAGAAACATTCATTATAAAAATCACCGTCTTTCTCAAACATCAGCTTATCTTGAGGTATTTAAAGCAACCAGAGTAAAGGGATACTTATATTTCTATATAAGAATAGTCAGGCACCTTTCTTTAGGTATTGAGAATTTGCATTCTGAGGTATTACCACTGAATATCATTTTTTGGTTGGTTTATTACAGTGCCTTTGAGACTAAATGTTTATAATGAAAATGCTGACACAGTCTCAGTTCTGGTCGTCAGATTGCTTGCATTATAATTATATAAGAATGGAATGATATTAACTGAAGCTGAGCAGGAAAACACTACAGATAAAATAGACAAATATGGAGACTTTATTTCTAATGCAATAACTACAATTTTAGTAATATGCCTAGTCATACAAAATCCAAACAGAGCAAGAATTTCAAAGTGTCAAACTTTCAAACTTCTAGAAATAACCATTGCTTTGCAACAGGATACAGATTTAAAATGTTTGCTTTTGTATTAGTCTTCACATAGCCACTCTGAGACTGCATTGAGGGACCTGAAGCTCGTTAAATGGCAGACGGATGAGTCACTCCCCAGTGGGATAAAAATAGAATGAAACTGACAAATATAATGGCAAGAAAATTACTTCAGCAGTGGGTAGCAGCGTTAATTGTCAAATATGCAAAAAAAAAATAGAAACTGAAGTAGGAATAGTTTTACAGATTCAGAAGCTAGGTTCACTAACATGATGGAAGTGCATATCAAATGAAGTGAGAATTATCCCAGGTTCATACTTTTTTTTTTTTTACCTTTTAATCAGAATAAATGTCTTCAGAAAATATGACTGATTCATCACGAATCAATTCTAAAATGCAGGTAATTCTTCTTAGTACTAATTAAAGGGAAATTGCTCCTTATTTTTTAAAAAAATTGTGCAGAGCCTCCTAGAATGATACTATAGGTATTAATATTTCATACATTTTAATAAAAATGTGAAGAATGTTATTATGCCAAGTAGATACAGGGAAAGGAATTAAATTAATCATAAGTGATTCTTTAAATTATTTTGACTTTAAGCCTCTTTATAGTCTCTTACAGCAGTAGTATTTCATTAACTTTAGAAGTGGGAGAAGGCTTGTTCTGGTTTTGTAGTTTACTTGCAGGAAAGACTTTCTCTTCATCAATTTTATTTTTCAAACACAAAGGCATTTGCAGAGTAATTCCATTGTGTTGAAACGAGTGACCTCCTTTGGGGTGTCCTGGGCATCTTGATTATCTTCCTCTAAATGACTTTTGAGATTTCACAGAGGGTAAGAGGTAAGTGAAACTTAAATGTGTTCATTTTCTTGTTTCTTCTCTTTTGTCCAGTTATACAAATTTGTGCAAAGTTCATCTATTTTCAAACTAAGTAGTAGCTAAAATATCACAAAACAAAATCCATGTGTAGTGAATAATTTTCATAAAAATAAGCAAATGCTCTGCAATAATACATAATTTTCTTGTATCTATCAATATCTGTGCCTCAGAAAATTCCAACTTATTACTCAAATCCAGTAGAAAGCTGGCAATACTGTTGTCTACAAAGCAGAAATTTAACAAAAAGAAACAAAAAGAACCACATTTATTTTTCTATGCAAATTATGTTGTCAATATACCACTTTATTTTTATGAGAACCTTGCTTATTGCAAATATTTACTGTGTTTAACATTTAGGAATGTAACAAATATTTAACTAATTTTTAGTGTCTACCCCACATTGTTGAAGGAATAAAGCCTCTAGGACACAAAGCTATAACAAACCTAGACAACATATCAAAAAGTGAAGACTTCACTTTGCCAACAGAGATACATATAATCAAAACTATGTTTTTTCCAGTAGTCATGCACAGATGTGAGAGTTGGACCATAAAGAAGGCTGAGCACTGAAGAACTGATACTTTTGAACTATGATGTTGGAGAAGACTCTTGAGAGTCCCTTGAATAGCAAGGAGATCAAACCAGTCAATCGGAAAGGATATCAACCCTGAATATTCATTGGAAGGACTGATGCTGAAGCTGAAGCGCCAATACTTTGGCCATCTGATGCAAAGTGCTGACTCATTGGAAAAGACCCTGATGGTGGGAAAGATTGAGGGCAGGAGGAGAAGAGAATGACAGAGGATGAGATGGTTGGATGGCATCACTGACTCAATGGACATGAGTTTGAGCTAACACAGGGAGATAGAAAGGACAAGGAAGCTTGGTGTGCTGCAGACCATGGGGTCACAACTTAGCAACTGAACATTGAAATGAAAAAGGATGAAGTCAAACACAGTACTGGTGAGGGGGGTGGGGAGTGGGTCTAGCATGCTGGAGGGGCCAGTAAGTACAAATGCTCTTTTGTTTTCTCACTTTTCTTTCCTTTTTTTTTTTTTTTTTTTTGAAGAAAATGGAATTTCCTAAGGAGATTGGAAAGGGAGAGGAAGGTAGGGCAAAGGGATATTCCAAGCAGAGTGAACAGCGTATGTACAAAGAAAATTGATATGAGAAAGTGTGGCACCGCCTCACTGTGGTAACTGCTGACTTGGGAAGGGCTGCACCCTGGGCACCAGTGCAGTGGTGAGCAGTGAGTCTGCCCTGTTGGGGAGGGGCAAGTAGGGTCTTGTGTACTGTAGTTAAGACACTGAATTTTATCTTGAAACATGTACATGTACAAGAAACATGTACAAGACCCTTGATCAGAGGTGTGTCAGGGGAGAATGGTGCTTTAGCATCTATACAAAGGGAGAGTTTGAAAGTGATATATTGAGTGGTCAGTGCATCAAACCTTAGGCAGAGGGCATGTGAAAGTCTAACTGTTGCTTTCAGTCACTCAGTCAAGTCCGACTCATTGCGACCCCATGGACTGCAGCATGCCAGCTTCCCTGTCCTTCACTATCTCCTAGAGTTTTCTCAAACTCATGTCCACTGATTTTGAGAAACTCAGTGGATGATGCCATCCCACCATCTCATCCTCTGTTGAACGAAGAGAGGTTTATCCATTTGCATTTAGGTAACTAGTAGTCTCTCCACAACTAAAATGTGAACTAGATGCAAGTTGGTAGATTCCACTGAGTTCAGCCCTAGTGATGTCAGAGAAACAAAATGGGAGTAATGAACCACAGGCCTCTCTCACTGGGTCTCTCTTACACCCCCCCACACACACACACATATGCACACTCACATACTAAATGATACAAAAGGGAAAGGTTTCCTGAACCCCACATTGCTCCAGTCTGTCCTGAGCTGTGTAGTTTAGAATAAATTAGCATCTGAGCTTTCTTCCTGGTCACTCCTTTTTCCAAGTTAGATCATTTCAGAGAGGCAAAGATAAGGTGAGGGATGAAAGTGTCTGGTTTTTTCTCTGTGTGGTGGGGAGCAGGAGAAAAGACAAGAAATGCAGTATAAAGTGTAACACCAGAAGCTGAGTGTCTTGAGCTATTACAGCCCGGCTTGTCCTCTTTCAAGGTATCTGGAGACTCAGGCTTTTAACCTAATTCCCTCCACAGAATAACTCTGAAGGTTGTTCTAGTCCAGGATGTTCTGTTTACAGGCACCTCTTCATAGCATTTCCCCAGACCAGTCAAAGAAACTAAAGGATGACGCTCCCTCAGTCATTTTCAGAGTCTAGGCATAGTAAGAACTCATTAACTATTTTATTTTTAAAACAGATGCTACTTAATGTAACTAAATACCAAAGAAAGTATTAGTCATCTTCTCTAATATTAGCAATTTTTAAAGATTTCATTATAAACCCCATGGGCATAGTCTATTATTTTTAAGATTTCAATCTGATTATCCATTGATTCAACATTTCTTAGAAGACAGGTCACTATCTTCTTGCTTTGTTCATTAACTCATGCTGCAGTGTCATGCATAGCGTCTCCCCTCAGCCCTTTATCTATTTTGGCCACGCTTGACCTTGTGGGATCTTAGTTCCCTGAGTAGGGATTGAACTCAGTGCCTTGGCAGTGAAAGTACAGAGTCCTAACCACTGGACAACCATGGAACTCTCAAAACTCATTAACTATTCTAAACAAATGTATTCTTAATGAATACATTAATGAGATGCAAATTCTTTGGAAGATGCTGAGAAGGTGATGGAGCTGGTTATCACTGATCAAAAGATCATGAACTCTAGAGGACTAGAAATCAATATTTTAGAACTGATTACCTTAAACCTATGAAAATTATCATAGCGGATACCAGTCCTAGAAACAGGAGAAGTAGCAACCCCACAAATAGGTAAAACTAACTTGTTTTGATGAGATTGAGTATTGGAATATTTATTAGAAATACAGAATAATGAGAGGAAATAAACAATGGAAAAGAAGGGGGCTGGTGCTGGAAATATGATAGGTAAGAAAGTGTAGAAATGTAGAGTCCAGCACAGGTATAGGGAAGTTTGCATTTTGGTTGTAGTTTAATGATAACAAGACTCATTTACTCAATATAAAAGAAATACTTGTTGAGCCCCTAATAGTGACAGATTCAGTTAAAAGTTAAAATTGATTTATTTTCAATATTTATGGTCCTATCAAACAGTGGGACAAAGAAGTTATTTCAGCATCAAATTAATAAAAGTATGAGTACAAACTAAGATAAACTCAACACCAAATGAGGGGGAAAATGCAAAAGTACCAAAAAATATTGTGCTGTGGAAGCATAATAAAGAAGATTCTTTAAGCCCAGAGTTGAAGGACAAGTAGGCATTACCTACTGGAGAAAAAAAGGTGACAGAGAAAACAACACACTCAGAAATACTGTTGAGATTGTAGAGGAAAGTTGTTTTTTCTTTCTCTTTCTCTCTCTCTCTCTTTTTTTTTTTTTTGCATTTCTGATATTAAATGATGAATAGTAGAACTGATGCCAGCCAAGAAAATGAATAAGGAGAACTGTATGAGCTAGGATCTAAACTGCAAGCAAGGGCCAGGCCATACAGAGATGTTTTGTTTTAAACCATATTTAAAATTACTTTATTTTTAACCCTTCAATGAAGAGCAATTCAAGGTTTTACAATCCAAGGTAGCAAAGATGTGTATTTCAAAAATGTGCCCTTGGCAGAATTATGCAAAAGAATTGGGAGGTGGGAAGGAGGGATGCCGGGGCACCTGTGCCAGCAGTCTGGAGATAACGGATGTAGCTTGGACCAGGATGCAGAGCATAGGAATATAGAAGGTGGCAGGTTCAAAAATATTGAGGAGAGAAAAACCCACAGGATTTGGTGATAGATTTGGCACAGGACAGGTATGAGGGGGTGGGACAAAGTTATGAACCAAAAATAATTCCTGCTTCTGGTGTACCTAACTGAATGGATTGTATTGCTATTATCTGAGGTAGAAAACCACAGTTCAGGAGCAGATATGGGAGGCAAGATAATGAATTTGGTCATGGACATGCTGAGTCTGTCATACTTAAAACGCATTTATCTGGAGATTCGCATACTTCACTGAAATCTCAGGTGGGAAGGGTACACAGAAAGAAACAAATTAGAGACCCTAGAACACAGCCTTAGAAATTCCAATATTTGATTACTAGATTAGATTACCATCAAACTGCCAAATATTTCCAAAGGAGACAAAACAACCCCTTGGATAGAAGAAAAATCAGAGAATATAGTGTTGGAACTAAATGAAGAGGTTTTCAATAGGGATGAGCAGTCGAGATGTTTTATAGCAATGAGTGGTCAAATGAAATAAGTTCTGGAAATTTTCCATTGCATCTAGACTCTTAAAAGTAGGTGGGTATCATAAGTAAGTGGGTCGAGGAGATGGTAGGATTTGGGGAAAGAAAAATAGTACACCCTGAACGATCGGGGGAATTGGGGTTATGAGGAGGAAATAGAACATAGCTAAACTCAGAGAACTGTTCAAAATGTGAGAAACATTGTGAGCATGTTTAAATGTTTGAGAAAAATCCGGATGAGAGGTGGAAATGGAAAACCTGGGCACAGGGCAGACAATTACTATTGAGAGGGTGTTAGAGGGGAGAGAGTTGGGGGATTTTCTGTGTGTGGAAGGGATGCTTCCCTCATATAGACATGAATTTTTAGAGCTCATGCAAGGTTTGCTTAAGGAAGTTAAGGAAGGTTATGTCAAATAAAATCTCAGGTCAGCTGCCAGGAATGAATGAGGAAGTGTACGCAGCCCTGGGAGCCTCACTGCAGCCTGGTGTCCTGTAAGCTGGTCCTTCTGAAACACGGAGAAGATCCTCCATGTATCCCACAGCAAAACAGACAGCAACTTGTGGGAGGAGCACACTGAACATTCCATTTGAATTTGACATACATAATTCTCAAGAAACAATTATACCCAGTGCTCCGTGATGACCTAGAGGATAGCATGGTACTGGCAGGGGTGGGTGGCGGGGAGGTGGGAGATGGCTCAAGAGGGATGAGATATATGTATACATATGGCTGATTCATTTTGTTGTACAGCAGAAACTAACACAACATTGTAAAGCAGTTACAACTCTTGTACGACTCTTTGTGACCCTATGGACTATAGCCTGCCAGGCTCCTCTGTCCATGCGATTCTCCAGGCAAGAATACTGGAGTGCATTGCCATTCCCTCCTCCAGGGGATCTTCCTGACCCAGAGACCCAGAGAATGAACTTGAGTCTCCTACATCTCCTGCTTTGGCAGATGGACGCTTTACCACTGTGCCACCTGGGAAGCCCCATAATGGAATATTACTCAGTCATAAAAAAGAATGAAATAATGCCATTTGCAAGAACATGGAGAAACCTAGAGATTATAATACTAAGTGAAGCAAGTTAGATAAAGACAAATATCGTACAATATCATCTATGTGTGAAATCTAAAACATGATATAAATGAACTTATCTATGAAACAGAAATAGACTCACAGATATAGAGAACAAATGTGTGGTTGTCAAGGAGGATAGCAGGGAAGACGCATAAATAGGAGATTGAAATTAACATATACACACTACTATAGATAAAACAGATAACTAACAAGGACCTGCTGTATAGCACAGGGAACTATAGTTAATATCTTGTAAAACTTATAAGGGAAAAGAACTTGAAAAAGTATCTGGAAAAGTATATATAAATACACACACACACACATATATATACACACATTATGAGTGTATGTGTGTTAAGTCACTTCAGTTGTGTCTGACTCCTTGCAACCCTATGGACTGTAGCCCGTTAGGTTCCTCTGTCCATGGGATCTTCCAGGCAAGAATACCATGCCCTCCTCCAGGGGATCATCCTGACCCAGGGATTCAACTTGGGTCTCCCCTGTATTGCAGGCAGATTCTTTACCACTGAGTCACCTGGAAAGCATGTATATATATATTTGAATCAGTTTTCTGTACACCTGAAACCTTGTCAATCAACTATACTTCAATTTTAAAAACTGACTTCTGAGCCCGGTTTAGCTACTTTATCACCAGAGTGAAACAAAGTTTTTAGAAATGTAATAATGTGTTCCCAAAGAATTTAAAATCAGTGTAGAGAGAGGAAAAAGACAAATTTTACTGACTTAGGGATAGAGTAAAATGTCCATGGATGACTAACAGAAGGAAATATCAAAACTTGTATTTATTTTGGTTCTTTTAAACAAATTAAAAAAATTTTTCAAAACAGAAAGGTGAAATGAACAGCATATGGAGAAAACAGGGAGTCCAGGAAAGACAATTGTATATTCGATGAACACCTGCCTAGTTCAAGGGAACTAAAACCTTATCCCAGATGGAAGGTAGAAAGGGAAAACATTTTGTTGTTATTGTTTTTGTCCTTTGACAGCTCTCTGAGAAAGGTGAAGTCAGGAAATCTCCCCTTTTCCATCTCCCATCACCAACCCCTACCTCTTCCTTATTGTCCTGTTCTCAGAAAGAACCATAGGCTCTCAGGGCTGGCAAAGGTTGAACAGAACATTTTCAGGAATTCTCCTCTTTCATGAAGAGATAATGTCACTGACATCCCAAGAGATAAGGAATTTACTCAAGGACACTAGCTGATGTGAGTGAATCAGTAAAGAGCCCAGATGTCCGGACATTAAACAAAGAACACATTTAACTGCATATTGGTATTTATTTATGAAAGCTGTTATGATCATGAGACACCAAGGTATCCCACCTTTATTCCTTAATTTCTATAACTACTTGAGATAATATAAGTGAAACAGTGTCACATAAAACTGAAGATTGGCATGTGTTGCCCATATTTAAGGTTGATCACAGGTAAATATTTAGATTAGATTAAGCAAACCTATATCATCAAATCAAAATCAAATTTTGATGTGATTAAGGAAAAGCTTTGCTTCAAGGAAACATTACTGTCATTTAGTTTACATAAAAGCAGCAAAACTTCACTTCAAAATTGTTAAGGATATTAATTACTATATCAACTTCCTATTATTGCTACACTAATCGCACAGATTAAATGTCTTTAAACAGCACCCATGATTTTCTCACAATCTGTAGGTCAGGTTCTGGGTTGGTTCAGTTGCTTACCCTGCTTTGGGTTCACCAGGCTGGAATCAAAGTGTTTCCTAGCTGTATTCTTACAGAGAGGTTCCACAGGAGAATCCATTCCCTAGCTTCTTTAGGTTGCTGGCAAAATCCAGTTCTTGTGGTGGTAGAACTGAGATCCCAGATTCTGACTTTGAGCTGGAGGCTGCCCTTAGCTCCTGGAAGAAGCCTCTCCCTGATCCTATCCTGTAACGGGGCTAGCTACAGTGTGCCAATTCCTTTTTGTGCTCAGAATCCACCTCTGCTGTACCTCTCCTCTGCCTCCTTCTGCCAGCTAAAGAGTGTCCTTGGCTTTTAAAGGCCCCTGTGATTAGATTAAGCCCACCCCAATAATCCAGGATACTTTCTCTGCTTTAAGGTACACAACCCTGATTACATCTTCAAAGGCCCTTTCAGCTCTGCAGGTTTACATATTCCCAGGTACCAGGGACATCTTTGGAGGGCCATTATTCTGCCAACTACCATTATCTAATTGCAGGAAGGAATTTAAGAACCTTTCCAAAGTTCCACTGTTGTGTAAGATTATATATATTGGAGTCTGAAGCCTCTTTCCAAGCCTTTCCTTAACTCACCTGTATTCTCTGCCTCTTCAGTTCTTACCCGTGGACTTATGCCAGTTCTAGGGATTAGTCACAAGAAGACTGTGGAAATGTGCTATGACTCCCCCAAGACATATGTTTGGATAAGATACTGAACTATCACATGACTGTAAGGTGAACTAAAACTCAAAAAGGATTGGCTGATGGATGACACCTAGTCAGTATGTGGTATGTCAGGTAAAGCATTACAGAGCATGGACTTCACCTGGGCAGGCATGATGACGAGGACAAGGCATTCAAGATTATACCCTCATATCCTCACATGACCCAAAACTGGGCTCCAAAGTAATGGGAAAATAACCCAGCTCAAGCTCAACTCATAGGCTCAATCCCTAAATGGAAACCACATTAAATTCCTGACACATATAAATATATGTATATTATAAAAATATAATTTATTCAATTATAAATGTAAATGAATATTTATACAGAATGACACTCTAATAACACAAGATGTAGAACTTATGACATAATAGAAAACCTTGTGAAAACCTTCAGAGAGTTCTAGTTGGTTTCACATTTTAACATTAAAAACCTTGGTACAGGGAGGGAGGTGGGAGGGGGGTTCAGGATGGGGAACATGTGTACACCCGTGGCGGATTCATGTTGATGTATGGCAAAACCAATACAATATTGTAAAGTAATTAGCCTCCAATTAAAATAAATAAATTTATATAAAAAAAGAAACATATTATCTTAAGCTGAAAAAAAAAATAAATAAATAAAATGTAAAAGGCTGAATCATAAAAAAGAAAAAAACCTTCAGAGTGGTTTCCCATGAAAATCTGTAATGGCTCCTCAGTAATATTTACATGAAACTGAAAGAGAGAGAAATACCTTACATTATAGATCCCGAGGGCGATAAGGGTGATGAACTCAGAGAATTTGCTTTTCTAAGAGGTTTATTATGTGTCTTATAATAATTGGAGAGAATTGAGTGGAGAGCTGCTCTCACACCCTCTCTAATTACCACTACTTGAAGCAAATTAGAATGAATCCAACTGTTTCTTACCTTGTCAAAGCCAATATTGAAGATAGGAATAATTAATTTTCACATGGAATAGATTTCTACAGCTTTCATGTGGGTTGAATGCAAATTATATTTTTAAAAAGTGCTGTAATTTTCCTAGCAAAATGCCACTTTTCATGGCATTTCAGAGACCAAATATATACATGTATGTAATTTTATATTATATTCCTTGCTTTTATATAGTACCAATATGAATGGAAAATCAATACATAAACACACTTTAAAAATTTATGGTTATAAAGCTTCCTTTTAGGTAACATTTTCCATGGCAGGTATGACCTACTTAAAAAAAAGAAACCTGCTCACTATGGAAAATCCATATTTATAAAAATGCATTAAATAGTGATTATTTAAATAATAAGATTTCTTTTTTTTAGCTTTACAAAGTGCTGCTCAAGAAAATATTGCTACATAATCAGCTTCTCCAATGATTGTAAAGTATAATTTGCCTTACTTAAATTTAATTTATTCCATTTTAAGGCAAGACTACTTTTTAAGATGATGCATGTCTCTTTGGGCTTACTGTTCAAGGACTGTATTTTCAAATAATGGAAAATTTGACAATATTTGCTTATAGAAAAGTGTATTCATATGTATACACTGGTGACAAATTGGGACTGGTTCCTAATTGGGAAAGGAGTACATTCAAGAAACTAAGATCATGGCATCTGGTCCCATCACTTCATGGCAAATAGATGGGGAACCAGTGAGAGACTATTTTCTTGGGCTCCAAAGTCACTGCAGATGGTGACTGCAGACATGAAATTAAAAGATGCTTGCTCCTTGGAAGAAAAGCTATGAAAACATAGACTGCATATTAAAAAGCAGAGACATTACTTTGCTGACAAAGGTCCATCTAGCCAAAGCTATAGTTTTTCCAGTAGTCATGTATGGATGAGTTACATATGAGAGTTGGAACATAAATAAATCTGAGCACCAAATAATTGATGCTTTTGAACTGTGGTGTTGGAGAAGACTCTTGAGAGTTCCTTGGACTGCAAGGAGATCAAACCAGTCAATCATAAAGGAAATCAGTCCTGAATATTCATTGGAAGGACTGATGTTGAAGCTGAAACTCCAATACTTTGGCTGGTGTGAAGAATTGATTCATTGGAAAAGACCTTGATGCTGGGAAAGATTGAAGGCAGGAGGAGAAGGGGACAACAGAGGATGAAATGGTTGGATGATATCACTGACTCTATGGACATGAGTTTGAGCAATTCCAGGAGTTGGCGATGGACAAGGAAGCCTGGCATGCTGCAGTCCATGAGGTCGCAAAGAATCATACACGACTGAGTGACTGAATTGATTCATATGTAACTCCAGAAGTACTTGAAAAATTATTCAAAATTTGGATTTTTTTTTTTCCCCTGGAAATGTGGCTCAGAATACTGGCAAACTGTGCCTTTACTTATATTTAGTCAAATCTCTAGTTGATGGCTCCCTGATGACTACTCAAAGGTTTTGCTATTTTCTTTAAATTTTCAACCCCCTGACCCTACCCTGTATTTTTTTCCTTATTCCTATGTGTTCATCTTTCTCTTGAGTTTCTGAAGAAGTGTTCCTCTTTCCAAATATTTAAGTTCTTCCATTTCTCTTTATTCAAAACATTGTTCACAATTGAAAAGTCAGGGAAAGGAAAAGTCAGTCAAATCCATATCTAATTCCTATCTATTATTTATTAGTTGCTTGAACATTGGCAATTTATTTAAGGATTTTTAAATATACAATTCCTTATTAGTTAATGGGATTAATGACACTTACCTTGCAGAGTTTCTGTAATGGAAAATAGTAACATTGGTATTGCACATGGCTGCCCCTGAAGAAAAAAAATTTTGCTTCAGGGGACTTCTCTGGTGGTCCACTGGTTAAGACTCTGAGCTCCCAGTGCAGGGGGCCTGGGTTCTATCCTTGGTTGGGGAACTAAGATCCTGCATGCTATTTAGGTAAGTAAGTAAGTAAGTGAAAGTCACTTAGTCATGTCTGACTCTTTGCGATCCCATAGTCTATAGAGTACATGGAATTCTCCAGGCCAGAATACTGGAGTGGGTACTCTTTCCCTTCTCCAGGGGTTCTTCCCAACCCAGGGATAGAACCCAGGTCTCCCACATTGCAGGCAGATTCTTTACCAACTGAGCCACCAGGGAAGCCCAAGAACACTGGAGTGGGTAGCCTATCCCTTCTGTAGCAGATCTTCCTGACCCAGGAATTGAACCGGGGGTCTCCTGCATTGCAAGCAGATTCTTTACCAGCTGAGCTATCATGCATGCAATGAGGTACAACTAAAAAATATATATATGCCTCAGTTAATACCCTTTCTTCAACTACCCTCAGACCTTTTTAGTATATATTTTTCCTTCTTTCTCTTCTACAGTTAATCTCTTTCCCCATCTCTCCCCTTCTCTCTCCAAAACCCAAATCTCCTTAATATGTACATACATCCCTTCCATTTTTAAATAATAATAGTCAGTTGTTCCTGGATATTGAGTATTTTGTCTACTGTCCATTTTCCCTCTCTTCCTTCACACCCAGGTCTACACAGTTGGGAAACATTAATTCATTTCCTAATATTTGAATTCTATAGGATTCTGAATTCAGTACTTATTCAGAACACATTCACAAGTTCCAATAGTATGTCTAAAAATGGTTTTCACATCCATGTTATTTTATTAGAAACCCCTATTATAATATAAAAATATAAATTCTCAATTCCTTACCCAGATCCACTGAATGACAATGTTAGGTGAGTGGATTCTGGAATCTTTATATTAAAATATATATATATAGTCAAATGATTCTGGTAACGACACTAGCTCGGGATCAAGTGGCCTACATATATCAATAATTCCCACAGCCTTCTTTTCATTACTTCCCTGTCCTGAACTCTAAATCTGTGTCTTCAAGATCAGTATTTATAGCTCACCGAGTCGATAGTAAAGTCTTCTCCAGACTTTAAAACAAGGGAAAGAGGATTGCCCGCTGGGAGCTAAATTAGTTGCATCAATTTACACTGGGACAAACTTGTTATTTCCTGGATCAGAAAAATAGGTACTTGAATGGACTGTGTGTGGTAAGTTGCTTCAGTTGTGTCTGACTCTTTGCAACCTTATGAACTATAGTTTGCGAGGCTTCTCTGTCCATGGGATACTCCAGGCAAGAATATTGGAGTGGCTTGCTATGCTTTTCTCCAGAGGATCTTCCCGACCCAGGGTTTGAACACTCATTTCTTCTGTCTCCTGTATTGGCAGGAGGGCTGTTTACCATTAGTGCCCCCTGGGAAGCCCTGAATGATCACAACCACCTAATTTAATGATATTTATAAGGAAGATGAAGAAAATTTGGGAGCACAGTCCAGAGAAACACAGTTACCATTTTTGGCCATGACTGGTGAAAAGAGAGACAGTATCTTGGTACTGATAGAGAACAAATTACCTGAGCTATCTTTTCTCTTATAGGGTGGAGTGTTTGAATGTTCATCACTATAATCTGTATGAAATAACACTGAATAGTTTGGACCTCATTTGTTCTAATTCCAAGTTCATTAAAAATCTAATTACCATAATGGTTTTCCAAATACCAACAAATTGGGCTCTCAGAAAGATAATATATATGAATATTTCAAGTACCAGAAAGGGATAGCTCCCTCTGTAACGATGTCAATGTAGAGAGGGAGCTCATTCTGAGTGTGTAATGGGAAGTGGAGGAAGTTGAAACTTGAGTCCATGTAAATGTCCATTCTTAGATTTGTTTTGACTAGTACACTAACCTGCTTACTGAAGAATAAAATGTATACAGACAAGAAGAAAAACCAGAAGTTCAGGAAAGAGGATATGATAGATATGAAGGAGGATATGATTAAGAACTGATGTTTTTTGCTAATTATTAGAGCGCTGCAAATCAAAATTACAGTCAGGTATCACCTCACACCAATCAGAATCCCTGTCATCAAAAAGTCTACAAACAATAGATCCTGGAGAGGATGTGGAGAAAAGGGGACCTTCTTACACTGTTGATGGGGATGAAAATTTATATAGCCACTATAGAGAAGAGTATGGAAGGGCCTTAAAAAACTAAAAATAGAACTACCATATGATCCAGTAATTCTACTTCTGGGCATATATCTGGAGAAACACATGGTTCAAAAGGATTCATGCACCCATGTGTTCATTGCAGAGCTGTTTACAACAGCCTAGACATGAAAGCAACCTAAATGTACACGACAGATAAATGAATAAAGAGGAGCTAAAGAGCCTCTTGATGAAGGTGAAAGAGGGTGAAAAAGCTGGCTTAAAACTCAATATTCAAAAACCTAAGATCATGGTATCCAGTCCCATTACTTCATGGCAAATAGATGGGGAGAAAAATAGAAACAGTGACAGACTTAATTTTTTTCAGCTCCAGAATTACTGTGGACAGTTACTGAAGCCATGGAATTAAAAACCATTTGCTCCTTGGTAGAAAAACTATGATGAACATAGACAGCATATTAAAAAGCAGAGACATCACTTTGCTAACAAAGGTCCATATAGTCAAAGCTATAGTTTTTTCAGTATGTATGTATGTATGGATGTAGTCATGTATGGATGTGAGAGGTGGACCATAAAGAAGGCTGAGCACCAAAGAATTGATGCTTTTGAACTGTGGTGCTGGGGAAGACTCTTGAGAGTCCCTTGGACAGCAAGGAGACCATACAAGTCAATCTTAAAGAAAATCAACCCTGAATATTCATTGGAAGTGTCACATCAGTTTACTTTTCTTCCTAGGTTCTTGTCTCATCATAACAAAAATTTGGAGTGATAGACTAAAGGTTGTAGAACAACAGGCAAGTTACAGCTCAGTTCAGCTATTGCAGACAGATCTTTTATTAGCCAGACACTCTCAAGACATGGGAGCTGACTAATTCCTAAGGAGTCTTCTTCATCCTTCCTGTCGATACCTCTTGGCTCCCCCCGCCCTTTTATATTTCTTGTCTTCTTTTGATTATGCCCTGTGCAAAGTAGGGCTTGTACTCACCCCCAGTCAATGAAAGGAAATGCAAATAGGCATATGCTCAAGGCCAGCAGACAATTGCAATTGTTATATAACAACATGCTGTGTTGTTTATACTATCCCATATGTCTTCCCATAATTCAATCTGTTATAATTAGATATAGAATATTCATGAGCCCTCAACGGGCTCCTAGTTCCCTAATTTTACTTGGAGAAGCCCGTGTGGTTACTTTGTATCCCCTGAGTGCCTAGCACACAAGTGCAGGAGTTGAAAAAGTCTTTGAGTTATTTTTGTAGCATATCTGTGAGCTCTCCTGGATGTGTCTGTGATTCAGTTTAGAGATCAGCTTGCATCCTTTTCAGTCAGACCACCCCTCGTTGCTCATGCCTAACTGCCTACCTAACAGAAGATCTGATGCCGAAGCTGAAGCTCCAGTACTTTGGCCACTCGATGCAAAGTGCCAACTCATAGGAAAAGACCCTGATTCTGGGAGAGACTGAGGGCAGGAGGAGAGGGAGGTGACAGAGGATGAAATGGTTGGATGGCATCACCGACTCAATGGACATAAGTATGAGCAAATTTCAGGAGATAGTGAAGGACAGGGAAGCCTGGTGTGCTGCACACACAAAGAGTTAGACATGACTGAGCAACTGAATAATAAATAAATACACAATGGAAGGGCTTTCATAGTAGTTCAGACAGTAGAAAATCTTCCTGCAACGCAGGAGATTGCAACCCAGGTTCGATCCCCTGGAGAAGGGAATGGCTACCCACTCCAGTAATCTTGCCTGGAGAATTCCACGGACAGAGGAGCCTGGCAAGGTACAGCCCATGGGGTGACAAAAAGTCAGACATGACTGAGCAAACTACACTTTCATACAATGGAATATTACTCAAACATAGAAAGAATGAACTTATCTACAAAACAGAAACAAACTCACAGACATAGAAAACAGACTTCTATAGCAGGATGCAAACTATTATATATAGAATGAATAAACAATAAGGTCCTACTGTATGGCACAGGGAACTGTATTCAGTATCCTGTGATAAGCCATAATGGAAAGAATATGAAAAAGAATGTGTCTATGTATAATTGAATCACTGTGGTGTACAGTAGAAATTAAAGCAGCATCATAAATCAACTATACTTCAATAAGTTGAAAAAATAAAAAGAACTGATGTTTCCTGAACTTGGGACATATTGGTAAGGATACAGAAAAATGAACAGATACTCAATCGATTTTTGAACAGAGCTGAAATGTCTTGCTAATAACTTGGATACAGGAGGTTAAGAAATTGAAGGAATCAAGGATGACTCCCAGGTTTTGAGTCTAAAGACCTGGGGAAATGCTGTTGCCTGGAAGAATATGGTAAGTGGTAGTCTTTAACAATTTTATTTTTTCCATGTTAAACAGAAAGTACATATTATACCTCCAGTTAGAATGTCAAGTAGGCAGCAACCATGTGAGTTTGAAGATCAGTGTAGTTACCAGGATGGAGGCATGTAATTGAGAATCTTCAGCCTATTAAGTCATGTGATAGCTAAGATAACAGGTTGGAATAGTGGGGAGAGAAGATTGGGATTGAGTGCGGGGTACTCCATCACTTCTCAGAACCAGCCAAGAAGATTGGGATGTACTCATCCGTGGTACAAAAGGTCATCTCTCTTTCCAAGTTCAGATGCACCTCAACCTTAATTATGTAAACTTAAACACATTCCTCCTCTGAACCAGACATGTGTCACCCTGAAAACTCCTCCATGACAATGCTGTGTCATCCTGAATACTGTCCTCCATATATTCACATTCAATATATTCCCTACTCTGATCAATTTTGCCTTCCACATAGAAATTGAATATATGCTATTACTCTCTTTCTCTATGTGTGTGTGTGTGAGTGTGTGTGTGTGTGTCTCTCTCTCTGCCTCTGCTTTGGTCCCCACCTTCCTCATGGATCAATCTTCTAAGTGGTGATTGCCTCTGGTTTTCCCCTTCAATCCCTCTCATTTTTGCTGTCATAATGATTTTCGAAATGTAAACTGGTCTTTAGCTTTTCCTTCTTAAGAGACTTTGATGCACCCACTGCCTTTAGAGTTTGAAATTTCAGACTCTCTTGCTTTATGAGTCTGTATAACCTGAAGAATAACCCTCTTTTCCCAAAGAATCTTATTGCATACTCTTACATCAATAAAGCTCAAACTTACATGTCCCTGTTCATGCTTTTTTTCCTCTTCTGGTGTTTTGCTGTTAACACATACAAATATAGAATATCTGCATCACAGACACGCTGCTATGGGACAGTAGTGTCCTGGTGCAAACTTTGGCCATTTTCCACTAAACAATTTTCTACAAAATACAGGTAAAATGTCACTGTAAAAAAAATGCTTTAAATCGTTCTCCATCTGTCTCAGAAAGACAAATCAGATACCTCTCCTCAGTGTTACTATAATGCACACACACACACACCTCTTTTATAGCATTTAAATTACTAGCTGAAATAGCTAACTTAACTTACTTATTTACTTAGAAATTATAACTCTTTTGTTTCCTGTGATTACTTCATAAAAATAAACTATGAAAAAAAAAACTATGATATGCGCATGGACTCTGAGATGATTTCATTAATTACTGTAAACACAGGCTCATATCTATTTCTACCATAAGAAAAATGGAACTAGATTGCTCTGACTGATACAAACTAACCATAATAATCTGTCCTTTGGGATGAGCCATATTACGTGCAAGCACAATCAGAGTTCTGAAGCAAAGAAGAACAGGAAATGGCTATTATGAAGACAATCAAAATGGCTGCCATAATCATAAATATCCTAGAAGAAGGTCATGGCAACTACTAAAACTGATACACAGTTATCTAAGAAATGACGGAGGTTAAAAATTAAAATACTGTATTTTTTTCTCCTGTTTCACTGAACTTGTGCATGTTCAGTCTATTCAGGTGTGTTTCACTCTTTGTGACCCTATGGACTATAACCTGCCAGGCTCCTCCATCCATGGGATTCTGCAGACAAGAAAATACAGAGGTGAGTTGCCATGCCCTCCTCCAGGGGATCTTCCCAAACTAGGGATGGAGACTGTGTCTCTTAGGTTGCCTGTATTGGCAGGCAACACCACCTGAGGAGCCCATCACTGAAGTACTTCTTACTTTTTTTCTATGTACTTTATAACTTTATAATAAAATTTTACCACTATAAAACATCACTCTTTGTATCTGATAATAGTTATTTTCTTGAATTTTATTTTATTTGATACTAAGTAGTTACTCCAGTTGTTTTAATATTAGGATACATGATATGTATATTTTCCATCTTCTTATTTTTGATCTGAGTTCCTTTATATGTAATCTTTTCCACTTTTATGTAGCATAATTGCCAAATTCACACTTAAGTTGAAGAAAGTAGGGAAAACCACTAGACCATTCAGGTATGACCTAAATCAAATCCCTTATGATTATACAGTGGAAGTGAGAAATAGATTTAAGGGCCTAGATCTGATAGATAGAGTGCCTGATGAACTATGGAATGAGGTTCATGACATTGTTCAGGAGACAGGGATCAAGACCATCCCCATGGAAAAGAAATGCGAAAAAGCAAAATGGCTGTCTGGGGAGGACTTACAAATAGCTGTGAAAAGAAGAGAAGTGAAAAGCAAAGGAGAAAAGGAAAGATATAAACATCTGAATGCAGAGTTTCAAAGAATAGCAAGAAGAGATAAGAAAGCCTTCTTCAGCAATCAATGCAAAGAAATAGAGGAAAACAACAGAATGGGAAAGACTTGAGATCTCTTCAAGAAAATCAGAGATACCAAAGGAACATTTCATGCAAAGATGGGCTCGATAAAGGACAGAAATGGTATGGACCTAACAGAAGCAGAAGATATTAAGAAGAGATGGCAAGAATACACAGAAGAACTGTACAAAAAAGATCTTCATGACCCAGATAATCACGATGGTGTGATCACTGACCTAGAGCCATACATCCTGGAATGCGAAGTCAAGTGGGCCTTAGAAAGCATCACTACAAATAAAGCTAGTGGAGGTGATGGAATTCCAGTGGAGCTATTCCAAATCCTGAAGGTGATGCTGTGAGAGTGCTGCACTCAATATGCCAGCAAATTTGGAAAACTCAGCAGTGGCCACAGGACTGGAAAAGGTCAGTTTTCATTCCAATCCCAAAGAAAGGCAATGCCAAAGAATGCTCAAACTACTGCACAATTGCACTCATCTCACAGGCTAGTAAAGTAATGCTCAAAATTCTCCAAGCCAGGCTTCAGCAATATGTGAACCGTGAACTTCCTGATGTTCAAGCTGGTTTTAGAAAAGGCAGAGGAACCAGAGATCAAATTGCCAACATCCGCTGGATCATGGAAAAAGCAAGTGAGTTCCAGAAAAACATCTATTTCTGCTTTATTGCCTAGGCCAAAGCCTTTGACTGTGTGGATGACAATAAAGTGTGGAAAATTCTGAAAGATGTGGGAATACCAGACCACCTGATCTGCCTCTTGAGAAATCTGCATGCAGGTCAGGAAGCAACAGTTAGAACTGAACATGGAACAACAGACTGGTTCCAAATAGGAAAAGGAGTTCGTCAAGGCTGTATATTGTCACCCTGCTTATTGAACTTCTATGCAGAGTACATCATGAGAAATGCTGGGCTGGAAGAAACACAAGCTGGAATCAAGATTGCCAGGAGAAATATCAATAACCTCAGATATGCAGATGACACCACCCTTATGGCAGAAAGTGAAGAGGGACTCAAAAGCCTCTTGATGAAAGTGAAAGTGGAGAGTGAAAATGTTGGCTTAAAGCTCAACATTCAGAAAACGAAGATCATGGCATCCGGTCCCATAACTTCATGGGAAATAGATGGGAAACAGTGGAAACAGTGTCAGACTTTATTTTTCTGGGCTCCAAAATCACTCCAGATGGTGACTGCAGCCATGAAATTAAAAGATGCTTACTCCTTGGAAGCAAAGTTATGACCAACCTAGATAGCATATTCAAAAGCAGAGACATTACTTTGCCAACAAAGGTCCGTCTAGTCAAGGCTATGGTTTTTCCTGTGGTCATGTATGGATGTGAGAGTTGGACTGTGAAGAAGGCTGAGCACTGAAGAATTGACGCTTTTGAACTGTGGTGTTGTAGAAGACTCTTGAGAGTCCCTTGGACTGCAAGGAGATCCAACCAGTCCATTCTGAAGGAGATCAGCCCTGGGATTTCTTTGGAAGGAATGATGCTAAAGCTGAAAGTCCAGTACTTTGGCCACCTCATGCGAAGAGTTGATTCATTGGAAAAGACTCTGATGCTGGGAGGGATTGGGGGCAGGAGGAGAAGGGGACGACAGAGGATGAGATGGCTGGATGGCATCACTGACTCGATGGACGTGAGTCTGAGTGAATTCCAGGAGTTGGTGATGGACAGGGAGGCCTGGCGTGCTGCAATTCATGGGGTCACAAGGAGTTGGAGACGACTGAGCGACTGATCTGATCTGATCTGATAATTGACAAAGAAAACTTGTATACATTTAACATGTACATTGTGATATTTTGGTACATGTATAAAATGTGAGATGATTATCAGAATCAACTTAATTAACATATTCATCACCTCACATAGTTATCTTTGTGTGTCTGATGAGAATGCATGTGATCTACTCTCATCAGATTTCAAGTATACAATAAATTATTGCTGAATATAGCCATCATCTGTACATTAGGTCAACAGAACAATTCTCTTACAACAGAAAGTTTGCACTCTCTGGACAACATCTCCCCATTTCTCCTATGATATAGGAGAAATATAACACCCTTATAACACCATTTTCCTCTTCTTACTTCAAGTTCAACTCTTTTAGATTCCATATACAACTAAAACCATGAAGTATTCATCCTTTACCTTCTAGCTTATTTCACTTAGCACAATGCCCTCCAGGTTCTATGTATAGTAAATGGCAAAATTACCTTTTTATGACTGAATAGTTTTCCATTTGATACATATATCACATTTTCTTCATTCATGATAACTACTTAGGTTGTTCTCATTTAATGGATATTATAAATAATGCTGCAATAAACACTGGAGTATAGTTATCCCTTTGAGACCTAGATTTGATTTCTTTGGCTAAGTACCCAGATGTGAGATTGTTGGACCACACAGTAATTCTATTTTTAACTTTTTTGAGGAAGCTCCATACTGTTTTCCATACTGGTTGCACCAATTTACCAATTATTACCAACAGTGTAAGAGTTCCCTTTTTTCCCATATCCTTGTTATCATTTGATTCTAGGATGAAAGCTATTATTACAAATATGAAGTGATAACTCATTGTGGTTTTGATTTACATTTCCCTGATGATTAGTGATTCTGAACACCCCATTCATGTACCTGTTATTCATTTGTATGTCATATTTGGAAAAATGTCTATTTGGGTCCATTACCCATTTTTTTTTTACCCATTTTTTAAATGAAGTTGTTATGTGCCTTGCCATCGAGTTGTATGAATTGTTTATATATTTTGGATAGTAATCCCTGATCAGATATATAATTTGCAAGTCGACTCCCATTCTGTAGGTTGCCTTTGAATTTTATGGATGGTTTCCTTTACAGCGGAGAAGGCAATGGCAACCCACTCCAGTACTCTTGCCTAGAAAATCCCATGGACGGAGAGTCCAGTAGGCTGCAGTCCATGGGGTGGCGAAGAGTCAGACATGACTGAGGGACTTCACTTCACTTTCACTTCCTTTACAGAGACTTTTTACTTTGATGTAGTCCCATTTGTTTATGTTTGATTTTGTTACTTTTGTTAATGCCATCAATCAAGAATAGAAAATTGCCAAGTAAAGGAGATTTTTCCTATGGAAAGATTTTTCTTCTAGGAGTTTTATAGTTTCATTTTTACATTCAAGTCCTTAATCCACTGTGGGTTTAGTTGTGTGTGTGGTGTACGATGGTAGTACAGTTTTACTTGTTTGAATGTAGCTGTCCAGTTTTCCTATAGCCATTTATTGAAGAGTATGTCCTTTCCCCACTATATTCTTGACTCCTTCCTTGTAAATTGTTGTTGTTGTTCAGTCGCTCAGTTGTGTCCAACTGTTTGCAACCCCACGGACTGCAGGACACCATCTTTCCTGCTGTCCTCCACTATCTCCTGAAGTTTGCTCAAATTCATGTCCATTGAATCAGTGATGCTGTCTAACCATCTCTTTGTAAATTAATTGGCCACGTATATATATGGGTACATTTCCAAGCTCTCTATTCTGTTCTATTGACCTATTTTTATGCATCTGTTTTTATGCCGGTACCACACTGTCTTGAATACTATTGCTTTGCAATATAATTTGAAATCTGTACATGATGTCTCAAGGTTTCTGCCTTTTGCTCAAGGATAATTTTTCAGGATCTTTTGTGGTTTTATGTGCATTTTGGGGTTGTTTACTTCTATGAAAATTGTCATTGGTATCTTGACAGGGATTGCATTGAATCTATAGATCACTTTCAGTAGTACAAACATTTTAATAATACAAATTCTTCCAATTTTTAAACATGAGATATCTTTCCATTTCTTTGTATCTTCAGTCTGTTTCATCAGCATTTTATAGTTGTCAGTGTACAGATCTTTCACTTCCTTGATTAAATGTATTGCTAGATATTTTATTTTTGAAGCAATTTTTTGCTTTCAATTTCCAACAATTTGACTATGATGTAGATATGTTTTTTTTTTTAATGAAATCCTATTCATTGGATATTAAGCATATTTTCCACTAAGTTTGAAAACATTTTGGAAATCATATCTTCACAATTTTTGTTCCCCAACTTCTCTTTCATCTCCCTTTGGGATTCCAGTTATTTTATGGTGAATGACTTGATATTGTTCACAAGTTACTGAAGCTTTTCTTTTTTCTTAGTCAGTGTTACAGTTTAAATACTTTCTATTATCCTGTCTTCAAGTTATTTGCTCTTTTCTTCAAGTCCAAACTTTTGTTAAGCCTATGTAGTAACTTTTAAATTCATACTAAGTTTATAGTTTTAGAATTTGCACTGGGTTCTTTGTTATTGTGTCTATATCTCTAAAGATATCCCTATTTCTTTGTTCATTATGCACATCTTTTCCTTTAATGATATTTTTATAATAGGTATTTCAACATCTTTGTCATCTTTGGGTTTATTTCTATCAACTATACTTTTATTTATAGATCACATTTTTTAAATTTCTTTGTAAGTCTGCTATTTTTCTTTGTATGATGGACTTGTGGCTGCTACTCTATTGAGAGTCTGCTTTCTCTCCTTAGAAAATGTTCAATTTTATTTGAGAATTTAATGAACTTACTCATGACTTTTTCATAATTTATATGAAATCTTAAAAAATTGTACATGTTATTTCCTCAGGATTGAAAGATTATTCTATTGAAGAGCTCAACCAAGAGGTAACTGATTTTCATTTTACTATAATGGTTGTCTTTGGTGTGATCTAATTGCTTTTTATCTACAGAAAATAAGATGTTTATTTTGTTTTTTTGTAAAATCATATAGGAAGCGACTATCTACATTAGTTAACTAACTATAAAGTGACTTAACTAGTGAGAAAAATATTCATACCACTTATAACTTTTTGTCAAAATTAACTTATGGATAATTTTAAAACAAACAGGTTTTGTTTTAAGCTTTGTAAGGACAAACACCCTAAGACTGAAGTAGCCCTACTCATAAGTTCTCATAAAAACTCTCACTGAAATATTTGAAATCTTCTGCAAGACCTCTTCATTCTGGCCAGCATTTTCCAGCACTGTTTGACTTAAGAACTCTCTGTTCAGCTCAGAGCCCTCTGAAGAGCTTTTGTGGGGTTTTTTAGTTTTTGTTTTCTTCCTTCCAGGCCTCATAGAGTCTCACTCTCCATATATACAGCATAGTATTTAGTCAAAAACTCAAGGAAACACTTTGCAGACTCCTGGGCTTTATTTTGCAGAGTTAGCTCATCTTTGGTACCTTGTCCCATAAATCCAGATACCTCAGCAACTCTGATGTCAGAGCTGTTTCTCTGTTTGGGCTCCACTTCCCTGTGTCAAGCTTTGAAAATCCCTCCAGGCAAAAAGCGGGAGTGACTATGGAGCAAGCACTTCTAATATGTTCCTTCTCTCTAGAATCATATCCTTATGCTGCCAGTTTCTACTGCTTAAAAGGAGGTGCTTCATAAATCTTATCAAGTTTTACAGTTACTGACTGTGGAAAGATAACTATAATACTTTCCTCAGTGATTGCCAGCCCAATGCTCATTTCCAAAGCACTTATAAATAATACAATTCCTTTGTCTCACATTTAACAGTTTTTCCCAAACCTGTCACCCCACTTGAGTAAAAAACATTCTGCTTCCCACTGTTCTCTATCCACTCACAACTGATTTACTTTGATTTTTAAAATAACAACTAAAAGTAAAAAGAATTTACAGATTCTCTACTTAAAGATTCTCTGAGGATTATCTCCCAAGAAACACACACACACAGAATACATACAAAACAGTTCTAAACACTATCGCTTTACCATTGTTTGAGGCCCACCAGCAGAGGGGCTCCCCAGAGATAAAAGTGCCAAAGTAAAACCCTGTGTTGCTTTACCGTGGAGCTATGATTTATGCCCAGCTCTAATCCCCATGGTCCCTCGCTTCCCAAGGCATCTTCTTTTGCCTTATTTACATTCTGACCTCCCCTGGTCCACTGAGAAAGGGTTCCACTCAGCACTCAGCCTTACCGTGCTGGGCATACGGTGAGCACGGTGACGAAATTTAACATAATTTTTCAAAAAAAAAAAAAGGTTTCCCACAGAGATAATAGGGGGAATAATGCCTTTCCAGAACTTACACAATGTGTTACTCTTTGATCTAAACTGCAATTCTACTTAGCCTGACTTTGGGCACATATTTATTTGTGACTATAATGTAGTTGCCCTGCAGGATTGATGGGATGAAGGAAGGGGAAAAATTGGAAAAGAAAAAGAGCCGTTATAAAAGAGCCCTAAGAGCAGTTTTTGTGTTGCTTTCATATTCCTTTTTTTATCACCCAATGGTGCAACATATATTTCTTCTACTTTTGTACCTATAATTCATCTTCTAGTAGGTGACTGAATGGGTGGAAGTGACTTTGACTTATTTCTCTCCTGTCACTGTATCACTGTATGTTTATTTAGGTGCTTGGTGAAGTTTTCAGGTACACTTTCATAACCTTCAACAGAAATTTTGACTGAATGGAAATAACTTGAAAGATATTAGAGAATATGATCGAAGTAAATGCTTTTTAGTAGGGGCATCCCTGGTTGCTCAGATGGTTAAGAATCTGCCCACAATGCAGGAGACCAAGGTTAGATCCCTTGGTCAACAAGATCCCCTGGAGAAGAGAATGGCAACCCACTCCAGTATTCTTGCTCTCGAGAATCCATGGACAGAGGCTACATTCTACAGGGTCGCAAAGAATCGGACACGACTGAGTGGCTAACACTTTCACTTTCAAAGGATTTCTTTCAGTTGTAGGAATGTAAACCATGAAGATCTGAGATCTGACATTAAGTTGCTGCTAGTCTTATATTTCAAGATGTCAAATAAATTAATAATGCATAGCCATTGCAGTCAACAGTATATCTATATTTGCATATTTCTAATATGATATATAAAAAACTTTAGTTACTGTATTTTCTCTTACTATATATATTTTTTTATTCTGTAAACATCTTGGCTCTTTACCTCATTTAATTTTTGGAATATACACCACACTCTCCATGTTGATTTTCTCTCTACTCAGAAATCTTTGCCCTTATTACCCATAGTAATTGTCCTACTCATCTTCCAAGTGTAAATTTGTAGAATTATTTCCTGATTTCCCAAGAATAAGGTCTATTTCTAGTTGCTACATACTCTCATAGCATGTTATTCTGAGTTTCCTAAACTTCTTCAGTGTTCATCCTTTTAAATATAGGGAAAACTCTTGAAAAGCAAAAACTATATGTATTTCTTCTACTGCCATAGACCCAGGGTCCACCACAATGTCTTGCATGTAGCAGGTTCTCAGTAAATACATGGTGAATAAATGAATGAATTTTAGGATTCCTTTGAAATGAAAATTCCATAATTTCCTAAAAGAGTCCCTCTTTTATGAGTGACTATATATACACACACAAAGAAAGTCCTTTTCCATGGACTCTAAGATGCCCTGTGCAGAGTCAGAGGCTATAGACCTGCTTATCTATTATTGGTTGACAATAAAATTTAGGACATGAAAAGAGCATCTGATTGTAACCAAGCAACCAACTAAAGTGTGAGAAATTGAGTCCCCTGTATCCTTCTTCATGTAATGCTAGGAACAAATTTGGCTTTTTCCTTATGTGTTTGCTTAATGTATTGGTTGGATTGGTCAGAAAATTCACTAAGAGTTGTTAAGCCCATTGGAAGCATATATTTAATTGAAACCAAACTGGAGCTAGTGGCCTCCACAGTAATAGATCTTATATTTAATATAATGAACTTTTTTTATTCTCTGATGCTAATGTGGGTCTTTAGTTTGTATAGGTAAACATATACATTATATAAAAATGTAAATGAATCTTGATTCATAATTTTGATTATTATGCTGTTCGTCCTAGGAGATGTCACCATGATTTTTAACCATGATATATTTCCACTTTTGCACAGTAACTCTGACTTAACTCCTTGGCTTTTATTCAATTTCTTCCTCCAAGACTGTGCCTTGAATCTAAGACAAAAAGCAGTGTGGTCCACCCAGATACCCTAAGAATGCCTCCAGGAAGAGTCAGAAGGTTATACTTTACAAGTATAAGTCAGTCCTTTTTTTCCCCCATGACATTATATTTAAAAATATATTTTACTTGATTTTTCACTGAAAGTGGGATGATGCAGATTAAATATCTCCTGGATATAACCCTGGTAGCTCAGCTTATAAAGAATCTGCCTGCAATGCCAGAGACCCCAATTCAATTCCTGGATCAGGAAGATGCCCTGGAGAAGGAATAGGCTACCCACTCCAGTATTCTTGGCTTCCTTGGTGGCTCAGTCAGTAAAGAACCTGCCTGCAATGCAGGAGACTTGGGTTCAATCCCTGGGTTGGGAAGATCCCCTGGAGGAGGGCATGGCAACCCAACCCAGTATTCTTGCTTGGAGAATCCCTAAGGACAGAGGGAGCCTTGGCAGGCTGCTGCCCATGGGGTCAGACTCAAACACGACTGAGTGACTAAGCACAGCACAGCATACCTGAGAAATAATTACCGATATTTAGAAGAAAATGTACCAATCAAACATTATATTTTTCACGTGTTAGATGAAAACTACATATATACATTTTCTTTTAGTAAGGAACGCGTTAAATAATAGTAGTATGCTTAAAATGAATCCCCCAAAATCATTTTTCTCTTGTACCAAAAAAGCCATTAATTATAAATATCTTTTCAACTGAAATAAAATAAATCCTAGTGCTATCCAAGCAAATGTATTTATATTTAATGCCTGTGACACATTCACAGAATGCTGCAAGTAATAGGCATCTTGACCCTGTTTATCATATTGAGTTCTGTAACAGCTAAAGATTCCTTCTAATGTTTACATAGATCATAAGCAATAAGATTTGTCTAAATCATCTAGTTTAGTAAATGCCATCCAAACACATCAGCCTAACTGGCCCTCATTAAGAATACAATCTGCCTTCTTCATTAAGAAGAAGAAATATTTGCGATGAAATACTTTTCTAAGTCGCTTAGTTCAAAATCTTATAAATAGGCATGTGGAAAATTAGAAACTCAAATACTGGTGATTCTTTTTACACTAACTTTTAAGCATCCAATGTATACTCAGCCTTTAGCAAAATCAAGGTGTAATTGTTTACCTTGGTCCAATTAAACTAACCTTTATCTGAATGCATGCTGGCAACAATACGTGCATTAATTACAAATGCCAAGCATCACAACACAGCAGGATCTTTCTTTCAGAAAGTATAGGTCTTCAATGAGTTAAAGCATTAAACATCAGAGAAATGTTATGTGTTTCAAGGACTTAGGAAATATAGTAGAAACTCAAGTGCTTTTAAAAACTTATTTTACCTGCAGGATAACCTTGGACAAGATGCCTAATACTAGTTAATTTCCCAAGTTGCATTTTTGGAACATAATTGTAAAATTGAATAGTTTGTTTAACTATATGTTGTACAGAAGAAGCAAATGTCAAGTCTGGCCTAACTATTGGAAATGAAAGCTGAGAATATCCAGAATAAAACAACCATATGATTTTCATCAATTACAAGAAATATCACTATTTTTTCAAAAGAATCCAAATTTATTAAAATTATGCCTAATAATAAGAGACAGAGAAAATGAGGGAAATTGAAGCCATGCTGACTATTTAGCATACATAACATAGAAATAAATGGGTCCCATTTCATTTAACTTCATTTAACAAGTATATTACTATATTGTGTACTTAAGAATTCCCTTGTTTAAGTACTGTGAAGAATATAAAATGTATATAATATAAAATCCCTTTCTTCAAAGAGGATCAGAGCATACAGCAAGAACTACATGTATCCAGCTATAGCCTGGCTATCAGGAAATAGTTATGGAAATTTTTTCCTTCTCTTTCAGACATATCACTATGTTGTAAACAAAAGGACATTGTGACTTTTCCAATGAGATAATCATAGCTCTAAAATCCATATTGGCCTAATTCTCATACTGACTCAGGACATTAAAAATATTTTTAAAATATAATTACAATATGCTATGAGTTAAAGGAAAAGAATACCTAGCATGAAGAAAGTTTAGTCCTTGGAGAGGTAAGGTCTTTTTTCAAATCCAGTTCTGTTACTGGCTGGATGATTGGGCAGCTCATGGAAGATTTTGTTTTCCTGTCTTTATAGGTAATTATGTACAAAACCACCTGCCTTACCTACCTCTTATGGCTAAGAGAATTCAATAAGAAAATATCTACAAATAGTAAACCATTCTTAAAGCTTAAATTGACTCTATTATCACCTTACGTCATTACCTATGCATGGTAACGAAAGGTAACATGGTTGAGCTGTGCCTAAACTAAGAATTTGTTCTCACTGTAGGGATTGTTTTTATTTTATTTTTAGCATCTTTTAATTTTTAATTAATTTTTATTGGAGCATAGTTGATTTACAATGTCATATTAGTTTCTGCTGTATATCAAAGGGAATCAGTTATACATATATTAATACATATATCTACTCTTTTTCAGATTATTTCCCATACAGGTCACCACAGAGCATTGAGTTAAGTTCCCTGTGATACACAATAGGCCATTATTACTTACCAGTTTTATACTTAGTGATGTGTATCAGTCAATCCCAGTCTCCCAATTTATCCCTTTTTCCCTCTTTCCAGTAAACATAAATTTGTTATCTATATCTGTGATTCTATTTCTGTTTTATAAATATGTTCATTTGTATCATTTTTCAGATTTCACATATAAGTGATATCACATGGTATTTATCTTTCTCAGTCTGGCTTATTTCACTTAGTGTGATAACCTCTGGGTATCCATATTGCTGCAAATGGTATTATTTCATTCTTTTAGTTTTATTATGGTCAACATATAAACGGGCATAAGTGATTATTTCCTCTTGGGTGGCTAAATATGGTTCAAGAAGTAGTTCTGTGAGGATGGTAACAGAAAATAGTTAGAAAGGTTACTAATCTTTTTTCACTTGAAATTATTGAAAAATAAAAAATTACCAGTCCTTATTTGTTGGTGAATCTAAGAAATGGTGTGCCTATGTTGACTCAGTAGGGGTATCATTTCATTTTGGCCCATGTAGAGTTGTTAGAATTGTACTCTGGCAATGGCACCCCACTCCAGTACTCTTGCCTGGAAAATCCCATGGACGGAGGAGCCTGGTAGGCTGCAGTCCATGGGGTCGCTAGGAGTCGGACACAACTGAGTGACTTCACTTTCACTCTTCACTTTCATGCATTGAAGAGGGAAATGGCAACCCACTCCAGTGTTTTTGCCTGGTGAGTCCCGGGGACGGGGGAGCCTGTTGGGCTGCCATCTATGGGGTCGCACAGAGTCGGACACGACTGAAGTGACTTAGCATAGCATAGCATAGCATGGATCCCAAGACAGTCAGAGCATCCTCCTGGTTTTCAGAACATTCTCTATACAAGACAACTCTTGTTACTAAAACTGAATTCCTACAGACATAGGAATGACACCAGAAAAGAGGGTTCATTTTCTTAGTTAAATGGATTCTTGAGAGTCATTATTCTGTGGATAAATCTCTTTAGAGTGTCAGTCTAAACCACTATGACAGAATAAACACTATTTCAATGTCAGTCCCACTTCATTGCTTTTCAAAAGTTATATTCATAATCAGTGTAAAATGGGGTACTAAATACTTTAGTAACCCAGAACTTGTTCCATTCCCCAGAACAATACAGAGGTACAGCAAACACTCATCAAAATACACTCCCCGAGCCATTAATTGAAACTCAATCTACTAATTTTTCTTTATGTTGAGATCATATAGATTTATGGCCATTTTTTATTGCTGCTGCTGCTTAGTCGCTTCAGTCAGGTCTGACTCTCCAATTCTATGGACTGTATCCTGCCATGGGATTCTCCAGGCAAGAATGCTGGAGTGGGTTGCCATTTCCTTCTCCAGGGGATCTTCCCAACCCAGGGATTGAACCAGGTCTCCTGCATTGCAGGCATATTCTTTACCTCTGAGCCACCAGGAAAGCCCCTTTCACTGATACCAATCAATAATTTGTCTCATAGATTATTTTCAAAAATTCTGTCTTTCCTAATATTTGTGCCAAATATCAATATTCTAGCAATAATGTTTTCACTTTTTTAGCTTCTTATGTGTTCACACCTTCTAATCTTGGATACTTTCACACCTGAATTATAGACAGTATATGATAGCTCATTACATCCTAGCAAATTTAAAATCCATGGAAACAAGAAAATATCTTTGCAGCCTCTACATCATGAAGCAGTATGTTAGAGGGCTTCACATGCAGCAGACAGTCAGACAATGTTTTCTAAAAGAATAAGTTGGTAAATAGGTAAAACTGATGATTTAGCAATTATTTCTATATTTAAGGATGTTTCAGAGAGATTTTGGGCACTTGACAAAATGAATTGTGTGTGTGTGTACTTTTAAGCATAAAAACTTGAAAAAGTTAGTTTGGGGGAAAAAAAGGAATTTTAGGTCAAGGACTGATGGCTATAAAATTAGCTTGCATAAAAATATGTTATTTGTGAAGTAAACATTAATTAAACAATATTTGCGTGCAGATTTAAAAGCAACATATAAAAGTATTTCAATGTTTCTATTAGTGGCAATGTCTATTTATAAAACAAAATGTTGTTTATAGTAACAAAAAAGATGCAAATTTTTATTTCCAAGTCTAACATGCATTAGACTATTTTAGTTATTGCTATTCATTCTATACAAGATAGAAGAATAAGGCACAAATCATCAGTATAGCTACAGAATTGAACTATCTACATTCAAGACAGAGAAAGAGAGAGAGGAAAGGAGGGAGGGAGGAAAAGGAGAAAGAAATCAGAGAAAAGAAGAGAAGATAAGAAAAAAGAAAGAAAGGAAAGGGCAAGAGAAAGAAACAAAAGGAAGGAAGGAAGGAAAGAAAGAAGGAAGGAAGGAAGGAGGAATGGAGAGAGGAGAGAGCGAGAGGGAAAGAGAGAAAGAGAAAGAAATGTTCAGGGGTAGTAACAAACACTCCATTTTTAACTCCCCTTTGGGAAAAAGAAACTTTCCCACAAATGAAATCATTCTCAAACATGATTCATCTGCATGTTAATGGAAAAATATTTCAATTTTGCTGGTGTCTATTACAGACTGTGTTTGACCCAACTCCCTGCTATTTCAGAAATAGTCATTAGAATTTAATATTGCTGTCTGTTGCATTCACAGTCTGAATATTTTAAAACAGAGGAGGAAATGATTCTGCAAGAGAAAATGCTGGAAAATGCTGTATTTAATTAATGCCCAAGGGAAGCCATGAAAAAGAAAAAAATGGTAGTTGTCACATACTAATTTTATTTTTTATTTTTTTTTCACATACTAATTTTAAACACTGTTTATCAGATTTACTTACATGTACTGTTTCTGCTTCCCACTCAGCAGCTTGATAATAGCAGAGCTGTTCCAGGCTTGACTTCTGGAATTCAGTGTGAGTAATAAGATACAAAGTATAGATGGAGAAGCTGCACTCTAATTAGCTAAATTCTAAGGTTTAGGGCAGACCCTCACCATAAACACCTGCTCATACACAAGCAGAGGTGAAGAACACGCTGCTTGATCCAGCAGAGGAACTATTTAGATCCTTGCAAGGCAAGGAACTACTTGGTTGATGTTATCTTTTCGATTCAAGTTTGATCAGGCCATTTGAGACCCAATTAATCTTAAAAGAGTAGTTTAGACATGTTTCTTTTCTAAATGAAGAGCTATTTCCATGAAGAAAAAGAGAATGAAAGATTATAAGATAAGGGATTTTTCTCTCCCAGTCTTCCTATGTGGCTAGAAGAGGCAGATCTTGTTTCTAAAATGAATTGAATACATGCAAGGGGCTTCCCTGGTGGCCCAGATGGTAAAGAATCTGCCTGCAATGCAGGATACCTGGGTTCAGTCTCTGGGTTGAGAAGGTCCCCTGGAGAAGGGAATGGCTACCCACTCCATGATTCTTGCCTGGAGGATTCCAAGGACAGGTGAGCCTGGCGGGTCACAGTCCATGAGATGGCAGAGAGTCAGATACAACTGAACAACTAAGTCTTTCTCTTTTCTTCAATCCTTTACTTAACAAGAGGCAGAGACTCTGATATTGGACCACCCTCCCCCAGTGTGTCAATTAACTCCTACAAAAAGAAGAGGGAAAGAACTACTATGAGGATTGCCTGGTAGATGCCATGCATGAATCTCATCTATTTTATATTCATAATAATTAAATGAGGTAAATCTTATCCTTATTGATCCATGAAAACTCTTAGACAAGCAACCTGCCAACCAGAATCCTAAATTACGTTTCTACTTCAAGCCTGAGTTGCTTCCATTCATCGTGTGTCTTGTGAAATAGGATGAAGCTTGTTAAATGAAATAAACTGCATTTATTTCTGTTCATCTTCCAAGTCTGCCAGCCAGTCCACAGTTACACAATCACACTGTGGTTATATTTGTTCATGGCATCCTTCTCTCTCCTCATCACTCTCTGATTCAGTTCTGGGCCCTGGTTTTTGACTTGTTGTCTGCAAATATCCCCAGCTCTTTCCAAAATTTTACCATAAGGATAAGATGTGGGGATAGGGAAAAGAAAATCAGATGTACTGGGTTGGGTAGTTCCCCGTAACTCACCCAAATTCATCACCCTCCCAGAATCTCAGAATGCAGCCTCATTTGGAAATAGGGCTGTTTGATGATGTAACTAATTAAGATGAAATCTCATGAAGTCAGACTGGATTAGGGTGGCCCTAATCTAACATACTGGTGTCCTAATTGAAAAAAAAAAAGAAGCACAGACATAGATGTGCCAGTGAAGTCCATATGATGACAGAGGTAAAGATTGGAGCTGAAAAATGCCCAGCCTCTCCATCATCATCATAGCTGAGAGGAGGTCAGGACAGGTTGTCCCAAAGAGCTTCAGAGAGAGTGTGGCCCTGCTAACACCTGGATTTCAGGATTTTAGTACAGCCTGGTGAGACAGTAGATATCTATTGTTTTAAGCCTTGCTGTTAATGGTAAGTTGTTATGTCACCCCTGGAAAACTAACACACCAGGTAACTGGTTTTACTGACTGAAGATTTATTTCTCATGTCCTCCTGTTATCTACCCTGCTCTCTACTTATGCCTGTGCAAGAACTCTATTTTTCCTTCCATTTCACAAAGTCTCTATCTGTTTGAATCCTTTCTTTTCTATGCTAATAAAATATCAGTCACCTTTGATCTTATCTGATCTTCACCTCATCTTCCAGCAAACCTCATGAAAACCTTGGTGTAAAGATAAATTTCAAATAACATTTCAAAATCAAAACAGTTGGAAAAAAAGATGAGGAATGAAAGATTACTTGAAAATTAAGGGCTTGGGATTCCAGAAAAATGAGAAGTGTGGATTCAACCCTACTTGGCATATCTCTTAAGTGGGCAGTCAGTGAGAGATCTGGATTTCAAATGGGTGCTCCCAAGGGAGTGATTGTTCTGATTTTTCATTCTTCTTTCAGGACAGGCAGCAGATGACAGAAAGAAGACCTCCTTTATGCTATTTTATACTGCAATCACTCAAATAATTTGCAATGCCAGACCTAAGGTGTTACAATTGAACCATATACAATTTGTGTATCTGTTAATCACACACTATTATATATAAAATAGATCAACAGCAAGGACCTTCTGTATAGCACAGGGAATTATATTCAATACCTTGTTATAGCCTATAATGAAAACACATACATATATATGAGTGTGTGTTTGTGTGTATATATATATGGGCTGCCGTCTATGGGGTTGCACAGAGTCAGACACGACTGAAGCGACTTAGCAGCAGCAGCACACATATATATATGAATCATATATATCTAGTCATATATATATATATTATATATGTCATATATATATGAATCACTTTGCCATACATCTGAAACTAACGCAGCATTGTAAATCAACTATACTTTGTTGCTGTTCAGTTGTTCAGTTGTGTCAGACTCTTTGCGACCCTGTGGACTGCAGCACATCATGCTTCCTTGTCCTTCACTATCTCACAGAGTTTGCTCAAACTTGTGTCTATTGAGCCCGTGATGCCATCAAACCGTCTCATCCTGTGTCGTCTCCTTCTCCTTCTGCCCTCAATCTTTCCCAGCATCAGGGTCTTTTCCAATGAGTCAGCTCTTTGCATCAAGTGGCCGGATTATTAGAGCTTCAGCTTCAGCATCAGTCCTTCCAATAAATATTCAGGGTTGATTTCTTTTAGGATTGACACTTCAATAAAAAATATTGAATTCTATAACTGAGATTGGCTGTCAATTACTTAGGTCATTGATGACTGCCCCATTTGCCCTTTTCATAGAAACTAACAAAAAGGTGAAGAGAGTCACCAGATGTCCTCTGCATCTTTTTATCAGGTAGGTGACTGTAGCAGGACTTTGCCAACCTGTTTTGTGGCAGTGCAGTGGCCCTGCTGAGATGCCGTCTGCTCTGGAGACCTGGAATCTTGACTGCAGTTACCTGCCAATGTCAGGGACAATTCAAGTCTTGCAGTTATACTGGCAATATATTTTACCCCCAAATCAGGGCACAGTTCCTGACAGGTACAGCTATACCTATGAGAACAATGAAACAGGATATTTAAATTCAAGACTGTCCTAGAAAATCTGAGACTTCTGTCCAATGAAATCTGTTCTGCTAGGTGCCTTTGGTACTGTGAAAGAAAAGCAAAACATGAACTCAATTTGTCTTAAAATGAACAAAACAATGAGTCATTAAAATAACCTTAAATTACATCAAGTATTTTAATTTTGACCTCAAATTGCTGAAAAGTTCTTTTATTATGTTATCATATATGTTATATAAATTTTAATCTATATTTTTCAAAATAATACTAAAAAGTGAAACAAAATGTATTGTTGAGAAGCTGTATATATGGTAATGACAGTAACTTTGTTATACACTCTCTGTTAGTATTAAGTCAGATTGATGATAATGATAATAAATATAGTGCTATTAGCAGTTGATCAAGTGCATTCTAGTACTAGGCAAAGTGCATGTGCTAAGCTTTCACATGCATTATCTAATGCTCACAACAACCCATAATACAAGCATTTTAACTCCATTTTATGAATGAGGAAATATAACCCCAAAATCATACTGTGAAAAAAAATTACAGAGCAGGATTTGGACCTAGTCTATCTAAATACTCAGATGGTAAAGCATCTGTCTACAATGCAGGAGACCAGGGTTCTATTCCTGGGTCGGGAAGTTCCCCTAGAGAAGGAAATGGCAACCCACTCCAGTATTCTTGCCTGGAAAACCCCATGGACAGAGGAGCCCAGTAGGCTACAGTCCATGGGGTCTCAAAGAGTTGGACACGATTGACTGACCTCACTTCACTTCAATCTAAATACAAAGTATCTGGTCATCACCACAATGAATATCATTTAAATGAAACTGTCTTCCATTTTTATCTACCTGACAGACAATGTAACTATGGTAACCATCCCCAATCTCAATTCCCAGAAGGTAACCCATGGTTTCACCCTTTCCACTCCTACATTAAAAACCATCAGAAAGCAAGTGAAGAAGAAGAAGAAAGAGGAGTCAGGAGGAAGAGAAGGAGGTGGGAGAGAGAAACAGAAAGAAGAGAAAGTAAGTACATGGAAATGAAGGGAATCACCAGTGAATCTTCTTTATTTGGTGGGAAAGTAATATTTCCCTTTGTTGACCAAGAGATTATCTGAAACAACAAGGGAAGAAAGAAATCAATATGATACTTAAGGCACATTTAACATGGTTATACATGCTGCTTATGAAAGAGAAGTAAAGGATGAAATAGGTTTGGATCATGGACAATTTCATTTTCAGTGATGAGGATTTTAATTTATTTAAATGTGGTCAAAATAGAAGAAATAGAAGCATTTTATATTCAGTATATAGATATGCTGTGTTTTGGCTTGTCTATACAGTGGAGATTTTTATTTCATGAACAAGAAACTAACTGTTGAAAAGGCTTAATCAATTTTGTTTTTATCTTTGAGACAATCTAGTTTACTTTATTCATTAACCATACTTTCAAAATATTCATAATTCTTTTAGCAACAATATATGCTTGCTTTTTGACAAAGGACAATTTTACTGATTAAAAACCAGGCTGCTGTGCTTAGATATGTACCAGTTACCATGGAAACAATTTTACTTTGACTCAGAGTATATCTTGTTTTAGGAAGACTAACCCGTTGTTATGGCAATGAGAACTTGAGCATTTCCCCCACAAGAAGACTAGCAGAGGATAAATAATAGTGTTGCCAGTCATGAAGTGTATACAAACACAAGTGTGCTCACCTTAGGTAGCTTATAGAGTCATGGCTTCTAAAGACACTAGATACCACTGTAATCTTGTTAGGAAATCTCTCATCCCATGTGGTTCCCTTGTTTCATATTTAAATATAATAATTAAGAATACAGCCTGAAATTTTCCTTACTGAAGGCAACAAATTCAAATCATAGTTTCTATAGCAACCATATATGATGTTTCATTAAAACTTTAATAGAAACTATAGTTGAGATACTATAAAAATCATAACTATCACCTATTTCAACATATAATGGCAATGGTGATGATAATTATGAGAGTCAAAAAATATACATAATGATACCAAATATCTGGCATGTTTCTAAGACTTCTTACTATATTAAAACATTAAAATTCTCATAATACCTCTCCTTGAGTGGGGCTTTATTAATATCTCCATGTCACAGAAAAGAAAACTGAAGCACAAAGAGGTCCATTTTTTTTGAGCCTGAAACATTAGTTTTCATTTTAAGCCTGACAAATGTTTGACAAACAACTGAAGAGTCTCCAGATCACTAAATAATAGTCCACTGCCTTACAATTAAGCTAGAACATATGCACACCAGAAGGTCAGGGTGGTGGAAGACTCTGGGACTTGATTTAGAACAACTTCAAGTTTACTTCTTGAACAATTCTCCAAGAGCGAGTTGTCAAAATAGGGAAGCAAACTTAAAGAAATATACAGACATTGTAAGTCCTCACAAATGAGTATTTAGAAATATGCAAACACCAGTTTTCACTCCAGCAGAGATCTCATCCATTTCCATGGCTTCAGCCGTCACTGATGGGACTGGAGTCCCCAGATCTCCATGTCTAGCTCAAGGTTACAAAGAGGTCAGTTAATGTATTCAAAGTGACAGAGCAAAGAAGTGTCAGAGCCAAGAACCAAACCTGTAAAATCAAAGGTCTTAACTACTTCCTCAGGTAGCATTTCCTCATTGCTGAATGCATTTGTTTTAATTTTCTTATGATAATATTAAATATCAACTTAAATTTCACATATTTTAAACAACTTTAGTTATTTAAATAACTTTAATAATTTAAATACTAAATTATATTTTTACAATAAGAAGCTTTTCTAAGGGGGAGTATAAATTTCACACAGAAATTGACAATATAAACTTGAATTTAACTGAACTTAGTGATTTTTCTCAGTAATAACCCTGTGTTGTTACTATATTTAATGTTAAAGTTAACTAATATTTAAGTAATTTGGGGTCATAAATGTGAAAGCCTTATTCAGACTGGAGGGAGTAGGATTCTTTGAGGGATTATTCTGAATGTATTTGTAAGTCTGAAATATATAAGCAAATATGAAAATGGCAACTAAAGGATTTGCTGTGATAGGACTCGTATTAGAATTGCAAAATATTTTATTTCAGGGGCTTATGCCTTTTCTCATAAAAATTTTTCAGCCTTTTTAAATCAAAGCCATTTTTCTTGCTAGTTTATGTGTTGCAGATGAATTATGAATTCATCTCATTTTCGTCTCTTAGGCAATGATTACATAAGTGTTTCAGTAACACAAGATATTCGTTCCACTTTCTGTTATTGAAGAAATGTATATTATTGAAAAATAAATTGCCTTATCTACTACATTGTTTCCAGTGTAGGTAAGTGAATTTTCTATAAATAAATAGTTTCTACAAAGATAATGGTTGACCTGATAAAGGTTGTAGACAGATAAAAAAAAAAAATCACTGCAATAAATATTTCCTAAATGCAGTGATATTAGAAGTACTTCCTTTTGAATCACAAGTAGGACAAAAATGCTAATATTACCACCCAATCCACACTGCACTGAAGCCCTAGCCAGCAATGACACAGGCAAGAGTGGTTTTCAGAGGGTTACCAGATGTTCCTTTTATACTAACATCCAAAACACTTAATAGCTTATATTAAAATGTTCTTAAATAAAGAGCACTGCAAACAGTAATTTGCTGAAATAGCAATGTAGGTCAGTAAGAGCCAGGCTTCAGCTTATGGCTTGCCCCTGCTTGTGCTTGGGCTAGCTTGCCAATGCACATGTCGCATTCATGTGTCAACACTTCTGACTCACCCACGGCTGAAATTCTACACCTCGGGGTCCAGCTCGACATACACTTCCATTAACGATTGTTCACACAATATTCGTCCTCTATTTCACTCTAGCGTTTAGCCTTAAACACATATGCTCAGATCTAATTCACTGATAAAAATGTTGGATACATTGCTATGACCTCGATGCTTCAAATTGCAAAGGGAAACAGGAATTTGCTTCTAGGCATGCTCATTTCCTGATGACTGGAATCATTAAGTAGTTGGTACTGGGGTCTTGGACCTCAGGAAGAAGACCAACTTGGAGTCACAAGTGTGTGTGTGTGCGTGTGTGTGTGTGTGACTAGTTCTATCATGAGTACGTATAGTATACGATGTTCAAATAGTGACTGAATTTACTGATTATCAATTAGCGCATATATTACTACATCTAGAGATCAGTTTTCAAGGTAGGAACTGTTTTCCTTAAACATATAAAAATTGAAGTGTCTAGGGAGAAAAAAAATAGTTTACCTGAAGTGATACAATTAGTAAGTTATGGGTCTGAGATAAGAATAAAGGTCTTATCAAAAATATGTATTCCTATATATTTGTGTTTCTCTTTCTTACTTACTTCACTCTATATGACAGACTCTAGGTCCATCTATATCTCTAAAAATGACTCAGTTTCATTAAAAATGATATAGATGAACCTATTCCCAGGGCAGGAATAGAGACGCAGATGTGGAGAATGAACATGTGAACACAGGAGGAAACGTGAAGGGTGGGATGTATTGGGAGAATGGGATTGACATAGATACACTGCTGCTGCTGCTGCTAAGTCTCTTCAGTCGTGTCCGACTCTGTGCAACCCCATAGACGGCAGCCCATCAGGCTCCCCTGTCCCTGGGATTCTCCAGGCAAGAACACTGAAGTGGGTTGCCATTTCCTTCTCCAATAGATACACTACTGTGTGTAAAATAGATAGCTAGTAGGAACCTGCTGTATAGCACAGAGAGCTAAGCCCGGTGCTCTGTGATGATCTAGAAGGGTGGGATGGAGATCCAAGGGGAAGGGGGATGTACCTATACATATGGCTGATTCACTTTATTGTACAGCAAAAACCAATACAACATTGTAAAGCAATTATACTTTAATAAAAATAAATTTTTAAAAATATGTTTATTTCCCTATAGCAAAGCATCTCTCAAAAAATATTTAAAATATTTTTAGAAGATAATTCTTAACTATATTGTAGGAAGAATGTTTTGCCTATCAAATTGATTAAGTTATTTTAGAAACAATGTGTTTACTTTTCTTCTTTTTCCCCACATGCAGATCATAACATTCTATAGGAATTTCATCATTTTATTTTTTTTATTAAATATACTATTTTATTTATTTATTTTTTTCTTTTCTTTTTTTTTTAATTTTATTTTTAAACTTTACATAATTGTATTAGTTTTGCCAAATATCAAAATGAATCCGCCACAGGTATACATGGAATTTCATCATTTTAAAAGATGCTAAAACTTTTTATTCTTTGTTTTATAATTATCTTTATCTCTTAAACCATATTTCTTCACATACATCAAATTTTCCATTTTTTTTCTAATCCATTTTTGAAAGAAATAACAGCTTTAACTTTGAATCTATATGCTCTTTCCACACCTCACCCCCAACAATACTAAAGGCCTATTTATAGAAGTTTCGTTTACTGAGTACATTACATCTTGCTATCAAGAAAAAATTACAAGACATATGAAAAGGATATACAATGTGGAGAGTCAGAGTAAGTATCAGAACCAGACTCAGCTATGCTAAGGATGTTGGAATTATCAGACCAGGTATTTAAAATAACAGTGATTAAAAATCTAAAAATTCTAATGGATAAATTAGTGTGCAAGAAAATATAAACGATGTCAAGAGAGAGATGGGAACACTAAAGAAGGAAGCAATAAGAAATGTTGGAGATCAAAAACACCATCAAGAACTATGGGACAACTACAAGAAGTCTATCATAAGCATAAAGGATCTTCTAAAAGGGAGAAAGGAATCAAAGAAAGGTTTGAAAACTAATGACAGAATTTCCCCCAAATAAAGTCAACCAACCAAACCACAGATTCAGGAAGCTCAGAGACTATTGAGCAGGACAAATATCAAAAAACAACTACACCTGGACATGCCACTTTTATTTTTCAAACTACAAGAGAATTAAAACTAAAGAAAATCTTGAAAGAAGCCAGGGGCAAGGGGAGGGGGGGGATGACACTTTATATATAGAGGAACAAAGATAATAATTGCATCCAACTTTTCCTTAGGAGCTGTGCAAGCAAGGGGAGAGTAGAGTGAAATATTTAAAACACAGAAAAACATCCAGAAACTAGAATTCTGCATCCAATGTAATCAACATGTAATCTTCACTCTAACCTTCACTCTAAAAGTGAAGGGAGAAATAAAACTTGACAAACAAAAATTGAGACAATTTGTTGCCAGTAGATCTGCCTTGCAAAGAATGTTAAAGGAAATTCTTCAGAGAGAAGTAAAATAATAATAGGTCAGAAACTCACCACTACAAGAAGAAAGGAAAAGTATCTGAGAAGAAACAAGTGAAAGTGAAAGAAAAACTGTTTTTTTCATAAGTTTTTTATGTTGTTTTATTTAATTGGAGTATAACTGCTCTACAGTGTTATGTTAGTTTCTGCTGTACAACAATGTGAATCAGCTCTACCTACACATATACCCTCTCCTTCTTAGGCCTTCCTCACACCCCCACATTCCATCATTGTAGGTCATCGCAGAGCACCAAACTGAGCTCTCTGTGCTATACAGCAGCTTCTGACTAGCGATTTTTACACATGGTAATGTATTTAAGTCAATGCTACTCTCTCAATTCATCCCATCCTCCCCTTCTCCCCTTGTGTCTACAAGTCCATTCTCTGCATTTGTACTTCTATCCCTTGCCCTAAAAATAGATTCATCAGTACCATTTTTCTAGATCCCATTTATATGCATCAATATACAATATTTTTCTTAATTTATCTAACATAATAATTTGTTCAAAGTAGTAATAGCAACAAGATATTCAATTATGTATGCTTAGATCTGTCCTGGGTGTTCTTTGGAAGGAATGATGTTAAAGCTGAAACTCCAGTACTTTGGCCACCTCATGCAAAGAGTTGACTCATTGGAAAAGACTCTGATGCTGGGAGGGATTGGGGGCAGGAGGAGAAGGCGACAACAGAGGATGAGATGGCTGGATGTCATCACTGACTTGATGGACGTGAGTCTGAGTGAACTCCGGGAGTTGGTGATGGACAGGGAGGCCTGGTGTGCTATGATTCATTGGGTCGCAAAGAGTCGGACACGACTGAGTGACTGAACTGAACTGAACTGATGTATGACTGATGACAGCAATGTTACAAGAGATGGGAAGGAAGAGTCAGCATTGTTTTGTTATTATAAGGTCCTCACACTTAGCATATTGTTATTTATAGCAACACTTGATACAGTATTGTTTAAAAGTGGACTTGGATTAGTTATAAAGGTGTATTGCACTCTAAGGCAACCAAGCGCTAAAAGAGAACTATAGGTGAGTAAGCTAAGAAAGAAAAGAAAACAAAGCCACATAAAATGCTCAAGAAGTGGGGAAAAAAGAGGCAAGACAAAAATAGATGAAAATAACAAGGGTGACAAATAGAAAGTAGTAATAACTTTGGTAAATATTAATCCAACTATATCAGTAAGCACTTTGAATGCTGATGATCTAAATGCATCAATTAAACAACAGAGATTTTGGTAGGTCAAAAAGTAAGTCGAACTCTAAGTTGCTACAAGAAGCTCATTTTAATAGACAAAGAGAGACTGAAAGTAAGTGGATAGAGGAAAATATAACACTCTAATATTAAGGAAAAGAAAACAGAAGAAACTTTAAAGCAAGGAAAGTTGTCAGGGATAAAGAATAGCATTAAATAATGATAAAGGATCAATTATCCAAGACGAAATTTAAAACCTTAATATGTACGTGCCTCACAGTAGAGCACCAAAATATATGCAACAAAACCTGATAGAATTACAGGTTAATTTGAAATCAATGAATCCACTAAATAGTTGGAAACTTTTCAACACCCCTTTCTCAGCAATGGACTGATTCAGCAGAAAGAAAATCAGTGAGGACATAATGGAACTCAACAGTACCATCAATCAACTGGATATAATGGACATTTATAGACTACTTCATTCAAGGACAGCAGAATACACATTTTTCTCAAGTTCACATGGAGCATTCAACAAGACAGACTTAACACATGTAAAACTATAGAAATCATAGAGCATTTCTAAATGGGCATTCATATGAGTCAGTTATTCACCTAAGAAAGGAGAGTAAATCAGCATATGAAGCTCAGGCTGACTCTTTTACAAGATGAGGACTACTACTACTTCTCTACAAGGTGGATAAAAAGTTGTTGTGGATTTTTCATGGAGAAGGACTGCATGTACAAAGACATGACTCAACAATGAACATCTGGAAAGCCAGTTGTTGCAATGAAGCTAAGAAACATCAAGGAAAAGAGACTGAGCCTAGATTAGGACATAAATTGTGTTCTGTTGAGTAATGAAAAAAGTCAAGTAGGAATGTATGATTTTGAACTACTCTGTTTACACCCATGGCAGATGCATGTTGACGTATGGCAAAACCAATACAATATTGTAAAGTAAAATAATAATAATAATAAATAAATAAATAAAAATAAACTAATCTGTTTTTTAGAAGTTTCTCCAAAGGAAAGGAGAGAGTTTAGCTAGATAAACATGTTGGATCAATAATTTATGTATGTGTTGCTTGTTTCAGATGGGAAAGCTTAAATATGTCTCTTTGTCAAAAAGGAAAAATTGGTGAACAAGTCTTCTATAGCTGAAAGAGAATGAGATACAGGTTAAGGTAAGAGAGACATCTGTTCCTCTTGGAACTAGGAATTGTAGGGATGCAGAAGTTTGAATTGGGAGATAAATACTTCTCTGAGACAAAAGAAAACAACACAGATATTAGATTAGCTGATATTAGAGTCTGATATTAGATTATCTCTTCTAACAGCATGATGTAATAAAAAGCAGTTACATATACATCTTCATGGAACTCAATGCCTGAAGTTTACAATTCATTCCTATTAATAATTTCATTTTACCATCTTATACTATGATTTATAAAAAATGAGGAAATAATTGATTTTTACATACTTTACTTTTTCAGAATCTAGCCAGCAGCAGGAGGCAGGGAGCACCTTGCCTTGCTCATCACATTTCCCTGTGTACCTGAAACATTGTGGTCACTCTGTACATTGCTAGAGAATCAACTCCTAAGGAATCACATCATTTAGGGGTTTCCCAATCCGTGTTTCTTGTGTCCTCCCCCTGGTGTCTCTCTAGAAGCTGTGCCTTAATCATATTACTGAGCTTTGAAAGAGAATCTTGGCATGTGATGTCGAGACCCTTCCTCTTTCCTTTCCAGAGAGGCCAGCTGGCATTCAGCTAAGGCAATTAAGTGAACAGGTCTTTCTAGCTCTCAAATTAAATGAATAAGCCTATATTCAGGAATTTCAGTTTCATCAGAAATAGAGATATTTTGGTCTGCATCTGCCAATTTTCTAGCCTATTTCATGTTTGATTCAGAACTTCGGTAAGGAAGCTGGTATTATTTATTGACCTCTTTCAAAGTTTGTGACACACATAGTTCAGCAAACCAGTTGGGAAATAGCTTATTTTTGGTGGGTTACAGTAAAGAAATATATTTCTTTATTAGGATCTACAGCAAAATCTTTATCAAGTCTGTCCCTTGCCTGCTTTGACCTTAAAAAAAAAAAAAAATCACCTAGGCCTATGTGCAAGCTAACTTGCTTCAGTCATGTCTGACTCTTTGCCACCATATGAACCGCAGCCTGCCAAGCTCCTCTGTCCATAGGATTCTCCAAGTAAGAATAGTGGAGTGAGTTACCATGCCCTCTTCCAGGAGATCTTCCTTACCCAGGGATGAAACCTATATCTCTAAATCTCCTGCACTGACAAGCAGGTTCTCTACCACTATTATCACCTGGAAAGCCTATTATAGATTTCAAATTTTTACATTATATATGACATTTATTTTTCTCTGACTTCCTTTACTCTGTATGACAGTCTCCAGGTCCATCCAGGTCTCTGGAAATGGCATAAATTGTACAGATGAGCCTATTTGCAGAGCAGAAATAGAGACACAGATGTACAGAACAAATGTATTCCTCTTGCACAGGAGACATAGGTTTGATCCCTGAGTTGGGTAGACCCCCTGGAGAAGGAAATGGCAACCCACTTCAGAATACCTGCTTGGAAAATCACATGGACAGAGGAGCCTGGCAGGCTACAGTCTGTGGGATCACGAAAGAGTCATACAGGACTTAGGACTAAGCAACAAAATGGATTACCAAGGTATAAATTGGGAAATTGGAATTGACGTATTCATACTACTATATATAAAATAAGTAACTAATGAGAACCCTCTCTATACCACAGCTGTTTGTAGGACATATATTAAGTTATCCTTAAAAATGTATTCCAATATATAGTATGTACAGACAAATACTGGGCTTCCCTGGTACCTCAGTTGGCAAAGAATCCACCTGTGATGCAGGAAACCCCAATTCAATTCCTCAGTTGGGAAGATCTCCTGGAGAAGGGACAGTCCATCCACTTCAGTATTCTTAGGCTTCCCTAGTGGCTCAGATGGTAAAGAATCCACTTGTAATGTGGGAGACCTGGGTTCTGTCCCTAGGTTGGGAAGAGGAGGGTATAGCAACCCATTCTAATATTCTTACCTGGAGAATCCCCATGGACAGAGGAGCCTGGAACACTACAGTCCATGGGGTCACAACTAAGCGACTAAGCACAGCACAGCACAGACAAATACTGTTTGATCCCACTGATATGAGGTACCTAGAATAGTCAAATTTATCAAGTCAGAAAGTATATTGGTAGATGCCAAGGGCTGGGGGTGGAGAAGCAGGTGGGGAAGGAGAGTGGGAAGTTAGTTTTTAATAGGGTCAGGGTTTCAATTTAGGAAGGTGAAAAATTCAGGAGATGGATGGTGGTGAGAGATGTACAACAGTGTGAATGTACTTAATACCACTGAATTGTATATTTCAATGTGGTTAAAAAAAAGTTTCCTCATATCTAATATGAAAATAATCCCTGCCCTCCCTACTTTGCATAAATATGAAGATATTAAAATGAGATTAGAATTATGCCTCCTCCCAATCATTAAACCACCCATTGCTCCCTAAAGGTCACCATTAACTAGAATGTGAAGGCCCTTGTTCACCATTAACCAACACTAGACCTTATTTTGACCTGTTTTAGAGTTTAAAAATGGAATCATAAATGAAGAAAAAGAGAGATTTGTAAAACAACAAAAATCTAAAATATTCACAACATTTGAATGTGAAAAGTGCTATACTGAGATGACATCATTGTTTTTGCTATAACCAGCATATGTGCTCCCTCCCAGCTGGTGCTATATTAGGTAAGACCAGTATCCTCATCACATCTGTCCTGATCATGGCAACAGCCTCCCCAAGAGTCCCTGTGTCCTTCTGGGACTATTTCCATCCTCAAATGGCTGTCATACTCAAGGAGGAGGAGAGAGATGATCCTTAAGGGAAATGGTTTACCTTTAGGGGTGATGTCTGAGACAAAATTTGTGTTTGGGTAGTTCATCGGGAAGCAGGAGTGAAGGCAGGAGGGACAGACCCAGGCAGAATTATCAAGAGGGGCTCATTGACAACAAGGAATTGGATGCACCCATAGAACATGCCTGGCCCTCTCAGCATCCACCCCTCAGGGTCATAAGAGCCCAGCCATTCCCTGTGCTCCTTTTGCTGAGACACCTATGAGATGAAGTCACCACCTTCTGGGACTTGAAGTCACTGCCTCCTGGAACTGGAGCTGAGAACAAGGTGAGGGAAATGATGTAAGGCCAAGAAGGTCACAGCTTAGGTGGATGGAGGCTATCCGTATGCTGCTTTCTTGTTTTTGTTAATATATTTCATTGAAAAACAGATATCATATGATACCATTTACATGTGAAATCTAAAATATGACACAGAAGATCCTATCTAAGAAAAAGAAACAGGCTCAGAGACATTGAAAACAGACTTGCCAAGAGGAAAGAGGGGGTGGACTGGGAATCTAGGATGAGCAGATGCAAACTATTATACATGCAATGGATCAACAAGGTTCTACTATCTCACACAGAGAACTATATCCAGTATCCTGTGATACACCATAATGGGCAAGAATATAAAAAAGAATGTTGTTGCTGTTCAGTCACCCAGTCATGTCCGACTCTGTGACGCCATGGGCTGCAGCACGCCAGGCATCCCTGTCCCTCACCATCTCCCAAAGTTAGCCTAAGTTCACGTCCATTGCATCAAAGTTGCCATCAAGCCATCTCATCCTCTGATGCCCGTTTCTCCTTCTGCCCTCAATCTTTCATCAGGGACTTTTACAATGAGTAGGCTTTTCACATCAGATCACCAAAATACTGGGGCTTCAACTTCAGCATCAGTCCTTCAGAGTTGACTTCCCTTAAGATTGACTGGTTTGATCTCCTCGCTGTCCAAGGGACTCTCAGGAGTCTTCTCCAGCACCACAGTTCGAAGGCAGCAATTATTTGGCACTCTTCCTTCTATATGGTCCAGCTCTCACAACAATACATGACCACTGGGAAGACCATAGCCCTGACTATATGGACCTTTGTTGGCAGAGTAATGTCTTGGCTTTTCAACACACTGTATAAGTTTGTCATGGCTTTCCTGTCAAGAAGCAATCATCTTCTGATTTCATGGCTACAGTTACCATCTGCAGTGATTTTAGAACCCAAGAAGAGGAAATCTGTCACTACTTCCACTGTTTCCCCTTCTATTTGCCATGAAGTAATGGGACCAGACACCATGGTCTTAGTTTTCTCAATATTTAGTTTTAAGCTGGCTCTTTCACTCTCTTCCTTCACCCTCATCAAGAGGCTCTTTAGTTCCTCTTCACTTTCTGCCATTAGAGTGGTATCATCTACATATCTGAGGTTTTTGATGTTTCTCCTGCCTATCTTGATTCCAGCTTGTAACTTGTCCTGCCAGGCATTTCTCATGATGTGCTCAGTGCATAGGTCAAATAAACAGATTGACAGCAGACAGCCCTGTCATACTCCTTTCTCAATCCTATACATTTCCATACAGGGTTCTAACTTTTGCTTCTTGGCCTGCATACAGGTTTCTCAAAAGACAGGTAAGATGGTCTGGTATTCCCATCCCTTTAAGAGCTTTCCACAGTTTGCTATGATCCACACAGTCAAAGGCTTTAGCATAGTCAATGAAACAGAGGTAGATGTTTTTCTGGAATTCACTTGCTTTCTCTATGATCCAGCCAATGTTAGCAATTTGATCTCTGGCTCATCTGTCTTTTCTAAACCCAGCTTGGACATTTGGACGTTCTTAGCTCATGTAATGATGAAGCCTACAATGCAAGATTTTAAGCATGACCTTACTAGTGTGGGAGATGAGTGCAATTGTCCAATGGTTAGCACATTCATTAGTACTATCCTTCTTGAGAAGTGGGATGAGGATTGACCTTTTCGAGTTCTGTGGCCACTGCTGGGTTTTCCAGACTTGCTGACATACTGAATACAACACTTTGATAGCATCATCTTTTGGGGTTTTGAATAGTTCTACTGGAATTCCATCACATCCATTAGCTTTATTAACAGCAGTGCTTCCTAAGGCCCACTTGACTTCACACTCCAGAATGACTGGCTCTGGGTGAGTGACCACATCATCATAGTTATCTAGTTCATTAAGATACGTTTTGTAAAATTCTTCAATGTATTCTTTCCATTCTTGATTTCTCCAACATCTTCTAGATCTATAGTCTACTAGATCTAGAACTATAGTCAATATCCTGTGATAGACTGGAAAAGAATATATAAAAAAAGAATATGTCTATTATAAATCTGAGTCACTATGCTATACAGCAGAAATTAACACAACATTGGGTGCTATCTGTTTCATGTATATAGTGAAACAGATTTATTTCCACACATAAACTAGGGAGTTTTTTTTATAATAGAAGTATAGTATTTTAAATCATAAAATATGAAAATACACCCACAGATCATTTTGCAATAGATACAAATATTGAACCACTATGTTGTACACCTGAATCTAATATAATATTATATGTCAATTATACGTCAATTAAAAAAAAAATCACTGACAGTATGTAAGCAAAAACTTAGTTAAAACTAAGTATAAATGCTTCAGTTAATATAACTATTCATTTTTGCCAAATTGATACTTGTTTTATTTGTTTTTATTACCTGTGGTTTTGTAGGCAAGAAAAATTGACATTTTCTGAATGAAGAGAAAATATGAGAGAAAAATCTTATAGTTAAGAAAATTACCAATTTTTCTACTAATTAAACCACTGTTGCTTGGTTTGAGCAGCTTTGCTTACACTCTGTTCTTCAGGTATATAGTTGGAGATGCACTAATTCCGTCTACTTTGCTGCCAAGTTGATTTTTCTGAAACTCTAGTCTGATCAAATAACTTTCCTCCTTAAAATCACCATTCCTGACAACCTGCATCATGCAATTCCCCAAAACCCTCCACTTGTCACTGACGTTTGCTTTGTAGGGATTGCTTCTTTCCTGGAAACTACCACCACCCTCTAACTAAGTCCCCCTAGAAGCCCAGCACAAGTTTCCCTCCCAGGCCACCTCTGAGCCCCTTGAGGTGGGAGTTCCCTCCTGGGCTTTTCATGTATGCTTTTCCAAAGTGTTGGGTTTTTTTTTTGTTTTTTGTTTTTTTTTTATATATATATGTGGCTAGATAATCTCTCTGAATTTTGGTTGAATTTTAACCCCATCTGCAAACACATGTACCCCTCAGCTCAAAGTTACTCCCATCAAGGCATCAGCTGGTCCTCTCTCTGTTCACTGACCCTGGGAAATTCTATAAAATACTGATCTTCAACTTCTACCCTAAAATACAATTTTCCTTTAATCACCCACCCACTAAACATGATTAGGGATATGGTGCCATGTCCTCAAACTATGCCATTCACTGTAGTAATAGCACAGTTTTGATTTGAGAACCTTGTTTCAAACACAAAGTCTTAAGAGAAACTACAAAAGAGTGAAATCCTACAAAAGTTTAGGAAATTGAGACTCTATTCACATGGTGTGGGGGGATCCAAGTGCAGGGTCACATACTTTTTGTGACAAGAGGTAGCCTAAGCATGCTTCAGTGTATAAGTTTCTTGTTACCTTTCATCTGTCACCCACTGCAAGCTTGTTCTTAATTATTTCTTTGTAAAGAGCCAACATTAAATATGCACTGAGTGAGCTGGTTGGAAAGAGAAGAAAGGGGAAGGAGAGATAGAAAAATGAAAGAACAATAATAGTTCTTGGGTTTTCTGAAGCACAAGAGAACACTTGAGTGTGGTTCCAGCAGAAGCGGCACCTGAAAAAAACACAGGTGTTGACTTTGCTGAAGGGGACATCCTGACAGCCAATATGAAAGCTAACACATGTAGCTAGAAAGTGAAACAGTAAGTTAAAATGACCTGATGCCTGAAAATAGGTATTTCCATTTGATCTAAACAATGACAAGTGTCCAATAGCCAAGCACTATGAATCAATACAGAAGCTGTGCACCTTAAACTCTAGTAAAAATAGACTATCAAAGGTAAAAACTGTGAACATAAATACATTTAAAACAGCTGACTATAAACAAAAAGACATCCAGAAGAATAGGAAAAGATATTTGCAAGTGAATGACAAGGGATAGAGCTCCAAAACATACAAACAGCTCAATATATTGAACAAAGAAAAACCAAAAATGGGTTAAAAGATCTAAACATATTTCTCCAAAGAAGACATAGATGATCAAGAGGTGCATGAAAAGGTGCTCAGTATTGCTAATTATGAGAGAAACACAAATCAAAACCACAATGAGGTATCACCTTACACTGGTCAGAATGGCTATCATCCAAAAATCTACAAAAAATAAATGCTGGAAACGGTGTGGAGAAAAGAGAACCCTCCTGTACGGTTGGTGGGAATAAGTATGGTGCAGCCACTATGGAGAGTAGTATGGATGTTCCTTAAAAAAAGAAAAATAGAGCTAGCATATGATCTTGCAATCCCACTCCTGGGCATATATCCAGAGAAAACCATAATGTGAAAAGATGCATGCACCCCTGTTCATAGCAGCACAATTCACAACAGATATGGAAGCAACCTAAATGACCATCAACAGAGGAGTGGATAAAGAAGATATGGTATATAGTAATATAAACAATATACTTAGCCACAAAAAGTGAAATACTGCCATTTGCAGCAACATGGATGGATCTAGAGATGACCATACTAAGTAGGTCAGACAGAGAAAAACAAATATTATATGGTGTCATTCATATGTGGAATCTAAAAAATGTGGTCAAAATAACTTATTTGCAAAACAGAAATAGACTCGGATATAGAAAACAAACTCATGGATACCAAAGGGACAGGGATAGAGGGATAAATTAGGAGTTTGGGATTAAAATATATGTACTACTATATGAAAAATTGATACTTTCAAATTGTGTTGCTACAGGAGACTCTTGAGAGGCTCTTGGACTGCAGGGAGAACAAACCAGTCAATCCTAAAGCAAATCAACCCTGAATATTCATTGGAAGGACTGACGCTAAAGCTGAAGTTCCAAAACTTTGGCCACCTAATGCAAAGAGCTGACTCATTGGAAAAGCCCCTGATGCTGGGAAAGATTGAAGGCAAAAGAAGAAGGGTGTGGCAGAGGATGAGATGGTTAGATAGCATCACTGACTCAATGAACATGAATTTGAGCAAACTCAGGGAGATGGTGAAGGACAGGGGAGCCTGGCATGTTGCAGTTCATGGGGTTGCAAAGAGTCAGACAAAACTTAGTGACTGAACAGCAACAGTACATAACATAGAAACCAACAAGGACCTACTATACAGCACAGGGAGCTATATCAGTATTTGTAATAACTTGTAAAGGAAGAGACTGTAAAAAAGAATACACACACACACACATACCCACATATATAAACTAAATCACTTTGCTGTATACCTGATACTAACACAGCATTGTAAATCAACTATATTTCAATAAAAATTTTAAAAATCACAGCTGAGTAATCCAATCACGATTTCACAGAAACTTGAACAAAGTCATATAAAAAAGAAGTGTATGTCATAACATTCAGGGAAAGTTACAAAATTTACAAGATCTACTACTGGGGAATAAAGACTGGTGGCCAAGATGGAAAAATGGGTTTGGGAAATCTCAGCAAGGATGGTGCTATAACTCTACAAATCAAGCAAAGGAAGGGACCATGTTGGAGACTCTGAGATACCTATCTTTATGATACTGAATTTCAGAATTTTCCTTTTGAGATGAAGTGAGCACAGAGAAAGAAAATACTCTATCCTAATGGTGAGCTACACTAAGGGTGAATGAAAACCAAGAAACACTTTTCATTTATAGCTTCACATTTTATACGAATTATGTACTTATTTACTTTTCCAGGGATAACTAATACTCTTACTTGGGAAAAGGTATATTTTTAAAATATATGTTCTAACTATAAGGTAGCATCCAAATATAGCCAGATTCAAGAAATGTTTAAAATGGAAAAACTAGAACTTCCCTGGTGGTCCAGTGGTTAATACTCCATGCTGCCAATGCAGGGGGCATGGGTTTGATCCCTGGTCAGGGGACTGAGATATCACATGCCCCATGGTGCAGACAAAAGACTTTTTTTAATTTAAAGATAAAATAAAACGGAAAGATTTTAAATGGTAGGACAACACCCAGGCAGTGAGTTTTCTTTGGGTAGTTAAATATCTTCTGACTACTGCAGAAAGTTCCATCACTCCTGACATGCTGATGTGGTGTAAGTCAAGCTGGGTTGATGAGGATGCTTGATTTAACAGAAAATGAGCTCTTTTTTTTTCTCTCCTGCCTGTGACATCCAGGACTATTTGAAGAGAAGGGTCTCCAGCCATGTCAGATGCATCTCAATTCTCTTTGGTATCTGTGGGATGTTAGCATATGGCACAGCATTTGGATCCTGGCTTCTGCAACAGCAAGGGGTGGGGGTGGTAGACAGGCTTAAACCTGCAGTGTTTTTAAATGTCAGGTTGGAAAGATTCGTTTTCCAGAAACCCTAAGGGAGGCATTACCTTGACAGATCCTCTGTGACTATCTGACTGCATTCTTCAGACAACTTTGCTTGTCAACCCCAGTCTATGAATTATTGAATGAGGAATGTGGGAGGGGTGTTCAGATGGAAAACTATGCAGTCCATTTCCCCCAGGCTTCATCCTCCATCCTAGAGGCTCAGGAAGCCCCTGGCATGGCTCTCTAGGAGGCTGGCCCAGGGACCTGCACTGCCAATTTGTTAAGTTTACTTCTGAGTGGTCTAGGGCCAATAACACTAGCAAAACCCAATAACCATAAACATTTGAACAGCATTCACATCTCTGATTGTCTGACTCTGGGTTCAGTTCAAAACCATCGTAGAACTGATGGACTTTTTTCTGCCTGCATTTTCTCCCTTCTTCTTGCCAATGATCTTACGCAAACCCAATCCAGCGTCACCCAGAATAACACACTCAACAAAACCCAGACGGTGCCTTCTCAGCAGTCCTGAGTGTCTATGCAAGAATAACTCTGGCTTGCAAATATTTCTCATGCTGTGTAGCTGACAGGCTAAAGGATCTTGTAAATATCTTGCCTAGATCCCCTGCCTCGAGAACACCAGAAACTTGGCCTAGAGCTTCTACAGGCACCTGAACACCAAGTTTTTCTCTCTAAAAGCATTTATGGATTAGTCACCATAGAAAAATCAACTTAATTCCTTTCTCCCCTAAATAACTCTACAATTTATCCCTCACAGGACATCATCTCCAGCATTTATAAGTTCCCCTTTGGATGCTAGATCAATACTAGGCTTTTGTGTAGAACAGTCAGTAAGCAAAACACAGGCAGAGATTTCTCCTGCAAGCCTGTCTCAAAGCTCCTCCTGAAAGGAAGGCTGCATGACTTCACCATGATGCCATCATATATGGGGGCACTCCAGCACAGCCTCACAATTGAAAAAGGAAATGCTTATCCTCTCCTTCCCTGGCTATGATATTTATACATGCCCACACATGCCGAGATGAACTTTGTTTTATGAATTTGATTTTCAAATGTCTCTGCATAGCACTGGTTTTAGAAATGGAACATAATTCATCACATGAGTCACTCCCAGCATCATGAGGCTCAAGCACTCAGGAAAAGGCATGCATTATAAAATATAGAACTGGATTTGAGCTTTTGAAAATGGGAACACTGAGGAGAAGCCATGAAAGGTTCACTTATAAGACAGAAACCTAGAGCGTCACTCATGGATCAGAAAGGCTGCTGCCCCTTTAAAGCAGAGCGGTGGTCTTCCAGGTCTTGTTTTTTTGTTTGTTTTTTTTTTTTGGTCTGGTTTTTAACCTTTTCTTTCAAATAATGATGAGTGACTCTCTGTGCTGAGCCAGCTACTCACACTTCAACCTCCAAATTGGTGCAGAACCCCCATTTTATCTTGATGCCATAATTCTGAATGTATATTCAGATAAACTTGGGCAGCTTGCCTACTTACTGCACAAGGCCACTCAGCTGACCGAGTAAGAGAAGGTTGCAATCCAGTTTATGACCCTCATGGGGTAGCACAAGTCACCTTTTCTAAATCAAAAGCTGGAGCCTCATAGGTTAGCAGCTACCCCAAATCCAAAGAGAGATTTACAAGCTTATATGGTGATGGGTCCAGGCCCTTTAAGTCTAGTGCTCAGTCATGTCTTGAGTCTTTGCAACCCCATGGACTCTAGCCTGCCAGGTTCCTCTGGCTATGGAATTTTCCAGGAGGGCGTACTGGAGTGGGTTGCCATTTCCTCCTGCAGGGTCCAGGCAAGGTTAAAGAAACAAAACTTGGCATAGAGAGCATCTGAAGGAATCAGCCCTCCTCCATTCCAGCCAGTTGGTCCACGTAGAGCATATGCATCTGGGCTCAGAAAGAGTTTCTGATTTTTTTTTTTTTAAAGATTAGAAGTCAAGAATCGTCTGTTGTATGTAAGCAACAGTAAACACTTTAAAAATTTTTTTTAACTGGAGGATAATTGCTTTACAATGTTGTGCTGGTTTCTGCATACAACAATGCATATCAGCCATAAAGACACATATATTTCCTCCCTCTCAAGCCTCCCTCCCACACCTCTCCCCATCTCACCCTTCTAGGTCATCACAGAGCCCTGAGCTGGTCCCCCTATGCTATACAGCAGGTTCCCGCTAGCTAGCTATACTAGGTAGCTACACTACCCATGGTAGTGTATATCTATATCTCAGTCCTAATCTTCCAGTTTGTCCCAACTCTCCTTCCCCCATTGTATCCACAAGCCTGTTCTCTAAATCTGCGTCTCTATTCCTGCCCTGCAAATATGTCCATTGGTACCATTTTGCTAGATTCCATATGTATGCTTTAATATATGATATTTGCTTTTATCTTTCTGACTTATTTCACTCTGTATAACAGGCTCTAGGTTCACCCATCTCAGTTCAACTGACAAATTTGTTCCCTTTTTTGGCTGAGTAATATTCCATTGTATATATGAACCACAACTTCTTTATCCATTCATCTGTTAATGGACATCTAGGTTGCTTCCATGTCCTGGCTATTGTAAATAGTGCTGCATTAACATTAAGATCCATGTGTCTTTTCGAATTATGGTTTTCTCAGGGTACCTGCCTGGCAGTGGCATTGCTAGGTCATATGGTAACTTTATTCCTAGTTTTTCAAGGAATCTCCATAGTGATTGTATGTGCCAGAGGTTTCCCTTTTCTCCATATCCTCTCTGGCATTTATTCTTTGTAGATTTTAGTAAACACTTTAAATGTGGCCCCAAAGAGACACATCTAAAGGTGAGAGCTGACCTGTGAGCCACAGATTTGCAGATTGCACTAGGGTTTGAGATACAGTTGGGCACACAATTTCTAAGAGTGAAATGACAAAACTCACCTAGGAATGGGGCTCAGGCCTCTCTTGTCTCCAGGTTCAATGTGCTCTAAATTGCTCTGAACTCTACATATTTTACAGCATTCAAATCAATCTTCAAAATAGGAAAAGCATTTGTGGCTTTTTGGCTTGTCTCTTCTGTGTCTTGGAGGTAGAAACAGATTGAATGTGTCTCCTTCCATCGACCGCACTTTACAAATTTGCAGGGAAGCTATAGTCATTTTGAAGAAATGCCAGGACTAACTCACTTCCCTGAAACCTCTAACTGGCTCAGAGAGGGGGCATCTTTCCCTAGAGCCCAGGATCCCTGAGCCTGGCATGCTTGAAAGGGGGAGGCTGACACAATATTTTGATGTAAGATTAAGTTTTTAATTTTGAAAAGTGTCATTTTCCACGAGCCTTGAAGGTTCATTACCAGGATGGAAAACATCCATAAACCTGTAATTTTACAAGGTTCACTAACTTAAAAGGATCTCCTATCAAATGCTTCACAAAGAATTATTTATTTAAAAAGTTACATTTTTCTCTACAGACCTACAGACAAAGAAAACAGACCTGTGGTTGCCAAGGGGGACGGAGTGTTGGGGAGGGATAGATTGGGAGTTTGGGATTAGCAGATGCAAATTATTATTTATAAAATGAATAAACAGCAAGTTCTTACTGTATAGCACAGGAAACTATAATGTGATAAACCATTATAGAAAAGAAGATGAAAAAGAATGTGTATATATCTCTATATATAGATATGTATCTGCTAAGTCGCTTCAGTAGTGTCCAACTCTGTGTGACCCCATAGACGGCAGCCCACCAGGCTCTGCCATCCCTGGGATTCTCCAGGCAAGAATACTGGAGTGGGTTGCCATTTCCTTCTCCAATGAATGAAAGAGAAAAGTGAAAGTGAAGTCGCTCAGTCATGTCCGACTCCCAGCGACCCCATGGACTGCAGCCTACCAGGCTCCTCCATCCATGGATTTTCCAGGCAAGAGTACTGGAGTGGGGTGCCATTGCCTTCTCCGATAGATATGTATATGTATATCTATATCTATATCTATATATATGCATGTATAACTGAGTCAATTTGCTTTCAGTGAACATTAACACAATATTGTAATTTGGCTCTACTTCAATAAAATGATTTTTTTTAATAAAAAAAGCTATGTTTTTCTCTACAGCAGAAAAAGAAGAGTTCTTGAAGCAGTAAACAAAATTATATTGGAGGAAAAAAATAAGAATATTTGCCTTTTCTACTTTTGAGTTCCTAATTGCCTCAAAAAAGTGATTACTATAAGAATGAAATTGTAAGGCTATTGAGTTGCTACAGTAGAATGGAGTATGATATGTGAATTCACAGTCAAATGTATCTGTCTCTCCAGAACCAGACAGACAATAAAATTAAAACATAATGGGTCCCTACTTTCAGTTGAATATATCTTTTGCATTTTTAAGTACATTTAAATTATTGTAAAGCCCTAAATCTCTTTGAAACATGTAAATTTAAATTATTATGAAATGCTAAGACTCTACAAGGTATTTCCTGTCATTTTTATGGTACATGTACGAAGCCAATGATGAGTAAAAACTCAGATTAGAAGCAGTGCTTGGTCTATTTAACTTCTTACAAGATTGTCATGTTTAGATGGCAATTTTTCTGATCCTATGGTCTGCATGAGTATATGTGATGTTAGTAAACTGGCAGTGTGCAGTTAGTGACTCGGTGCTTCAGGTGGGGCCAGATGTGATGTGAGAACTAGTTTTGGCAAAGTTCCCTCCCTCTCTCCCTTCTTCACTCCCTGCCTTCCTTTCTTTTTCTTCCTCCCTTTCTTTACTTCTTCCCTTCTTTTCCCCATGACATGTGAAATTGGTTTCTGCTTTATGCTAGATCTGCAACAGAAAGCTTATAGATCCCTGCAAAGTTAACAGGCTAACTTGCCCATCACAGGTCAGAGTTGGCACAATTGTGTACACACATAAGCAAATGAACAACCAAAAATTCCCTTGTATTCTAATATGAAGGTGACAGTTTAGCAAGTGGCCTTCGCGTTGCAGACCCAGTAACATCAGTGGTTAAGATCAGCACATGCTGATTTCTGTTCCCCAACACTCAGCAGCTTACATTACTTTATGTAATTACTTTACTATTTTATGTCCATTTTGTACAATTACGGTCATTTTTGTCCACTTCAAAATGTCTGTGTTTCTTAAAAGTCCAAGAAAAGGAAGAATAAATATAGTACAATCTTAAACCCTTTATATTCAAGAGATTTATACATAAATATTTGTGTGTTTATTAATTTACTAGTATTGACAGTAATGGTAGGGGAGAGTGATTATGAATATGACATTTTTGAAAATTCACTTTTACTATAGTAAACTATGAGTAAAATCTATTACTAGTTCTCATTTTGTAATATGAAGCTTAACAAGCAAAAGAGTGAAATAATGTTTTGTTAATGTACAATAAAAAGTAAAAATGTCTTTTATTATAGTAATGAGAAAACAATTACATCTCCCTCAACAGTAATGCACTGCTGATTATTTCCTGTGTATTTAGCCACTCAAACTTATTTCTGGTGCATATAATATAAGTACATCTGTTGGGACTTCCCTGGTGGTTCAGTGATTACGGCTTCACCTTCCACTGTACACGGGGTGTGGGCTTGAACCCTAATTGGAGAGCTAAGATCGCACATGCTTCTTGCCCAAAGAACCAAAACATGAAACAGAAGCAATATTGCAGTCTTCAATGAAGTCTTTAAAGTCTTCAATGAAGACTTTAAAAATTGTCCACATCAAAAAACTTTTAAAAATAAATAAAAATTCATCTCTCATCTTATGTATCAAGGCATATTTTTTCTTAATTATTAAAAGTGCTACTTCAAATTTCCAAGAAGGAAGGGAATAAGAAATAAAGGGGGAAAATGAAAATGGGAAGTGAGAATTTGGAAATAGAAAGAAAGGGAAGCTCAGAAAGGAAGAGGTATTATATCTTGGTTCACATGCAGGCATGATCCAGTTGAAAACTGAGAAAGATCCAAAAGGTGCTAAAATGAGAGATTCAGCCCATTCAACAAAAACACCATAGTTATTGGTAGATCTGAGGACAAGTCACAGGCATTGAAAATTCTACTTCACTGAAAATGAAGTAGAAATGTCTCTTTAAGTTGGACGCAGTGAAGGTGACCCTAAGCATAGGGGACTTGGGGAGTCTAAGAAGCACATGGTTGCAAAAGTGATGTTTGTCCACCAGCAGGCTGGCTGGGGTTCAGTAACAAGACCCCAGTCCCTAGGAAGGGGGCTGGAGAGGAAGCCACATCCTAGAGGCTGGCAAATAGCAAGCAGATGACCAATACAGGGATTCAATGTCATCATGATACGTAAACCTGGAATAGATTTGGAAGAGTGCCATTGCTGAGATGAAGTTAATTATAAAGTATTAAACATGTGCATTTATATGAGCTTGCTTTCAAAACATTATTAAACTGGTAGAAGGAATAAGGAATTGGAGAAGAAAATGGCAACTTACTCCAGTATTCTTGCCTGGGAAATCCCATGGACAGAAGAGCCTGACAGGTTATAGTTCATGGGATCGCAAAAGAGTTGGACATGACCGAACAACTAAACAACAACATAAAGAATAAGAAATAAGAACAACTATTTAAATCCCAAAAGAGTAGGAGAGGAGACAGCAAGGAGCTGTTAGATACCAGCAGATTCTGGAAAGACTGAATGTGCATAATAAACCAAAGGAAAGCTGAGCTCGTGGACCAACCAGGGATTAAGGAGAGTCTATAAACTGGGACGAGATCCCCAGCCTCCACCACACTCTTGTTTGCTGAATGCAACCACCAGGCAGGAGACTAGACAGAGAGAATGGAGTATTCCTCAGCTGGAAGTGGGATGCCCTTCCATACCATATGCCCTTTGGTGAGCTTCATGGTTAAGCTCCATTCATGTAATCAGAGCTTCTGTTTACTCTTTACTATAAAGGTACAACCAGTAGAGAACCAAGAAAACTTGATGACATTAAAGATATAGGTCAAACACACACAAAAAGGAACAATCTCAAAGGAAAGAGACATGATATGGGGTGTGAAAAAGAAAAAAAAATTTTTTTTAATTTTATTTTATTTTTAAACTTTACATAATTGTATTAGTTTTGCCAAATATCAAAATGATTGAGAAAGCCTACAATTAATATTCTCAGAAACATTAGAGAAAAATACTGTTTGTGACATAAGAACCCAAGAATAGATTGAGATTTAAGCAAGACATGACTCTGCCAGGAAGAGAGGCAGGCTTGGTGAGAGGAGGTGGGAAAGGCCTGATGAGAGATATTTAGAGGAAAGGGTAAAAGGGCACTAATTAGCCTCAGATAAGGAATGTGACAGCAACGGGGGATTCTTTGCTTCAAAGTCTATTATCTTTTGTGAGAATGTTAATTTCCAGTTGTTTACCACAAAAAGAAATAAAATGTATAGATATTTTTCCCACTGCTCTTTCTGCAAGGTCAGGAGAAGAGAAGTACTGATTATACCTGAGAAACAGAAATGTAATCATAAGATGGAGACAGAAATCCTAACTCCAGCAGCAGGATCATGTCACAAGTCTGTGCAGGATGCTTTGCTTTCAGTCTCTTAATTCCAGTGTCCTTATTGGCAAAATGGGGAGAATATTATGTACAACATAGATGATACAAAATAATCAGAAAATACAAAATATCTCACATAAGATGATGCCTCTTCCATGAACATCCATAGAGCAACCAAACAAGAACATGATGAATTGTCCACCTCCCCTTCATTCATAAACCCACTCATTGGCTCCGAGTATGTGATCCAGTGACTTACAAGTGCCAAGTTTTTCTCTGTGTGCTGATGACACTGATGAAAGAATCAGCCCAAAACCTACCTCTATGGAGTTTATCCTCTACTGGAGGAGGGTGCAGAATCAATCCATCAATAAGAAAGACATATGTAAATCCTGAGGAGTGCTTTGGAAGAAAATAAAGTAGGAAGAAGGATATGGGTGCAGGGTGAGAGGGTGACCTTTGAATGAAAGCCTGAAGGGAGAAGGATGTAAATGGGGTGGGGAAGGAACTTTCAGGCAGAAAGAAGCATGATTACAGATACCCTGAGGCGAGGTCTTGTTCCACTTGTCAGAGGACAGCAAAGAGGCCAGTGAAGCAAGAGAAGGACAAGAGCGAAGGAGGGTGAACTGTAAGAGAGGACGTTGACGTGAAGGGCAGAGGATTGCAAGGACATGGCTTCTATCTTTCTAGAGAAAGGAAGCCAAAGGAGGCTTTTGAGCAGAAGGATTTGTGATCTGAATGATGTGTTACAGGATCACCCTGGGAAATCCATTGCCAGGAGGTTTCAAAGGGATCCAGAGGAGAATCGTGGAATTAGTGAGAAATTTGGTGAAGCAACTCAGGTGAGAAATCACAGTGACATTCTGGAGACAGAGATGGTGAGTAACTGGATCCTAGACGTATTTTGGAGGTGAGATGACAAGTATCTATGTATCCCCAGAAGGGATCAGACAAAGAAAGGAATGGAAGGTGGCTTCTGGTCTGAGCAAGTAGAAAAAAAGTTGGTATCAACTAAGACTGAGACTGTGGTCACAACAGGTTTGGAAAGGGAGTTGAGATCAGACTAATAATTGAGGTGTCTTCAGTTTGAGTTGAGAGTTAGAAATCCAAATCAGTACACCATTGGTGAGGGTGTAAATTGGTGCAGCCACTGTGGAAAAGAGTATGGAGGTGTCTCAAGAAACTAAAAGTAGAACTACTATTAGTGTTTAGTGTGAGTCGCTCAGTCGTGTCCAACTCTTTGTGACCCCAAGGCTTGTAGCCTGCCAGGCTTCTCTGTCCTTGGAATTCTCCAGGTAAGAGTAGTGGAGTGGGTAGCCATTCCCTTCTCCAAGGGATCTTCCTGACCCTGGGATCAAACCTGAGTCCTCCTGCATTGCAGGCAGAGTATTTACCATCTGAGCCACCAGGGAAGCCCATATCATCCAGCAATCACACTCTTGGGTATATATCTGGAAAAAAAAAAAAGGTGAAAACACTAATTTGAAGAGATACATGCATCCCAATGTTCATAGCAGCACTATTTACTATAGCCAATACATGGAAGCAACCCAAATATCCATCAACAGATGAAAGGATAGAGAAGATGTGGTACATAGTTGCAATGAAATATTACTCATCCATAAAAAAAGAATAAAATCTGGTCATTTGGAGCAGCAGAGATGGACTCAGAAGGTATTATGCTAAGTGGAATAATTCAGAGAAAGACAATGTCTGACATCACTTATACGTGGAATATGAAAAATACAAGTTAGTGGATAAAACACAAAAAGAAGCAGAATCACAGAAATAGAGAACAAAGTACAATAGTAGTTATCAGTGAGTGAGGAGTAAGGGACAACACAGGGGTTGAGGAGGTTAGATATACAAACTATTGGATGTAGATAGGCTCAAGGATGTATTATACAACATGGAATATGTAGCCTATATTTTGTAATGACTGTAAATGGAAAGTAACCTTTAAAATTGTATAAAACTTAAAAGCAAAGCAAATATATATATAAGTTTACCTACTTTCCTAAAAAAATGAAAAAGAAGAAATCCAAGTCTAGATGTCGAGTGAAACTGAGTGTATGAATCTGAGGTTCACAAGAGATACACACTGTGAGTTGACGGAACATACGTGGAATTAACAGCCATGAGGCTGGGTGAGGTCACCAAGGGAACAAATGTGGTGGAATCAGGAGGAGATGTGAGGACTGAGCCCTATAGACCACCATGTTAAAATGTCTAATCAATGGAGAAGAATCAAGGATAGAAAATATTATGGAGAATTGATCCCTTGAATAAGCAGGGAAAACCCAGCACAGTGCTTGAATAACATATCTGCTTGTATTGAGTGAGTAATTAATTCATATTCTTGGAAGAGTAAACAAACCAGCCTGCAGAGAGGAAAACAGGGATGAGCAGAATCAGCTTGACATGGAGATTTGATTTCCCTCATGATTTTTCCAGTTCCTCAGTGACCCAATATTTTATGCCCTGCACTTTTATGTTTCCTCTGTATCCTTTCACTTAAATCTCTTGTTACCTTCTTCTCCTTATAAACAAAGTACCCCTGGACAGCAAATTAATTTGCTGGCTGTGCCCCCAAAAGCTTTTAGCTTAAACCATCCTGCTTCTAACTTCGAGGAAGGTATAACCAAGCAGCCTCATTTTGCACCCAAGCTGCAGCCAGAGAGACAACCCAAGGGAAATCATGGAGGTTAGGCCAAACACTCTGGTTCTAGAGAATTTATGTTAAAGTTAAGAGGTACAAATTAAGGGTCACAATTCATGTCACCTACAAACTCATGTGGAGCAAGGGTGGCAATAAATCAAAACAAGTCATGGGCAATCTCAAGTTCATACATCCTCAATGAGCACAGAAATTAAGTAAGCACAGAGAAGCTAGGACAGTGGCTTAGATGCACAGAGGGCAACAGAGATGAGCCTTCAAATCTTAGCCCATGGAGCTGCAGAAGAATACACTTAGACCTGTCCCCAGTCCCATGGTGCTGACTCTGTGTTTTGTCCTTGGATATTTAGGATACCCTCTGGTTAATAAATATTTGTAGTCATTGCTTCTCATGACAGCCCTTGGCTAGGGTCTGAGAAGCCCTGCAAGAAACTTCTCGAGCTTGCCCTTGAAGGACAGATATTTTTTCTTGAAGGTTGAATGCTTTGTATTTGGAAATGGAAGAGAAAGATGAGCGATAATAATTAAAGTTATTATCTACTGAGCACCTGCAATGTGTGTTAAGTATTAATAAACACCCTCTCATTTTGTTCTCACCACAGCCCCAGGGAATAAATATTATCTTATCATCCCCATGGAATCTTGTCTTCCCATCACAGATGAGAACCACGGATATTTAATTAATCTTAATATCAGGCAGGCAGTAATGGGGGAGCCCAGGAGCCACTTCTGGATGTCATGCTGGAAAGTTCTCTTGAACATTCTACTATAATGTCTCTAAGTTGGGAGAATAGCAATTAAAAAATCAGAATCAGAAATTCAAAATGCGTATGAGATAACCAGTGAGCTAGCTGGCTTAATCATCAGAGTGGTTATTTCTGTGCTGAGAAGCAATCAAAAAAAGGAAGAAGTAGACAGTGCCAGGCTCAGCCAAACCACAAGGGCCATAGAAGCTTTGCAGGTGAGCTTTCATTTCATACTGTGTGACATTCTACAGAACTATTTCAATTTATTAAGTGAAAAGATAATTGCCACCATTAATGCAGGTATTTAAAAGTCTACAATGGCTGCAATAAACCTAAAAGCTTACCAGAAAAAGGGACTGAACATCTAAGAGGCTATGTTTATATCTCTAACCTTGATTTTCCCTCTAAGCTCTATAATTAATTAAACTTAGCACCACTATGTAATGGCTCATGGCTGCCTCAAATATAAAATAATCAGAAATAGTTTGATTTTCTGACCAGATATGTACTCATTTCTGGCCTGGCTCCTCATTCTCAGTTAATGTCACCACCAACCATCTGGGTTCTCAAAGCCCAAAACTAGGAATTATACATGATGCTTTCTCTCCATTTGCATCCTACACATTCATGCTTAAAGAAATTGCCATCGACTCTATTTCCAAATAATTTAGAATCTTAGGATTTCTCTCTTTACTGTTCCCACATTCTTCCAAGCCAAAATGGGCACTTATTATTACTGCATTAGCCTCTTGGGTGGATACATGTCACCCTATTAGCTCTCCAGCTTATGAACTCTTCTTTACACTTACAGAACGTGCCATGTAAACCTTGTTTCCTGCTATAGAAGCTGAACCCACAGGACACAAAGTTCCCCAGATTTCCTTCTTGTAGAACCTCAACAAACTGGAGACAACTGCCCTGAACCTTGAGACTGAAGACAGTGATGCTCTGAACTTATGGATATGCTGACCAAAAGGAATCACTGAGTAAAGCAGAAAGCTGAATTTTCTGCTTACAACTAGGGACTCAGTGAATAAAGATCTCTAAAGGGAAGCCTTTCTTCACAGATGGTGTGTACAAAATATGATCTCATATTTCGCTGCCTTCAGCAATTCCATTCCAACCAATGGAATTCCATCTCACCTGGGATCAGGGAAGACTCCCGAAATGAAGTCAGGGAGGACCTGTAAGACCAAACATGATCTGACCTGCATGCCCTATATCCTACACCCTACCACTCTGCCTGTTTTCCTGTGCACCATCCAGCCTGGCCTTCTTCACGTTCCTGCCATAAGGTTCCTGCCCTGGCCCTTCACTCCACATATGTTCACATATTCAACCCCTTTGTATCAGTCAGGTCTCAGCTCAGCTAACAGCTCCTCAAACAAGCCTTTTCCAACTGTCTCCATTGAATTTGCCTCCCTCCAACCCAATCATGCTCTGAGAAAGCACCCAGGTTTCTTTCTTGATGATTGCCACTCTTGGAAACTATCTTGTTGTTAGATTTGTTGACTTAGTATTATTGCCTACTCTTTCCCTGTGCACGTGCACACACACACACACAGAGTTAAAGAGTGCAGATTTTGCCCACTTCTATGTTCTAGTGTCTAAAACAATCCTGGCACATAGAAAGGAATCCATTCTGTGAATAAGATGTAAATCTCAAAGAATTTTTTAAATAAAAAATAAAAACTAACAAATCTAATATCTATTTGATAAAAAAAATTTCCTTAATTATTGCCAACAAGAGTGTAAGCCAAATAGGTAGAATAAAAACTATTCCATGAAAGAGAGGTCAGAAGAACGGGGATAATGAAGCCATCTTTTTTTTTTAAATGGACATTTGGAAGCCCCAAAACTCTCAAACACACAACATGAGCACAGTATTTTGGGATTGTACTTGTGTATATTTCCTATCAGAATTCATGTTATCTGGAAAGAAAGACAGGACACTTTTGATGAGAGAAAATGGGAGAGGGGAGAAGGAAAGGGGGAAAGAGGAAGATGGAAAAGGAGAAGGAGGAGTAAGGGGAAGAGCAGGAGGAGGTTAAGGGGAAGGAGACTGCATCATTGTTGCCCTCCTAGTAGGTACACAGTTCTGTAAACTCAGAGTTGCATTGTTGAATTTCTTCCTCATCTTCTGTCTCCACTGGAACACTTTTTTCCCTCTGTATCCTGATTTCCATACAAGCTCAAAACTCAAGATAATATTTTTGTCACCCTGGAAGTCTTCTGGTTTGTCATACAACAGAACATACTGTGCAATAAAAGCATAAATATTCAACTCAACCCAATGGGATAGCAATACAACATCATCTTATGGAAGCATTTTGCTTGATACATGTGGAACACTGCATGAACTGTCACAGACATTCCACCAGTACTGCAGAGAAGGCATATGTATTTTCTATTCTGGGTTCTTAAAGTAATCCTATATAGCGTAAAGAAAGTAAAATTAGCAGCTAATAAATTAAACGTGACTAATATCTCATCCCCTAAGACAAATCAAGGAATGTACACAAACAGCATCAACAGTGGAAGTGAAGAAAGAAAATAATATTCAGGATCGATCACAACAAAATTGGCCAAACCAGTGACAATTTTTATGAGATCATTTCTTTTGTCCTGTATGAATCAAATACTAAATGGATGAAGGAATTACTTGGTAACAGTGGGGTGGTAAATCTGAGCTTCTCTTCTGAGCCCCAAGCAAGGAAAATGAAATAAGCTTGGTACAATAGTGGTATAAACAGATCCATCTAGCATATGCAATTTACTGACAACAAATCAATATTCTTTGGGGATTCAGGTCTGACAAAGCTTAATAGCAATCAAAAGATAATATTTCTCTGGAACAATTCTATACAGCAGTGCAAAAAATCCCTATCAAGCTTTTCTTTCTAAATACAATTCATCTCCTACCTCTTTAAACTGCTGACTCTCTGCAGATATCTTCTGATATAACCTCTGTAGGCTCCATGTATCACCAAAAAAAGAAAAAAGGCTTCAGAAATCTCCACACAGAATTATAGAAGCTGACATGGATATTTAAAAAATTCCTATGTCAGTTTTCATTTGTAAATTAATAGTTTTTATTTGAAAGAATAGCATTCAAAACTCCAAACATATAATTACATTAAGTATTAGATTTTGCTAGATTCTATAATATTCAAAGGAAGAGATTTTATGCCACATGTAGATGCTAGTGTCTGGGCAAAAATTACTGTAACTAGCATTCTGTTTCATTTTCTGCCAGTGACTATGAGGAAGAACTTGGAAAATTCCCCTTATTAAGTAAGAAGGAAATGGTTCCCTGGGCTATTTGTTAAGTTTAAGAGTTCTATATTTTATAGTGAAAAATATCATGAAGTATGTTCTTAACATTAACCTGTCTAGGAATGTAAATTTTTGTAGTCACTGTTGGAAATAGTATTGAAGTTTCTCAAAAAACTAAAAATAGAGCTACTATACGAGCCTGCAATCCCACTCCTGGGCACATATCTGGAGAAAGCTATAATTTGAAAAAGATCTATACACCCCAATGTTCATAGCTGTACTATTTACAGTAGCCGAGATGTGGAAGCAAGCTAAGTGTCTATCAATGGAGTAGTAGATAAAGAAGATGCAGTACATATATACAATGAAATGTTACTCAGACATTAAAAAAAAAGAATGAAATAATTACTTTTGTAGCAACATGGGTGGACCTAGAGATTATCATCCTAAGTGAAGTAAGTCAAACAAAGACAAATGCCATATGACATCACTTAGATGTGGAATCTAAAATATAACACAAAAGAACTTGTCTATGAAACAGACTCACAAGACACAGACAACAGACTTGTGGGTGCCAAAGAGGCGGGGACTGGAAGAAGGATGGATGGGAGTTTTGGATTAGCAGATGCAAACTAATATGTATAGCATTGATAAACAACAAAGTCCTACTATATAGCCTAGAATCTATATTTAGTATCTTGTGATAAACTGTAATAGAAAAGAATATGAGAAAGAATATATATATATATATATAAAAACACTGAATATATGTAACCAAATTTATATATATAACTGAATCTTTGCATTACAGCAAAAAATTAACACATTGTAAACCAACTACACTTCAATAAAATACATTTTTTAAAAAATCAGCCTGTCTAGAAGTTCTCAGAAAGACCCATATTTATTTTAAAATTTCCCTAAAGAAAAATAACCTCAAACATTACTGTGAATTTTTGCACTAGCTATATGAGGGAGAGGGTATACCAGTTCTCCAGTCTTATAAATGAATAAAAGACACCTTCTGGGGTAAGAGAAAACTAAATGGAATTTTATTAAGGTTAATTGGAAATTTGTTTGCAACTGATCGTACCATATGCCATGGCACTCTGTTATAATACACCATGTACCTTACAAAAGCAATGAAGGACATTTTCTGCTATTAAAAGAGAAAAAGCTTTTTGGATCAAAAATATCATAGCTAGAGACTGAAATAATACAGATTTAACAGAAAGTTACATTGACAACTGGGGTTATGGTATAAAAAAAACATTAGAGCACCCAATAAAATGAAGTCAAATGCACATGAAAACTCAAAATATATACCTTGAGGCAGAGAGAAGAAAGGGTTGTCATAAGAAAGAAAAGTAGTAAACCCACCTGTCCTCAAGCAAAGAAACTCTGAGAATAAATGTGTAGAGAAAAAAAATCTATTTATAGATAACCTTGAAAGAGAGGACTCTAGTTCTCTTTTTCTCAACAGACACTGTTTTCTCAAATACTTTAAAATGGGCAGAGCTCTCCTGACTCCTTCCCCACTCAGATCACAGGCCATGGGAGGCAATGTCAGCGCAACCTCCAATCTGTATTCCTAGGTTCCTGTGTCACCCTCTCCTCCCATCCACACCTGAGCTTCCAGCTCTGATTCTCCTTGGACCTAAATTCCCACCTCATGCTCCAGGTTTGAACATTCGCCTGTGGCTCCATTTAATCTGATGACTCTGCAAGTCCATTCTGCCTCCCCTTTCCTTTCCTGCATACGTATTAGTCTCCCAACACCTGGAACTATGGCTTTCCTCAAGGAGAAAAGTTCTTCTCCAACAATTAGCATTGAGGAACTCTACCTGCAACCTATCAAGCCTCAGGTCTCAAAAGGGATTCACACCCTAAAGAACATGTTCACAATAACACTTTTCAACAGGTACAAGTCTTGTAAGCATGGGGTGCCATTTTGACTAATTGATGCAACAGGAAACTTACTGGGAACCACATTGATAGTCCAGGAATCAATAGGGTAAATGAAAGCATCAGACTTAGAAATGAATAGAAACCAGACTCACACCCAGGACTAGAAAGCAAACATTGCAGAAAGGTTTTATAGCAAGAAAGTCCAGTTAGCATGCAACCCTTGGTGTAGATTGACACCTATATTTTTTTTTAATTTAATTTTATTTTTTAACTTTACAATATTGTATTGGTTTTGCCATATATCAACATGAATCTGCCACAGGTATACACGTGTTCCCCATCCTGAACCCTCCTCCCTCCTCCCTCCCTGTACCATCCCTCTGGGTCGTCCCAGTGCACCAGCCCCAAGCATCCAGTATAGTGCATTGAACCTGAACTGGTGACTCGTATATTTTTCAATCTGTTTAATCTGCAGTTTAAGATCAATGTTCTATAGAAGGAGGGTCTTTATTGCCTGGCTTAAGGGATGTGATCTTTTTTATTTTTTTCACTGTTTTAAAAATGGAAGCTTAGTTGATTTACAATGCTGTTACTTTCAAGTGTACAGCATGCTGATTCAGTTTATATACATATATATATATATATATATATATACACACACATATATATAGGGCTTCCCTGGTTACTCAGAGGGTAAAGCATCTGCCTGCAATGCAGGAAACCCAGGTTCAATTCCTGGGTTGGGAAGATCCCCTGGAGAAGGAAATAGCAACCCACTCCAGTACCCTTGCCTGGAAAATCCCATGGACGGAGAAGCCTAATAGGCTACAGTCCATGTGGTCACAAAGAGTCGGACACGACTTTCATACATATGTATATACACACACAAATATGTGTAAATGTATGTATGTATATATACATATATATATATGTATATATACATTTCAGATCTTTTTTTATTATAGGTTATCACAAGATATTAAGTCGGAGAAGGCAATGGCAAGGCACTCCAGTACTCTTGCCTAGAAAATCTCATGGACGGAGGAGCTTGGTAGGCTGCAGTCCATGGGGTCGCTACTAGTCGGACACGACTGAGCGACTTCACTTTCACTTTTCACTTCCACGCACTGGAGAAGGAAATGGCAACCCACTCCAGTGTTCTTGCCTGGAGAATCCCAGGAACAGGGCAGCCTCGTGGGCTGCCATCTATGGGGTCGCACAGAGTCAGACATGACGGAAGCGACTCAGCAAGATATTAAGCATAGTTCTCTGTGCTATACAGTAGGTCCTGGTTGATTATCTATTTTATATATGGTAGTGTGTATATGTTAATCCCAAACTCTAACTTATCCCTCTCTTCACTTTCCCTTTGGTAACCATATGTTTATTTTCTATGTGTATAAGTCTATTTCTGTTTTGTAAATAAGGTCATGTGTATCATTTTTTTAATTCCACATAAAAGTGCTATCATGTAATATTTGAATTTCTCTGACTTACGTCACTTAGTATGATAATTTCTAGGTCCATCCAATTTTTGTAAATGGCATTTTATTCATTTTATGGTTGAGTAATATTCCATTATAGATATATCATATCTTCTTACAAGACTTGTATATTTTTATATAGTGTCATATAACCATGTCCAAAGAGGAAAACAAAAATCCACAAAATGAAGTGGCACTACCACTTAGAAAGAAGAAAATAAAAAATTAGCCAATACTACTAGTAAATTATATTTCCCAAGAGAATAGTGGCCTGTTCAGAGACTGTCTAATGCAAATATTTATCCTAAAATCAAATTAGTGAACTATTTCTTCTATGTTAAAGTTCTAGTAAGATTTCAGAACCCCTTTAATTCCCCAAAATTATCCTTAATACCAGTTAATCAAAACCCTAAAATCTTATGCCTGGAATAGGGATTCTCATTATAGATGTAAAGGCTTTTAGGACTTCCCATGTGGTGCAGCGGTAAAGTATCTGCCTGCCAATGCAGGAGACACAGGAGATGTGAGTTTGATAGCTGGGTCAGGAAGATCCCCTGGAGAAGTAAATGAAACCCATTCCAGTACTTTTTCCTGGAAAACCCCTTGGACAGAAGAGTCTGGTGGGCTACAGTCCATGGGGGTCGCAAAGAGTCAGACAGGATAAGTACACGCATTAACTCCCTAAACTCGTTTAAGTCCCAGTTAATCAAAACCCAAAAATCTGATATCTAGGACTCTCATTATATATGTAAAGACTTTTTTAAAATAAAATAATATTATGATGATTGCGTAATCCTTTAATGTGAATGAGATTCTATCATTTGGGTTCCATATACTGACCACATTTAATGACATTTCTGAAGGTGAAAGAGCTGCATGTAAGATATAAAATACTTCTAAATTCCTGAGGGTAACAGTATTTGAACCCATATCTGTCTGCCTGTCAAGGAAATATTATGCCCTGTGGAATGAAATCAGGACCCATGGGGACAAAGTTAGTCATGGTTGCAGAGCTGACACAAAGGGAACTAGATTACTAACAGATAATGAGACCATTAGATGACGTAAGAAAATGCTCTTGCTAGGAAATTTGAAATGATAAATATGAAGTAGATGAGGCTGTTGATATCCATGTATCTTACTCCTTTTTTGACCTGGATTCTGGCATGTCCAATAGAGATTTCAAAATCAATGTGTCAAAAATAAAATTCCTCATTTGTACCCTCAAACCTCTTACTCCAATCATCTTCCCTATCTCACCTTAATAGATGTCACTATCCTTAATCCCTCTGCTCAAAAAGCCATTAAATATGTGTGCTTAGTTTTCATTTGGAAATTATCCTTTTAAAAATAAGTTCTAAGAGGACTGGGATGTTTTCTATCTTGTTAATAACCATTTTACTCCAACTTTTAATGTATGGTACAAGGTAGATAGTATATAAATTATCTCTTAAATAAATCAGAGATCAAGATTGGGTTTATAACTAAAGTAGGTCAAAGGTCAAGATCATCAGAAACTGAGCAATAGAGAAAGCAAGATTAGAAAAAAGTGCTCACAATGGAATGGCCTCCAGTTTTCCACTCAGCAAGTAAGAGGCCAGAAGCCATACTCCTTCCTAATGACGAGTAAAAAGCTGCACAAGTGCAAAGGAAACAATTCTTAGATTTCTCAGAGCGTATGCTCAAAAGGTAATCTGGTGCTTCCAACATTGGAACTATCAAGAAGAGAACACGGAGCATCACAATTATGAAAGCAGAAGAAGCCCTTGAGCGCAAACATCTGTGGGAACCAATGTGGAGGCAAAAATCTCAAGCTGTAGCTGACAGACTTCTAGAGGCTCAATATGGACAGAATGAGGAGACAAAACATGATGGGAATCCAGTCACAGGGGAACCCCACACTTAAGTGAATTTCACCTCCAAGACCTCAAACCGATGGTCACAGTGTGTGCTAAGGAAAATCTCCTTGGGATTCTGGCAAAGGGAGTAGTAAAAAAATCTTTTTGAGATACACCAGAGCACTTTGTTCCTCTTATAAAGATCAGTCCTCAAGAGAAACATGTTAACCAGACATTAAGTTCCTGGGGTTTTATCACAGCCTAAAAGTGAAGAGGAACTACAATGCCTCTTGATAAAAGTGAAAGAGGAGAGTGAAAAAGTTGGCTTAAATCTCAACATTCAGAAAACTAAGATCATGGCATCTGGTCCCATCACTTCATGGGAAATAGATGGGGAAACAGTGGAAACAGTGTCAGATTTTGTTTTTTTGGGCTCCAAAGTCACTGAGGATGGTGATTGTAGCCATGAAATTAAAAGATGCTTACTCCTTGGAAGGAAAGTTATGACCAACCTACATAGCATATTCAAAAGCAGAGACATTACTTTGCCAATAAAAGTTCATCTAGTCAAGGCTATGGTTTTTCCAGTGGTCATGTATGGATGTGAGAGTTGGACTGTGAAGAAAGCTGAGCGCTGAAGAATTGATACTTTTGCACTGCGGTGTTGGAGAAGACTCTTGAGAGTCCCTTGGACTGCAAGCAGATCCAACCAGTCCATTCTAAAGAAGATCAGTCCTGGGTGTTCTTTGGAAGGAAGGATGCTAAAGCTGAAACTCCAGTGCTTTGGCCACCTCATGCAAAGAGTTGATTCATTGGAAAAGACTCTGATGCTGGGAGGGATGGGGGGGCAGGAGGAGAAGGGGATGACAGAGGATCAGATGGCTGGATGGCATCACCGACTCAATGGACGTGAGTCTGAGTGAACTCCGGGAGTTGGTGATGGACAGGCAGGCCTGGCGTGCTGCAATTCATGGGGTCACAAAGAGTCGGACTTGACTGAGCGACTGAAATGAACTGAACTGAACCGAACTAGCCTGGGAGTGGGGGGCAATATACCGTACTTCAGGCAACTCTAGCCATGCTGACTCATCTAAAAAGAGGGGAACATATTAAGATTATGTGTGAAATTTACTGAAATCTAAGTATGTTACTACAGAACACTTCTCCCTGACACCTTACCATCACATTTTAAAGACTTGTTTAACAGCAGTTTCTTTTACTGAGTACATCAAGTTGGATGATCAGGGGAAAATTTCAAGACCTAATAAAAGGCGAAAACAGTCTGAGAAAAAAAGAGCAAGCATCAGAACCAGACTCTGATATGGCAGATTTTCTGGAATTATGAGATCAGGAATTTAAAACAACCACGATTAAGATGGCTAAAGTAAGCAGCATTCAAGAAGAGACAAGCAGTGTAGAAGAGAGATGAAAATCCTAAAAGTGGAAAAGAAGAAATGCAAGAGATCAAGAGCACTGTAACAGGAATGAAGAATGGCTTTGATAGACTCATTAGTTTTTGACATGGCTGAGGGAGGCATCTCTGAATTTGAGGACATTTCAATAGAAGCTGCCAAAACTGAAAAGCAAACGTAAACAGACTGAAAAGAACAGAATATTCAAGATCAGTGGGAGAACTAAAAAAATGTAACATACACATAATGGTAAATTCAGAATGAGAGAAAGGAAAATGATAAATATTTTAAACAATAAAGACTGAGAATTTCCCACAAATAAAGTCAGACACCAATCCACAGATCCATACTACATCTACTTCTGCTTCATTGACTATGCTAAAGCCATTGACTGTATGGGTCACAAGCCTTTGACTGTGTGGATCACAACAAACTGTGGAAGATTCTTCAAGAGATGGGAATACCAGACCACTTCACCTGCCTCCTGAGAAATCGGTATGCAGGTCAAGAAGCAACAGTTAGAACCGGACATGGAACAACAGACTGGTTCCAAATTGGGAAAAGAGTACGTCAAGGTTGTATATTGTCACCCTGATTGTTTACCTTAAATGAAGAGTACATCATGTGAAATACTGGGCTGGATGAAGCACAAGCTGGAATCAAGATTGCCAGGAGAAATATCAACAACCTCAGATATGCAGATAATATTACCCTTACGGCAATAGCGAGGAGCAACTAAAGAGCTTCTTTTTTTTAATTAATTTATTTTAATTGGAGGCTAATTACTTTACAATATTGTAGTGGTTTTTGCCATACATTGACATGAATCAGCCATGGGTGTACATCTTGATGAAAGTGAAAGAAGAGAGTGAAAAAGTCTGGCTTAAAATCCAACATTCAAAAAACTATGATCATGGTATCCTGTCCCATCACTTCATGGAAAATAGATGGGAAAACAATGGAAACAGTGATAGACTATGTTTTTTGGCTCCAAAATCACTGCAGATGGTGACTGCAGCCATGAAATTAAAAGATGCTTGCTCCTTGGAAGAAAAGCTATGACAAAGCTAGACAGCATATTAAAAAGCAGAGACGTTACTTTGCCAATGAAGGTCCATCTAGTCAAAGCTATGGTTTTTCCAGTAGTCATGTATGGGTGTGAGAGATGGATTATAAAGAAAGCTGAGTGCTGTAAAAGTGATGCTTTTGAGCTATGGTGTTGGAGAAAACTCTTGAGAGTCCCTTGGACTGCAAAGAGATCGTAGCAGTCAATCCTAAAGGAAATCAGTCCTGAATATTCATTGGAAGGACTGATGCTGAAGCTGAAGCTCCAATTCTTTGGCCACCTTATGCAAAGAACTGACTCAGTGGAAAAGACCCTAATGCTGGGAAAGATTGAAGGCAGGAGGAGAAGGGGATAACAGAGGATGAGATGGTTGAATGGCATCACCGACTCAATGGACATGAATTTGAGCAAGCTCCGGGAGTTGTTGATGGACACAGAGGCCTGGCATGCTACAGTCCATGGGGTCACAAAGAGTCAGGCATGGCTGAGCAAATGAACTGAATTCATGGATAGAGGAAGCTCAGAGACTACCATCAGGATAAAAGTCTAGAGATACATCGTTTTCCAAGTAGAGAAAATAGAAGATAAAAATAAATTCTCAAAAACACCAACAGGGAATAGGGGGTAGATATATTTTGCATGTAGATGACCAAATATGAGAATTTCATCTAACTTTTTTCATAGAAATCAGGCAAGCAAAAAGAAAGCAGAGTGAAATATTTAAAGTACTTAGAGAGAGAGAAACAGCAACAACAACCCAGAATTCTGTATCCAATGTAATTATTCTTAATTATCCTTTAAAAGTGAAGGGGAAATAAAGGCTTTCTCTGGCCAAAAAAAAAAAAAAAAAAATTGAGGGAATTTGCTGCCAGTAGACCTGTCTTGCAAAAAATGTTAAAAGAAATTCCTCAGAGAAAAGGAAATTATACAGATCAAAAACTTGGATTTACATAAAGAAAGGAAAAAAAAATCTGAGAAGGAATGAACAAAGGTAAAATAAAACTTTCATTTTTTCAATCCTAATTGAGCCAACAGACAGTAACAATGTGTTATATGTAACACATTATATATATGTGTATTATACACATTATATGTATATAATATACATTATATATTATGTATATATGTATAATACATATATATAATGTATAACATATATAAGTATATTATACACATATGTATGTATGAGCAAAGTGAGTGTTTATGTATAAGCAAAATGAGTGACAGCAATGATATGAGGGATGGAAGGAGGAATAAATATTGTTATTATGAGACATTCACAGAATTTGTGACACAGTAAAGTGTTATTTCAAAGGGGACTTGGAAGACGGATCAAAAGAAATACTGTTGTCAGAGAGTGTTTTATGTTTTCCTCTTTAAGAGTTTTTGGGTGTCCAGTCTCATACTTAGACCTTTAGTCCATTTTTGTATGTGGTATTAAAGAATACTCTAATTTCATTCTTTTACACATAGCTGTCCAGTTTTCCTGGCACCATTTGTTGAAGAGACTGTCTTTCCACCATTGAAAGTGGACTTGGACTTGTATATTGCAAACTCTAGGGTGATCACTAATTTTTTTTAAAAGAAGTAACTCATATGCTAAGAAATAAAATAAAACTGAATTATTTAAAATGCTTAATAAAAAATCACAAAAAATAAGTGAAAGGCAAAAACAGAATTACAGAAAAATGACAAGAAATTATAGAGAACGATATTATATCTGGCAGATTTTAATATAGCAACAATCACTACGAACTACTCAATGGCCATTTTTTCCCCATTTTTCAAATCCTTTCTTTATTTCCTGAGATGAATACATAAATCAGTGGCTGAGGGGCAGGGCATGAATACAGAACAGAAACAGGCAGCATATAGCTGGCAGGAGAGGCTGTGAAGGGCCCACCCCTGTGGGACACCCCTCTATCCTAAGCAGGAGCCAAAGATCAATAAAAGCCATGATAAGTCTATCAACTTTAAAAGATTGTAAGAGTAGATTTAAAAATAAGATCCAACTATACATTGTCTGTAAGAAATCACCTTCAAATATATTAACACATAAATATTAAAAGTAAATGGATGCAGAAAGATAAATAATGCAAATATCAATCAGAAGAAAGCAGGAGTAGCTGTATTAACTTCTGATAGAACAGACTTCAGACAAAGGAAAAGTATTGGGGTAAAGAATGGTACGGCATAATGATAAAGGGATCAATTTGTCAAGAAGGCATAATGATCCTTAGCATGTATACACATCACAACAGAGCATCAAAATACATGAAATTAAAATAGAATTGCAAGTTGAAATTGATGTATCCATTACTATAGTTGGAAACTTTAACATTCCTCTTTATCAGATATAGATAGATGCATTTGGATAGAAGGCAGAAAATTAGTAAGCATACAGAACATTGAAATTAATTTATTGCATAAATATTCATTTGGACATATGTCCAATCAGCTGCATATAAGGGACAACTATAGACCGGTTCATTCAGCAATAGCAGAAAGCACATTCATCTCAGGCTTACATGCAACATTCACTGGGTAAGACCACATTCTGGGCCATAAAGTTACCTTAGCAAACTTAAAATAATTGAAATCACACAATGTCTACTCTCAGTCAACAATGGAATTAAGATAAAATTAGTAACAGAACAATAGCTGGAAAATCTCAAAACAGTTGGATATTAACATGCTTCTAAAAACATATATATGAAAGAAGAAATCTCAGGAGAAATAAATATTTTGGACTAAATGAATATAAAAACATAAATTTATCTAATCAACTGGATGCAGTAAAAGCAGTGCTGAAAGGCCTAGCTAATACAATAAAACTAGAAAAAGAAGCAAAAGGTATGCACCCTGGGAAGAAAGAGAGAAAATTGTCTTCATTTGCAGATGGTATGCAGAGAAGGCAATGGCACCCCACTCCAATACTCTTGCCTGGAAAATCCCATGGGCGGAGGAGCCTGGTGGGTGCAGTCCATGGGGTCGCTAGGAGTCGGACAGGACTGAGCGACTTCACTTTCACTTTTCACTTTCATGCATTGGTGAAGGCAATGGCAACCCACTCCAGTGGTCTTGCCTGGAGAATCCCGGGGATGGGAGAGCCTGGTGGGCTGCCTTCTATGGGGTCGCACAGAGTCGGACACGACTGAAGCGACTTAGCAGCAGCAGCAGCAACAGATGGCATAACCATCTACATAGAAAATCCAAAACAACAAAAGAATTTTCTGAAGCTAAGAAGCCAATGTAGCAGGATTATAGGATCCAGTGTTAATATAGAAAAGTCAATAAAATTTTTATATACCAGTAATAAACAAGTGGAAAATGAAATTAAAACTGTGTTATATTCATTAATACCCTCAAAGATGAAATGTTTAGCTATAAATGTATCAAAGTATGTAAAGATTAAATGTGAGGAAAATTCTAGAACTCTGATGAATGCAAAGAAAAATTAAATAAGTAGAGAGATATCCCAAATTCTGGAATAGAAAGAATCAGTATTTTTAAGATTTCAGTTCATACCAAAATGATCTATAGATTCAATGTAATTCCTATGTCAGTCAGTTCAGTTGCTCAGTCGTGTCCATGTGTCCGACTCTTTGCGACCCCGTGAATCACAGCATGCCAGGCCTCCCTGTCCATCACCAACTCCCGGAGTTCACTCAAACTCATGTCCATCGAGTGGGTGAATCCATCCAGCCATCTCATCCTCTGTTGTCCCCTTTTCCTCCTGCCCCCAATCCCTCCCAGCATCAGAGTCTTTTCCAATGAGTCAACTCTTCACATGAGGTGGCCAAAGTACTGGAGTTTCAGCTTTAGCATCATTCCTTCCAAGGAACACCCAGGACCGATCTCCTTTCTATGTAATCCCTATCAAAATCCCAGCAAGATACTCTGTGAATATCAACAAACTATTTCTAAAGTTTACACAGAGGGAAATTACCAAGATGACATAGTAGGAAGTCTCTGAGCCCACCTCCTTCCAAGGGTGCAGCCAAATACAGCTGTTTCAGAGCAACAATATGTGAGAGTGACCTGAAGACTGCCAGTAAAAATTTTTCACAGCTAAAAGATACAAAGAAGGAACCACAGTGAGTTGGGATAAGACAGACAAAGGTATAGTATAGTCAAGACTCATACTTCCAGGTAGGTGACCCACAGATGGGAGAATAACTACAATTGCAGAGGTTCTCCCCAAGGAGCCAAGGGCCCAAGGCTTTTGGGCTCCCAGGAAGATATTGTATGGAGAAGATGAGCTGCCAGGATGTCTGGTTGAAGGTGGAGCCTGCAAACAAGAGAACAGGAAGGCAGCATGAAATGGTTTTGCTCTAAAGGACTCACACAAATTATCACATGCTCTAAGTTCCAATGCAGAGACTGTGATTTAAATGGAACCTGGATCAGACCCACCTGCTGACATTTGGAGAGTTTCCCAAAGAGGCAGATGACAACTGGGACTCACCCCGGGAAACAGACACGATGGCAGCCCAATGAAGGATCTTATTCTACTGTAAGAATACTGATGCTGAAAAGTGTCACTTTGGAGTAGTCTCTCTACCTCATTGGGCTTCCCTGGTAGCTCAGCTGATAAAGAATCCATCTGCAATGTGGGAGACCTGGGTTCGATTCCTGGGTTGGAAAGATCCCCTGGAGAAGGGAATAGCTACTCTCTCCAGTATTCTGGCCTGGAGAATTTCATGGACTGTATAGTCCTTGAGGTTGCAAAGAGTCAGACACAGCTGAGTGACTTTCACCATCACTTTTTCTCTAGTTCATTAGCATCAGGGACTCACCTGTCCACCAGCCAGTCAACAGCAGTTCTAGGAGCCCAAGATCAAGCACTTATCCATATGGGGTCACAACACAATTTATAAGCCCATGGGCACCCAGCTGCAGGTCTCCCTGAAGCCCCTCCCACCACCAGTACTCCTTCTCTACCAGTTGCGTCAAGATTAGGCCCACACACCAGCTAGCTCAGGACCCAGCCCCACTCACCAGTAGTCCAATGCCAGTTTCACGATTTCCCAGGCTCTGTCCCCACCAAGAAGGTTGACACCAGTCCTGGGATGATTGTTCCCAGGCCCCATGGACAGCAATCCTGGGATACAGCCACACACACCACCAGGCCAGTGACAGAGCCAGGACGCTGTAGGCCTTGCAGCCAGCCTTGTTAGAATATGACCCACCCACCAGCGACTGGCAGCCTTCTCATGACACAGAGCCTGGCGACTGACTAACTTGGGGAGCAGTCCCAGCTACCAGCATACACATTGCAGGCAGCCCCAGCACAACAGAAGGGCCAACTCAGCCCGCATAGGGGACACCCCTAGAACACATAGCTCTGGGGACCAGAGGGGAGTGTGCTGCTGGGCCCCACAGATCATCTTCTGTATAAGTTAACTTCTCCAAGATCAGAAACTCTAAGTGACCTACATATCATATGCAAATAGAAAGAATTAGGCAAAATCAATGAAGGAAAAAGATACAACTCCAGAAGAAGGACTAAGCAAAGTGGACCTGAACAGTCTACCCAATAAAGAAGTTCAAGGTAATGATCATAAAGATGTTCAATAAGCTCAGAAGATTGGATGAACATAATGAGAAATTTAACAAAGAGTTATACAATATCAAGGAGAACCAAATAGAGCTGAAGTACACACAAAATACAAAAAAGAAATCAACACTAGATTAGAAGACACAGAGGAACAGATCAACAATCTAAAAGATGGAATAGTCTTATGGACTCTGTGGGAGAGGGAGAGGGTGGGAAGATTTGGGAGAATGGCATTAAAACATGTAAAATATCATGTATGAAACGAGTTGCCAGTCCAGGTTCGATGCACGATACTGGATGCTTGGGGCTGGTGCACTGGGACGACCCAGAGGGATGGTATGGGGAGGGAGGAGGGAGGAGGGTACAGGATGGGGAACACATGTATACCTGTGGTGGATTCATTTTGATATTTGGCAAAGCTAATACAATTATGTAAAGTTTAAAAATAAAATAAAATTAAAAAAAAAAAAGATGGAATAGTGGAAATCACTGAAGCCAAACAAGAAAAAAAAATTAAAACAATGAAGACAGTTTAAGAGACCTTTGTGACATTAAACATACTAACGTTTGAAATATAGTGTCTCAGAAGAGAAGAAAGAGAAAGGAGAGAGAATTTTTTGAAGACATAATAGTAGAAAGTTTCCCTAACCTGGGAAAAGAAACAGATAATCAAGTCTAGGAAGCACAGGGAGTCCTAAACAAGATCAACCCAAAGAAATCCACACCAAGTCCTATTGCAAGTAAATTGGAAAAAATTAAAGATAAAGAGAAAATCTTAAAAATAGCTGGTTACACACAAGGAAACTCCCATAAGGTTACCAGCTGACTCTTCAGCAGAAACTCTGCAAATATTTTTGTAGAGAAACAAAAACTGAAAGAGAGCAGCACCACTAAACTGGCTTTTCAAGAATGTTGAAGGGACTTCTCTAAGTGGAAATTTCCAGAGCTAGTAATATGAAACTTACCAAGTGAAACAATTAATCTCATTGGTAAGCCACATATAAAGTAAGGAAAGTGGATCAATCACTTACAAAGCTAATAGGAAGGTTAAAAGACAAAAGTAATAATAAAAAAAAAATCTATATCCACAATAAGTAGTTAGTTCAGTTCAGTCGCTCAGTCATGTCCGACTCTGTGCGACCCCATGAATCGCAGCACGCCAGGCCTCCCTGTCCATCACCAACTCCCGGAGTTCACTCAGACTCACGGCCATCGAGTCGGTGATGCCATCCAGCCATCTCATCCTCTGTCATCCCCTTCTCCTCCTGCCCCCAATCCCTCCCAGCATCACAGTCTTTTCCAACGAGTCAACTCTTCGCATGAGGTGGCCAAAGTACTGGAGTTTCAGCTTTAGCTCAGTCCTTCCAAAGAACACCCAGGGCTGATCTCCTTTAGGATGGACTGGTTAGATCTCTTTGCAGTCCAAGGGATTCTCAAGAGTCTTCTCCAACACCACAGTTCAAAAGCATCAATTCTTCAGTGCTCAGCTTTCTTTACAGTCCAACGCTTACATCCATACATGACCACAGGAAAAACCATAGCCTTGACTAGACGGACCTTTGTTGGCAAAGTAATGTCTCTGCTTTTGAATATGCTATGTAGGTTGGTCACAACTTTCCTCCCAAGAGTAAGTGTCTTTTGATTTCATGGCCGCAATCACCATCTGCAGTGATTTTGGGGCCCAAAAAAATAAAGTCTGACACTGTTTCCACTGTTTCCCCATCTATTTCCCATGAAGTGATGGGACTTGATGCCATGATCTTTGTTTTCTGAATGTTGAGATTTAAGCCAACTTTTTCACTCTCTTCTTTCACCTTCATCAAGAGGCTTTTGAGTTCCTCTTCACTTTCTGCCATAAGGGTGGTGTCTTCTGCATATCTGAGGTTATTGACATTTCTCCCAGCAATCTTGATTCCAGCTTGTGCTTCTTCCAACCCAGCGTTTCTCATGATGTGCTCTGCATAGAAGTTAAATAAGCAGGGTGACAATATACAGCCTTGACATACTCCTTTTCCTATTTGGAACCAGTCTGTTGTTCCATGTCCAGTTCTAACTGTTGCTTCCTGACCTGCATGAAAATTTCTCAAGAGGCAGATCAGGTGGTCTGGTATTCCCATCTCTTTCAGAATTTTCCACAGTTTATTGTCATCCACAGAGTCAAAGGCTTTGGCTTAGTCAATAAAGCAGAAGTATATGTTTTTGTGGAACTCTCTTCCTTTTTCCATGATCCAGCAGATGTTGGCAATTTGATCTCTGGTTCCTCTGCCTTTTCTAAAACCAGCTTGAAGTATTTAAGGAATGTATAAAACAAAAAGATGTAAAATATGATTTCAGTAATATTAAATGTGATCAAGCTGTGAGTGACCCTGAAGCAGGATCTTAGCTCTTTTCCCAGAAATTGAACCTGGGTAGCCTGGGTGAAAACCAGGAAACCTAGTTGTTAGACCACCAGCAGCTCGCAGCTAGAAGAAAAGTTCCCCTAGCTCGTTCCCTGTTTGAAAGCAAGAATGTTTCAAGGAGTCAAAAACAGGTACAAGTCTGTTATTAGAAACACAACATGACAAGTGAGAGAGCACACAGAGAAACAGTTTAGTTAAGTCAGCAGCATGGCAGAGGGTTCAACATGGTGGAGTAGAAGGACGTGTGCTCATCTCCTCCTGCTAAAGCACCAAAATCACAACGAGCTGTTGAAAACTCATTGACAGGAGAATGCTGGAACCCACAAAGAAAAGATACCCCACATCCAAAGATGAAGAAGCCACAGCAAGATGGTAGAAAGGGCACAACTATGATAAAATCAAATCCCATACCCACCAGCTGTGTGACCCACAAACTGGATAACAATAATACCAGAGAAGTTCTACTTTTGTGAAGGCTCTGAACTCCATTTCAGGCTTCCTAGCCTGGGGACCCAACAAAAGGACTGGGAATCTCCATTGATCTGACCTTGAAGGCCAATGGGATTTGATTACAGGACTAGGGGAAACAGACACTACAGTCTTGGAGAGCACAAACAAAATTTTGTGCCCTCCAAGATCCAGAGGAAAGGAGCAGTAACCCCACATATTGAATCAAAACTACCCATTAGTGTTGGAGGATCTCCTATGGAGGCATGGGTCAGCAGGGGCTCATCACAAAGATGAGGGTACTGGCAGCAGAAGTCCTAGAAGGACCCACTTGGTGTAAGCCCTCTTGGAGGTACCATTAACCCTGCCACAGAGCCCATAGACCCCAGGGCCAGGTCACCTCAGGCCTAACAGCTACCAAGGAGGAGTTGCATCCCCACCCATTAGCAGATAATTGGATTAAAGCTTTACTAAGCAAGGCCCTCAGCTTCCCTTGTAGCTCAGTCGGTAAACAATCTGCCTGCAATGCAGGAGACCTGGGTTCGATCACTGGGTTGGGAAGATCCACTGGAGAAGGAAATGGCAACCCACTCCAGTTTCCTTGCCTGGAAAATCTCATGGACAGAGGAGCCTGGTGGCCTACGGTCCATGGGGTTGCAAAGAGATGGGCATGACTGAGAGACTAACACTTACTTACTTAAGCAAGGCCCTGCCCACCAGAGTAAGACCCGATTTGTCCCAATAGCGGGCCCTCCAATCAGGAAGCCTACCCAAGCCTCTTAGGGCAGAGGGCAGACAGAAGAAGCAAGAAGAACCACAACCTCACAGCAGCTAGAACAAAAACCACATTAGAGTAAATCAAGATGAAAAAGCAGGAAGTTATGTCCCAGATGAAGGGACAAGATAAAACCCAGGAAAACAACTGAAATGAAGCTGAGATAGGCAACCTTCCAGAAAATGAATTCAGAATAATGGTAGTGAAGATGATCCAGGATCCTGGGCAAACAATGGAGAAGGTGAAAGAACTGTTTACCAAAGACCTACAATAACTGAAGAACAAACTGAGATGAATAATACACTGGAAGAAACCAATAGCAGAATAACTGAGGCAGAACAGATAAATGACCTGGCAGAGTGAATGGTGGAAATCACTGCTGCAGAAAAGAACATAGAAAAATGATTGAAACAAACAAACAAACAAAACAAAACAAATGATGACAACCCAAGAGACCTCTGGGATAATATTAAATACACAAATATTTGCACCATAGGGGTCCAAGAAGGAGAAGAAAGAGAAAAAGGACCTGAGAAAATAGCAGAGATAATAGCTGAAAACTTCCCTAACATGGGAAATGAAATAGTCAACCAAGTCTAGGAAGTGCAGAGAGTCCCAGGCAGGATAAACCTAAGGAAGAACACACCAAGACACATAGTAATCAAAGTGACAAAAATTAAAGACAAAGACAAAATATTTAAAGCAACAAGGGACAAAAGATAACATACAAGGGAACTCGCATCAGTGTATCAGCTGATTTCTCACCTGAAATTCTACAAGCCAGAAGAGAATGAAAAGATATATTTAAATTGGTGCAGCCACTACAGAAAACTATTTAATGTCCTTAAGGAAATTAAATAGAGAACTACCATATGATCCTGCAATTCCACTTTTGGATATTTTTCTGAAGAAAGCAAAACCACTAACTTGAAAAGATGTATAAATGCCTATGTTCATTGCAGCATTATTTACAGTAGACAAGGTATAGAAGCAACCTAAGTGTTCATTAAAAGATAAGTAAAGAACATATACATACAGTGGAACATCACTCAGCCATAAAAACATGAAATCTTGCCATTTGTGACAATATGAATGGATCTAGAGAGCACTATGCTTTACTGAAATAAATCAGACAGAAAAAGAAAAATGCCATAGGGTTTTGCTTATATGTGGAATCTGCAAACAAAACACATGAACAAACATAACAAATCAGAAGAAGACTCACAGATACAGAGAATAAACAAGTGGTTGACAGAGGGGAGGGGATGGGGCGGAAGAGAAATAGGTGAGGGAGATTAAGATCTACAACCTTTCAGTTACAAAATAAGTCACAGGGATGAAACTCATAATGTGGGGAATACAGTCAACAACTGTGTAATATCTTTATACTCTGACAGATGGTAACTAGAGTTCTCATGGTTATCATTTTTTAATGTATAGAAATACTGAATCACTATGTTGTGCACCAGGAACTAACATAATGTTGTAGGTTAACTATATTTTAAAAACAAACTCATAGAAATAGAGATCAAATTTGTGGTCATCAGAGGTGGGGAGTAGGGTGGAGGAGGGTATTGGATTGATCAAAAGGTACAAACTTCCAGTTACAAGATAAATAAGTAGTAGGGATATAATGTACAATATGATTTATATAATCAATACTGCTGTGCTAAGTCACTTGGGTTGTGTCCGACTCTGTGACCCTATGGGATGTAGCCCACCAGGCTCCTCTGTCGGGAGTGGGTTACCATTTCCTCTTCCAAGGAATATTCCCAGCCCAGGAAGCCATGTCTCTTCTCTTAAGTCTCTTGTATTGGCAGGCTGATGCTTTACCACTAGCGCCACTTGGGAAGCCCATAATCAAT